>NC_062224.1:62158258-62866203 GCF_902686445.1 Sciurus carolinensis
CATTCTGTCAGAAAGCTTAGTGGAAAGGGACTATTTACACAGGACCTAGTGATCATAAGTGAAAAAAAAAAGTTTTGAGCAGTCACTGTTTTGAGCATACTGACGTTTTGGTTGTATGTACTTTTTCTGGAAGCTGGTACTCTTTCTAAAAGACTAACATGGAGATTATTAAGAATCCAGTCTTGGGAAGAGGTACTTTAATTAAAATCTTAAATGTATTACTAGCCTGCCTGTGCTAGCAGCAGAGAGAGGTGTGGCTATCCCTCTAATTAATTGACTTATAAATGATATACTAAATAAAATGTGTATAAAATAAGTTATCCCTAAACCATGGCATTATAAAGTTCTCTCACATACACACACACACACACACGTGTGTATATATATGTTTGTGTATACTTACATTTTTTTAACTGCAGTGAACATAATATGCTTTCTTGTGACTTAGTGTTTTAGTTTGAAAAGTACTTACATGCCCAAATGCTCATCAACAGGAGGATGGGTAAATAAATTGTATATTTTCACAGTGAACTATCCTAAAGCAATGTAAACCACAATTTACAAGTATTTATGACTTTGTAGGTGAACATTACAGAAGTAATGTTGAGTGAAAAACAGACATAAAAAAGAACATATACTGTCAATTTAAAAACAGGCAAAGCAAATCTAAATGTAAGTTGAAATAGTTGTTGGTCTTTGGAAAAGGTATCTGGAAAGGGGGTATCAAGAAGGTTTCTAAGATGCAAGTAATGTCTTTATCTGGGTGTTGGTTGCATGAATATGTTTGATTTATAAAGATGAAGCTGTATAATTTATGATCTGTGTACTTTTTCTATGTTTATTCTAATTCAGTTTAAAGTTCTCCCAAAAGTCATTAGGTAATAACATAGCTATTTCAGTAGAACTATTATTTTATTTTTATTCATTGTGATATTGGGGACTGAATCCCGGGTCTCACATGTGCTAGGCAAGTGCTCTACTACTAAGCTACATCCTTTTTATTTTTCATTTTGGGACAGGATCTTGCTGTGTTTCCCAGACTGGCCTCAGACTTGTCATCTTCTTGTCTCAGTCTCCTGAGTAATACTAGTGCATCCTGATTTAGAAGAGAAATATCCCTTAGTTGTCCTTTGGGCAAAAGTTACTTTTATTCTTCTATTTTCATTTCATATTTTATACATTTTAATCCTAATCATGAAAACTGTCAAAATTGCATTGAGGAAAAAATATATATATTTGGAAAAATATATATATATATTTTAGTTGTCGATGGATTTTTACTTTATTTATTTATATATGGTGCTGAGAATTGAACCCAGTGCTTCACACATGCCAGGCAATGCTCTACCACTGAGCCACAACTCCAGTGAGAAATTTTTACTTCAAACTTTCATCTATAAACCTATTTAATTCTTAGATCAATGCAATTTTTACAACATTACTAACAGTTTTAAATTTAAGGATGTCCTGGGGATGTAGCTCAGTGGTAAAGCACCAACTTAGTGTGCATGAGGTCCTGGGTTCAATCCTTACCACTGCATACATATGTACATACATATGTTCATACACAAATTTAATTGTGATTGTAATCTTTCTATCTTTGTGAATTTTCTCCTGTGAGCATTAGTTTCTATAAAGTATAATTTTCCTAATCCAAATTTTATGTAATTGAATTTTATGAAGACTTTTTTTTTTTTTTTTTAATCAGTTTTGAGAAAACATTACTGAGCTGGGCATAGTAGCACACACCTGTGATCTCATCAACTCTGGAGAATGAGGCAAGAGGATCTCAAGTTTAAGGCCAGCCTGAGCAACTTAGCAAGACTGTCTCAAGAAAAATAATGAGGGCTGGGAGTGTAGTTCAATGGTAGAGCACCCCTGTATTCAATTCCCAATACCACAAAAACAAAAAACAAAAAAAAGTTACTGTTTTTTGTCTTTAATAGTATTATTTTGGGTTGATTGTTTCTACCTATTTTAATTTTTGCTTGTTAATTTTTCTAATGATGCTCAAATCAGGAAATGTGATCCTTAGTTACAGTGTTTTGTCCATGTTAATTTTCATCATTTTAAGCTGTCAGTTGGTATTATACTACTAAAATAGGACAAAAACCAATAAAAGTTTATTGGTTATTTCTTGGAGTAGAATGCTTTGGCAGAGCACATGCATGGAGTCAGAATGTACCTCACGGCAAATGTTCCATCTATTAGCCTTCCTGGTCAGTGTATCTTCACTTTCTCTTAATTCATAGGCAGCATTACAGAAACAACAGGAAGTAGTGGCTGGGTCTTCTTCACCTACTTCATCAAAAGTGAATGCAACTGTCCCAAGTGATATGATGTCAGTTAATGGACAGGCCAAAACTCACACTGACAACTCTGAAAAAGAACTTGAGACAGAAGCTGCAGAAGAAGCCTTGGAGAATGGACCAAAAGGTATGGTTCCACATATGCATTCAACCACCCAGGTGTCCTAATTCAGATGTCCTAATTCAGATCCCATGAAAAGGAAAAATAAGGAAGACAGACTAACAAGCTTTTGAGAGCAATTACATATTTGTGAGAGTGGAGCAGTTTTTCATTTCATTCTTGTGAGTTTGGATCTGATGCTTCTGTTGATCTTTAGAATAGTGTAAAAGAGCAAATAAGATGTTTTAGACAGTTAAGACAAGATACTTTTTGTGTCTATATGTATCAATTATTTAAAGCTATGTAACACATTGCATTGCAGAATTAGCAGTTTAAAATAACAATAAACAGTCAGCCTTTGTGGCACATGCCTGCAGTCCCAGTAACTGAGGAGGCTGAGACCAGAGGATCACAAGTTTGAGGCAGCTTAGTGAGACCCTAAGCAAATAAGCGAGACCGTATCTCAATTAAAAAAAATAAAAAGAACTGAGGATATGGCTCAGTGGTCAAACACCCTTAGGTTCAATCCCCAATACTAAAGAAGAAAAGTAACAATAAACATTTCTTTTTTGCATAGTTTCTGTGGGTCAGGAATTCAGGAGCAATTCAACTGAATAGTTCTGGCACTAGGTGTGTGAAGAGGTTGTAGTCAAGATGTTGACTGGGGCTGTCATATTGTGAAGGATTGCCTAGGACCAGAGAATCGGCTTCAAAAGTGCTTCTCACACATGGCTGGCAAGTTGGTGCTAGCCGTTGGCAGGAGGTCTGTTTCTTGCCATAGGAAGCCTCTTATAAAACTGCTTGAGTGTCCTTAGCACAATGGCTGGCTTCCCCCAAAGTACATTATCCAAAAGAGAATAAGGCAAAAGTGGCAGTGTCTTTTATTCCCTGACTTTGGAAAGCAGTGTGTCAGTACTATGACCATATTTTGTTGTTTACACTTGCCAACCCTACTGTGTATTATGGGTGAAGACCTTGAAAGTGCATGAAAAATCAGAGGCCAGGATCACTGAGGGCCATTTGGAGACTTGCTACTATATATTACATTTTTTTGAGAATAAAGTACCATGTTGCCCAGAAGATAACAGCATTTTGAAAACTATATTAGCTGTCCACAGGCAGCTTATTTATTCATTCAGCAATTGGTCGAAGGTTCTCTGAGTGCTAGGAAAAAGGTGGTAAGACAAAATAACATACATAAAATGTAAATCATAGCTGTGATAAGTGATACGATGGAGAAAGAAGCACATTATAGTGTTCTTTATGACCTCAAAGAGGTCACCAGAGGCTTTCCTGAGGAAGGGACAATTGGCCAACAGATCTGAAGCAAGGATAGGAGTTAAGTTTCAGTGACAGTGATCAGGGATGGTTGTGTGGTTCCTAAGAAACTTTAGAAACCTTGAGATGCTTGGTTTACCCTCCCCCCACTTTTTTTTTCTTACTAAGAGTTTATGCCAGTGACTAACTCTGGAAAACCTGCTGAGTGATCCAGTGCACATACACACTTTTCAGTAACAAGACTTTGCACCTTTTCTTAATTCCCATTGGTTCTATTTTTGTCCACAGTTTTCTGTTCCTTTGAACTCCTTCAAAAAAGCCCCTACAACTTTGGGACAGGTCAAGGCTTTTTCAAGCGATTACTGAAGTCAAAGCCCAATTTTCTTTGTTCACATCCAAAAGAATAATTTATTCTGAATTCCAGATCTCTCTTGCTGTATTTTCCCCCTAGGTTCAGTTAGGGAGTTTCCAAAAGTTATTCTTAAGTCCTCCTATGTAATCAAGGGTTGAAAAAAATCACATCCAAGATTATGAATTCCATTTGTTATTTGAAGTAGTATGTTGACCTCTGAGTATTTGTGACCTTATTAAATGAATGTAGTAAGTAACCTGGGGAGAGATTTCCATGAAGGGGCTTTTATGGACGGGGCTGTGGGTCAGTGGTAGAGCACTTACCTAACTTGTGTGAGGCACTGGGTTCAATCTTCAGCACCACATAAATAAAGGTATTGTGTCCATCTACAACTAAAACAATACATATTTTTTAAAAAAGAGAGAGAGAGTGTGTTTTATATTCCCTTCTGCTTTTAGTTTAAGCTATGTGGTACTGCACTAGTTGCCTGAGTTACTTGGGCAGGTGACCCTATGCAAATAGTGCTGCCTGCAAGGTGAAGGCTTTTTTTCTTTAGCTTTTGTAATTCCTGTTGCCTTTAGAATCTCTTCCAGTAATAGCAGCTCCATCCATGTGGACCCGACCCCAGATCAAAGACTTTAAAGAGAAGATTCGGCAGGATGCGGATTCTGTGATTACAGTGGGCCGAGGAGAAGTTGTCACTGTTCGAGTTCCTACCCATGAAGAAGGATCATATCTCTTTTGGGAATTTGCTACAGACAATTATGACATTGGGTTTGGGGTGTATTTTGAATGGACAGACTCTCCAAACACTGCTGTCAGCGTGCACGTCAGCGAGTCCAGCGATGATGAGGAGGAGGAGGAAGGTAGAGCCATTGGTTCATATTCAGTAGCTGCTATTTGTTTGTTGGCTAAAATGGTACATCATTCCTATATATCAGTCAGCCTTATGCTTCGTGATTAACACTTCATGGTCAGAAAACATCCTCATCACTAGTGGAACCTTGAAGAAGCTGTGAGAGGATCAGGGTCTGAATGTAAATTTTTCTAAATGCCAGGAAAGTCTGTTTGGCAGTTAGCTATTTTACTCCTTTTTGGATACTATTGTACTTCCAGCCTTGTGTGTTGAAAAGTTAAAGGTGTGAGATAACTTTGAACATTGTTAAAATTTATTTATTTGGTGGTCTCGCTGTGTTGCCCAGGCTGACCTTAAACTCCTGGGCTCAGGTGATCTACCTGCTTCCGTTTCCTAAATAACTGGGGCTACAGGTATACACCACCAACCCCCAATTTGAAAAATTTTAAAGGGGCAAGTAAAAATTTATGTTTCTGTTAATAGATTTTTAGGTCATTTTTTCTAAAATTTTTTAATGAGAATATAGAAATTCACCAGAACATCCCACCTAAAAAAAAAAAAAAAGAAAAAAAAATTTCAATTGTTCTTCCCTTTGGAAACCACTAATTTACTAGAGTTTAACTATCTGAGTAAGTAGACAAAAATCAGGTGTTTTTAAGGGCTGTCTAACTTACCTTGGTGTAGGAAGCAGATTATACAGTGTATTGCTTTTTTGAGAAGATGGACTCCTTAATTTTGTTACCTAGAAAAGTTTGGGCTTGAACTGGGTGCGGTGTTGCATGCCTGTAATCCTGGTGACTTGGGAGGCTGAGGTAGGAGGATCATGTGTTCAAATCCAGCCTCAGCAATTTAGCAAGGCTCTAAGCAAGTTAGTGAGACCCTGTCTCAAAATAAAACATTTTTTAAAAAGGGCTGGGGATATGGTTCAGTGGTTAGCCTCCCAGTTCAATTCCTGATACTACACACAAAAAAGAAAAGTTTGAGCTTGAGGATACATACCTAGTAAGGGCTTATTTGCTGATTTGATTGGGAGTGATCTGAAGGGTGGAAAAGCATCATGTCTCAGTTCTCCATGACCAGCTGATCTTCAGGTGACTTGTAAACAGAGTGCTTATTCTTGAGTAGAGTTGGTAATGTTTCACAGGGATTATATTGAGATAAATTTGAAGAGATTTCCTGGAAGTATGTGGAGTGGGCATAAAGTTCAGTCGTCTTTAATCATCTTTAATCATAGTTCAGTCATGTGTAATTATACTACCACACCATGCCACACTCTGGAGTCCCTGAGGTCATGTAAGAGGTCATGAAACACACAGCAGGTATGCCATAGCATTTCTTGAAATTAAGTTTCATGGTTAATATTTAATACTAATAAATTTTTCAGCTCCAAAGACAATTTTTATTCTGTACCATTATCTATATGTATGTACCATCAGAGTGTCCCAGATATCACAGTTTATCTTGCAGATTTACTTTCACCCCAGAAGCAGATTTGAAATCCTTTATTATATCACAGGTTCATATTTGGGCTGATAAATGTGAACTCATGTGCCACTTTGTCTTACATGGCATTTTGTTTTCACCAATCTTTATTCCTAAGTACCACTAGCAAGGTAAACCGTTGCCTGTAAATACTGCCGACTGGCCCCCCAAAAAAAAGAGTTGAGAAGGAGGGTATGTGGCTCAATGGTAGAACTCATGATTTGTATGTGTGAGGACCTGGGTTCAATTTCCATCCCTGGGGGAGGTGGGGAGTCCCTGTTAAGAAGTTGAAGTAATGCGTTTCTCCTGTCCTGCCTGTAGAGAGCTTCTAAAAAGAGGTGACTTCTTAAGCTGAGGCCTTCAGCTGATGGCAGTTTGCAGGTTACTGATGTTAGGAAGTGCACTGGTAAAAATGACTGAGATGAGGACTTTGATGTCCTCAGCCTTAGCTTTAATGTTTGTCCCTCCCAGGGGAGATGGCATTTACTACCCTTGTGCCTTTCCTAATCATAAAAAAATTTGCAGCAAATACTAACCCATCAGAACTTCTGTACTTTGTTAACAAGAACAATAGGGAGAGTTTATTGCTTGCAAGATTTGTTCACTAGGAGTGGGCATAACTTCCTCATTGAAAGATTTAGCTCATGAATTGCATTTGTACATATATCTTAGGCTGCACTGTGTCTTGTTCATAATGTACATTTTATAAGGAGTTCTTTTGACTTGATTTCAATAGAAACTGAGCCCAGTTTTTGTTTGGTGTTTGGTTGGTTTAAATTTTCTCTAGGTCTTAAAGGTAGATAATTTGTTTTCTATGAAGAAGCATCCTATGGGCAATGCTCTTTTTTCTTTATTGTTTCTAGGTCCCAAGGCTTTGTTTAAACTGATGAAAGGTGCATTGTTCATCTATCCCAGTAATCTTTAGTTTTGCAGAACTTGAACAAAATTGGATCTTGAATCAGTGGACTCATCTGTTGCCTGAATCTCCTTATAAGTCAATAGTGTACATTTTTTGAATTCTGTATTTCTTCTTTGCTCATGAAATATGTTTGATTGTAGGTATATCTGTGGTCAAGCAAATTTGATTTGGACCTACTTTTATATGAGTTCCATCTAGTTTTCTTAAATAAAGCTTTTTATTTTAGAATAGTTTTACACTTATAGAAAATCTGCAAAAATAGTGCAAAGAGCAGCTGTTTACCAGTTGTGTATTCTGCCTCCAGTTTCCCCTGTTGTTAATATCTTTCTTTATACTATGGTATATTTATTTTATATTCCAAAATGATATATTACTATTATTTAAAGTCCATATTTTTCTAGCTTTACTTAGTTCTTAAAAGTTCCATGATCCAATCCAAGAGGCCACTTTAGGGTTTCATTTCCTTATTTTCTCTAGACTGAAAGTTTCTCAGACTTCCCTTGTTTTAAATTCCTGATGGTGGCCATTGACAAGTATCACTCAGTTAACTCATGTCACTGGAATTCACTCTACCATGTTGTAACCTTGAAAAACTTTTTAAAAAATCTTCTATTAGGAATTTTCCCTTTATCTATTTTCCCGGAGGCCATTTATATTTAAAATGATCAACTGAGACTTCAGGTGGCATAATTTTCTCATTTCTGTGGGTTCCTAACCTCATGCCATTACAGTTCAAAAAACTTCATTGAAGCAACCTATGATCAAAACTCATTTTTTGCCACTTGGATCATCTCTGGGTTAATAAGTAAGCCTACCAGAAATAATAATTTGAAGAGCATCTCTGAATGCCTACCTTTTTACTATGGTTTTTACAGATTTTACCCTATTTAAGACATACAGAAAGTAGTAGTCCTCATAAACTACCTTCTCCTGTTCTTTTTTTTTTTTTTTTTTTTTTGTGGTACTGGGGATTGAACCCAGGGCCTTGTGCTTGTGAGGCAAGCACTCTACCAACTGAGCCATATCCCCAGCCCCTTCTCCTGTTCTTAAAGTGGGGAGGACTTATGGGGAAGGAGGAAATCAGAGTAACATTTTCTTTGGTCTTACTTAGAAGAGCAGGATTCCTTCTACTGGGGAAGAATTTAGAATTGAATGGATATCAAAGGGTAAAAATGGGGCCCAGAAATAGAGCAGTGGTAAGACAGACAGAAGGATAGCATGCAGGTTGCTATTGCCATTCCAGGTCCAACACTAGGCTCCCAAGTTCCAGAACAGTACATTTTACATAGCAGGTACTCTTGCATTTGAGTGAATGAATGAATAATACATGCTCACATGCACATAAATTGTAGAATGGTTCAAGAACATTCCTAACAAGCAATTTCTCAAAGAAAGGATAGAATTTAATTGCTTGATGCCAAGTTGATTTTCTTGGATCTGTTCTTTGACTTGACCCTACCTATTCTTTTCACAGAAAACATCACTTGTGAAGAAAAAGCCAAAAAGAATGCCAATAAGCCTCTGCTGGACGAAATTGTGCCTGTGTACCGGCGGGACTGTCATGAGGAAGTGTATGCTGGCAGCCACCAGTATCCAGGGAGAGGAGTCTATCTCCTCAAGTTTGATAACTCCTACTCTTTGTGGAGGTCAAAATCTGTCTACTACAGAGTCTATTATACTAGATAAAGATGTTACAGTGTCTGAAGTCTAGGGTTGGCAGAAGATGGCATTGAATTTCTTTTGACTTTTGTGGAGCTTTGGAGTCATTGTTTACCCTATTGATTTTGGTCTGATAGTTTGTGAACTCTTGCTGGGAATAAGGGATTTCCTTGAGGCTCTTTAGCATTAATACTTTGGGGTTAAAAGGGGTTCCTCAGACTCATCTAGCCCTTGGGTGCTGACCAGCAGAGTCACTAGTGGATGCTGAAGTTACATGAGCTACATGTTAAATATTCAACGTCTTCAAAATAAAACATCCCAACATTGACCCCACCTGGCTGATGGTTAGTCCATTGCTGCCTACTCCATGTGTTTTCTCGGAGCCCATACTTAACAGTACCCTTTAATTTGAAATGCTTACGTTAATAGTCTGCATCAGATGCAGCTGGCATTGAAGGTCACGTTTTTAAAATTTAAAAACTCACAACCTGATTTTAATTCAAAAAGAAATGCTTCCATTATATCTTATTCTGAATGACCCAGATTGTTTTTGCTTTGGGAAAAGCTGATTAGTTCCAGAGTTATATTATAGAGAATTACTTTCTGAACTAATCGTAAATTTAGAATATTCAAACCCAATAGATAATTCAGTTATCAGGATACATAGAACACTTCAAACATCTTTCTTGGTGAGTCTCCACAAACTCTCAGGCTTTTTCTTTTCGTTTGATATTCAAAGCAAAACTGATTTTTCTCTTGATTTGACTTTATAGAGCATCTCAGAACTGTTCTCTGACCAAAGCATACAGTTAGGGATTTTGTAAACTCAAATTGGCTACTGAATTAAAAATCTATAAAGTCATTTAAATATTATTCAACATTTGGGGAGTACCATTGCACTAATAATGGAAATCACTGCCAGATACAGTCCATTTTCTTTTCATTTGTTACCAAGGCACAAACCCTACATGATTCCAATTTGAAATTACTTATTAGAATTGGAAATGCCCATGCTTAAATTTTTAAACTTTAATCTGTATTATGTCTTTATTGATGAGAAGAGGCACATCCTTGTTTTTCTTACTGAAAACAAATATGGATTAATTGCTTCAAATTTGTATAAGTGATAAATGTAGAGATTCTTGTTTTCATAATGGTGGGTGGACTAGATAGAAAATGACAAAGATGGCAATATACACTTAATGTTGTTATATGTTCTTACTGAAAAGCTTAGATTTTTTAAATTTCAGGTCATAAATCACTTCTTACAGGAGGGATTCCATTGATTAGCTGCAGTATATACAGTTCACTACATACAGGCTGTTTGGGTTTTTGTGTACTGCATTTCTTTGTTTTTTAATACCCAGTTTTGTATGTATCTAACTCTGTTCTCTTTTGTTTGTTCAAAAATTGGATTATTTTCTCCTAAGCAGTGCTTAATTTGTTTTTCAGTTTTGATTCAGAAGAGTCCCAGTGTTCATACTGTTACATCCAGAGCATTTGTTAGGCTGTCCCACAGCTCTCATGTACATAAGGTATAGAAACCATGGAGTTAGGCACTTCCTGGCTTTTTTTTTTTTTTTTTTAATGAGAAGAATACTGTATTTAAAATGTAAAATAAACTTTTAAAAAGCAGGCACTAATATATATTTCTTCCAGCCTTTGATTACAAATTTGTCCTTGCACATATTAAGATGAAGTATCTTCTAAAAATATTGTTCTTGGGAGCAGTGTATGTTACTTTACCATAGCAGTTCTTCTGTCACATATTCATGTCAACATTTTTGGTTTTAAACTTTTTTATTGCCTTTGGCTGTTGATTAGTACAGTACAAGTACGATTTCAAAAAGATCTTGAAAGTAATATATTTAATCAATTAAAATGTTTATCTGTAACTTGTTGATGTTTCATTAATACAGTTACTCTGAAGCATTAGTACAGTATTTCATCATTTGGATAGGAACAAAAAGTTTTTAATGATCTTTTCAGTTTGTTTAGTTGGGAAAAAAAGTCTTCCTGGCCGATTAGGTTTTGCTGTGAGTTACCCTTCTGAGTGAAAATAGATTTAAAATTTTCTAGACTTGACTGCAAAGGGGGGACGTGCTGACCTTTCTTACTGAAAATAACTGGGCTAAGGAGGATGTTGTGGCACATGCTTAGGAAGGTGAGGCAGGAGGATTGCAAATTCAAAGCCAGCCTCAGTAACTTAGTGAGGCCCAGGAAGGTGAGGCAGGAGGATTGCAAATTCAAAGCCAGCCTCAGTAACTTAGTGAGGCCCTAAGCAACGTAGACCCTGTCTCAAAATAAAAAAATAAAAAGAACTGGGGATGTGACTCAGTGAGTTAGCACCCCTGAGTTCAGTCCCTAGTACCATAAAAGAGAGAGAGAGAGAAAGTAACTGGGCTATAAAATGTTTCCCTATACTATCATACTGTGTTCTGTGATGTACATATGGAGACAGTCTGTTTTAAATTGTCTTCTGAGGAATAGCCTTTGCTCAGGGCACATTATTGCAGAACAGTAGTTAAAGGAACACCTGAAACTAGGTATAATTAAGGAGACCTGTTGATGTCAGCATGCTTTGTGAATCATGCAGTAGAGTCTTCACTGACTGTCCAATGGAAGAGGAGAAGCAACCAGTTCAAAATAATAAGTGATTGTCAGTGAATCACTGGTCTTAGAGCACAACAGTCTACAACCTAAACCATCATTGCTTCATTTCTAAGCTTTTTCTCGGTTCAACAGTTATGTTAGCAACCTAAAATATGTGTACTTGTGGATCTGCTTGGGGTAGAGTGTACCTTCATTTTCATTCACTTACTTTTCAAAATGTGCATGGATCAAGTGTTGTACTTTTATCCCATACATTTACCTAGGATTTAACTTCTTTTGAATTTTTTTTTTTAAGACTGACTGGAGCCAGGCCTGGTGGCACGCACCTGTAATCCTAGCGGCGGTTCGGGAGGCTGAGGCAGGAGGATCCCAAGTTCAAAGCCAGCCTCAGCAACTTAGCAAGGTCCTAAAGCAACTCAGTGAGACCCTGTCTCTAAATAAAATATAAAAAAGAGCTGGGGATATGGCTCAGTGGTTAAGCACCACTGGGTTCAATCCCTGGTACCAAAAAAAAAAAAAAAAAAAAAACCAAAACCTGAATGGATTACTGTCCTTCAACTCCTTTACTTTGCATTTATTACATTTTCATTATTTCTGGTGCTTATTATCTTACTTGATTTCTCTTGTAATGAAAGGCAGACACACTGCCTCCATTTTACTAGTTAACATGTCACTTGCAAGTTGTGGTTTGTAATATTAGGTACTTAATTCATATCAGGAAACTAAGTGCTGACTTTTCTATAATTGACACTGGCATTTGAATTCAGGCAGTCAAACATGAGGTGGAAATATAATTGGAGCAATTAATTCATTTCTTTCAGCTGTAATGAAAATTTGATTGCTCAGTTCAATGTGTGATGAACTGATAATTCACAAGTTTATTTCTGAAAAGAGCCAAGGACACATTGTATTGCAAGTGCTGATTTTTTTAACTTTAATAGCATATCTATATAATAATCATTTTTATCCTTTCCTCAAATCATTGAGTATCTCCAATTGGAGATGATACTTTTTTTTTTTTTGGCATGGCACAATACAGAAATGTGAATGTTTTTCCTAAGGTCTACGTTTGGCAACTTTTGGAGGACTTGACTTAATAAGTACAGGTCGAATATCCTGTACTTATAGCTAATGCTTGAACCAAAAGCATTTCCAGTTTCAGGTTTTTTTTTTTTTTTTTTTTTTTTTGGGTGGGGGGGATTTTAGAATATTTGCATAGACTTTTTAAGATATCTTGGAGTTGGGACTCAACCCTGAACATGCAATTTGGTTTTTATACACCTTTATATACGGAGGCTGGAGGTAATTTTATTCAATATTTTTAGTGTGTAATTTTTATTACAGCTCGTCACATGAGTCAGACATGGAATTTTCCACTTTTGGTATCATGTCTGTTTTCAAAAAGCATTTTGACTATTTGAATTAATGATGCTCAACCTGTATTAGTCTATTGCATTCTGTTAATCTGTGTGTTTTTCGGTAGATCCATTCTTATTTTGTATGTGTGGCAGGGGTAACCGGCAATTGAACTTAGGACCATTGCTGAGGCTGGCTTTGAACTTGTGATCCTCCTGTCTCAGCCTCCCAAGCCGCTGGGATTACAGGTGTGCGCCACTGTAGAGCCGTTCTTTGTCTATTTTTCTGTTATTGAACATTTAGGTAACTTCTAGGATTGGTGTTATTACAAGTGGTATTTCAATTATATGTCTCTGCAAATCTGCATGAGTTTTTCAAGAACAGATACAGAGAAGTAGATGCCAGACCATAAGGTCTGTTCATTTTTAATAGACACCATTAAATTGTCTTTCAGAATGGCTGAAAACCACTCCCACCAGGAGTATTTGAGAGTACTTGTTTTCCCTTTGTTTTTTTTTTTTTTTTTTTTTTTTTTTGGGTGCTAGGGATCGAACCCAGGGCCTTGTGCTTGCAAGGCAAGCACTCTACCGAGTGAACTATCTCCCCAGCCCCTGTTTTCCCTTTGTTAACACTTGATGTTATCAAGACAAATTTTGGTCAACTTCATAGATGAAAATGAAGCTTCACTTTAATCCATTTTCCCCTGATAACTAGTAACAAGATTACTAGTTATCACTTTTGGATTTGGATTCCCTCTACTAAAAGTTGCCTGTTGTATTTCTTTACCTATTTTCCAATTGGGTAATTTTTTATATGGTTTATTAGCTTTTAAAAATATATAGTTTGGCCCAGGCACAGTGGCACACACCTATAATCCCAGTGGTTTGGGAGGCTGAGGCAGGAGGATCCCAAGTTCAAAGCCAGCCTCAGCAATTTCACAAGACTGTAAGTAACTCAGTGAGACCCTGTCTCTAAATAAAATAAAAAGGGGGTTGGGGTTGTGGCTCAGTGGTTAAGCACCCCTGGGTTCAATCCTGGTCTAAAAATGTGTGTGTGTGTGGTTTGTATTCTATTTATGTTAGTATTTCCTCCCAGTTTACTGCTAGTATTTTGTTGTTTTTTGAGGGGGGTGGTTTTTTACTTTTTCAGTGCTGGGGATTGAACCCAGAGCCTTGCTCCTGCTAGGCAAACAATCTAACTCTAAGCCCATCCTTAATCCTACTGTTCTTTTCTTTTTTGTTTTTAATATTTTGTTTTTAGTTGTAGGTGGACACAATACCTTTATTTTGTTTTTATGTGGTGCTGAGGATTGAACCTAGGGCCTCACACATACTAGGCAAAGGCTCTACCACTGTGCCGCAACCCTAGCCCTAATCCTACTGTTAAGTCTTAGTTCAGTTTATAGTATATGTGTATGTGTTTATAGGTATTTTAAATTTTGTTTTCAGTTTTTATTTTATTCCTTTATGGATTTTGCTTATTTTCATGTATATGAGCCTATTTCTGAACTCTCTCATTTTTCTGTTCACTTATATGCTAATATCACATTTTAAACTACCATAATTTTTAAAAATTTTTTTAGTTATAGATGGATATGATAGCTTTATTTTATTTATTTATTTTTATGTAGTGCTGAGGCTCGACCCCCGTGCCTCACACTTGCCAGGCAAGCACTTTGCCACAGAGCCACAACCTCATCCCTAAACTACCATAGTTTTATAGTATATTTTTTAAAAAAAATTTTTGGTTGTAGATAAATACAGTACCTTTATTTTATTTATTTATTTTTATGTGTGCTGAGGATTGAACCCGTTCCCTCACACATGCTAGGCAAGTGCTCTACCAGAGCCACAACTGCAGTTTTATAGTATATATTTTTTTATTTATTTTTTGGTACTGGGGATTGAACCTAAGGGCACTTAACCACTGAGCCACATCCCCAGCCCTTTTTATATTTTATTTAGAGACAGGGTCTCACTGAGTTGCTTAGAGCCTTGCCAAATTACTGAGGCTGGCTTTGAACTTGGGATCCTCCTGCCTTAGCCTCCCAAGTTGCTGGGATTATAGGTGTGCACCACTGTATCTGGCTTGTGTACTGTCTTTGTAGTGGGGAAAAAAAAATCAATGTAAGTTATACTTTTTAAAACTCACCTGATAAAGAAGGCAGTCTGCTAACTATCCATTAGAGTCTACTTTTTCATTATTTGACATTTGCCTCAGAGTTGAACAGGGGACTAATTGCCTATTTAGAGGCACTGCAGCTAATGCCATGTGACTAAATACTTGCTAATGGAAATGTAAATAGAAGTAAGTTTTCTTTTTTTTCTTTTTTTTTTTTTTTGGTGCTGGGGAATCGAACCCAGGGCCTTGTGCTTACAAGGCAGGCACTCTACCGACTGAGCTATCTCCCCAGCCCCAGTTTTCATTTTAAAACTGGGTATGCACACCTGCACTCTTCAGTCCCTGAAAGATTTGAAATAGGAAATGTGATCCTAGTGAGGCAGCTTCTAACCATGCATACAGAAACAACACTGTCCCTTAGGATGGGGAGCAACAAAATGAAAATGATCTGAGGCTATAAACCACTTCCTGAACCCCTGGAGCCCACCAGTTCAGCACCACTTGCTTCCTTTGGCCTATGTATGAAAATAATCTTTTATGAACTCCTTTTAGTCTCTGTTGTCATCCAGGGTCTTAACTAAAAGAAAGACCTCTTAAGGGCAGTACCTTCCATCTCTTCTGCTGAAAATAATATTTAAGAACAAAGAAAACTAAAAAGGAATATAAGCTCACATTAAAAATCAGCAGCTGATGGGTTGGGGTTGTAGCTCAGTGGTAGAGTGCTAGCCTATCACATGTGAGGCACTGAGTTCAGTCCTTAGCTGAGGCAGAAGGATCACAGGTTCAAGGCCAGCCTCAGCAACTTATGGAGACCCTGTCTCAAAAAAATAAAAAGGGCTGGAGATGTAGCTCAGCAGTTAAGTGCCCTTGGGTTTACTACTTGGTGCCCAAAAAAAAAAAAAGAAAGAAAGAAAAAAGTGATACACTTAGGTGATAAGAATAATGAATAAAATTGTAAGCCTGTAATTAAGAGGAAATAGTTATCATTTTGGGAATCTTTCTGATGTCCCCTCCCTAATTTTTAATTATATAATTTGAGCATGTATAGAAAAGAATAGAGCATAATGTGAGTACTTACGTACCACCTACATTGGTCACATTTGCAGTTTGCCTATTTTGCTTCTGGTCTTATGTAAGTGAAACATTAATGGAAGAGTTTGAGCCCCATGTACTTTTTCCTATTACTAGTCCCCTTTCTTCTCCCAAAGCTAATCATTTTCATAATTTTGATGCTTATTGTCCTATATGTTTTTTCTCCCCCAGCAGGCTTTTTTTTTTTTAAGTTGTTAATGGATCTTTTTAATTTTATTTATTTATATGTGGTGCTGAATATTGAACCCAGGACCTCACACATGCCAGGCAAGTGCTCTACCGCTGAGCCACAACCCCAGTCCCCCTATATGGTTTTTATCACAAATGTATGTTGTCAGAAAAAGTAGACAGTGTGGTTTTACAGAATGTTTATAAGTTTTATATAAAATTTTACACAGTTGTGTGATTTTTTTCTGATCTACATTGTTTTTAATACTTAGATTCATGTAACTGTGCATAAACAGTGCTGTCATATGGATACATATATCACAGTGTAATCATTCTGCTGTTAGACATTTAGAGTTTTTCCCAAGTTTCTACCATTATAAACATTCTTACATGTGCCTAATTAAACTCAATTGCAATAGTTTCAAAAGAAGTAGAAGTGTTAAGTTGTAATCTATGTGGATCATCAATGCAAAATAGCTCTTCGAAGATTGGGCCAATTTAAACTCCCAATAGCAGTATACAAGAGTCCCTGTGTGGGCTGGGGGCATACATAGCTCAGTGGTAGAGCACTTGTCCAGCACGCACAACGCCCTGGATTCAATCTCCAGCGCCACAGAAAACAGCAAAAAAGAATCCCTCTGAACCACATCTTTGCCAACAATTGTCAGAGTTTAGCATTTTTCCAGTTTGATGGGTATAAAACAAGTGCATCTGTGGTTTAATTTGCATTTTCTTAACCAGCAAGGATAAGCATCTTTTCATATGTCACTGCCTTTGTTGCATGTTTTATATCCTTTATTCATTATTCTACCTGGGCATTTTTTATTTGTACTTTATTCTGAATACAAATATTATGGGGGGGAGTTAAACACATGCATTATAAATAATTGGTTCGACACTTCAGATTGTCTTTATGATGTCTTTTATTGTTGAGAAACTTTTATTTTAAATATATTAGGACTTCATAGTTTGTGCTTTCTGGATCTTTTAAGAAGTATTTTGCCCAACCCAGAGGATATTTTATTTTTTGATGGAACCTAGGACCTCACGAATGGTATGTATGCACTCGACCACTGAACTACACCTCTAGCTAGTGAAGTTTTTTCTTCTTTTTTCTTTTTGGCCCCAGGAATTGAACCCATGGGCACTTAACCACTGAGCCACATCCCCAACCCCTTTTATGTTTTATTTTGAGACAGGATCTCACTAAGTTGCTGAGGCTGACTTTGACCTCTCAATCCCCCTCCCTAGCCTCCTGATTCGCTGGGATTAACAGGGATGGGCCATTGTGACCATCAAGTTTTTAAAAGTGCACAATTCAGTGCCATTTGGTGCTTTCACAATGCTTGTGCAATCACCACCTCTCTAGTTTTCAAAACTTCATTGCTCTAGCAGGACACACCAATCAATGGGGGAAGGGGGGAGTCATTTCCCAATCTTCCCTTCCCTTCCCTTAGCAATTACTAGTCTGATTTCTGTCTCTGGATTTTCCTATTCTGGATACTTCATATATAAAAATCTTTTGTGTCTTTTTTTTCTTTCACTTAACGTTTTCAAGGTTCATTCAAGTTGTAGCAAGTTGTCGGTACTTAATTACTTTTTATGCCTGAATCATAATCCAATGTATGTTTCTACCACAATTTATTCATTTGTTGATGTATATTCAGATTTCGCCCCTTCTGGCTATTGTGAATAGTGCTGCTGTGGGTGTTCATGAACAAGTATTTGAATACCCATTTTCAATTCTTTGGGTATATTCATAGGAATAGAGTTGTTGGGTGATATGGTGACCATACATTTAGCTTTTTGAGGAAACAAAACTTTTCCACAGTGTCTGTACCATTTATATTCCCACCAGCATTGTTTGAAGGTTCCTATTTTTAATGGCCATTGTAGTTGGTATGAAGTGGTATCCATGTATGTGTGTGTGTGTGTGTGTGTGTGGTTTTTTGTTTTGACAGGTGAACAGGGTATTGAATTCAGAGCCTACTGCATGCTAGGCAAGCACTACCCCAACTCTTTTTAAAAAAAATATTTTTATTTTGAAAGAAGGTCTCACTAAATAAAAGTTGCCTGGACTGGCCTCCAACTTGAAATCCTCCTTCCTCAACTTTTCATGTAGCTGGAATTACAGTCATACTCCTCTTCTACCCTCACACACTCACCTGGCTCATTGTGGTTTTGATTTGTATTTCCCTATTACCTAGTGATCCTGAACACTTTTCCATGTATTGGTCATTTCTGTATTTTCTTGGGAGAATTATGTATTCAAGTTCATTGCCCATTTTTAAGTTGAGTTGGTTTGTCTTTTTTTAGAGTTGTTGGTTCTTTTTATATTTTGGACATGAAATTCTTGTTAGATATATGATTTGCAAATATTTTCTCCTGTTTGATAGACCTATTTTCACATTCTTGGTAATGTCTATTGCTGCACATGTTTTCAATTCATGTGAAGTCCACTTTATTTTTGTTCCTTCTGCTTTTGTTATTAAATCTTAGAATCCACTGCCAAATCCAAGGTGATATGTTTGCTTTTAATAGTTTTGTCATTTTAGCCTTTATATTTAGGTAAGTGATCCATTTTGAGTTCATTTTTTGTATTTGGGTTGAGATAGGGATCCAACGTTATTTTTTGTTTTTTTAGTGCAAGTGTCTCTCCCTTATTTTTAAGTGTATTCAATTTTTTCCCTTTTTTATTGGTGCATTGTAATTATACATAATAATGGAATACATTGTCGTATTCACACATGCACATAACAGTTTGAACAATCTCATTCCCCCATACCCTTTCCTTTTTTTCTTCCCAGATCCACTTGCTCTGCTCTTCTGCTCTCTTTTGTTGTTACTTTAATTAGTTATAATTAGTTCCATCCATACACAGAGAACTCATTGTGGTAAATTTGTACATGAACATAGCATAGTGTGTGAGATTTCATTCCCCAGCTCTTCCCCATGCCCTTCCCTCCTCCAACCCTCTTGATCCCCTTCCTCCATTGGCCTCAAATATTTTCATGACATTCTCCCCAGTTTTTTATTCCTTTTTTCTCTCCCTGTCTTCTCCCTCCCACTCACTTTCTGTAGCTTCCACATGTGAAAGAAAACAGTCAACTCTTGATTTTTTGAGATACACCTAAGGATACAACTTCATGTAACTTTTACATGTAGTTAGCCATTTGTCCCAACACTGTTGGAGGGACTGTTTCCATGTTGAATGGTCTTGACATCCTTGTCAAAAAAAAAAAAAGGAACTGGACATGGTAGTGCATGTCTGTAAGCCCAAGCAACTCAGGAGGCTGAGGCAAGAGGATATCAAGTTTGATGCCAGCCTCAGCAGTATAGCAAGGCCCTCAGTAATTTAACAAGACCCTGCCACAAAATAAAATATAAAAAAGGACTGGGGATGTGACTCAGTGGTTAAATGCACCTGGGTTCAATCTTCGGTACAAAAACAAAAAAACAAAAAACAAAAAACAACAACAACAAAATATATATATATATATATATATGATGTTTATTTTTTACCTCAATCTCATTGCCTTGGACCAGTGGATTTTACTACTTATAATATGTGGGTGTTGCCAGTTTTTCACTGCTAGAATTTTGTGATTATGTACCTGTATCATTTTGCATGTTCATCTCACTGTAGGTTCATAGGATTGAACATCTTTAAGTGTCTGATACTTTTATGTTTGAAGATTTTTTTAAATTTTTATGTATTTTTAATTTTTTTGCTAAGTTGCCCAGGCTGGCCTGAAACTTGCAGTCCTACCCCAACCTCCAAATTGCTGGGATTACATGTAGTACCACCATGCTGCTTTTTTATTTCTCCCAATTTTTTTTTTTTTTTTTTTTTTTTGCTACTGGGAATTAAACCCAGGAGTGCTTTACAGTAGAGCTATATCCATCCCCAGTTCTTTTTGAGACAGTGTCTCACTAAGTTGCTGAGGCTGGCCTTGTAGTTATAATCCTGCTTCAGCCTCCTGAGTCAGTGGGATAACAGGTGTGCACCACCACACTTAGCTCCCATTTTTACTTTTTGAGTGTCAGGTATATTGATGTATAAATTATATACAGTAAATGTACCCTTCTTAGATATATTGTTAGATGTCATCATGCCAAAAACTTTTGCCTTGTCCCATTGGAGTCCATGATAGAGAACAGACAGATGTGAATGGTGGGAATATGAAATTAAGGGAATAATTCTATAAACTGGGCTCACTCTGCTAACCCTTACATGCTTTTTTTTTTTAAAGGAATTTACCTGTAGCCCTGCCTGACTTAAGTTGACAGGGTGTTATGTTCCTCAGCAAACTACCTGTTATCTGCACAAAAAATGCTGATAAGATTGCCAGGTGCTGTGGTGCACACCTGTAATCCCAGTTACTGTATGTGGATTGCATTGAATGAATGGATTAATGCAGAAATTTGACTAAGAATATTGGATCTTCCAAGGTGTGAACAAAGTATATACCTCCATTTGTTTAAGTATAATTCTTCTCAGTCATGTTTTCTAGTTTGCATTGTAAAATCTTACACATATTTGTTTAGATTTATTCACAGGCACTTGTGGTTTTGTATTATAAATAGTACTTTTAAAAAATCTAATTTCCAGTTGCTGCATTGACGTTTTAAAATATGGAATCTGTACTTGACAACTTGGTAAACTTTTGTTACTTAGAATGGCTTTTTTGTAGTCTTTAAGACTTTCTATGTAGAAGGTCATGTCCTACACAGAGATAGTTTTAATTTTTATGCACTCTGCATGCTTTTCATTTCTCCTTGGTACCTTATCACACTGGATAGGCCCTCCAGTGCAGTGTTAAGAGGAGTGGTAAGAGGAAGGCCTGGGGGTGTGTCTGGGTGGTAGACCACTAACCTAGCTCCCACAGAACCAGCAAGGCCCTGAATTTGATCCTCTGCAAAAAAGAAAAAAAAGAGAGTGTTTATGTGTGTAGACATCTTTATTTTATTTCTGGGCTCCAGTGGTCCTGCCTCATCCTCCTCTGTAGCTGGGAAGACAGGAGAATGCACCACACCCTGCTCTGGCTTGGCAATATTGTGAATGACAGATTGGTTTTCAGATTTTGAATCATTTTCACATTTCTCAGATAAATCCCTGATAATGATCCTTTTTATGTATTGCTAGATTTTGCTTGTCAGTGTCTTGTTAAGGATTTTTATGTGTACATTCATAAGGGATATAAGTATGTAGTTTTGTTTTCCCATAATATCTTTGTCTGGTTTTGGTCTTAGAAGTTTACTGTCTTTGGCTGTCCCTTTCTGGAAATGGCCTGTATTGTTCCTTGAATGTGTATTCCTTGGTTATTCCTTGTTTTACACCAAAAAGCTTCTCACTTTTGAGATAGCCCACATTCTTCCTTGAATGTGCCTCTATTTTCATAAATAAACCTTTGTTAAAAAAAAATAAGGAAGTATACTAGAGTTGCTGGGATTAATCTGTAGGCATGCATCACCATGCCTGACCTATTTCTTTTTTCTTTTTCTTTCTTTCCTTTTTTTGGTGCCAGGTATTGAACTCGGGGGCACTTGACCCCTGAGCCACATCCCCAGCCCTATTTTATATTTTATTTAGGGACAGGGTCTCACTGAGTTGCTTAGTGCCTTTTGCTGAGGCTGGCTTTGAACTTGCAATCCTCCTGCCTCAGCTTCCCTAGTCACTGAGGTTACAGGCATGTGCTATCATGCCCCACTTCACTTGTTAATATCACCACTTCAGCTTTTTTTTGTGTGTGTGGTAGGGGTGAACTGGGAATTGAGCCTAGAGCCATATGCATTGTCTACCACTCAGCTATACCCCTAGCCCCCAACTTTCTTTTGATTAAAGTTTACATGGTATATCATATTCTTTTTACTTTTAGCTCATTTATGCCTTTCTTTTCTCTCTCTTCTCTCTCTCTCTACCTATCTCTATCTCTATATCTTTCTTATTTTTGATACTGGAGATTGAACCCAGGGACACTTTTCCACTGAGCTACATCTCTAGCCCTTTAATTAAAAAAAATTTTTTTTTTTTATTTTGAGACAGGCTCTTGCCAATTTGCTTAGGGCCTCATTAAGTTGCTGAGGCTGATCTCAAACCTGTGATCTTCCTGCAGTCCTCCTGTCTCAGCCTCCCATGATGTCAGGATTACAGGCACTTAATCATTTATGCCTGGTGCTCATTTATGTTTTTACATTTAAAGTGGATTTCTTGCCAACAGCATATACTTGCACCTTTTTAAAAAATTCACTCTTAGAATCATTTTCTCTTAATTGGTCTGTTTAGATAGTTTGCATTTATGGAATTTTCAGTATGGTTGGATTCAGTATACAACTTCCTATTTTCTCTGACCCATCTGTTCTTTGGGATATTTCCCCCCTTTTTTATTGCCCTAACAGTACAGACTACTTTCAAATATATTTTGCCATTTGATATACAGTTTGAGAACATTACAACACTATACTTCCATTTTCTCCCTAGTGGCTTAAGAGATTTTTGCCTGGTCTTTGGAGATGAGAAGTTTTGCTTATCTTCTCCAGCAACTTAAGTTTCTGCTTTATTGGAGAGATGCATTCCAGAGAAGTAGGTGGTATTTTATACCTGTCCCCAGGGATAGCTGATCACTCTTGCAGCCCTGTGCTGCCAAGCATCAATCTCTTCAGCTTCCTGTCCTGTTCCCCACTGGAGGTTCATCCTAGAAAAGAATTTGCAAGAATGGGGCCTCTCAACTGTTCAAAGTTGACACACTAACACAAACTTGACCTTTAAGAATTTAATAAAATTTCATTTCATTTCTTCTATATCTCCAGTAACACCTCCCTGCTCATCCATGCTCAACTTAAGGAGGAATGCTTGGTGCCTCCTCCCTTCCCTGTTGGATGGGCTTATCACCCTTAGGAATTCAGTTTGGTTACTTTGCTACAGCTCACAGATGGGCCAAAGAAATGTTACAATTTTGAAGATTATTCATTTTTTTCTTCATTAATGGAGAAGCAACATTCTCTTGTACTTTTCTATGACTTAAGCAGAAGTTAATCTAGATGAAATATTTTTAAAAATACCTTGTCTTGAGGCTTGTTGATAATTGTTTTGCTTATTGAAGTTCTACTCCTAGGTATTTTAGAATAAGTTATTCCATCCTGGAAGGGTTTTACCTTTTGACACTGGCTTTGAGACATGGCAGTATTTAGTGCTGATGATAGTGAAACCAATTGTACCAATCTGGTGACAAGTGACTTTCACTTAAAAAATTTTTTTGTTTTTTGATACCAGATATTGAGCCCAGGGTTACTTAACCACTGAACCACATCCCCAGCCCTTTTTAATTTTTTTTTATTTTGAGACAGACCTTCGCTAAGTTGCTCAGTGCCTTGCTAAGTTGTTGAGACTGGCTTTGTACTTGAGATCCTTCTTGCCTGAGCCTCCAGAGTTACTGAGATTACAGGTATGCCCTGTAGTTTTTTGTTTGTCTGTTTGTTTCTACTGTGCTGGGAATTGAATCCAGAGGCCTGGCACTAGCTAAGCAAGCACTCTACTGAGCTATGCCCCTAACCAAGTTCTTTTGGATATAACTAGAAGTGGGATTACTGAATCATATGATAGTACTATTTTTAATTTTTGAGGTGTCCCCATACTGTTTTCCACAGTGTTTGTAGTTTTACATTCCCTCAAGAGTACACAAGTGTTCAAACCTCTTTACATCCCCTCCACTTCTATTTGTTTGCGTGTCCCTGTGCATGTGTCCCATCCTAATGGTTGTGATGTGGTATTATGGTTTGGGTTTCTATTTCCTTAATGATTAATGATGTTGAATGTCTTTTCATATGCCTTTTGGCTGTTTATATCTTTGGAGAAGTGTTTGTTCAAGTCCTTTGAATTGGACTGTTTGTCTTTTTGTTTTTTGGGAGTTGTAGAAGTTCTTTGTATATGTTGAATGTTAGTCCCTGGACAGATAAATGACTTGCAGATATTTTCTCCTTGCAGTGCTGGGGATGGAACCATGCTAGGCAAATGCTCTATCCCTGAGCTGCATCCCCAGCCCTGTTTGTTTCTTTTTTCCTTTTTTTTTGGGGGGGGGGTGCTGGGGATCGAACCCAGGGCCTTATGCTTACAAGGCAAGCACTCTACCGACTGAGCTATCTCCCCAGCCCCGTTTCTGTTTCTTAAGCCTGCTGTTTTTATACCTAGCAGCAAGAGCAGGATTCCTGGACTTTTTAAACAATAAATGTGGTGAGACTAGAGGTAGAATAATGTGGATTATGTTCTGTACATTCACCTACTTGGCTTCAGGATTATACTGAGTATTTGCTTCACAATCAGGGTCTGGTGAGGACAGAGTGTTGTCACATTCAGTTGGTCATTATACCTTGAAGTGTGCATTCAGAAAAGTGTCTCCTTGGTGGTCTCAAAGACCCCATTTGCCTAACTTCTGGAGTTCCATCTGCCCGCTCCACCTTTCTTTTCCTTTTCTCGGCAACCTGTGAGGAGACCAAGGAGTTGTTTGGAATATAGGGAATATAGTTCTGTATTGTTCCTAACAGCGATTGCCAGGAACCTCCTCCACATTCATCCTGCGCTAAATAAGACAGCCAGCAATAGCTGGAAGCCTTAGTTATCTCTGGAGGCAGATACCTGTCCCCACAGACCTTTCATGGTAAGTTGGCTGGGAGAGGAGTACAGAATCCTTTCTGCAGGAGAATTATTTAGCTCTTTAGTATAATTAAATCCCTTAAAAAGAATAAAAATCCTGTGGTAAACACTGTCTCCATATTCCATCTGTTAATATCCTATGAATACTGTTTTGGCCTAAGGGATTGTGTACCTCTGCATGGAGTCTTGGGAAAATCTTTATATTTTACAAGGAAGCATTGAGCGTACATGCTGACAGCCAATCCTGGAAGATTATGTGAAATGAAAGTGGGAATTTTTGTTTCTTCTGGTCCCAAAAGGTTGTTCCAGAGTCCCTATAATACTTTCAGGCGTCACCTACCAGTTTCTAGTGTCTGAACAGGCTGCTGCCTTCTGTTCGCAGGTTCCATCTATTTCTAGGACAGCCCCCTTTCTTGACCCCCAATGTGTAGGGTGCATACTGCCACCAACTGTGAGGTTGATAATACTTCTCTGAGCTGGAATTGGGTTTCTTTGCTGTGACTAGATGCATTTCTGAGACGTCTTGTGACAGCTTCTTTCCCTAGGCCATTCTCACATGCTGGGCACAGGCATCATTCCTTCTGTTACTCCTACTAAGAAAATTCTCCACCTTGGCCAGAAACAGTCCCAAATTCCAGAGACAAGGTTAAATTTGAAGGAAAAGTGAGTTACTAAAGCCAACTATCACAACAATCAGTCCCCAAAATTTGGCAGCCACACCAGGAATGCTCACCATTGGGCTCAGGTCAGACCCATCAGGCGGAGCCTCTGTAGCTGTTCTAGTGGTTACTGACTTACAGAAACTTCTCAGGCTCAAAGCCTCATGCCCAGGAAGTCTGAAGTTATGTATCTTTTAAATTCTTTTTCCCAGTCATTTTGTGGGGGTTTAATGGGTGCCTCAATGGGGTTAAGCTAATTTTTTCCTATAAATAGCCTGTGACCCCCTTTTTGTCTGTCTGCTAGCTCTTCGTTGGCTTTTATAGACAGTTTTCCTGTCTGTAACACATGCCCACCATCCATGTATTTTGTTGTTACCCTTAGAGCCACCCCAAAGGAAGGTTGGAACAGCTGCTACCTCCGAGAAAGGATTTGTGGAGGACAAAACCCCTGCAGTCACTTTGGACACTTAGGTTAGCAAGTGCTGCTCTAGAGGAGTGGGTGTTCAGGGGTGTTGGTCTGGGCTGTGTTGGGCTCTGCAGTCTCCTTCACCAGCCTTCTATTCTCTGGCTCCCTAGTAACCTCCTTCATAGTTGACTGCTCTTCAGCACCCCCAGCAAGTGAGCTGGGCTCTACCTACAGGGGAGAAGGCCTTCCCGCCACCCTGCCCTATGTCCTTTTTGGACAGCTTTACTTCCCTACATCCCATGCCCCACCTAGAGTCCTCCATGCCCTGGTCTAGATCCTGCTCCTGGTATGGCTGCCTTCTGCCTTCATCATATAAGCATGTTCCAATTTCATCTTAGAGGGAAAAAAATCTAAATGTTTCTGGAGCCTGTTGCCCACCAGCTTTTGCCCCTTTTCCTTTGTATCACATACCGCAGGCTACTCAGGAAGGAGTCTTGAACTTCTTGTCCGTACTTTCAACACTGCAAGCTGGCTTCTGCCCCACCGAATGCCACCGACATTCTCTATGGAAGAACACCTTTGCATCCTGAGTCTCCCTGGGTGCTGTTCCTTCCTCCTTGAAAGTCTTTGTTCCTCTGACTTCCATTGCCACCTTGGTTTCCTGCTGCCTCTCTAGGCACTCGGCCACCTCTTCCTGGCTCTGACTCCTCCGTCTGTCTCCATAAAGACCAGTGTCCTGGGATTCTGGCCACAGCCCTCTTCTCCTTCCACTATGTCTCCTGGCTCTGGTTTGTGGGCTTCTTTTTTTGTGCTCAGGAAATAAGAGCTCATCCTGCAAAGCCTTACAGGATTAAGGTCTTTATGTGCAAAACACCAGGGAGCAATAAAAAGTCTGAGCAGTTTAAAGAGTGGGGGAAGGAAGGTACCCTTATTTGACCTTTGGACCCCATGGATGGGCTGTGTGGTACATGACCCGCTTGGAAACCTGCATGCAGGGTGCACATGTGAGCCTTTACTCAGTTTTCAACCTGTTCCCAAAGGACTATGGACAAAGAGGTCAGTGCTCACTGGCCTGTGCACTCTGCATGGTCTCTCCCCTCCTCCACTCCTACCAGCTCCTAGGCCCAACTTCAAACAGGAGTAAGGAATGGGGTGGTTCTCCTATAGAGAATCATTTCCCCCAGAGCAGGAAGTGGGGTGGACTTTGGCGCTGGGTAAGGAGAAAGGCACTGGCAAAAGGCCAGGCCTAGCACAGCAGTAGCAGTGACAGTGCAGCCTGGCCTGGCGTCGGGCTGCGTGGGAGGAGGTCAGCTGGGTGTGCACAGAGCTGCAGCATTCTAGTCAGCCTGTGTAACAATAGAAACCAACTTGTTCCTCAGCTACTAAGTGTTGCCTCAGGGACAGGCGTGTCACTAGGCTGCCTGTATGCAGGGCTTTGAAGCAGTGTGGACCAAGTTCTCTGCTGCATTCAATAGCAATTTGTTGAACAAATACCCCTTGAGACCTGCTGTCCCAGTGCCAGACACTGGTAGTGCCAGGGCATGGTGGAGCCCAACGCGGGCCCTGCTGTTAGATAACTGATAGCCAGTTGTGCAGAGACAGCCAAGTCAACAAGGGGACAATGTCAGATGGTGAGTGGTGAGAGTAAAAGGTGAACCGATACTGAGATAGGCCCCTCCCTTAGCTTGGGTGGTCAGGACAGGTTTTCTGAGGAGGGGCTATTCTGTCAGGCTTGAATGATAGGTCAGCAGATCAGGGTCAGAGCCTTTCCAGTAAGGGAACAATTGGTGTGAAGGTCCTATGATGGGAAAGCAATTGGGTGTGTGAAGAAAGGCAGCTGGCAGAGGTGGGCATCAGGGAGAGCGCAGGGATAAGATCAGGGAAGGCAGGGGTACTTTGTCACCGGAAAGGGGTGGCCATTCCACTGCAGGTGCAGCGAGTACTCACAGAGAAGGAATGTGAACTGGTTTATATCTTGAAAACATTTCTCTGATTGCCATACTGGTAGTGGGGGAGCAAGAGTAGAGCAGAGAGCCTGTTAGGAGGCTGGGCTGGTGGTTGAGGCGCCATGGTAGCTTGAACAGGGTGGTGTGAAGACAAGGGAGCTGATGTAGGGTAAATTTTGGAGACTGAGATGGCAGATGACAGAATGTCCAAAGCTGGACAGGACTGCAGGGTCACGATTCATACTGAGGCTTACCCCACCTGATTTGGGGTTCTAAGCCTGAGACCATGCTGACTGCACCCACTCTTTACACTGAGTAGGTTTGGGAGTCTTGGTCACATGGAAGAAGAGGAAATCTGCTGACACTGGTGGAGGGGGGTTAAGTGAGGTCCTTAGAAATAATGTGTGTTGGGGGGAGACTGCCACTCTTGCTCACAGTTTTGCAGATGACCCAGTTACACTGAGCTGTCCAGGTTCCTCTTGGATTCCACTGTGGAGTCCCATGGCACCTCAATTTAGTGTCCAGAACTACTCCCCCAAGCCACCTTCTGAATCCCCATGTTGGTGACCACTGCCCTCTCTAGAGTCTCCCTCATCAGCACCCACATCTTGGTGCTGATGTCTGAAGCCAGCCCTGAGTGACTTTCAAACCAGCCTCTCCCCTCCCCAGGGCGTCACTGGTTCTTGGTCACTGCGTCTGCTGTGGTGCTGCCCAGGCCCCCATCCATGCTGCAGCACAGCCAGAGAGCTTCCCAGTAGGCAGGTCTAATCATGTCCCTTCTCGGTTTAAAAGCTTCTGGGTCCCTGGAGAATTCTAGACAAAAGCAAACAGAGCTAATTCCAAAGCTCACCAACATCCAGCTCCACCCCCTCCTTCCTGCCTCCTCTCCTACTGCTCTTCCTGCCTCCTCTCCTGCTGCTCCGCACTGGCCTCTAGGATAAATCCCCGTAGTTTCCCTCTGGCCTTCCTCGGGGGAATGCCTCTGCTTCCCTGGCTCTCTCCTCTTGACCTTCAAGACTCTGTCTTCCCTCCATAAAGGCTTCAGGACCTCCTCTGCTGCCCCTGTCCTCACTCTACCTCACACCATCACTCTGACTTTGGAACAACAATCCTTATCTGCCCCTCCTCTTGGCATGGAGGCCAGGAATGCCTTTTTCATCTGTATCTCATATAGTTCCTGCCACAGTGATGGGGAATAAATAATGAAGTGAACACCATTCCCTTCCCAGGAAAGGAGGCAGAGGACCAAGGAAAGAAGAGTGACAAGTCTAAGCCTTGAGAGACTCTTGAGAAAAGGTGTGTTGGGTGGCAGTGGTTGAAGAGGCTGAAGACACCAGATGGGGCAGTAGCAGGAGCCACCTGGAACAGCTTCCCCCACTCACCATGGCCTGCCCTCCAGTGGCACAGGGGTCAGTGCCTCAGCCTGTGCCCACAAAGCTGCTCTCTAAGCATCAATTTGGGCAGGGTGTTGAGGAAGGAAGGGGTAGAGATGGTTCCTCCACCCTGTCAAGTCAGTATCCCATGCAGCAATCTGCCTTTGTTCCTTTGTCTTTATCCCTACCTAGTGAGACCTCCAGGATCAGAGAGGGCAGGGCCCATGGAGGACTTGCCTTAGGGAGGTCAAGCAGTTTACCCAGTGTAGGTGGAAAATCATTATCAGAGCTGAGATTCAAATTAAGACTGACTGATTCTGGATCCCCAAATGTAACCAGGGTCATGGTTTCTAGAGTCAGATGACCTGAAGCCAAATCCAGCCTCAGTTGCTCACTGAGGAAAGCTGGGCAAGTTGCTAAAGGCTCTGTACTTCTGTTTCCTCATTTGTAAAATGGTGATACCAACAGAACCTATCTCAAAAGTTGTTCTAAGGAGTGAGGAGTTAATACATGGCAGGTACTTGGCAGAGGGCCTGACACATGATCAGCATTCTGAAACTGGGTCTGTTATTTATGATTATGATCAACTGTAGACTGGAACTGGTCTCCTGAGTTTCTGCTTGAAGGAAGCTGGGCTTAGTGGACACCCCAGCTCAGCGCCCTTCTTGTCCTGATGGGTTGAGCCCCTGGTCTAAAGCCTTATGGATTTGCCTTACTGGATGGACCCAGGAGGTGTAATGCACATGATTATTCTCCTTGTTGAGTCATGTTAGGGTAGTGAGCAAGAGTCACTTCAGTCCTGGGACTGTGACCTCCCAAACGGAAACTGTGTATCTGATTTCAGAATCAGTTTTACCAATTTTTCCTATTGCTTCAAGATGCAATGTGGCTCAGACTAATACTGTTTGAGTCAGTCTTTATTTTAAATTTTGATACATTTTTTTGCATTTTTTAATTTTTAAAATATCTAGATTGATTACTGATTTACTTGGCTTCCCTAAAATTTTGGGCGTGAGGTAAGTGCCTTGCTCATCCTCATCCCAGCCCTTCTCAGGGCTGCTTAGGTGTCCTCACAATATGGCAGCTGGTATCCCCTAGAGCTAATTGATCTGAGAAAGAGCAAGAAAGAAGCTGGAATATGTTTTGTGGCCTCGGAAGATACACTGTCACTTCTGCAATGTCCTGTTGGTTACATAGGTTAGCTCTGCTCTGTGTGGAAGGGATACATATAACAGGAGCCATCATGGGACCATCTTGGAGGCCAGCTACACATCAGATCTCTAGCCCAGAGACTCAGTGACTGGGAGCAGCCTCCACACACTGGAATGAAGAATCCAGTGAAGGTGAAGGGGAACTGAGGAGATGTTAGTCAAAGGATACAAAACTTAAGTCAGGAATAAACTCTGGAGATGTGGATATGTTAATTAGCTAGATTTAGCCATTCTACAAGGTAAACATCAAAGCACCCTTGTACACTATAATATGTACAATTTTTATTTTTCAATTAAAAAGAAAAAAATAGTTCATTCAGGGCTTTTCCTTTCTCTACTGCACTTTCTTTCCCATAGACCCTGAGTGGCACTAACCCAGGGCCCATGTGGACCCCACTCTGCAGATCATAGTTCACCGGTCCTGGGAGAAGCCCCTGACCCAAGTCGTCCCTCCCCCAGGGTTTTTAAATGTGGGAGCGTAGATGCCTCTCAGTTGGCAGTTGTAGCCTATGGGTGACTGTTTCCAGCTGGGTGGGGAAATGGGCCAGGAGGTATAAGAGAAGGCATTCCCAGTCTCTGCTTACATTGGGCATGAGGCCAGTGACATCTTTGCTCTGCCTTGTCCATTGTCAAGGGTTTAGAACCAATGCCTTTCCCCTTCCCCCCATGCCCACTTGAGTTGGGTTTCTGTCACTTCATCACCTCTTCCTGGGTGGCCTTCTGTGCAAGATGGTGCTAGGGAGATTTTTCTCAGCATTAAGCCAATACCACATTGGGCTTTTGTTGAAACTCTGTCTGTGCCGCCCTCCAAGTCTGAAAACTCTCTGGCTGTGGGTTCCAGGAATCAGCAATTTTAGTCCTGAAGTTTGGGTATGACTGTGCTTGGTGAGGAAGTCAGGTGACAGCCACAGTACCTTTTTCCCACCAAGGTCTGTGGGTCATGTTGGCCAATGCGAGTGTAGGTCAAGAAATTCCAAATAACAAGGGCTCAGGAGGGGTAACGTGCAGAACTGCTGAGGGATGGGGAGCATGCCTCACAGCTTTGGGGAACCAAGGGAATTAAGAATGTTCTGGGGGCACCTCATTCTCAATAGGTGGAGTTGACAAGTCCTGTCAAGGCCTGCTGCCTCCCTGGCTGGAAGAGGAGGTTGGGGCTGGGGACAGGGCTCAGTGGTAGACCCCTGGCTTAGCAGGCAGGAGGCCCTGGGTCTCATCCTCAGCACCCCAAACAAACAAAATGGAAGACCTGGGAGGTGACTGATTTCCTTTCCCAGAAGGCTGGGTCCTCCGGGTGCTCAGGGCTGTTTTCTGAGGGTAGGGCTCCCCCGCTAGAGGCTGAGCTCTGCCCTCTGGGTTTGTTTGTTCACTTCATTTCTCCCTGGAGCTCAGGTTCCTTCTGGGAAACTTCTGGGCTGAGCCTCGTTGCCATAGTGCCACTCTGCCAGGAAGGCACAGGGTTTCTTCCACTTGACAGCAAGAAGACCCTGACCCCTCAATTTCCTGCCACACTGCTAGGCCAGACACAGTAGAAGATACAGGGACATGCAATAAACTGGGATTTGCAGGTACCAGCTCCAGCTTGTCATTTCGACCTGTCCTTCTGGAAATTTGGGCTCCAACTAGCATCAACAGCAGAAGTATAGTTAGAAATGCAAAATATTGGACTCCACCCTTGACCTACTAACTTAGAAACTGAGGGTGGGGCTCAGCCATCTGTGCTTTTAATAAGTTTCCAGGTGTTTCTGGTGCAGTGCTTGGAATTGAGGCCAGGGCCTCACATATACTAGGCAAGTGCTTTACCACTGAGTTATATCCCAGCATCCCCAGTCAGTTTTATTTTTATTTTGAGACAGGGTCTAGGTAAGTTGCTTAGGGCCTTGCTAAATTGCTAAGGCTGGCTTCAAACTTGCAATCCTCCTGCCTCAGCCTCCCAAGTTGCTAGGATCATAGGCCGTGCACCTGTACCCAGCTGTCAGTTTTAGCACTGAAAGTTGTGTGGTGGTTGTTTTTTCTTGGTGCTGAAGATGGGATACAGAGGGGCATTATTCATGCTAGGGAGGCACTCCACCACTGAGTCACATCCCCAGTCCCTCACTCAGAATCTTGTGTCTGAAAACCTTTTAGTTCCAAGCAAACTGGGATGGGGTTAGTCACCCCTAGCTTCAGGTCTTGTGTTTCATTATCTAATGCTGTGAAAAAACACCACCTATCAAAATGTAGCAACTAAATATTATTTTGTGCATGAATCTGTTATTTAGACAGGACCAGCTCATCTCTGCTCCATTCCATGTCAGCTGGGGCTGCGCCAAAACCAGGGGGTGGAATCAATGGAAGGTTTGCTTAGTTCTACATCTGGCTCCTGTTCTAAGATGACCCAACCAACTGGAGACAGAAAAACTGGTCTCAGGCATCTCAAACTCTGTGGAATACTGCCAGTATGGGTTCTGGGTGGATTCTCAGGGGTATATCCCAAGAGAGAGAATGGTAGGTGGAAGAAGCTCTGTCCATGGCAAATGTTAACCTCACCTTGTAAGAGATGCTCACTACAAGATGGTGGTACCATTTTTAGGAAATCCATTCAGCCACATGTTGTTATTGCCCGAGCACAACAGGAAACTATTCTTTCTCCTTCCTTTCTTCTTCCTATTTTATGGAGTTATTGGGCACCTACCATGTGCTAGACCTGGAGCTAGGGGTTAGTATACTTCTACAAATGTATCCACTTTTCTGAAGTCAGGTCTGAAGCAAGTGTGGTAGTGCATACTTGTAATCCCAGAGACACAGGAGGCTGAGACAGGAGGATTGTGAGTTTGAAGCCAGTCTCAGCAACTTAGCAAGATCATGTCTCAAAGTTTAAAAAAGGCGAGGTGGGGGATAAAGGTAGGGGTATATCTCAGTGGTAAATTTTCCCTGGGTTCGATCCCCAGTTTAAAAAAAAAAAAAAAAATCTGAGCTCTAGTACTGGGAGCCTGAGGCAGCTTGCAGCTCTGGAAGAAAAACAAGTCTGGTGCTGTTATGAGTGTCTGAACTCAGGGACCAGGTGGGAGAGTGACAGGAGGGAAGAAAGGAAGGAATTTCTACTACTGCTGCTTTGAAACTTTCCTGGATAAATAGTAACAAGGACCACAACCCTCCTTACTTGAGTGATGGATTTAAGGTTTTCAAAGCACTTACCTTCTCATCACCCTGTCTGATTCCAAATTGAGTTTTAGAGCAATCCCCATAACACAAAGAGCAGCCGTACAGTGTCTTGTTTCCTGCACCTGACAGGGAGCCCCTCTGGGGACCAGGACGCTCATAGAGTCATCATTAAACCTTCCAGTATAGGGAGTTCCCTACCCATCTGCAGCTGCTGGCTCCTGTGCAGGTACCAGCAATACAGAGTACAGGCCCCAAATTTTAACTCCAGTCTGTACTGGGAGAACTTTGTGAACTCGTGCAAATTAGAAGCAGCCTCTCTGGGCTGTCACAGCCTATCCCAGAGCCTCAATTCCAGCTCCAGCCTTGGCCAGAGCACAACCTGTTTAACCACTCTCCACTCCCAACCTCCCAAGCATTTAGACCAGGCAGGCAGCCAGTGGTGGCTTAGGAGAGAATCTTCACCAGCCCTCTAGGAGCCAAGGGGTCACCCTCTGGATTCATTTCTGCAGTGAGTCTGGGCCTGGGTAGTCAGAGCTTCATATCACTGACTTTGGCGCCATCTTGTGGACTTACCTGGGCCTACAGGACCTCAGCCTTTTCTATGACCCAGAAACAAAACCAGGGACTTAACACTTTGTGCCTTTAGAAATTTGAGTCCCAAATCCCTAGCCTAGACACTTCCAGCCGTTCAGCGTGCACTGCCAGCTCCCTGCCCAACACCAAGTCACCACACCTTAAGCTCACGCCAACAGGTTCTCAAACTGAGATTTCCCTCTTAGATTCCAGCCCTGGACTCAAATATATGTGCAAAGGTGAGTACTGGTCATAATGGAGCAGAGTGAAACAACCCATAAGTCCATGGAGATGGTGAGCACCCATTCTGTGGAATACTGTGCCACGGGTCAAAGAAGGTGCTAGATTGGAGACATGCGACACATCTATTAAAAAACAGTGTAGCTAGGTGTGTTGGCACATACCTGTAATCCCAGCAACTCTGGAGCTCCAGGCAGGAGGATCACAAGTTCAAAGCCAGCCTCAGCAACTTAGCAAGGCCCTAAGCAATTTAGTGAGACCCTGTCTCAAAATAAAAAATTTTAAAATGCTGGGGATATGGCTCAGGGGTAAAGTGTTCCCGGGTTCAGTCCCTGGCACAAAACAAAACAAAATAGTGTGGACCTCAGTATTAGAGCACTTGTCTCTAGCATGTAAGAAGCCCTGGGTTCAATCCCCAGAACCACATGGGTTGAGTGAAAATAGGGCTGGTCAGAACACATGGCGGATTAACAATGGTCACACCTTAGGGGGTGAATTGGGGAGGGGTGAAGGAGGTCTATCATTTCACATACTCTTATGGTATCTTTTTAAGTCAAGACAAAGGTAAATAAATAAGTTCTATTGCCAGTATCTGAGATCTGAGTCCCTGTTGCTCTTGAAGATGCTTTAAGGATGGGCAGCCCTGATCTTCTCCCACACCCACCTAGCTGTCACCCCTTTCCTCCCTGGGTATCTTTCTCAGTATTCTGCAGCCTCTCCCTCCTTATTTTGTATTTTATTTAGAGACAGTCTCACTGAGTTGCTTAGCGCCTCACTTTTGATGAGGCTGGCTTCGAACTCTCAATCCTCCTGCCTCAGCCTCTGGAGCTGCTGGGATTACAGGTGTGCACCACCACACCCAGTAGTGAGGTGGGACTTTCAGAACTGGTTGCTGTTCTTTTGTTTTAACCCTTCCTGGTTCTCAGCAGCGAACACTGGTGGACTGACAAGTATTCACATGACCTTCCTCCCAGGTGCAATTGCCTCTGTGGGAGCCATCAACGGAGTCAGGGTCCCTCCTTCCACTTCAGGCTGAAGGACACCAGCTATTCCTTCTGCCCGCAGACAAGCCCCAGCCCAGGGGTCTACCAAACATTTGCAGAGGATGGAAAGAGGGCTTACTGTAATACTCGGTTGTCTTATTTTTTTCATGGGGATTGAATTCAGGGCCTCAAGCACTCTAAGCCAGCATTCTACCACTGGTCAGCAGCCCCCCTCCCCGCCCTCTTTCCCTTTAATTGTGAGACAGGGTTTAGCTAAAGTTGCTGGCCTCCAACTTGCAATCCTCCGGCCTCACCCTCTTGAGTATCTGGGATTACAGGCATGCACCATGGCACCCAGCTCACTGTCACTTTTGGCTGTTAGCATCAGTGCTTATTTCTTGCAGCCTCTGCCCCACCCTCACAGGGGCCACTTAAACGTGCCCTTACTACTTTCTGGGACCCTGCTGTGCTTTGAATGATGGTGTCTCTTCCAAAATTCATGTGGAAACTTAATCCCCAATGCAACAGTTAAGAGGTGAGGCTTTTGAGGGTCACAATGAATGAGATTAGCAACTTTATAAAAGAGCTCTAGGTTAAAAGGGGCAGTTTCTTTCCTTCTCTCTCAATATTATAGAATACGATTTTTTTTTTTTTTTTTTTTTTTTTTTTACAGTGCTGGGGATGAAACCCAGGGCCCAAGTGCACTATCACTGACCTACATCCCTAGCCCTGGAGCAGTCCAAGTAAGGACTTCCTCCCTTCCCAAGTAAGGACACAGCACGCCTGCTCTCTGGATGCAGCAACAAGGTGCCATTTTGGTAGTGGGAAACAGGTCCTCCCGACACCTAACCCGTGGTGTCTTAATATTGAACTTACCAGCCTCCAAACCCGTGAAAATAAATTTCTGTTGTTTACAAATTACCCATTTTGTTACAGCAGCACAAACAGACTGACAGCCCCTCTGCCAGCCCTTAAGCCCTCCTCAGCTTCATCTCCACCTGGCCAACCTCCTTTGCAACCACACAAGCTGGTCTTCCGGCAGGTCCTCTTGCCCTGTAACCCACTCTGAACTCCTGCAGGCTCAAACCATCCCGCTGGATCTTCTTCATTATCTTTGCCCAGTCAGCGCCTACACAGCTCAGGTCCCACGCCATCATGCAACAAGATACTTAGATATTTTCGGAGCACCTACTTTGTGCCAGCTTCTGGAGAGCGAAGGCAAACAGAGGACCTGCTAAGGGCTCCCCAGTCCCAGAGCCAGCTCCCCTTCCTCTGAGGTCTCCCAGGGGCACTTGCTCAGCACCCTTTATAGCTACCTTCTGCAGCTGTCCGCTAGTTGCCTCGCTGCTGCCTGAACTGCGGAGCAAGGCCCAAGCTGTGCGCCTGCGCGAATTCTGCCTCGCGGTTGTCGCTGGCCTCACAGAAGTGGCTGGCCAACAGCTAGGAGCTGGGACGAACGCCTAAGGAGCACTACAAGTGACTCTATCCTCGGATTATACAGTCCGGAAAGCGGCGCCTATGATGGATTCCATAAACAGGGGCGATTTGAAAAACCAGGGAATTCATTCGCCAGGCCAGCGACCGGGGCGGTCCTTTCCTAACCTCCTGCCTTGGGCCTTCCAAGGAATGGCGCGGAGGCTGCGGGAGGGCGCAGGAAGCCCGGGAGGTCTGAAGAGGCCTGGGGCGCCCGCCGGGCCCCAGCAGATCTGAGTTCGGTCCTTGATGTGACTTTCAGTCAGTTCCTTCGACTCCTGGGCCACTGGCGCCAGCCGCTGTCCAGCCGCTGTCCAGCCGCTGTTCTCCTCCGGGACCAACCTTGCGAAGAGGCGCGGGGTCTGTGCCCGGCGCTGCCCCGGGGCCCTCGGGCGGGGCGGGGCGGCCGAACAAAGCGGCGCGCGGGGCCCGGGAGCCTCGGCGTCCGGGGCGGAGGATACTCGTTGCCCCAGCCGGGTGTGATCCGGAGGCTGCGCTCCCAACCCGCGGGCTCCTCGGGAACACAGCTACGCGACGCCACAACAATAGCCACCATTTCCGTTCCGCACGGCTGTCCCCGTCCGCTCCTGCCCCAGGCACGGGCCGCGAGGGCACTCCTCCCCCAAAAGGGCCAGGTATCCCCAGTGGTTTCACAAAAGTTAGGTTTTACCACACATATACTTCCTTTTTGTAAGTAAGGAAACGCGGCAGCGAGCACCAGTGGCCCCAGCGCGCAGGGTCCCCGGACCGCTGTCACCCCCACCCGCTGCGGGGCTAGAGATTTCGCGCTCCCGGGTGCCGCGCGTGGTGGCCACCAGAGGGCGCGCGAGCGCCGTCACCTGGCCTTCCCGCGCCCCAGCCCGCTGCCACCTGGTGGAGCGCGGGACCTAAGTCTGATGCGGAGGTCAGCGGCGGGCCGGCCACCTGCTGCCCTGGTGGGGTAGGTTGACTGTCGTACTGTCCCTCTTCCGGACGTGAGTCAACAGGCCACCAGCCTGCGAACCGAGCTGGGTCACTGTATGACCTTAGGGCACTTGCCGGTGGTCCTCCTGCCTCGGTTTTCCGCCTATGGACCCTACCTACAGCTAGCACTTCCCGCACAATGGGTGAGATGTGGAGGTTCCTCCGCCCGCCTACCTGACTGATCATGAGGGAGAAAGCGTCTCTGTTACATTCGGAAGCCCCCCAGTAGGACTTAGAGCTTAGAATTCCCAGGTGCACCTATCTCCCACATTGATTTTTGTCACTATTCGATACATCATGAAAAACTTTGCTTTAAGCTTTCAGTGAAAGATCTTTTCCACCCAGGAGACAAGCAGAAGCTGATGGTCTTCTTGAAAACAGGGATAATTTGAAATGGGATGTTCCTCAATGAGTAAGTTGTAGGCAAATCACTTTTGTAATTAGAATATATATTATAATAGTACAGATGATTTGGACATGAATCCTTTTGTAAATTAAATTCTTCCTTGGAAAAAATGGTAATGGGGCTGCTATAACTTGTCTAAACGTTCCCTAAAGGCTCATGTATTAAACACTTGGTCCCAGGCTTGGCGCCTAGGAAAGTGGTGGAACTTTTAAGAGATAGGACCTAGCCAGAGGCAATGGCCCCACACATGAAATTCCAGGGACTCAGGGATTCCAAGCTGAACACCAGCATCATCAACTCAGCGAGTCCCAGTCTCAAATAAAAAATGAAAAATAAAAGGGGTTGGGAATGTAGCTCAGTGGTAAAGGACCCCTGGAAAAACAAAAACAAAAAAAGAGGTGGGGCCTACTGGGAGAACTTTAGGTGACTGGGGGCTGTCCTTGAAGGGGATAATGGGACCCAGCCCCCACTTTCTTTTGCTTTCTCACCAAGAGGTGAGCTGGTTTGCTGTACCACACGACTGCTCATGATGTGCCACCAGAGGCCTCAAGTAATAGGACTGAGGGATCAAGGACTGAAACCTCCAACACTGGAGCCAAAATAAACCTCTTCTTTGTAATAAATTGATTATCTTAGGTATTTATTATAGTAATGGAACACTGACTAACACAAGGGTCAAGGGTAGATAAGATTGCTCCAGACTTACCTGATAGATACCTAAAACATTCTGTAGGGGAAGACCCTCTGAACCTTGTTCTTTTCCATTCCTTCTGCATCCAGCCCAAACAGGGATTCAGATTCAGGGCTGTGCAGCCTGCACCTGGGCCCCTTTCTACCTCAGTTTCCCCTCTTGCACCCCCACCTCCTAAGGCAGATTCTTTGGTTACTTTCCATGTTTCATCTGGACAACCCAGGTTCACTGGGCCTTCCAGGTTGTCTCTGTTCAGAATGGGTGTTCCTTGTGAGGACTCTGGCTTTGCTCATCCTGCCTGACTTGGGGACACCATCCCATTTCTTACTCTCACCCACACATGCTCACAGCATTACTGAACTCAGTGCAGCATCTCTCTGGGCACTGGGGGATAAATGAAAAGGCATCACAGCTCCAGGACTCCAAGGGAGGTCTGGATGGTATCTTGGCTCACCAGCCTGAGACCAACATAACCACTCAAGCCTTGCCTTTCTCTGGGCCCCTTGGTGCTAGGTAGGAATCTGTAAGTAGACAATACTGCTCACTCACTGTTTTTAAATCTCTGAACTTCGTGAATTTTTCATTGAATCCAAAAAGCCAGTGGAACACACACAGGCTCACCCCTTGTTCTTTTTTTTTTTTTTTTTTTTTGGTGCCGGGAATTGAACCCAGGGCCTTGTGCGTGCAAAGCAAGCACTCTACCAACTGAGCTCTTCCCCCCCTCTCACCCCTTGTTTACTGAAGAAGAGTCAGAAGTCAGTGTTGAGGTTTGGCAGGGCCCTCTTCACTCCTATTTAGGAAACCTCCCCCTCCCTGGTGCCCCAGCCTACCCTGGGGTGATACACAGGCCCACCTGGAGGAGGGTGGGGGTGGAACCCTGGGAAGTCTGTAAAGAGGGCTGCCAGTCCTGGGGTCTCAGGGCTGCCCTACCTGTCCTCCCTACCACCCCAGATCCCTGCAACCTGGAGGCTCAGAGCCCACTGAGGAGAGATGGATCCTATCCACCGTGTGCATGGGCAGAAAGTCCCCCATGCAACAGATTTCTTTATAATTTTTAATTTATTCTTCATTTGTTCCATCCATAGTCCCTGACACTTATTTTGAATCAGGCTGTCTAGCAGGGGTGAGCTAAACTGGAGACATAAAGAGATTTTTATAGGACCTTTTATTTTTTGATACTGGGGATTGAACTCAGGGACTCTCTGTCACTGAGCTCCATCCCCAGTCCTTTTTTATTTCTTGAGACAGTTTTCCCAAGTTGTCCAGGCTGGCCTTGAGCTTGTGGTCCTTCTGCTTCGGCCTCCCAAGTAGCTGGGATTACAGGGGTACCCACAACCATTCCGAGCTAGGACTTTTTATGGTGCTTCTTACTTCCTAATACTGGGGTGAAGGACTCTGACTTCACCATTTATGCACTACGTGACCCGAGGCAAGTCGCTGAACCTCTCTGAGATTCAGTGTCCTCATCAGTAAAGTGGGACCAAGAGTGACTTACCTAGAAATCTCCCCTGAGAGTCTTGGCCATGAGGCTAAGAAGGATTCCAGGGGAACTTTCTCTGGTCATAACCCAAAGATAGCCTGGGCTCAGGGGACTGTGGAGATAGCCCAGACCCTCTGCCCTGAAGCTGTTGATTTCTCCTCCACCTTCCCTCATCCACCTAGGACTCTTTTTGAGTGCTCTGGGCTTCCTCACTGGTCCTCTCCCTATTGTCTGGCAATGTCCAAAGATATGTTCCTATGTGGTTGGTAACTGATTGAGTATTGAGGCTCACTGAGGACTCCATTCTGGGCCAGAAACAGCTATTCCACGAGGAGAGGAAGGTCTCCTGGCCACTCAAGTCAGGAGGCTCCATTCATGTTCTGGCCCTGTCACTCACCATCCACAAGGGCCTGCTCTGGAAGGTGTCTCAGGCCTCCTCACATCTCCCTGCAGTCAGCAGAACTTGTTATGTTTTATCCAGGCCCTAAATTTCCTCCTTTAGAACTATACCCAGGAAACCATACATATATGCCCTTTCACACCAGGAGGGTCTAACTATCCCCATGCCCTGGACTGTCTACCAACCAATGTACTCCAACCAGTCATCAGGGACTCAGGCCTCAAGAATTTGCCCTTTGGCTGGGTGCAGTGGTGTATGCCTGTAATCCCAGCAATTTAGGATGCTCGGATAGGAGGAACATGAGTTGGAGGCGAGCCTCAGCAACTTGGCAAGACCCTCAACAACTCAGCAAGTCCATATCTCAAAATAAAAAATAAAAAGGGTTTGGGGATATAGCTCAGTGCTAAAGCAGCCCTGGGTTCAATCTCTAGTACCAAAAAAAAAAAAAAAAAAGGTTTGTATCTTTAAGTAAAAGCTGGTTCCCCATTTCCTCACTTCTCCATCCCCCCTTTTCCTTCTTCTCCCCTCTTCTACCCAGTGGGCAGCACCCCAAGATCAGAAGGGAGGCAGACACCACAAGCACCCTCCACAGCCAGGGCAGTCATAATTGATGAACCTAGACAGAGGCCACCCCAGGCAAGGAGCTGGATTGGCTCACTGCACCACTTTCGTTGCCACGATTCACCTCTCCGTTAGTGTCAGGGTTTCCTTGATGAACCTACCTGACAGCTGCTGCCACCCTCAAGATGGGACAAGCCTCTGCCAGAACAGGTCACCTGATGAGGGAGAATCCTCACCCAACTCCCCTTCCTGATCCAACTTCCCCAAGCACCAACTCCACCATAGTACAACTGCCATTTGTTCTCAACCCAAATGGCAAAAGAGGACACCATACACGTAGGACAGATTTAGGTCCTATGTGGACCAAGTACAGATTTCCTAATACCTGAGGTCCCTGATTGGCCTGAGGGCAGGCTGAGCAGAGCTGTGGGGCTCTCTGGGAGTATGAGGCTCAAGACCCCTTGAGGCCCAAGAAAGGCAAGTGGCTTCTCTGCTCTCAGGGAGACAGATGAGCAAGAGGCAGCCAACCCCTGTCCCTACCAGCTCAGTCAGAGCCAAGAGACCCACCCTTTGCTCCTGGTCTCTCCCCAGCCCTTAGGGCCCAGTTCAGCTGTGCTCTCCTCTGGCCTTGGCTTATGGTCATCTGCACAGTCCTGCCTCCAGGGTTGGGGATGGAGGTGCCCCATTATCCCGCCTCAGGGAAATGTCTGCCACACACCTGGGAACTGAAACTGCTCAACTGGAACACAGAAGAGTATCTGGTGCCACAGACCAAGCTGAGCCAGAGTGCTGGGGCCTGGGGAGGGGAGGGCCTTTGTCTCTGAATACACTTTGCCCTTTTTCATTTATTTACTTAGGAGAGAGGGTCTCACTATGTTGCCCAGGCTGGCCTTGAGCTCCCAGGCTCAAGTCATCCTCCTGCCTCTGCCTCTCAAGTAGCTGGGACTACAGGGATGCACCACTGTGTTTTGCTCCCTTAGGCCCCTTTTAAATTTTGAACTATTGGACTGAGGGTAGAGCTCATGGGTAGAGTGCATGCCCAGCATGTGTGAGACCCTGGGGGGTTCCATTCCCAGAACCACAAAGGGAAAAAAAATGTGAACTGTGTGAATTTCCTCTACCTAACGCACACCTAAGAGAAAGCTTTATAAACATATAAAGGAAAAAAATCACAACAGAGTAACATACAAATCTTTCAGAAATTCCGCCAGTGAAAGAACCAAACTGTGAATGTCCAGGTGGAGTTCCGTGGTGACCAGTCACTAGTTTACTGGGGGGAACACAAGGGAAAACTGGGGCACTCCTCCATCCTGCAGGGCCCATGCTCTGCCCACCAACATCCCTGCCCCTGCTCCAGCCCTCTGTTCCCAATCAACCTTCTGCCTTGCTCAGGGTGGCTAGGACATTGCCAGAGTCAACCATCTCCCATCCCCTACCTGTTTCTTGTAGTTTTGAACTGTGTCTATTTCTCCATTCTCGAGGTCCCTACCAATGCACTGCTAAGGAGGAACAGGAGGAGAAGGGAGAGGCTATGTGGGATGGCCTGGGAGCAGGAAGGCCCCCATGTTCCTCTCAGTACCTTAGTGGTGGGGCTCAGGTTCCTGGGCTGTGCCTGAGGTCCAAGTATAGGCCCTGGCAATAAGGAACCAAACTCTGGTGACAAATGGCCTAGCTCTTTGGCTAGTGGAGAAGAGGGTAGAGACTTTCTTATCGGAGGGTAAACTCCTTCCCATCCTCAGGGGTTCAGAAGGCTGCACACGTGCACAAGTCTGCATCACACTCAGGAGAGAGAAGGCCCTGGCTCTGCACACAGCCTCACACCTTGCATGCTTGCAGAGGAGACACAGAAGAGCCCAGCAGAAAGCAAAAGCTGGGTCACTCTTGTAAAATGCTTGGGTTTTGAATGCACTCCCTCCAGTCTACACACAGATACATTCACAAAGGGTGCAGACCTTACTGGCTCAAAAGGTTTCTGCTCGGGCTGGGATTGTGGCTCAGTGGCAGGCACTGGGTTCGATTCTCATCACTGCATATAAATAAAATAAAGATACATTGCCAACTTAAAAATATATATATTTTAAAAAAATGCTTCTGCTCAACTTCTGACTAGTCACTGGCTCACAAGGATGGTCCCTAGGCTTAAGATAAACACTAGAAGCTGAGTATCGTGGCGCATGCCTATAATCCCAGCAGCTCAGGAGGCTGAGGCAGGAGGGTTTCGAGTTCAAAGCCAGCCTCAGCAATTTAGTGAGGCATTAAGAAACTCACTGAGACCCTGTATCTAAATAAAAATATAAAACGGGCTAGGGATGTGGCTCAGTGGTTAAGCACCCCTGGGTTCAATTCCTGGTACCAAAAAAAATAAATAAATAAATAACAAAAATAAATAGTAGAAGGATAAAAACTGAGCAGAGTTATCAGTAACCATTGTGAGGTGTGGAAGACAGACTCCATAGAATTTGTCCAAGCTGACCACTAAACAAAATACAACAACAGTGTTGCAGGTAGGGAATCAAAGGTGCTACAAGATATTATCTAAAATGGCCAATGTTCAACAACAACAACAATGACAAAGTTAGGAGGCCTGCAAACAGGAAAGTATGACCCATAATTTGGAAAAGAGCAGTCAGTAGAAACTCACTGAGGGGGCCTACATGTTGGACTTTGTCTCTCTCCTGTTCCAATTTCCTGGGAGGAGACTCTGATTGGACCAGGGGCCTGTCCTTCAACTTATCAGCTGTGGAGAAGGTGGGGGTGGGAATTAGCAGAGAATATCTGTGATACCAAACCAGGTGGAATCTAGCGCTTTGAACCTCTGTGGATGAAGATCAGTCCCCAGGGAAAAGAAATTGGTGCCAGTCTAGGTAGATATCCCCAAAGGTTGTCACCCCTATTTCTTTCTGAAAAGATAAATAGTGATGCTCCCAGGAATCCAAAGGTACTCAGATTTATTCTCTCCTATCAGAAGGAGGACATTCATCATCTGATAGCCATTTCTTAAGTTGATGCTTTGTTCCCCCCTATGAAGGTGCTGTGTAGAGTGCGAAGGGGGAGGGGCAGTAGAAGAGGGCTCCTAGCCCTAGGCTCCCTTTGAATTACCCGTCTCAGAGGTGGTGCCATCATTCTATTTAATGTAAATTGCACTCACAGAAATGGTCATTGGCATGTCCCTTTTCTTCCCTCTGACTGGGTTTCTGCCCATGATCAAGACGGGGCTGTATGACCAGGACATGGATGGGAGCCCTGACAACACTCAGGGTGGGCCCTGTATGAAATGCAATTCCAAAGTCCCAAGGAGAAGACAAAAGAACCAGGAACAAGAAAAATAAAAGGTATTAAAATAGGCTTAGCTACTTTGGGGTTTTCCTTTGTATTTATTTTTAGCAAGGATTGTGTGCCTAACTCTGCATTAAAATAGCTGATGCTACCAGTCATTGTTCCAGGCCCTTGCACACTGCAGCCTGGCAGGCTTTCTGCAGCCAAAAGTGAAGGCAGCTGGCAGGGCCTGGCCCACCCAAGCAGAGCAGCAGGCATTTATTTCATGGACCCCCCTCACTGAACCCTCCTGGGCGTGAATGCAAACAGAAGCAGGGTGCTTTGGGTAAGGCTCACAGGCAGGGAAAGCTCAGAGTAGGCTGCCATGCTTGAAGACTTAAGCCTTCAAAATCATCTCCTGCTGACCGTAGCTGATGGAAGGCTGAAATTTTTGTGCTAGATGGCCATGCCAGGCATCCCAGGCAGACAGATGCCCTGACCAGCTCTCCTCACACTTCAACAGGGACTTTCCTTTGAATATTTTCCCTTGGAGAGGGGGTTAGGAAGGACTTGCTAACTGGAAGTCCTACCTTAAAATGTCTGATTTCTGTCATGTCCTCCCCTCTAACCCACTGGCCAGGGTTGTGCAGGCCTCCTGGGAGGAACACAGGTGTCTGGGGAAGGAGTAAGATGGTAGAAGGGGGAAGGGCCAAGAAAGGAGTGGACCTTGGAGGCCTGAAGGGAGGTTCATGAGACAAACTTTTCCTTTCCAAATCTTGGCTTTGATGCCTGTGACCTGGTGCCAGTGACCTGGTGCCAGTGACCTCCATGAAGAGCTGGACAGAGTCCCTGAGCAGAGTGGGGCTGATAATCCTGAGCAGGAAGGTTGCCATAGTGTCTACAACCAACTCTAGAATACTAGGGAAGAGACAGTGTGATGTCTGTGTGTGATGACTCCAATTTCTACCCTGGGGACAATTATCATCTGAAGCATCCTAATCAGGAACCAACATTCCAGATGTGGCTATGTCAATTGCTTCAAATATCTTTATCAAAATATGCACCTGAGGGGTGCTAAAAATGCAAGATCTTTGGCAAAATGATTGATGTTTCAGACGTGATGGACTAGAAAGCCTGAGCAGGCACTTCTGCCTGGGAATGAAGGGGATTATGAAATTCTGGCAAGCTCCCAGGTTTCCAGTTCCATATGTTTTTGTGGTTTCCCTTAGGGGATCCTTCTTTTGGCTGATACTGCAAGATGAATACAGTTACATTTTCTTCCAAGGGACCATTTCTTGCAAGATGTTTGTCTTACTCTAACCCGGCGACCTGTTAGGTAGCGGTACTATGACCTGAGCACGTGACCTAACTTCTCTGAGCTCCATTTCCCGATTCAGTCTTTTGGAGATATGTCAGCCTTGCAAGGTGGTGATAAGGAGCAAACTTTGAAACGTCGAGTTTCTGTTGCAGCGCCCTTTGGTTGTGAGGCTGGAGCAAGGTCAGAACCAGCGTCTTGACTTCAGGACCCTGGCCTCACCATTCCCCGCTGCTCGGGGTATGCTCCTTCCTCGCCGGGATGCGCCTTTCCTTCCTTCCCGCTCCCGGACTTCTGGTGGCCAAACGCCCCTCTCTATATGGCTGCCTCCTCCGTACCTCTGCGGGAAGCTCGGAGCTGGCAGCTCCGCGCTCAGGTTCGTCGCAGCCTGGGTGTCCGCTTGTCTCCCCCAGCGCATCGCTCCCAAGGGAAGCCACCCGGTTTGGCGCCGGCGGCCGGCTCCCACGGAGGCGGAGAGTGGGTATGTCTGGGAGTCCCGGGGGTTGCCCTCCGCCCTGCGCCTCAGGCCGGCCAGGGACTGTCAGCCGTGAGAGCAGCTGCTGCAGGTTCCACTCTGTCCTGCAGCTTTGAACTTGCCCCCACCCCCCCCAGCATTGAAAGCAGCTGCCAGGAACTGAAATATTAATAGGTACAAACTTCCTGGAAAGATTTTCGTCTTCAAGATAGATGACTCCGCCTTGTCCACTGAAATAAATAAATAAAGGTCAGCTCCGGGGACAGGCGGCCGGGGAGCCAGGGCCTGCTGGATTGGCTCGCAGCGACGCTTTCCCGCGGGACCTTCAGCTTTCGCGCGGATCACCGACTTTGGATGGGAGCTGCGGGCTCGACGCCGCAGGGAAGGGGCCAAGAGTCTCCTTTGTAAGCGGAGCCCGGGCACGCGCCGGCAGCGGGGACGCCCCGAGGGCTCGCGCAACCGGGCACGCGCACACCCTGCTCCTCCCAGCCCGGCCTGCGGCGGCTCCTCCTCCGCAACAAAGCCCCGCGGGCCCTTGGCGCTCCGCGCATCTGTCACTTAAGATCCTCAAAACAAACCCCCACCTGGCATCGAGAGAGCGGTTTGCTTTTCAGAGTTCTTCGGCATTGCCCTCTCCCGGGATCCCTGGGCGGGCGGAAGCAGTTGTACCCGAGGAGGCCAGCGGGTCTCTCCAGCCCGCCTCTTCCCTGCTCCCAGCGCCCCGCGAGGGTACAGACCAGGAAGACCCACTCCACTCCCCGCTTTCTCGGACGCTGCGGAGCCAGCACCGCTCCCACCTTGCAGACAGCCAGGCTCCTGTGCCTACGCACGACCCTCACGCTCCCCATCTCCGGCTTCAGGCTTCAGAAAAGAGCATCTGTCCCTGGATTTGCTTCAACTTTTCTCCCTACCTAGAAGTCATCATTCGTTCATTTAAAATATTTATTGAGCGCCTAATGGGTCCCAGGCAGTATTCTATACACTGGAGACGCAACAGCTAAAAAGGAACACAAAAATCCCAGCCCTGCCGGAGCTTATTTTGAAATGGTAAAGACTGGACAATATACCTAAAATGTAGAGTATGGTAGACAGTGATGAAAGCTCAAAGGAACTGAAGCAGGGAAGGTCATTGTGAGGACTTGGGCTCTCGCCTGGGTGAGAAGTGAGTCATGCAGGGTTCTGAGCAGAGGAGAGACCCCGTCTGACTTTTTTTTTTTTTTTTTTGAAAAGCAGCACTCTGGGCCGGTGAGCAGACTGCAGGGACAGGAACAGAAGTAGTGACATCATACAGGAGGCTCTTACAGTAATCCCAGGAAAGATACTGAGGCTGGACTGGATCGGTGGCAGCAGAAGTGATGGGGGAAGGGTGGGATTCTGGGAATATTTGGAGGAAAGGGCGACAGGATCTCTTACCAGGTCAGCTGTGAGAGGGGAGAGAGAGAATGTGTCAAGACTAGCATGAAGGTTTTGGCCTGAGCAACAGGAAGAAACCATTAAATTAGGTGGAGGAAACTTGCCTTGCTTGTTAGGCAGGTGGGGGTGGGATGCTCAGGAGCAGTTCCCAACGTGTGAGGTTGAGACACACATTAGACATCCAAGTAGAGGGTTGAACAGACTCTGGTTAGACAGGTCTGCAGTGCAGAGACACAGCTGGGGATAAATACCAGCGAGGCAGCAGTACACACTTGCTGGTATTGAAAGCAGCTGTGCCTGAGATCAGCTAGTTCTGTGCTATCCACTATGATAGCCACTAACCAGACACATGTGGCTAATTGAGCACTTGGCCTTAGTAGAAATTGGGTAGTTGGAGAACTAAAAATTTAATTTTAATTAATTTAAATTGAAAAAAAACATATTTGATTCAGTTATTTAAATTTCTTCTGAGGCGGGGAGGGTACAGTGATTGAACCCAGGGGTGCTTAACTACTGAGACACATCCCCAGCCCTTTTTATATTTTATTTAGAGACAGGGTCTCTCTGAGTTGCTTAGGGCCTCGCTAAATTGAGGCTAGCTTTGAACTTGTGATCCTTCTGCTTCAGCCTCCTGAGCTTCTGGGATTACAAGCGTGTGCCACAGTGCCTGGCAGTTATTAAAATTTTTAATGTGCTTGGAACAAATAGGTATGTACATCTACTTTTTCAACTGCAGAGTTTATGAAATCTAAAAACAGGTAAAATATTTTGATGAAAATTTTTAGAGTCCAAATTGAGATAGTGTGAAAACACACTGGATTTCAAAAAATTAACACAAAAATGTAAAATATCTCCTTAATAAAATTTATATTGATCACATGTATAAATGATGCTTATTACTTATAAGGGGTTAAGTAAAATGTTATTAAAATTAATTTTACTGTTTATTTTTGGTACCAGAGATTGAACTCAGGGGCACTTAATCACTGAACCACATTTCCAGACCTTTTTTGTATTTTATTTTATTTATTTATTTATTTTCCAGTACTATGGATTGAACCCAGGGCTTTATGCTTGGGAGGCAAGCACTCTACCAACTGAGCTATATCCCCAGCCCTTGTATTTTATTTTGAGACAGGATCTCACTGAGTTGCTTAGCACCTTGCTTTTGCTGAGGCTGACTTTGAACTCTCGATCCTCCTACCTCAGCCTCCAGAGCTGCCAGGATTACAGGCTGTAGCCACTTCAGTGGCTTTACTGTTTCTTTTTAAACCACCCAACCCCCACCCCAGGTGCTGGGGATTGAACTCAGGACCTCAGCCGTGAAGGCTGTATCCCTGAACTACACACCCAGCCTTCTATAATCCCAATACTTGGGAGGCTGAGGCAGGAGGATCACTTGAGCCAGGTATTTAAGGACAACCTGGGCAACATAGTGAAACCCTGTCTCAAAAGAAAAATATATATATATACATAAATACATACACACGCGCGTGCACACACACACACACACACACACATATATAAGAAATTTTAGGGCTGTGGTTGTGGCTCAATGGTAGAGCTCTTGCCTAGTATGTGTGAAGCACTGGGTTTGATCCTCAGCACCATATAAAATAAAATTAATTAATGAATGAAAGGTATTGTGTCCATCTACAACTAAAAATTTTTTTTTTAATTACACATATGGTTCACATTAAATTTTTATCAGATAGTACCAATCTAGGGAGGAAGTGCATCTAGAGAAGAGAAGGGGACCACAGTTCCAGCCTCAGGGTTCTCCATTATGTGGAAGCCAATGAGATGGGGAAGAATCAGAATGAGCTGAGATTCCTGGAAAGGAACAGAGAGGTAGAAAGAAAATTAGGTAGGTGTGTTGTCACAGAAAGGCCTAGGTTCCTAGTGGGAGGGTTCCTAGCAGGAGGGAGTGGTCATCTGGTTAGATGTTCCTGCAAGGTCAAGTATAAAGAACAGAGACTGGACATTGGTTTAGCAGTGGGGAGGTCACTGATGATGTTGGCAAGAGCAGTTTTGGAAGAACAGTGGGGGCCGAGCCTGATTGGAGTAAGTTCAAGAGATAACAGTAGGGGACCCACGGAGAGCCCGTTAGCAGAGTTTTGCTATGATTTGGGAAGAGAAGGGGAGCTGGAATGGAAAGTGATACAGAGTAGTTCTTTTATTTTTTTAAATACTTTTTTTTAGTTGTTGGTGAATCTTTATTTTATTCACTTATTTATATATGGTGCTGAGAACTGAACCCAGTGCCTCACATATACTAGGCAAGCGCTTCTACCACTGAGCCACAACCTCCACCCAAAGAGCAGTTCTTTGATAGCCAGGAGAAAGGGCTGCATATGTCCCTGATGATGGGGGTGGCAGGTGGAGAGGAGAGAGTGCCTGAAGACCTGAGTGGGCTGGATGGCATGGATGGCACACACAGGGAGGGCAGGGGCCTTTGCTGAGGCTGGGAAGGTTTGTCCAGAGGGTTGCACTCCTTGCAACCTCCACAGGATCTGTCTCTCCTCAGGACCCAAGAGATCTCCAGTCCTGTCTTCCCTTGTATCCATAGTTGGGGAGCAGATGGTTACTGAGCCCTCTTAGGTGAAACCTCTACGTTCTAATTAGCTCTGTTCTGAATGCCCCTCTGTATCAATGCTGAGTACTTAGATTTGTGCCTTCTCCCTTTTTTGTCACCTTCTTTCTAAAACGAGGTCCTGGAGTACTGGACCAAAACCTCTTCTGTTCCTTCCCTCAGAGCCCAGTGCAGTGAATTCAGGCCTTAACCTGTGGGAAACCATCCTTATCTAGCAGAATCAGACGAGGTTGAGCCACAGGACACAGAGGCCTGACTTCTCAGAGGTCTGTCCCAGATTGCCAGGGAGTATGTGGCACTATGGGAGTGGTTCCTTGCCTGGTTATATGATAGTTTCCCTGAGAAAATGGCTCCCCTAACTCCACTCATCCAGTTCATCACAGAAGCAACTCCTCCCAGTCTTGGCCCCCTTTACCCGTGTGTCTATAAATAAAAGAGTGGTGGGCTACTCCATGTTGTTAGAGGCCAGATCTGGTATGGCCTGACCCATCATGCCCCCCTCTCATTTAAAAAAAGTATTGGCTCTTGTGTGTTTATTGATTAGACAAGTTTATGGGTAATTGATTGGTTTATAGCCGACATCGTCCTCCAGCAGTTAGGCCTTTTCTCATTCACATGGGATGTGGCAGAAACCCCCACAATTCCCCAAGTGTGTTTTGCAGGTACAAGTCAGGGAGGTCAAACTCCTCCTTGATACCATGTGCATGTGGGAATTTGGCTTGGGGAAGGCCTGCAGCAGCAAAATATGTTTAGGTACTTTTCCTAAATAGCTTTGTCCCTGGATCCTTAAAATCAGAATGCTGGGCTGGGGGTGTAGACTAGTGGTAGAGCATGTGCTTGGCATGCAGGAGGCCCTGGGTTCAATACCTAGCACCCGTAGAACGTGGGAAAGAAGAATGCAAATTACAACACATGTTAGGGCTGGTTACTAACTTGATCTTCCAAAAGGATTCTTCTCTTTGAAACAGCTCTTTGGGACCTTGTTTTTGCTTTTGTTTTTTGTACTAGAGATTTAACCCGAGAGTGCTTTATCACTGAGCTACATCACAGTCCTTTTTATTTTTTATTTTGAGATAGGGTTTCACTAAGTCATTGAGGCTGACTTGAACTTGTGATCCTCCTGCCTCAGTCTCCCCTGTCACTGAGATTTACAGGTGCACCACCACGTGTAATGGCTCTTTGGGACTTTCAAGTGTTGTTCACTGGTCATTACCCAACTGACTGAGGAGTGAAACAATTGACAAACTTAAAAGAACCTACTGAATATTGAACGTCAAATTAACTCTAAAATTTATAAAGTAAACCAATAGGGAACTATGACTACATTGGTAAAAATCTGGTTTGCACAGGAAAACGTTGGTTAGGACCAAGTATCCTCTCTCAGTCTGGAAGTCAATGAATGAAAAATTTATTTGACAAGTAATATTTTAGGAAGATAATTCTTTTGTGAAACAAAGTCAACTTGAATCCAGTTATGTGTGTCTGTCTGTTATATAAAGAGTCCCGAGGCAGGACTTCTAGGGTTGGATAGTGCTGTGGTCTGAATGTCAGCGTTCCCACAAATTTCTATGTTGAAATCTTAATCCCTAAAGGATGGGATTATGAGATGAGGCCTTTGGGAGGGGATTAAGTCAGAAAGCTGGTGCCCTCCTGATTGGGATTAGCGCCCTCATAAAGAAGTCCCAGAGAGCTAGCTAGTTCCTTTTGCCATTTGAGGTCTCAGTGAAAAGGTGAGGAAGTGAGCCCTTGCTGAATCACCAGACACTGAATCTGCCAGTACCTTGACCTTGGACTACCCTGGTTCCAGAACAGTGAGAAATAAATATTATAAGCCACCCAGTTTGTGGCTTTCAGTTATAACAGCCCCAACAGATCAAGACAGATGGCAATTCCATGGTCACAGGAGCCCAGGCTCTGCCATTATTAGCTTATGGCTTTCATTGTCAAGTTCGTGTTATAGAGACAAGATGGCTACTGTTGCTCTAACCATCACCTCTGGGTCCTGAGAAGGAAAAGGGGGTAAGAGTTAGCTGAGAAGTTCTAGAAATCACTAATTGGCCTGTTGAATTAGCCCCATTTAAAGGACTTTTCCAGATGTCCCACCCAGTGACTTTCATTTACAACTCCTTGGCAACCCTTATCTGCAAGAGAGACTGGGAAATGTAGATGTTTAGCCCTGCACCATCATCAGGACAAGGGTAAGTTACCAGGAGAAAAATGCAGGTGGCTATTGATAGGCCACTGGCAAATTCGGTCCCTGAGGCGAATTCTGTGTTCTGCCTTCTTTGGAACCTGGAGAATGGGTCTAAGATGAACTTGAGCTCTCAGACCCTCTATGTAATTCTGAGGGGCAGGGGCAGAACCAGGGTGGCACTGTGGCTTTAGGCCTGGAGATGGGGGGCATTTCTGGAAGCCAGGCAACCCTTAAAAGGAGCAGAGACTGAAACAGTGGTGAGTAATCCAGGTGAGGGAGAGGGGCTGCCTGGCTGGGTGTCTCTGGAACAAAATGCCAGCAGGAGACACCACTGAGAAGGGGCCTGAGTGACCTGGGGCAAGCCCATGCTGAGGCCCCATTCTTGTCTCCAGAATCAGGAGTGACTTCCTACTTGGCTTCTGTCATCATGTCCTGCAACAGAAAGACCTGAGGACATAAAGATGCTCTCCCCATGCCAAGAGTGCTGAACCCTACATGAGCCCATGTCATAGGTAGATAGCTATTCTTACCCCATTTTACAGATGTGAAAACTTGCTCAGCCATATTCCTGGCATTTTTCTAGATTGGCAGCACTAGGATTTTGAGCCAAGGTCTTGGGGCTCCTGGTGCAGCAGAATGCTGACAGACGTGGGGCAGGAGTCTGGGGATAGTGGCAGGACATGGGTAGGTGGCTGGCCTGTCTGCCTTTGTTTCTGGTGTCTCTGGGACCTGAGGCTGAGGAGGCAGCAGCAGCTCTCCCCAGCTGTGAGGGGCAGGGTGTGCTAGATCTCACCCTCTGTTCTGCCCAGGATGCTCACCTCCCTTCCAAATGGGCTGGTCTTCAAAGTTATCTCACCCAAGTCCTCAGCAGTACATCTCTGGCACTGATGCTGCACAACCCCTCTCTTGGGCTCCCTGGGGAGGGTGGTGGGGAGGCCGCTCCTCAGTACCTGTCTCTCCCTCCTCTGTCAGCAGCTTCCCCTGCTCCCCATGGCTTTGCCTTTCTCATTTCACTCATGGCCCTGCTGCCTCACAGTGTCAAGCAGGGTCCCACTTGGCCCCATGGGCCCTTTAGGGGACACCTCATGCATTCTGCCAGCTCCTCCTGCTGCTACTGCCTGTTCTCAATTAGAATTCCCTAAAGAGAATTTGATAGGCTCAGCTCATGCTTTCCCACCAGGAGCACCATTGCCCAGACCACAGACTGGTTCATCTGGAGCCAGTCACCTGTGCCTGGGGGAGGAAGTGGGGTCCCTTCAATAGGGAGCTGTGGGGCTGGGCACAGACTTGTGGGATACTGTGGGGAGAGAGGAAGTAGATGAAGTATCTTTATGTGTAAGGTGATATTTGAGCTGAATCAGGAAGAATGGATTGGGGGAGTCCAGAGAGCAGAGATGAGGTAGAACTTTCCAGAAGGAGTAAAGGGCATAAAGCAGATGTTCGCAGAGCAGCAGGAAGTCTTATATGGCTGGAGAAGGAAATGAGACAGTTTGCTGAAGCCAGACTGGATAGGGACTGTATGTTGTAGGAGTGGAGGTAACAGTGGGGTTGGGCAACAGGGGGAAAGTTATGAGACTGATATCATTGGAGCTCTCCTCTGGGAATCAGGGAACAGATGGAGGGAGGGGGCAACTAGGAAAGTACCTATACCTTTCCCTGCATCCTTTGTTGTCCATCTTCCTATGTCCAGGAAGAAGCCAGTCTGCTCTCTGATCTGGTGCTCAATAAGTTGAAAAGACACTAGCTGGTCCATTGAGTATGTGTGGGCTTTTCCACCTCTTCAAAGCCCTGGTCCCTGGTCAATGGGCTAGTGTTGACCAATCAGCTATGACAGGAAGTAACCTGTGTCACTTCTGGATTAAAAGGTATAAGTGCTCTATGCCCTGTCTTCCTGTGCCACAGTGATTGGGGATTATCTAGATAGTGGGTCTTCTTATAGCCTGGGTCCTGAGACACTGGGTGGAGCAGAGACCTGCTTTTCCAAAACCTCCTTCTCCCACTACATTGGGTGTGTAACATGAATGAGAGAAATATTATATTGTGTGAAGTTGTTGGGTTCTAGACTGACTTAGTGCAGCAGAACCTAGCTCAACCTGACTAATAGACCAGCTGAGTGAAGCTCCCCTTTCAGGAACATGTCCCTCATACACATATGCACAGAGAAGGGCTGGGGGGATGGGTAGAATTAGGACAGTGTCAGGACTTAGACACCTGAGGAAGGAATTGACTGGGCCCTCTTAAAATAAAAGGGCTCACTATTGCTGGAAAGACACTGCTGGGTGAGCCTACATTGCCTGGGCAACCATACCTTCACAGTGGGGCCAGGAGGCACCTGCCTATGAGGGTCAGCCACTGGCCACAGCAAGTGAATTTTGTCTGATACACCAGTGATTCCGTTCAGGAAGGCGTGAGGCTGGAGACCAGCTTGGGTTCATAAGACAATAGTTTACTCCCTGAGCTTAGTCTTGCTTCTTCCTTCCCAAAGCTCTGGGCTGGATGAACTTGGTCACATTACTTCCCCATTATGAACTTAGGATAAGATCCAGATACCTCATGGACTTTTCATGGTCATTTGCAACTTGGCCTATTCCTCTCCATTTGGTTCCTTCATCCAGGATCTGCAACAGATTCCCCAGGACTGTCCTCCCAACCCCTGTTAGGCTCATGCCTCTAGTCTATGGCCTGTGCCATTTATTCTGCGTAGCTAGAATACCCCTCAAATGTTACTGATCCTCCTGAGTCTCTTCCTTTGTCTGGTCCTGACCTCAACTCTTGAGCCATCAAGTCACTCTAGCTTCCTTGGCCTCAGGTCCCTGCCAAAAGTCCTCCTGCCTTGGGCTGGGGATATAACTCAGTTGGCAGAGTGCTTGCCTCACATGCACAAGGCCCTGGGTTCAATCCCCAGCACCACCAAAAAAAAGCTCCCCTGTCTCTCTAAGGTACCGAGGAGGGTAGTCTCCTCCCTAAATCCTGTGCCAGGCACAGTGCTGGGTGCTGCATTCAGAAGTGAGCAAGATGAACACAGTCTTTGCCCTCCTTTAGCTGACTGTTATGGGGGCAGTTAATCAGACAAATGAATCTAGAAGTCTTGAGTGAAAGGAAAACACAGGGTGGAAGGTTCTGTTGGGGATGTGGGGTGGGGGTTGCTAGGTTAGTTCTCTTCTAGGAGATGATTTTTAAATTGAGGCCTCCTTGGGTGTGGGTGGTGCTCCATGGGTAGCCTGATGTTGGCAGCAGGCAGAGAAGAGTGTGACCCAAGTCCTGAGCACAGGTGAGAGAGAATGAAATTAAGACTCTAAACTGCAGAGCCCTGCAAAACCCAAGGCCTTCTCTTTTCCCAGCATTATCCTCTCCTGTTTTTCCTTTTTCCCCTTCCTGTTTTCCCTCCAGTCCCACCTCTTCTCTTTATTTTTTAATTTTTATTTATTTATTTATTTTGGTACTAGGGATTGAGCCCAGGGACACTTAATCAGTGAGCCACATCCCTAACCCTTTTTGTTTTTTATTTTGAGACAGAATCTTGCTGAGTTGCATAGGGCCTCACTAAATTGCTGAGGCTGGCTTTGAACTCTCGATCCTCCTGCCTCAGCCTTCCAAGTCACTGGGATTACTCATGGTGCTCAGCTACCTCCTCTCCTCTTTATCTAAGGTAGATGCCAGGGATGCACCAGGTGCTGTCTCAGGCCCTTACACACTTTCATCCCTTCAGGAGACAGGTATGTTCACACCCATTTTACAGACCAAGTAATTGAAACCCAGAGAGGTTAATACCTTTCCAAGGCCATTAGGCAACAAATAGAGAAGCGCACATTCCAACCCAGACCTGGTTTTTGTGCTGCTCTCTCTGCCTTGTAGGAACGGGGAGTGGGGGGCACTTGGCTTGTGCCCTACGCCCTACCCTAGCAGGAGGCTGGTCCCTTCTGTTTTGTTCTCCCCGCCAGGCTGGAGGGTTGTGGAAGAGGAGCAAGCCATGGCTACAGGAAGCTGCCCGCAGGGGCCCTGCACACTGCCATTGGTAATGGAAAGCCACAGTGGTGCTGAGCTGAGAACGGCTAAATGGTTTCAGCCACCAAACTCTCAATGCACATTATTTTTAATGCTGACCCCAAGTGTATCTGCTGGGATCTCAAAGAAAGTAAAAGTGTCACAATCAATAAAGGAGACAGACTGTCATTTAGGCCTGATGACTTGCTGATACCATGATTTCTCTGGTTAAAATGGAGTCTCAGTCAATAAAAAACAGCCAGGTCCAATGGCAGCCCCAGCAGGCCTCAGGCAGAAGCTGGGGGCAGGAACCTACCTTTGGTGGGTGCCCACCATTCCTGGCGCAATCACCCATGATATTCTATTAACCCACAGCAGACTCCGGAGAAGCGGATGACCAATACTCTAATTCTGCTGCTGAGTGAACTGCAGCTCCTAATGTTCAATCTCATGGCCAATGTTACAAGGGGGACTGGAGCAGGGACTCAGGGCTCTCATTTCTTTCCAGTACAAGCCCACAATTCTTTTCAGTGCATTGTACTTCCCACAGGCATGTGGCAGGGAGGGGACTGGGGATAAGAGGCCAGGCCTCACTTGGTGGTCTGATGGTGGTCTGATGAGGAAGGGCCCAGCCACCTCCTGAGGCTTCCCCAGCAGGAGATTCCTGGGCCTTCTAAGCCTTATTAGAAGTGGCTTTCTGGGATTGTATATTTTTGGTAGTGTCTGAGCATCTCGACATGATGAAGGTCACTATTCTGATCCTTGGTTTGCAGGTTCATGACCTCCAGGTGATAAGGAAAGAAGTGGGAAAAAACACAGGGCTGGACCAAAAAGAAGACTCACCCAGACCTTGCCAAGGCCAGAAAAACTACATTCCAGGAGGAAATGTCAGTCTCCTTTCTTTATATGACTGAGAAATTGTAGTTCCACAACCTTCCAATCTGATGGGTATGATGGAGGGGGGTGACCGCCGAGGGCCTAGGTTTCCTGACCTATTGAAATCCCTTATATCCACTCCATAGACAGATGCTTTCTCTACTCTCTCCCACCAGGACTCTGGACAGCTTAATGGACTAGAATAGTTTCTAGAAGCAGTGATTTAATCTCAGTACCCTCTAGGGAAGTGTTGGGGTGAGATGTAAACAGAGGGCTGGAGATACAGCTCAGTAGTAGAGCACTGTCTAGCATGGGCGAGGGCCTGGGTGCCATTCCCAACTCTGGAAAAAAAAAAAAAAAGACTCATGCCTGTGATCCCAGGGCTGGGGGGTGGGGGTGAGGCAGGAAGATAGAAAGTTCAAATCTAGCCTCAGCAACTTAGCAAAGCCCTAAGCAACTTCATGAGATCCCCATCTCAAAATAAAATATTTTTTAAAAGGGCTGGGGATGTAGTTCAGTGGTTAATCTCCTCTGGGTTCAATCACCTCCACACACTAAAAAAAAAGAAAAAACTCCCCCTTCCTGGATACTGGAAAAGAATGGCTTTATAGATCTAGGATTCTGAACCACAAGCAGATCTGAAAAGGGTCATCATTTCTTAAGCACCTACTATATGGAGGAACTAACTCAGATGCCATCCATTTTTTTCCCCAAATTTATTGAGGTGTATTTTGTACATTTACTCATTTCATGTGTATAATTCAATGAATTTTTGGTAAATTTACCAAATTGCTAAGAATATTTGTGTATAAGTAGGTATCCTGTGAATATTGTCATACTTGCTTTATAGATGAGACAATGAGCATCATAGACATCATGTAAGTCACCCACGGGCATGCAACTGCCATATTTCTTCAGGCTTAGGAAGCATGTTCCCCCCCGACACACACATTTTCATGCTTCTTAATCCAGGATGCATCTTACACTCAATGGCCTATCATAGCTTATTTTGAAGTATTCTTCCCTCCTTAGTGGTACATAAATAACAGTATATTTATAATCAAAGCCATCTTCCCTTCAATGAAATATGTAATTAAAGTGTAATTATGGTATAGGCCTCCGTTATGGTTTATCTTTGTGTTAGTCAGGATTCTGGTTGCAAGTGACAGATATTATGGTTTGGATCTTAAATGTCTCCCAAAGGTTCATGTGTGGAAGACTTGTTACCCGGCTGATGGTTTTGTTGGGAAGTAATGGAACCTTTAGGAGGTGGGGCCTATTGGAAGGAAGTTAGGTCATTGAGGGCAGGCCCTCCAAGTGAATATTGGGCCCCTGGTCTTCTTGTCTTTGTTTTTGCTTCCCAGACACCAAGAGGTGAGCAGCCTCCTCTGCCACATGCTGCCTCTACCATGATGCACTGCCTCACCCGCAAGCCCAAAAGCAACTCAGCCAATCAAGAACTAAAACCTTTGAATCAATGAGCCAAAATGAATATTTCCTTCTTTTATTGCATCAGGTATTTTGTCACAGTAATGGAAAGCTGACTAATACAGTAGAATCCTAGAAATAGGTTATTGGATTGGAGAAAGAGTTTCAGAGACTCTGAAAGTGGGACTCAACAGTATTAGGCTTCTGTCCATCTTTTATCTCTGCTCATCTTGACCAGTCAGGCTCTCTTCCTCCAGAGGCAACCCTAGCTTATAATTCCAGAAATAAGAGAACCCAAGTCAGTGCTACTTGGGAGACTGAGGTAGGAGAATCACAAATTCCCAGCCTGGGTGACTTAGCAAGACCCTGTCTCAAAATGAAAATAAAAAAGGACTGGGGATCTAACTCAGTGGTAGAGTGCCCTTGGCTTCAATTTCCCAGTGCCTCAAAAAAATAATAAAGAAATAAATAAATCTCCTGGTTTGTTCCTTCTGTTGTGAGGTGATATTCTAAAGAGGTTAATTATACCTCTAAAAACTGTTGTTTGAAGGACTTAATAAAGCAATAAAATATGCATGTAATATACTAGGTGTAATTATGTTTAAACTTCTCATCAAGTAAAGATTTGTTTGCAGACAGATTTTTAATAGAAACATGAAAAAGCTTTTAGGAGACTAAACCTGTGAATTTGCCATATTGAGTTTAGCACTGACTTTAAACTGTATAATATCTCTTCTGCATCCTCCCAAAAGATCTAGGACTACCCTATCTTCACCCCTTCCTTTGATTTCTCTTTGTCTGAATAGCCCCTTCCCCCTTTCTACCTAACCAAATCTTACCAATTATTTAACATCACTATCTCAACAGGAGTCTTTTTAAATAGCTTCAGGTGAAGGGACTCCCTTTTTTTGGATTCCCACAGCCCCTTGCTAAGGCCAGTTATATGGCACCCATCAGACATGATCTTATGGCAGCATAATTTCCTGAGCATTAGGTTTTTCCTCTCTGCGTTTTCATTTTCCTATTTTAGGTAATTTTGTGACCTTACCTCAGGAAGGTTAAGTCATAGGAGTTGATACAAAAACATCCCATATCATTTGGGTAAAGATTAAGTGACTAGGGGCTGGGGATATAGCTCAGTTGGTAGAGTGCTTGCCTTGCAAGCACAAGGCCCTGGTTTCAATCCCCAGCACCGCAAAAAAAAAAAAAAAAAAAAAAAAAAAAAAAAAAAAGTCTCCCTAAATGAGAAGACCATGCTGATGACAAAGTGACTGGAAGACAAAGTGGCTGACCTGAACTTGAACATCCAGACATCATTAAAGAAAAGAAAATAAGTAACCATGACCAGAATACATAGGAACTATGGAACAACAATAAGAGACCAAATTTAAGAATCACTGGATTAAAGAGGATTGTGAGATGCAGGCTAATGGAATTCATAAGCTCTTCAGGGAAATAATAAGAAATTTTATAAACTTTGAGAATGAGATGGACATCCAGCCGGGCACAGTGGCACACTCCTGTAACCCCAGCTGCTCAGGAGGTTGACTCAGTTGGATGGTGAGTTCAAGCCAGCCTCAGCAAAAGCGAGGTGCTAAGCAACTCAGTGAGATCCTGTCTCTAAATAAAATACAAAATAGGGCTGGGGATGTGGCTCAGGGGTCAGAGTGTCCCTGAGTTCAATCCCTGGTACCCTTAAAAAAAAAAAATAAAAGAGGGAGAGAGATAGATGGACATCCAGATACAGAAGACATCCAGAACCCCCAACAGGCAAGATAAAAAACAAACAAACAACCCCCAAAACTTCTCCACAACACATTATAATTAAAATGCCTAACATATAGAACAAGGATAGAAGTTTAAAAGCCTTAAGAGAAAAACATTATGTCACATTTAGAGTCAAGTCAATCAGAATTACTTCTAATTTCTTGGCACAAACTCAAAGAGATAGGAGGGCTTGGAATGATGTGTTCCAAGTCCTGAAATACTTCAATAACTGTCAACTAAGATTGCTATATCCAGTAAAGCTATCCTTCAGAATTGAATAAGAAATAAAATCCTTCCAAGATAAGCAGAAATTAAAAGAAAGCATGACTACTAAACTGGCACTACAGAAAATACTTAAAGAATACTCCACGCAGAAGAAACAAACCCCAAAGCTCACAAATGAACAAATATCATATGAAGAGTAACTAAACACATGAAAAACAGAACCAAATTCATTATAAATAACTAAAACATGTCTGAGTATGGTGGGACATGTCTGTAATCCTAGCAACTCAGAAGGCTGAGGCAGGAGGATTGCAAGTTCAAACCAGCCTCAGCAACTTATTGAGGCACTAAGTAACAAAAAGCCCCTGTCTTAAAATAATAAGTAAAAAGAACTGGGAATGTAGCTCAGAGGTTAAGCACCCCTTATACCAATAAATAATTAAACAAATAAAAATGGCAGGAATTAATAAATATCTCTGTATAATAGCATTGAATGTAAATGGTCTTTAACTTTTCAATTAAAAGACAAGGGCTGGCAGAATGTATTAAAAAACAAGACCCAACTATATGTTGTTTGCAAGAGACTCACTTTATAGGCAAAGACAACCAGAGGCTGAAAGTGAAAGGATGGAAATTGTTAAATCATACAAATGGATGTAAAACAAACAGGAGTAGGTATTGTTATATCTAGCAAAACAGATTTCAAGCCAAAATTAATCAGAAGAGACAAAGACAATCCAACAACAGCAAAATAACAATAGTAAGTATGCCTCAAACTTCAGTGCACCTAATTACATAAAACAGAACTACTTGTATTAAAGACTCAGGTAGACTCCAGTACAATAAGACTGGGTGATTTCGACACTCCTCTCTCACCAGAAGATAGGTTATCCAGACATAAACTCAGTAAATACTCTTTGGACTTAAAAAATATTATAAACCAAACAGACTTAAAGACATCTACAGAATATTTCATCCAACACCAGTTGAATACATTTTCTTTTCAGCGGTCCGTGAACCTTCTCCAAAATAGACTGTATTTTAGGCTACAAAGCAACTCTTAGTAAATGCAAAGTAATTAATATGATTCCTTTCTTCTTATCAGGTCAGAATTGAATAAAATCAACACCAAAAATACCCTGCAGAAACTGTATAAATGGCTGGGCATGGTGGCATATGCCTGTAATCCCAGCAGCTTGGGAGACTGAAGCAGGAGAATCATGAGTTCAAAGCCAGTCTTAGCAAATTAGCAAGGATATAAACAACTCAACAAGACCCTGACTAAATAAAATATGAAAAAGGGCTGAGGATGTGACTCAATGGTAAAGTTCCCCTGGGTTCAATACCCAGTAGCAAAAAAAAAAAAAAAAAGAAAGAAAAAAATAAAAAAATAAAAACAATACAAACATATAGAGATTGAACAATACCCTTTTGACTAATGAATGGGTGATAGACAAAAACAGAGGAGAAATTTAAAAATTCTTAGAACCAAACATAATAATGATATAACATTCCAGAACCCCTGGGACAGGGACACTATGAATGTAGTTCTAAGAGAATAGTTTATAGCTACAAGTGCCTACATAAGAAAATCAGAAAGATCCCAAATAAACCTAACAATACATCTCAAGTTCCTTGAAAAGGAAGAATAATTCCAAAACCAGTACGAGGAAGAAATCATTAAGTTCAGAACTAAAATCAATGAAATTGAAAATAAAAAAATAACACAAAGGATGAATAAAATGAAGAGTTGGTTCTTTGAAAAAATAAACAAAATTGATAAGCGCTTAGCCAAACTAACTAAAGGAAAAAGGGAATTAATAAAATTAGAGAGGAAAAAGGAGAAATCACCCCGGACATGACACAAATCCAGAAGATCATTAGGGACTATTTTGAAAACTTTTACTCCAATAAATTGGAAAACCTAGAAGAAATGCATACATTTCTAGACATACATGACCTTCCAAAACTAAACTCAAGATAACAGAAAACTTAAACAGACCAACAACTAGAAATACTATGGAAGAAGTAACAAAAAGTCTTCTAACAAAGGAAAGCCTGGGACCCGATGGATTCTCAGCTGAATTCTACCAGACCTTTAAAGAAGAACTAATGCCAATGCTCCTCAATTATTCCATGAAATAGAAAGGTATGGAATGCTTCCAAATTCATTCTATGAAGCTAGTATCACACTGATATCAAATCCAGATAAACATACATCAAGGAAAGAAAGCTACAGACCAATATCCCTGGTGAACTTAGATCCAAAAATAATTATTCTCCTCCTCTTCCTCCTCCTCCCCCTCCTCCTCTTCCTTTTTCTTTTTCTTCATACCAGTGATTGGACCCAGAGGCACTTCACTATTGAGACATATCCCCAGCCCTTTTTATTTTTTATTTTGAAGCTGGGTCTCTCTAAGTTGTTTAGGGCCTTGTTAAATTGCTGAGGCTGGCTTTGAACTTGCAATCCTCCTGCCTCAGCCTCTGGAGCTGCTTGAATTTTCAGGCATGCACCACTGCACCTAGCTAGATGTAAAAATTCTTAATAAAATATTGGCAAATCATATTCAATGGCATATTATGATCAAGTTGGCTTTAATCCCAGGGATGCAAGAATGGTTTAACATACACAAATCAATAAATGTAATTCATTATGTAAATAGAATTAAGGACAAAAATCACTTGGTTATCTTAATTGATACAGAGAAAGCCTTTGACAAAATTCAGTACCCATTCATGATAAAAATATTGAAGAAATTAAGGATAGAAGGAATCTACTCAACATCATATTGGCTATATACAACAAACCCAAAGCCAACATCATAATTAATAGGAAAACTGAGAGCACTTCTTTAAAATTCAGAAGACAAATCCACTCTCATCACTCCTATTCATTATAGTACTTTCAGAAGTTCTAGTCAAAACAATTAAGCAAAGGAAGGATACAAAAGGAATAAAAATAGGAAAGGAAGACTTCAAAGTATCACTAGTTGCAGAGGTATAGTCCTATGCTTAGACGATTCAAAAAGTTTCACCAAAATCCTGCTAGAGCTAATAAACGTAATCAGCAAAGTAGCAGGTTACAAACTCAACATACAAAAATCAATAGCTTTTCCACAAACCAATAATGAATCTGCTGAGAAAGAAATCAAGAAAACAATTCCATTCACAATAACCTCAAAAAAAGTAAAATACCTAGGAATAAATCTAACCAAGGAGGTGAAAGACCTCTACAACAAAAACTGTAGAAAATTGAAGAAAGAAATTATAGAAGACCTCAGAAGATGGAAAGACCTCCCACGTTCATGGATAGTCAGAATGAATATTGTTAAAATTGCCACGCTACCATAAACAATATACAGATTCAATGTAATCCCCATCAAAATACCAATGATAGTCTGTACAGAACTAGAAAAAGCAGTCTTAAAATTCATTTGAAAGAATTAAACACCCAGAATAGCCAAAGTAATTCTAAACCAAAAAAGCAATGCTGGGGCATCACAATACTTGAATTCAAATTATACTACAGAGTTATAGTAACAAAAACTGCATGATACTGGCTTAAAAACACATAGACCAATGGTACAGAATAGAAGACACAGAGAAAAACCTACAGAGATGCAGTCATCTGATCCCTGACAAAGATGCCAAAAAAATACACTGGGGAATAGACAACCTTTATTAAAAATTATGCTGGAAAAATTGGCTATCCATATGTGGAAGAATGAGACTACACCCTTATCTTTCACACTGCACAAAAATCAACTCAAAATGGATCAAAGACCTAGAAATTAACCTCAAAACTATATAATTCCTAGAAGAAAACATAGGTAAATATTCCAATATATAGGCACAGACAACATCTTTCTCAATAAACTCCCAAAACTTAGGAAATAATTCCAAGAGTTAATAAATGGAATGAAATAAAATTAAAAAGCTTCTGCACAGTAACGGAAACTATTAGGAATGTGAAGATAAAATCTACAGAATGGGAGAAAATCTTTGCTAGCTACTTTTCTGACAGAAGATTAATATCCAGAATATGTAAAGAACTCAAACAACATCAAAAATGAACAAACAAGCCAACGAAAAACTCAAATGACTCAATTATACGGGCACTTACGTGGGCAAATAAACACTTCCTAAAAGAAGAAATATATATGATCAGCAAATATATGAAACAGTGTTCAACATTGTTAGCAATTAGGGAAATGTAAGACAAAACTACACCAGGATTTCATCTCACTCCAGTCAGAATAGCAGCCATCAAGAATACAAGCGACAATAAATACTGGTGAGGATGTAGAGGGAAAGGTACGTTTTCACACTGTTAGTGGGATTGTAAATTAGTTCAACCACTAGGAAAATCAGTATGGAGGTTCCTCAAAAGACTAGGAATGGAACCATCATAAGACCTGTTATACTACTCCTCTGTATTTATCCTAAAGAATTGGTCATTATACTATAGCAATACAGTCGTACCCACGTTCATAATAGCACAATTCACAATAGCCAAACTATGGAACCAGCCTAGGTGTCCATCAACAGATGAATGGATAAAGAAAATGTGATATATGTACACAATGGAGTTTTATTCAGCAATAAATAAAAATGAATTTATGTAATTTGCAGGAAAATGAATAGAACTTGAGAATATTATAGCAAAATAAGCCAAACTCAGAAAGTCAAGAGTGGCATTTTTTCTGTCATATGTAAAAGCTAGAAAGGAAAAGAAAGATAGGGGGGTAAGGATCTCATGAAAATTGAAGGGAGATCAGTAGAGTAGAGGAGGGGGGCAGGGAGGAGGGAAGGGAAAGGGGAAATACATGGGAATGATATTGGTCAAATGTATGAGTATGTAACATGCATGCACATGTAACAACAAATTCCACCATTCTGTACTATAATGCACCAATAAAATATATGGGGAAAAGAACCCCAAAAAATAAATTGAGAGACATTAAAAAGAGGGAAAGGATTATGTGGCTGTAATAAAGACTCTGAAATGAAATCATTCCAACAAAATAGAAGTTTATTTTTCTCATACACCAATCCAGAGGTTGGCATCAAGGGTTTGAGATGGTTAAGCTGCTCTATTCTACATGGCTATCCAGGTGTTTTTCTACTCTGTTGTTCCGTCTCCTAGGATATTGCCCATGCCTGTAGGGTTACAGCTGAGACACTCTCTCATTTATGTTCCAGCCCATGAAAAAAGGAGAGTCCAGAAAAGAACATGGCTACTGTTTTGTGGTCAAAGCTTGAAAAGGGTATGTATTCCTTCCACTTGCATCTGATTATCTGGAATTACATTATATGAATGCATCTAGCTGCAAGGAAGCCTGGGAAATGTGGTCTCTATCTGGAGCAATGTGGGCTTATCTAATACTTGACTATAGAAGAAGGGGAGAAGATATTTTGAAGCACAACAAGCAGCTTATACACTTTTTTTCTTTTTCCTTTTAGTTTCCCCAAAGCCAGTGCAATTGAAGAGCTGGGAGCTCCAGGGACCAGGGAAAGGGAGACAATCTATAAGATTCAGAAGGGAAGAGAAAGACGGGAGAGAAGAGAAGTCCTTGTCCAGTAGTCTATTGTTGCATAATAAAACACCCCAAAACTTATTAGTATTAAAAATCAACAACCTATATTTGCTCCTAATTCCATTATTTAGGCAGCATTTGATGAGGAAAAAAACTGTCTCTGCTCCACTGAGCTTGGGCATCCCAAGATTGGGACCTGGAATCATCTGAGGTCTCAAGCAAGATATACCTGGTTGATGCTTATAGATTTTCTCCTGTGACCTCCTAGGAGCTTTATAATTTTGTGTTTTGCATTTAGGTCCACGATCCATCTGTGTCTGGATTCAATTTTCACTTGTGATCCAGTCATTTGAGGACAAACTGTTTGTTTGTTTTGTTTTTTGGGTGCTGGGGATCGAACCCAGGGCCTTGTGCTTGCAAGGCAAGCACTCTACCGACTGAGCTATCTCCCCAGCCCCTGAGGACAAACTGTTGAAAAGCATAAATTTATTTTTGAATTACATACAATAAAAATTGACTTTTGGGAGGGGTATTAAAACTTCTGAAAGTTTTAGCATATGTACAGATTCTTGTAACCTCCCCACAAACAACTCTTTCACCCTCAAAGTTCCCTTTGTAGCTGAACTCTCTCCCAAATCTCTAACCCTTGGCAACCACCTTGAGAATTGGAGACCAGAGGCCGCTTGCTGGACGTCAGACTGCCCTGTGACTTCCATGCTGTAAGGAAGTCAAGCTTCATGGAGAGGTCATGGGTAGGCACTCTTCTGACTGCCTCAGTCTTCTGATTTCTAGTTTTCCCAGCTCAGGTACTAGGTACGCAAGTGATGGAGGCTCAGATGATTCCAGCTCCCAGCAAAAGAGTCATTCCCAGTCTTTAGTCTTCCCAGATGAAGCCCAGACATCTTGTTCCTTTTCAAAACTTCTAATCCACAGAAGCTTTCAGTATTAAGAAAAAACACATTGGTTGATGCCACCAAGCTTGGGGTGGTTTATTACATAGCATTGGGTATAGGAGAACCTTACTTGTGGTCTCCTTTAGAGGACATTGTGGTTACTTCCTTTGTATACATTCTCCCTTCCACAGTATCTGCCCCAATTTTCATTTGGGTACCATTTGTGTTAGTCAGCTTTTCATTATTGTAACAAAATGCCTGAGAAATTTAAGAAGAGGAAATGTTTAGTTTTTGCTCACAGTTCAGAGATTTCAGTTCATTGGTTGGCCCTATTTCAATATATCATGACAGGGAGTGCATGGTGGAAGAAGCTGCTCATTTCATGGCAGCCAGGGAAGCAAAAAAAGGAAGAGAGGAATGTCCCACAGTCTCCTTCAAGGACTTGCTCCCAGTGGCCCTAAACCTCTTAAAGAGGCTCCACTTTTAACACATGGACTTTTGGGGTACATTCCAAATTCAAATTACAGCATCATTTTTCCTCAAGGTATAGTGTCAATTCTGCTCCATTCTAGTGGTTACTAGAGTCAGAAGCCTATTCAAATTCAAGGGGAGGGTAATCAGATTCTGGAGTGGCATTGTTCTACAAGTACAATTTAAATGGCAGGGCTGCTGTAATACCTTAGTAACAGCTGAAATTAAATTTCCTCCTAGCTTGATGGTCAAAGGATCAGAGTTCTTGAAAACTGACTGCAAGAAAAAAAATTAAGTTATGTCCTCTAGTATATTTGGACTTAACTGTGACAGTCTTGGTTTGCTGTTTTTGTTTTTTCCTTCCCTGGGGAGTGTTTTAAAAAGGGTGGGCCAGGTGCTACGAGGATTGGATGATTTAGGTAGCATTTGGATGAAAGTTGAGGGAGGGGTTGGTTTAATATGGGTTTGATTTGAGGATTGAACCTAAGACCTCGTGCATACTAAGCATGTGCCCTACCACTGAGCAACATCCACAGCCCTAGGATGAAAGTTTTTATTTTAAATCTTAAGTATTTGCTTTACTTAGATATAAGAAAACATATAATCAGCCTACCACAGATACCATTACTTAGGATGAAGCTGAATTTAATTAGTAAAAAATAGAAAATCTATTTAAACAACTACATTAAATAAATCATTTTGAGTGAACACTAGGGCAAGAGAATTCTCTGCAGCAAGTCCAGGCTGCAGTGCAAGCTGCTCTTTCACTTGGCCCTTATGATCCAGCAGCTCCAACAATATTCCAAGTGGATTTGGCAAAAGGGGAGCAAGCACCAGTAGGAGAGTCATGGCACAAGCCTACAGGAGTTGGGGGCAAATCTGTGGTCTGTTCCTGCAGACAACCATGGATCCATGGGTCATCCAGTGGCCATGCATGTGCTGGATGTGCTCTTACCCACCACACGGGATGGGGCACATGCAGTAGCTGGGTCTTATCACGTGGAAATGGTAAATGAGAGATTCAGCTTGAACAGGTACAGAGGGCCCCGAGTAAGCTGTGCAAGCAGGTGGCAGGGACTCTTTCCACAACACTTGCTTCATCACCTCTCTTCCTTTAGTCCTGGGACCTCATAGAACATTCTGTGGGATCAGCTGACTGAGGAGAAATAAATTTGTGCCTGATTTACAGATGGCTCTGCAGATGGCTGGCATCGACACAAAGTGGACAGCTGAAGCCTTACAGTCTCACTCCAGGGTAGGCCTGAAGAACAGTGGTAAAATAAGTCTTTCTATTGGGCAGAAATCAAGAGGCACATTTGTTTGTGCACTTTGTCTGGATCAAGAGATGGCCATAAGTAGAGATCTACATTGGCTCATTGTCAGGAATGTGGAAGGAATATCACCACAAGTTCTGGGGAAGGAGTATGTGGCTGGATCTCTTCAAGTGGGCGTGCAATGTGAAGTTATTTGTGTCCCATGTCAAAGCTCACTGTGTTCGTTAGCTTTCTGTTACTGTAAAAAGAGGAAAGCTCTTATTTGGCTTCAAGAGAGAAAAGGCTTATTTGGTTAAAGGTTTTGGAGGTTTCATCCATGGGCAGCTGGCCCTGTTGCTTTTGGGCTTGTGGGGAGGCAGCATTGGTGATATTGCATGATGGAGGAAGCCCTGACCTGTGGCAGGAAAGTAGGAGAGAGAGGAAGAGCCCAGCATCCCACAGTTCTCTTCAAGGGCATGTCCCCAGGGACCTAACACCTTTCACTAGGCCCCACCTCCTAGCCCCATCACCTCCCAATAACACCATGGACCAAGCCTTTAACACATGGGCCTTTGAGGGACACTTATCCAGACCATAGCACTACCCAAAGGGTGTCACAGCAAAAAACATCCTTAACAACTGGTAATATGACATATTCTATGGGGTCAATCAATCTCTTCTCCCAGTCACCCAGTGATGGCTCAACAGGCTCATGTAACAAAGTGGCCATCACAGCAAGGGTGGTGGCTACACGTGCTCAACAACATGGACTTCTCTTCACCAAGGTTCACTGGACCAGTTACTAACTGCCTAATCTGCCAACAGCAGAGACAAACATTGAGTCACCGTGGTTGCCCCATGGGCCACCTAGCCAGCCACCTAGTGGCAAATTGATTACACTGGATTGTTTCCATCATGAAAGGGGCAGATACTTGTCCTTTGTGAGTTGCATTATTCTTGATAGGGATTCGCCTTCCCTCACCATACTGTTGCTACCAGCATCACCGCATGGATCTACGGACTGCCTCCCTCACTGTCCTTATGCACAACACAGGTTCTGATCAAGGAAGTTGCTTCACATTAAAAGAACAGTAATAGCAGCTGGATGGTCATGGAATTAACAGGTTTAATTTCATACTTTATTATCCAGAAGCAGCTGATTTGATAGAAAGATGAAATTGTGGGTTGGGGATGTAACTCAGTGGTAGAGCATTTGCCAAGCAAGAGTAAGACCCTGGGTTCAATCCCCAGCATCGCCGAAAAAAAAGAAAAAAAAATGTTGTTAACTAGTAACTGAAAGAGAAAGAGTAAAAGGGAACTTTAAAAATTTTTTAAATTAAAAAATAAGCAGGATTTTTTTTTTTTGTATCAGGGATTGAACCCAGGGGTGCTTAATGTTAACATGAACCATATCCCCAGCCATTTTTTATTTTTTATTTTGAGACACAATCTCTCTAAGTTGCTTAGAGCCTTACTAAGTACTGAGGCTGGGCTCGAACTTGTGATCCTCTCTCGCCTCAGCCTCCTGAGTTGCTGAGATTACAGGCATGCACCACTGCATCCACATTAAATGGGAGCTTTAAGGTGTAGCTACTGCAGAAAGCAGCCACCATCTCTAGCACTGGGGGAACTAAAGAAACTAGGATTATTAAAGTTTAGAACTTGGAGGAGAAGCTCTGGAGCTGAAACAACACTCTGAGAAGGGCACGGTACTCAGCTGATTCTAGTGTCTCTGAACTTGGAAGAGGAGCTTTGTGAGTCTGGGACACAGACTTTTGGGAAGGAAGGCTCTAGGGAGATCTCAGGTGGAACCTAGCTGTAGTTCCCAAGAGTGGGTGTGTGCCTCTTTCCCAGGATATAGATTTTCCCTAGAGAAATTCTTCATCAACTCTGCTGATAATGGCTTAAAATGACCCTGTTAAAACTTCAAGGCTGTTAGGAAGGTGTAGTGGTACAGAGACTTGTAATCCCAGCAACTGGGAAGGCTGAGGCAGGAGAATTGCAAATTCGAGGACGTCCTCGACAATTTATAAGATCCTGTCTCAAAATGAACAAACAAAAAAATACATTCTAGGCAGCCGAGTGTGGTAGCCCACACCTATAGTCCTATCTTCTTGGCAGTCTGAGGTGGGAAGATCCCTTGATTCAGAGAGTTTGAGACCATCCTGGGCAACGTAGCAAGACCCAGATTAAAAACATCAAAAGCCTTCCGGGAAGGGCTGGGCGATGTTGCCTTCAAGGTGGGATTTGACCTTAGAGTGCCATCCACCAGGTCTTCTGGGACCCTCTGCCCTGCCAGTGGGAGAAACTGAACAGAACATTTCAAAGAAACCACTGTGAAAGGCCTGGAGAAGTGGCACAGACCTGTACTTTCAGCTACTTGGGAGGTTCACAGCTACAGGAAGATCACGTTTGACCAGTCTCAGTAAATCAGTGAGGTCCTAAGAAACTTAGTGAAACACTGTCACAAAATGAAAAAAAAAATTTTTTTAAAGGGTGGGGGTTGGCTAATGGTTTAATGGTAAAACGACCTTGGATTAAATCCCAGGTACCAAAAAGAAAAAGAAAAAAGAAACCCTTGGGAGAGACAGCCCCACTTCATGATTGCAGAGTCAGGACACAAATTGTTGAAAGTCATTTAAATACCATTTCACCTTTGGTGTTCCCAAGACCTGGCTCTTCCAGGGATTAGGAATTCCTATTCCACAGGGGCGGATCCTCAGAACAGATCACTTGGTGACAACCCCATATGACAAAGTAAAAGTAGACCCTGAAGCCCCACCATCTGTCTCTGGTCCTAAGTTGTGAAAGTCCTGCTCATCTTTGAGGTCATAGTGCCTGTTAACCTGGCAAACTGCTCCTTCCCCAAACCCTTTCCCCACAGCGCTAGAACCAGGACACAATCCCTGGCCTCCCTCTTATAAGCGTCCCCTTATGGACGTGCCTTCCCACAACTAGCATTCTCCACGTTCCTAGTCGGGTGTCTGGATGAAAAACAAACTTCAGGTAATAACAAGGCTTAAAATGGTCCTGTGAAAACTTCTGGGCTGCCGCCAGTGGTGAGCTTAGGCATGTAGTCCCAGCTAACCCAGGAGAGGAGGGAGGATCCCTTGATTCCAGGAATTTTGAGATCAGTCTGAGCAACACAACGGAGTCGTTTTACCACTAAACCATTCAAAACCACCACCACCACCTGCTGCCTTCAAGGTGGGATTTGTCCTTGGTGTGCCCTCCCCCAGACCTTCTGGGGCCCTACCCACAAGGCTAGTCAGATGTGAGCCTGTAACGGTGTTCTGATCCATTTCAACCAGGTCCAGGTGGTTTAAACCCAGGGAGTTTAAAGATTGCAGCCCACTCTCGCGGGGCCAAAGGGACCAGACCGCGGACAAAAGCGGGAGTTGGGAACTATTGCTCCCTTCAACCCTGGAAAGAATCAACGCAGTATTTCTCCGACTTAAATGGGTTCTCCGATCAAGTATTACATTCCTACCCACCCACTAGCGAGGCAGCCGAGCTTTATGTCCCAAGGGCCAAGCAGAAACCCTTTCTCAAGCTGTGTGGCACCTTCACAGTCGAAGCCCGGCTCACCCGCCGCAGGGAGCCGACCCCTCCCTGAGGGAAAGGAGTCTAAACCCCAAAGGCAGGAGGAGTTGCAAGGCCGCAAGCGTCGGCGGCCCAGGTAGGGGCGGCTGGGAAGTGCAGGATCCAGGGCGACCACACCAGAGTGCTGGCGGAGAGGGTGCTGCGGGTCTGGAACCCCAGGGAAGCAGGAGGCAGAGCCCGGGCAAGTGCTGAAGCGCGGAGGGGCGGGGTCCTGTGGGCGGGGCCGACTTCGGTGGGCGCGGCGTCCCCAGAGAGGCGGGGCCAGCGCGGGGCCAAGGCCTTGACTGCCCAGCTAGTGGTGCTTAAAGGCTCAGGGTTTTAGAAGGGTCACTCCCGCACCTGAGGACAGGGAGGGCGCGAGCCTAGGTCAGGAAGCGACTTCGGAAGCACAAAAATAGGAAGGGCCAGCTCCAGAGCCACGATAGCGGGACAGAGGGGGAGAGGATGGAGCTCGAGTGATATTGAGGACTGCCCTCCCCGACCTTTGGTCCATGCGATGAGTGGGATCCCGGGCAGAGAGGATCACGAGCTTCATTTCTGAGGCTCGGACAACGCCTACCTCCCCACCCCGGCTACCCCCGAGGAAAGGCAGGAAGAGGCAGCATTTCCCCATACCCTGATTTCTGAAACTGGGGGCAGCATTCCTCAGGAGGCGGTCCCTGGCTGCCCGCCTCGGCACTGAGAGCCAGAGTCGCCTGGGACCTGCAGGAAAGACCTGATGCGAGGCCATCTGCTGACCAGTCTGATGCCAGTGTGGTCACTTCGATTCTGCTGGCAGTGAAGCCACGAGTATTACACGCCATCAGGCTCCAACAGGCCCTGCAGCCCGCTAAACCCTGGCATGACATGCTTTGAGGATATGCTGGTGTCATCTTAGCTAAAATCCTGGCCACCTCTCTTCTCTCCTCCTCCCTCCCCTTCACACGGAATCAGAACTGCTTATTTCAGGTCCAAACGTGGTGAAAAGATGAACAAGTCACCTTTTTCAAGCGTTCTGTCATATAATCTCCATTTTTCTCCTTATTTTTACCTTGCCAGCACTACCTGTAAAACTATTGTTAATTTTTTTTACTTGACTCAAAATTTGAACTTAGAGCTTCTACCTGAAATCTCAGGTTTGCTTTGTGATGTTTATTTTACTAATTCATATGCAATATAAAAAGTCTTTTAAGTGTTTATTCATAAGCCACCTAAAATTACATGTTTCACCAGTGATGTTTTTTAAACTGAGGCTCATGGAGGTTAGTGTCCTGCTCATGGTCATGGCACAGACCTAGCTAGTTCTCCACCTTAAAGCAGACTTTGATGATTAGGAAAGAATGCAACTCAGAGGAGTGCAACAGGGCAATTCTGAGAAGCAGGAACCCAATCACACGGATCTGCACAAGACACTGAGGGTGCAGGCATGGGAAGGCAGGGATACTTGAGCCTCCAGTTCTCTCATCTGAAGTGGGGATGACAAAGGCTACCTCAAAGATCCCTGTGAGAAGTAAATGAGATAAAGCAGAAGTTTGGTACAGTGCTTGACTTGGCACACAGCAAGCACTCAGTCAACACTTACCCTTATAAAAGTTGGGTAACAGGTACTCTGAGGGCCATGCCTCTGGGTGGCTTCTTGGTTAGAACTTCTAAGATTCTACAAATTTCCCTTAGGCTACCGCTGTTACCAGTTTGGTGTCTATCTTTCCAGATCTTCCCTATGTATGCACACATAGTACTTGTGTATATACTGCCCCCCACCACACACGCATGTGGGCATGTGTGCGTGCACATGCAGGTGTGCACACTTACAAATTATTTGGGTGGTTAATGTTAAACTCATGGAAAAATGGTATATTTATTTCACAACTTGTTTTTAAAATTTAACAACAGAGTTTAGAACTCTTTATCAACATATATAGGTCTCTGCCTCATTCTTTTTAAATAATGTTGTATTTCTTAATATCATGCCATAAAATCTTATTTGGCCATTTCTCTACTCATACACATTTAGGTTCAAAGTTTTCAGTTTAACCAGTAGTGCTGGTTTATACACATGTGTGTGCTTGCACACACACACTTGCATATCTTTGTATTTCTAGGGGACAGTTTAGTAGAAGTCGAACAATATTAAACTATTTTCATATCATACCTCCTTTCAATTCTTTTATTTATTTATTTGGCACCAGGGATTGTACCCAGGGCCCCTTAACCACTGAGCCACATCTCCAGGCCTTTTTTGTATTTTATTTTAGAGACTGGGTCTTGCTGAGTGCTTAGAACCTTGCTAAATTACTGAGGCTGACTTGGAACTCCTGATCTTCCTGCCTCAGCCTCCCTAGCCACTTGGATTACAGGCATGTGCCACCACTCCCAGCCTTGATAGTCTTTTAATCCAACTGAAATTTGGAGGTATGAAATAATAATTATTCTAAGGAATAGTCCAATTATCTCATGTTCTAAAAGTTGAATAACTCACTCTTATCTGATGATTTTTAACACTATCTTTATCATATTTTAGATTCCCATATATTCTTTTCTTTTCTTTTTTAGTTGTAGGTGGACACAATACCTTTATTTATATGTGGTGCTGAGAATCGAACCCAGGGCCTTGGGCATGCTAGGTGAGCACCCTATCAATGAGCCACAACCCCAGATCCCCTTATATTCTTGGATCTGTTTCTTTTTCTTTCTTTTCTTTTTTTTTTCTTTTTTTTTTTTTTTTTTTTTGGTACCAGGGATTGAACCCAGGGGCACTTAACCACTGAGCTACATCTCCAGCTCTTTTTTTATATTTTATTTAGACACAGGGTCTCATTGAGTTGCTTAGAGCCTTGCTAAATTGCTGAGATTGGCTTTGAACTCACAAGTCACTGGGATTACAGGTGTGCAACACGGCGCCAGCTTGGATCTCTTTCTTGACCATTTATCTAGTCCCATTGACATTTACTTTATGCAAATTAGTTTTAAATATTATAACTTTATAGTATACTTTGACATTCGTTTAAATAAAGTCTTCTCTCTCTCTTTTTCATTTTTATTTATTTATTTATTTATATTTATTTAGTGGTGCTGGGGACTAAACCCAGGGCCTCTTGGATGCTTGGCAAATGCTCTACCACTGAGCTACATCCACATCTCAAATCTTCTCTTTTAAAAAATTTCTTGGCTCTGAGCGAGCATATTTTCTCTTACCAAAGAACTTCAGAATTTGTCAAGTTCCACTTAAACTTCTGTAAGAATGTTTGATGAGCTTATCTCAATGTCTAGATTAATGTAGAAAGAACTGAAACCTTTACAACCACCCTAAAAAAACAACTGCATCGCAAGCACACAAAGCATACAACAGTAAACATCCTATTAGTTCCATCTTAGCAGAACAAAAATATCTCTTGGGCTCTTACTGTCCTCTTCAGTTACTGCCCATTTTCCTCCATTTTAAGCCAGAAAGAGTACCTCTACTTGCTATCCCTATTCTTTACCTGGAATCCTTTCTCCTTCTCCTTTTATTCTTTTTTCTTTTCATGCTGGGGCAATTTTTTGTTTGTTTTTAAAAGGCATTGTTCCTGCTTGTTTTGAAAAATTTAAAACTATGGAAAAGTTTAAAGAATGGCACAAAGAGCATTCTTCATGTAAATTAACCAACTGACTTATTTTTTTGTTGTTGTTTTTAGTTGTAGATGGACCCAATACTTTTATTTTATTTGTATTTGGTGCTGAGGATTAAACCCAGTGCCTCACATGTGCTAGGCAAGCGTTCTACCACTGGGCTATAACCCCAGCCCGCCAACTGATATTTTACCATATTTTTCTCTTTCTATATATTTTAAACTATAGCCTTCAAAACTGTTCATCCCTTTAGCATGTATCTCTTAAGAACAAGGATATTCACAGATGGGTGAGGTGGTGCACGCCTATAATCCCAGCAGCTTGGGAGACTGAGGCAGGAGGATTACCAGTCCAAAGCCAGCCTCAGCAACTTAGCAAGGTTCTAAGTAACTCAGTGAGACCCTGTTTCTAAATAAAATATAAAAATGGACTGGGAATGTAGCTCAGTCCTTAAGTGTCCTTGAGTCCAATCCCTGGTACCAGAAAAAAAAAAAAAAAGAAAAAAAAAAAAGAAGAATATTCTCCACATTATGTATAACCGTACGAATGAATGGGTTTCTAATTACAATAAGATATACTCCGTGTGTGTAATATGTCAAAATATACTCTACTGTCACATATATCTAAAAAGAACAAATAAAAAAGGTTTAAAAAAGAACAAGAATATTCTGACATTCTTCTTCTCAATCATAATACTGTTGATATACACCCAAGAAATTTGAAATTGATATAATATTTAATACATATTCTTACTAAAATTTTTTCAATTGTCCTGATCATTTCCACTTAAAAATAATCTGAGTGAGGCACATGGTGCATGCAGGTGGTCCCAGCTCCCCAGGAGGGTGATGCAGGAAGATTACTTGAGCCCAGGAGTTCAAAACCAGCCTGAGCAACAGTGATGAGACCCTGTCTCAAAAAACAAAAGTAGTGCAGTGGCACATAACTATAACCCCAGTGACTAGGGAGGCTGAGGCCAGAGGATCACAAGTTCAAGACCAACCTGAGTTACTTGAGATTATGCCTCAAAATAAAAAGGACTGAGGATATAACTTAGTAGTAGAGTTCCCCTGGGTTCAATCCCCAGCACCACAAACAAACAAACCCCAAACCCCCAAAATCACAATCCAGGATCCAGTGAGAGATTAACATAAAATTATCATTTCTTAAATCACATTTAATCTAGATCACTTTCAATCTGTGTTTTCTGTGGGGGGGGGAGGGGTGCGCGCGCGCGCTAGTGTGTGCACACGATTGGTTTTGTGGTCTGTTTGTTCGGTACTGGGGAATGAACTCAGGGTTGCTTTACCACTGAGCTACACCCCAGCCCTTTTTATTTTGTAATTTGAGACAGGGTCTCACTAAACTGCTGAAGTTGTCCTTGAACTTGGAATCTTTCTGCTTCAGCTGAGTTGCTATAATTATAAGGAGTGTGTCACTGCATTGAGTTACTTTTGGTTTGTTTTTAAATAGTCTAGGCCAGTTGTTTTGTTAACCGACTTGCACTTTGTATGTATCTGGTTGTTTCCTCATGATTATGATTTTCATTCAACATTTGGATGATGTCCTCAGCACTGTGTCACTTTGTCTCATGATTGATGATGTGAAATTTGATCATTTTATTAAAGTCCCACTGTCAATTGAATTCACTCCAATCATGTTTTGTTTCCTCTATTTCACCGAAACTTGTTCTAAATGACCTCACTCATATGTTGTCAAATCCAACGGTCAGTTCCCAGAGCTCTTGTCAGTACTTGATACAGGAGACCACTTACTTTCTTTTTGGTAGCACTTCCTTTTGACTTGCAGATCACCACCTTGTCTGGTCTTCTTCCTCCTTGCTCACTCTTTCTCATTCTCCTTTGAACATCACCTCCAGCCCCTAAACTCTAAATGTTGAGTTCCTCCATCCTGGACCTCTAATTCTGTTACCTCCTTCCTGGTGATCTCATGTAGCTTCTTGGTTTTGGGATTACTTTTTTGGGGGTTGGGGAGTACCAGGGATTGAATTCAGGGTCACTTAACCACTAAGTCACACCCCTGGCCCCTTTTATTTTTTATTTCGAGACAGGGTCTTTCTAAATTGGATAAGGACTCACTAAGTTGCTGAGGCTAGTTTTGAACTTGTGATCCTCCTGCCTCAGCCTCCTGAGTTGCTGGAATCACAGGCGTGTGCCACTGTGCCCGGCTAGGATTACATTTTTACTAATGACTTCCAAATTTATATTTCTAGCCCAAATCTCTTTCCTAAACCCTAGGCTCATTCTCAACAGTCTACTTGAAATCTCCACTAGAAAGATTAATTGAGCATCTCAATCTTAACATGTCTTGAACTGAGCTCCTTAAATTCTCCCCGACTTGCTCCCCTAAGTGTTCCCTATGTTAAGTAATAGCAACTTAATTCTTGTAGATGCTGAGACCCCCCAAACCCTAATGTTAAAGTTTTTATCAAGCCCACATCTACCAGCAAATCCTAGCCATCTCGTCTTTTAAAAAGTACCCAGAATGCCACTTTACATTACCTCTGCGCTACCACCCAAGCCCAGGCCACTATATCATGTCACATTTAGGTTAGTGCAATAGCTTCCTAACTGGTTTTCCTTCCCACTCTACCCTTATTACTCTCAGCCTATTCTCCACACAGCAGCTAGAGTGACTTTGTTAAAACCTAAGTCAGACAATTTTCTCCTTTTGCTCAATTCTCCAGAGGCTTCCCATCTCAGTGGCCCTGCAAGACTACATGCTCTGGCTCCCATTACAGCTCTGATCTCTCTCTTCTCACTCCCTCTGCTACATTCGTGCCTCTGCCTCCTTGTTGTTGCAGGAACACACCAGCCAGGCTCCCCAGTGGAATCCTCTCCATAGGGCCGGAAATACTCCTCTCACATCCATGTGGCTTTCTCCCATGGGGGGGGGGGGGGCTTTACTTGAAAGACATCTCCACTAGTGTCTTTCTGGCCAACCTAACTTCCAATAATCACTCTCCTTGCAGCACAACACTTATCCACCACCTTCTTCTTTCTTCCCCCTCCTCCTCCTCCTTCTTCTTCTTCCCTCTAGCACTTATTAAAACCTTAAGATCTATGTATTTTACTTTTTTTTATTATTTCCCTCTCTAGAATTTAGCTCCATGGGGACTAAATTCTAGAACTTTTTGTTTTGTTCATTTCTGCCTCCCAACAGTACCTGCAAATCATTATTTCCTTTAAAAAAATAATTTCCTCATTGACCTGAACTTTTTTCAAAGAATGTTTAATAATAGTGGTAAAAAGAATATTGACTTTGAGAATCTCTTACTTAGGATGTTCTTACTGATTCTGCCCATTTGTTGTGACGATAAATGTATGCCTGCCTAGTCCTGTTTCACTGTGACACCAATGACCAACAGTACAATGATAGCTATTTAGCAGGAATCCTACTTGGAAATATTGGAAGTTTGAGGCTAGGTTTTCCCCAACAGCTCTGCAAGGAGCTGTGTCGGAGCAAGTGTGATGGTTTGCTTTATCAGAACTTTAGATTCAAATTCATTTATTGGGTTTATTATGTTGGGCCTTGTATTTTGGCATGTTTTCATTTAATCCTCAAAATAACAAATCAGTTTCCATATACTGGGATTATACAAATTTAATGTTAACACATGAAGGCAGGGGTCTGGGACTGTAGCTCAGTTATGGACCAAGTGCCTAGCATGCATGAGGCCCTAGGTTTGATCTTCAGTCTTGAAAAACAAAAAACCAAAAACTGGAAGGCAAGCAGTTAACATTCAATTCTAGCATTGGTAAGATTTATGTGCAGGTTTACTATGTAACAGCACTGTGGCTACAACTGGAAATATGGTAAACTCCTGTTCTTGTAGCAGTCTAGTGAGAGTAGATTCAACAAAAAAGTAAAATTAACAAGGTAATTTCAGATTTTGAAGGAAATAAAGCCAAAGAATATGGAAAAAGGTAAGCGGGAAAATGACCTGGAACAGTTTTAAGTTTTAGAGTCATTTCTCTGAGGTCACTGTGGAAAAAAGGCCAGAGCGGATGGATGTAGATAAATTATTGAGTTCAGGTTAGAGACAACAGCAGCTTGGACCAGGAAGGTTGAAGTGTTAACTGGAAAGTTTTGGATGCAATTTTGGAGGAAGCGCCAAAAGAAATTGAAGAGGTGAGAGAGAGGAATTAAGGGGAGTGAGCAGGTGGTGAACAGCATGGTTTTGATTGCACACAGGCCTGTTTTTCCTAAAATCTGTCCCCCTCATTCCTAATTTTTTCTTCCCATGTTTCTAATATCAAGACTTAAACTTCTACAATCCATAGCAAAATTAATTGCTCTAATTTGAGTATGGTCCCAATATGGCCTACCTTGGGACAAAGTCCATCTCCTCCATTTGCTGTGTAACTTGGGCAAATTTCTTCACTTGCATAATCAGGTATTTATAATAGTACCCATCTCATAGGGTTGGTGAGAATTAAACCAAGTTGGGGCATACCTTTGCATCCACAGAATATGCCAGAACTTCAATGTATTTACAAACTTGAATTTATTTCCTTAGATTCTAGATTGCCAAGATAAAGGGCAAGAGATTGGGCACTGTCCAAGTACTTAAGTCATCTGTTTGTGATAGTGAAGTGAGATTTGCTCAAGGGAATGTTTCCATTTTTTTTTTTTTCAGTGCTGAGGATGAAACCCAGGACCCAGTGTATATGGAGGTAACTGAGTCATACCCCTAGCCCTTCCAAATTCTTAAAAATCTTTCCAGTTTATTGACTTTCCTAAGATATACTTACCTACAATTATTTTATCTTTCAATATAACTTTTTAGAGGTTTTTATCTGGAATTTTAAGATATTTCCTTAAGTTACTTTAGTATTCAAAAGCTGAAACTTAACAGTGGTAATTTTAGCTCTAGTCCTCACACATGGTTTGGGCCCAACTGCAATTCACTTATAAATTTTGACTTAGTAGTTATCATATACCATCTCCAAAACATAGTAGGGAAGAGGGTTATTAGCCTTGTAGTAACTCAGCACTGACCCAAGAGCCAATGGGCAGGCAGATCTCATTCAATACCTGAGTTCAAAGGATAGCCTCAAGCTTCAAACTATTGTGTATTGGTCAGATCTCAATTAAGAATCTTTCCATTCACTTGCTTCATTTATAAACAGGAAAAAGTTATCTTCTTTATAGGAATATATGAGAATACAAGTAAAATATTCTTATTTTCTTTATACTTTTATTTTTATGTGGTGCTAAGGATCAAACCCAATGCCTCACACACGCTAGGCAAGCACTCTACCACTGAGCTACAACCACAGTGCCACAAGTAAAATATTAACATACCATGATATATTTAAACAAGCACAGTTCATCTACCAAGTATTCGTATACAACCACTGAATGCAAAGCTCATTACATAATGCTAACTTTTGGCAATATACACTTCATTATAGTTACCTAAATGAGTATAATGCCAACAAATTGTTTGGCAAAATCAATTAACTGCTAACAATCATTTCATGGGGCAAGGAAAAAAATACTTTTGGTTCACTAAAACAGTGTAATTTAGGATTGCGCCAGGCACAACTGTAATTCTAGTTACTTGGGAGACTGAAGCAGGATTCCAAGTTCAGCAACTGACCCTCTCAAAATAAAGAGTCAGGGATGTGGTAAGGGCACCCCTGGCCTCAATCCCAATACTGGGGGGAAGCGGGGGACGAGGACTGACATGACAAATTAGGGCTGACTCCAAGAACTTGAAGTATAGTGTCTACTTGTAAATAATTGGTCCCCATTAGATTCCAGTAGTTAACACAACTTCCTTGCCCATTGGAGTTTCTCTCCTACAACTATTCAAGTAACACCAGAGTTTGCCTGTAGTATATTCAAGAATCTCATCAAAACTAGGATGCCATATTAATGCATTAGTCTCTAAAAAAAAGTTCTATCAATTCTTCCAAAAATTTTATAACCAGCAATAAAGTTACTTATTACACCTTACTGACCTGCGTTTGTTCTTAGCCCAGTGATTAGGTTTCAACTTAATGTCACATTAGGGATGTTAAAGGTCTCATCTTATCTTCATTTCATGTTAATCATTCCAATGCTAAATAAAATATGGCTTATGAACTATTAGTACTTGCAGGGTTAACAAGTACGCATCATAAAACAGCCAGAGCTGCAATACACTGATTTTTTTGAATTATAAACTGTTACAAGTTTTCATTTAAAATTGAATAGTGTAGTACATTTGTGAAAGTACTTTTAGTACTTAACACACACAGATTCAACCAAGTATTTCTGGGTGATCCTAACTAGCTAGGTTTGATAACTCATAACATATATCCAGAGTTAAGATGTGGCAAATATTTACCATATGCAAACTTTTAAAAACTAGAAATAAAGCTTATACTTATCCATACCTCAACAGTTTTGTCTTGACGCACCTGGGACTAAAATTAGTTTTAATATGGAACTTTTGAATTAATTGTATGGGTAAGGTTGATTAATAAAGACCAAAAGCAGGTATAGTTTAATGTATTTTAATAGCAAACTTACAGGAACAGCACAGAAGACAGACAACATTAAAAACATGTACTTGCATGTAGGACAACTCAGTTAGAAAAGTATAGTGAATGGATGGAATCTACTGTATGATAAAAATGCTACAAACACCATTTAGTTGCCGTCAATAAGAAATTTACTTGTTTAAAAAAATCCAAATGCTGGCATTGTCCAGAAAAATTTAACAGTTTTATTTATAATTGTTATAAAGTTGAACTGCTGAAACTTGTTCACTGAAACATTTTGACTTGCATTAATGCTTTACATCCCCGCATTTATATTAAAAATTCACACACAAATGAAAATGGAAAAACGGCCAATACCTGATTTCTGTCCCCTATTTTTCCACTCGCAATCATATACTTAGGTACCTTTTGACCCCATGGAAAAAAATATCTAACGTTCAGAACTACCAATAACAGGAAGAAGAGAAAAAAAAAAAAATTTTTTTTGAGAATGAAATGTTTCCCATCATAGTGAATTCTTAAGCACGTTCTCCACGTATGCGGCGTGCTAGTTGGATGTCTTTTGGCATAATTGTTACACGTTTGGCATGGATAGCACACAGGTTGGTGTCTTCAAAAAGGCCAACCAGATAGGCCTCACTTGCCTCCTGCAACAAGAATAATGAAAAATTATTGTTATTTCCAAGAGTTAAGACAGATATTAACTAAAATGTTTTTGAATCCTGTAAAAACCTACTTCCCAAGATGTTGACTTTTTAACCAAATGATTATTAAAAAAAAAAAAAAAAAAAAAAAAAAAACCCACAAACTTTTGAGTGTATAAATCTTCATGAAATTACACAAGTCAAATCATGCGCTACTAGGATTCTTCAAATATCTCATTGCCAGCCTGGGGTCCTTCTTTTGAACCCGACTCACTCTAGTATCTGAACCTTCAGCTTGTCAGCAGTGCAATGTAGTTGACAACTGGTTTCCATTATACATGATTCCTTACCTTCTCTTACTTTTGAGGTGCTGGGGATTGAAGCCAAGGCTTCGAACATGCTAGGCAAGCGGTCTACCACTGAGATATACCTCTAGTCCTATCTTGTTTAACAAGTTTTATCATAAGAGCAGTTACACATCTGTAGCATTTATCACAGGCTGGGGTGGGAGGCAGCTACTATGGATTGAACTGAAGGCGTCAAACATGCTAGGGAAGCACTTTACCACTGAGCCTCATCCTCACCCTTCTTTTTAAAAAATATTTTTGCAGTATTAGGGATCGAATTCAGACACAAAGCTACACTTAAATCCAGCCCTTTTTATTTGTTTGTTTATTTTTTCATTTTGAGACAGACAGAATCTTGGCTAAGTTGCCCAGTCTGGTCTCGAACTTGTGATCCTCCTTCCCCCGTCTCCTGAAGAGCTGGGATTTACAGGTGTACTGCACCCAGCCTAAATTCTTCTTCTAAATACCCTAATCTGTAACAGCATTTCTTGCCCTCTAGTATATTGGGGTTCCTCTGGTTTTCCCCCATTTGACTATATATATAATTTTATTTCAAGGCATATCCATACTACCACTCAAAAACTGCTAGCTGTACGAATCACTGATACTGAGCATTGTCAGAGGAAATGAGGGCACTTCCATTTAAACTCATAACTCAAATTGTTGGTATATATTACAGTCATCTGAGAAGATGAATCTTTTGAGTCCAGGTTAAAAAAAATCTTTTGTGCCAGGCACAGTGGTACATGCCACAATCTCAGCAGCTTCAGAGGCTGAGGCAGGAGGATTCCAAATTAAAGTCAGCTTCAGCAACTTAGCAAGACTGTCTCAAAATAAAAATAAGAGCTGGAGATACAGCTCAGTCTGGGTTCAATCCCTGGAGTACACGCATGCTCATGCACACACGCAAACTCATTTCGAAATGACTAAATTACCACTTTTAAGAGTTACCATATGTTTAAGATTTAGAGCATCAAATGAGAGATTACTTGGTTCTCTCTCCATAAGGAAAAGCTGTTTCTCTGTTCACAATATATTTAGGGTAGGGACTGGGGGCATAATGACTCAGTAGTCAGAGTATAGACCAGCATGCTGATGGCCTTGGGTTGAATCCTGAGCACACCCTTCTTCCTCCAATGACTTTAAAATAAGATTACTAAGATCTACTTTTCAAAACATGAATATGGCCAAAACTAATGCAAAAGGTTTACATTTTTCATTTTATGAAAAATATCTTTTTTTTTGGTGCTAGAGATTCAACTCAGGGTTTCTGCATACTAGACAAGTGCTATACCACTAGAACTAGACCTTCATTCATATTTATACCTTCACCCTTTTCAGCTTTATTGCTTTTTTTTCCATAAAAATTTGTTGCATCCACATTTTACTATTTCTACATGTCTTTCTTTAGCAATTGTTAAGAACTCAATCTTATTAGCCTTGAAGGTCTCAAGACTCCATGAAAAAGCAAGCAAGGCACTCCTTTTGCCCACGTTCCTAGTGCAGGTAACCTTGAACTCCTACTTCCCTGGCATTTCTATTGTGTGTGTGTATATATGTATGTGGCGTATGTGTGTTTGTGTCTTGTAAGCACATCATTTTAGGATTATACAGATATTTAATGTTTCTGGTGAAACGCAACACAAATTGCTATATGGACATGTCAACAGGTGCTGTGGTTCTGAACCATTTAGAATGGTATCATTTACTGGCTTGTTTGGTATTACTCAGATGTGGTATGGCAGCTAGGGATCTCACTGCTGTCTTTGAACCCAACTACTGGTATTTAGGGTTGTGTCTGGTCAACTGGGAGATTACTGAAACCAGAGGCATGACAAATATACTTATTCTATTACCAATGTTCCAAAGTCCCTTAAACAGTAAGACTGTAAAGAGAAGTAAAGACGACCATGTTAATTTATAATGCAGTAAATATAATTAATTTTGAAGTGGCAGAAGAAAAAAGATCTTACAATTTAAAGACGATGTAATTTACAACATTGAGTATATTTGACTTCTATTTCAAAACACTAGTGTTCATTCTTAATGAGAATATTTTAGTAAACTGTCAGACATTAAAGGCAAAAGCTAAAATTGTTAAGTTAGCCAATAGCGCCTTCTTTTACCCATGGTCTCCCTTTTCAGGTCAAATGTGATTTGAACATATTAAATGGAAAATTCCATAAATAAATAGTTCACAAATTTTAAATATTTATTAAAGGCATATTGTTATAACTGCTCAATTTTGTCATCAGTTACTGTTATTAATCTCTGTGTCTAATTTATAAATAAACTTTATCATAGCTATGTATACCTAGTAAAAACATGGTATTTATAGGATTTGATGCTATCCAAGGTTTCAGGTATCCTCTGTGGACAAAGGCAATATGCCTGTATTTAAAGTTATAAATTGAGGGGGTGGGTTGCAGCTGAGTAGTAGAGCACTTGCCTGGCACATGTGAGGCACTGGGTTCAATTCTCAGCATCACATATAAATAAAAAATAAAGGTACATTGACAACTAAAAAAATTGTTATAAATTGAGTGATTCTAAAGCAAAAAAAAAAGGGAGGGAGGGGTGATTTGGAATTCTATTTCAACTGCTATCTTCTATTTTCCCACTTGCATCAGCAAATTATCCATTTGTATCTTAAAGAGAATTAATGAGTATGCTTCAAAAAAGCAAACAAGCAAAAAAAAAAAAAAAAAAAAAAAAAAAAAAAAAACACCTGTAATAGACTGGTCTTTCCAATAAAAATCAGTTAATGCTAGAAATACAGGCAGAATAAACATTTTGCCCAAAACCAGTAAAATCACACTTTAATAACAAATATATAACTGAATAATAGCAACAAAGGAAATCTACACATGAACAATTTTAAAGACAAAAGCCTTTACCAAGATTAAGTAATCCCATTATAAGACTGTATTACATTACTACTTTGAGCTCAAAAATGCTAGATTTTCAGTATAGCTTTATATTAAGCACAGGCTATTAACAATAACTAGAAAAGAAAAATTAGCATCTTTATACCAATCTTGGGAATCTTAAGAATAGTTGACTTAGTAATAAATGAAGTAGGAACTGAAAATAATCAGCTATTAAAACAAAAAATAAAGTTCCAAGTAACAGCATGGGAAGATTTTAGTAGTTGAAATTTCAGTAATTTCAACCCACTGAGAATTTAATGGGTGTCTATTCCTGGAATTCACCAATCAAATGAAGTTTAGACTAACCATAGAAACAGCTCAACCAATTACACTTCAGGGTAGAATCCACCTATCAAATCTTTCTCACATATAAAGCAAAAGCCCTATTTTCACAGCAACAGCAGCCTAAAAATCCTCCAATGGAACAGATGTAATTCTGAACCCACCTCCCAGTCTGATTCAGGACTACGATGGTGCCTAGCAATCTGCTTTTTAATTACTCTTTGCCCCATACCTCTGAGGAGGTGGCAGTCTTAACCACATTTTGAGATGTGAGGATCTTAAAGATGCCAACCACACAATACAAAAGATTAGACAATGGACGTTAATCATACCTATATACCTTACCAATTATCTATTTTGTTAACTGAGTTTTAATCTTTAAGTCACAAATCTTTCAATATATAACTGCCTCTAGAACAGCATTTCTCAAAGTCCTGACACTATGAAGCTAAGAGTAATCTCAATATGCTCCCTATTTAAGTGGAAATCCATAATTAATCCTCTTTAGCAAACTACAAGTCCTCAAATCTCTCCTCTTAACTTGTCCAGTTATTATTTTCAATTATCTTTCTTCACTACTATCAATTCAATCTTAACTATCACTGCTTTTACCTTAATGCATAATTCTTCAGTGCCACATCTATTCTGCCTAGATGTTAAGCTCTACATTGCACTCGTCTCTTCATGTCCAAGAGGACATTTGAACACTCCTTTTATATAGACAATATTGTTTAAACCTATGTCTACTAATAAAGACCGCTAGGTTCCAGACCTTAATGTCATACAATAGTCATAAACCAGAGCTTTCTTTTTTTCTTTTTTTTTTGGGTGCTGGGGATTGAACCCAGGGCCTTGTGCTTACAAGGCAAGCACTCTACCAACTGGAGCTATCTCCCCATCCCCCAGAGCTTTCTTTAAACATAGCTTTTAGCGCATTTAAAGCAATTTTTAAATGGCATAATGGAATATGCATTAGGTTTTAGAAATCAAATGGGTTCAAATTTTGCCATTTTCTATCTGCATGACCTTGAGTAACTTAACCTTTCCTAAGTCTCAACAGTGAAATCACCTACCTTAAATTGACTGAATTACTTGAACACATTGCAAAGATTCCAAATTACTCTTTGTACACAGCACAAAAAAACAAAAACTCTTTAAGAGTCTTCCCCACCCACCATTTTACCTGCAAAGCACCAATAGCTGCGCTCTGGAAGCGCAGATCTGTTTTGAAGTCCTGAGCAATTTCTCGCACCAGACGCTGGAAGGGGAGTTTGCGAATCAGAAGTTCAGTGGACTTCTGATAACGTCTAATTTCACGAAGCGCCACAGTACCAGGCCTTTAAAAAATTAACATTAAAGAAACTGTTACCAAATACACACATCACATAAAAAAGTGGTCAGTTTTTAAAAAAATGCAGTAAATTTTCTAAAAACAAACCACCTAGCTATTTTTCAGCTTCAGTATCAAATATCACTGATCAATTTATGACCCCATCATTCACCTTTAAGGAAAAAGCATGAAATATCCGGGAACTTATAAAAACCCTATTTTCATTTTTAAACTTGTACACATATATACTTATATAAAAATAAGTCTGTTAAGAATTACAACTTGGGGGGCTGGGGATATAGCTCAGTTGGTAGAGTGCTTCCTCAAAAGCACAAAGTCCTGGGTTCAATCCCCAGCACCACAAAAAAAAAAAAAAAGAAAAAAAAAAAAAAAGAATTACAACTTGGGAAGGTATTGCCAAGGCTGCTAACAAAGATTGGTTAGCTGTTTCTCACTTTAATACCACTCTTCTTTAACCTACCAGCACCCTAGATTATTTTAAAAGCCTTAAAGACTTGCCAACATAATCCAATGTGCATCACTTAAAAAGTGTTTAAAAAAAAAAAAAAAAAAAAAAAAAAAAAAAACAACTTCCAGAATACCTGTATTTTGACTTCTGTCATCCCTTATAAATAATGAAATTTGTATACTACTGATTGTACAGTGTTTCTTGGAAGTTTGTTTTGATAGTGGTACTGTGGACTCTACCACTGAACTATATAGCCCCAGTACTTTTTGAGACAGGGCCTCACCAGGTTGCTAAGGCTGGCCTTGAACTTGCCAACCCCCAAGCTCAGCCTCTCAAATTGCTAGAATTTCAGGAGTGTGCCACTATGCCTGGCTTCTTTAAAAAACAAACAAACAAACAAAAAACCCTAATTGTCAACCAAAAATTTTTACCTTTAATTCTGACTTGTTTCTTCCAATGAATAGGATAACTGTAAAATTTGCAGTCTACCTAATTATGAACAACTTGTGCCCTCTAATGGCAGATGTCCTTAACAACACTGCTTACATCAAACTCAAGCTAATAAAGGAGGAAATAAACAAATCAAGTAAATGAGGGTTGGGGACTTTATCAACACAATTTTGATTAATACCTTGCCAGAAGCAAGGAAGGCTATCCTGGAAAAAAAAAAAACAAAAACTAAAAGCACTTTATTATTTAAAAAATACTAACAACAGCTAACTAAATGTTAATCTATCCCATTAACATTTTTACTGATGTATTAGATCCCCTTAGGCCTCTAGATCAGATTATGACTTTGAAATTAAATGTTTCCAGTAAGACCCAACACTCAATTATACACACACGTGTATTCAAGTAGTAAATATTTTAAAAAGAAGCACATCAGTTTCACTAAAATAAAGTTTGACCGTTAACCATCTTTTTTGTTAGATTATACGGATACTACACGGGACTTTGTCCTATTTCTTCCTTTAATACCTGTAACGATGAGGTTTCTTCACCCCTCCAGTAGAGGGCGCACTCTTGCGAGCGGCTTTTGTAGCCAGTTGTTTCCTGGGTGCTTTACCACCGGTCGATTTGCGGGCGGTCTGCTTTGTACGAGCCATGGTAGAAAGATCTCCTTACTTACCTATCAGCATTAAAAAAAAAAAAAAAAAAAAAAAAAAAAAATTCACCATATGCAACCACTAAACAACCAAGTTTTCCTGCTATTACCCCCCCACATCTGGAAACTATGATCAGTATAGAAAAAAAGTCCCTAATGTTATATAATGTGAAAGGGTGCGGATTACGCCTACCACCCAATTGTGACTTCTTGAAACAAACTGTAGTACTAGAAAATTGTTCACGTTAACACCAGTCGTCTTCCAAAATGCCTATTCTGAGCGACAAACGGCAAAACAAAAAGACCCATAAAAGCCTTTGATCCAATTTCTTTAATTAGAAATTAGAAATGTCTGTAAACATTCGAGGCACAAACAAGTCAAAAGAACGAAGCCACAAACCACTGAAAGGTCGAGTCAAATTACAGCAAAAAAGGTTTTAGTTCCCCCATTCACCCCCCCTCCGCGTCTGGCACTTGATGGACTGCTGTAAATATCTGAAAACATTCTTGGTTTTGCATCTTTACAATTATGTTGACAAAAAGACGTCTCGATAAACAAGGGGAACAACAGCTAACCACCAGTGAGCATTCTACAAAGCACTGTCCTCGCGTCCAGTTCTCAAAGGCTTCGCAATGAAATAAAAAGTGCCCCGCACCCAGGCTTTAATTAACGCACGACACCGGTCGACCCGTCCACCCCAAGCACCACATAAACTTTTGGTTTTGCTTCCTCCAGGTTCCTCGGCACAGGGTCCCCCCAGCCTGCCCGCCTCGCTCAGGCACCAACTCGGCTCCAAGACCAGAACAAAATGGAAACAATCGCAAAACGTATCCGATTCTCTTCCAAAGAGACAAAACACCAAATCGCTCGAAAATACCTCGATCCTCTGCCACGTGCCTCCCTCCAAAATGCAAAAGTTTTTTTTGCATTTCAAATGCATCAAGTTTCCACTTCTCCAAAAAAGGAAAAAAATGTCCTTCTTTTAAATTTTTTTCCTCCCTTTTTAAAATGGGGAAGAGAGAAACGGGGGAAAAATATGGTCGGTGACCAGAGAAGAGAGACAAGATGGTGAAGCTTAGCAACAACTGTGGGGAGGCAGCAAAAAGCGAGTTACCCCAGGGTGGGAAGCGGCGGCGATTTCCACCCCTTTCCCGCCCGAAAACTGGGGGCCGGGACCCGGGGGCGGTAGTTAAGGGGCCCGCGCGGGTCGTGGTGAAGGTTTGGGGTCCGGGGAAGGGACATCAGGCGGGATTTCACCGAAGAAAGAGGAGCCAGGGGCGCGGGGAGGAGGAGGGAGAGCAGGCTCGGCGCCGCGGCGGTTGCTGCTGTTGGGCTGAGGCGGCGAGAGACGGCAGAGCCGCCGCCGCCGCCGCCGCCTGGGGGAAGAGGCAAACTCACTCCTCACCTCCATTTCTGGGCCAAAAAGTTTGTGGGCTAAGCTAGAGGGGCTGTGGGTCCTCTCCCCGCACCGACAGGGCCCGGCTCAGGGCTGACGGCAAGCGGGGCTCGGTTCTGGGGAAGCGGGCAGACAGGGAAACTTACCCCCCTTCTCCTTCGGCTGGAGCTCGGCAAGCTAGAGGCGGCGCTGGCGTTAGAGAGCGACGGCGGCGCGGCAGCGGCTGCGAACACAATTGAAAGATGGCTGACACCGAGGCTATCCCCCAACATACGCCGCCCCGCCCCCGCGCCGCGCGCCAGCCAATCACACACAATGGAGGGAAGGCTCGGCCCCGCCCCCGAGATCCCGCTCGCGCCCCGCCCCCTCCCCTCCCCCCGCGCGCCCGTTCGCTGGCGCGCGCTCGCCCCTCCCCCGCGCGCCGCCTGCTCCCACCTCCCGGCGGCCTCGCGCGGTGTGTGTACAAACACAAAAGACACGCCGAGGGGCCGCCAGATCCCGCTGAGACGGCCGCCCGCCCCCGTCTAACCTCTGCCCCCGGGCCCGCACTCCCACCCCGCTCCGCGCGCCCACGTCATCGAACCCCCGAAGCCTAGGTTTGGGGAGCCTAAGGGGAAGTAGGGGGAGGGGAAGAGGCACGGCGGAGGAACCGGCCTGCGGGCGGTGCGGGGGGAGGGGCCGCTCCGCCCCCGCGCGGGCTCTGGCGCGCGCCCCCGTGGCGCCCCGGGCGGCGTGGGGGCGGGGAGGAGGACGCGGCCGCTGGGTCGCCGCGCCCCAGTTGAAAATACTCCTTAACAGGAAGCTTGCAAATAGAAACCTGGCGTCCCGCGCCCACTTTCGGATGGGCTGCCGCGGCAGCTGACCAGGCAGACCGGTGGTCCTGTTCCCGCTGTCGTTACGGGCTAAGTGCGGCCGGGTCTTGCGGGTCGGTCTGAGTGCCTGCGGACAACTTTATCGGCTGAGACTCCAGCCGCGGCCGAGTGGGCCGCCACGGTGCGCTGCGGGCTGCGCGATGGACAGTCAGCCGCTTGGAGGTGACCGGCTGCCGGACCAGGGCACGGGGCTCGCCCTCTTCCTGGGCCAGGGTGCCTAATGCAAGATGGCTGTATTTTGTAAGCCTCTAAAACAGTATATAGAATACACCGCTAACTGCACAGGGCCTGTCCTGGGAGTTTGTCCTACCAGCCAGAGTGGGCCTTGTAACCGTCTCAGTATTTGGTAGGATTACTTTGGAAAGGGATTGCCAAATAAAATAGCGTAGTCCAGTGTTGTCAAGAGCTTCAGCATAGTTGGTAAGGGACTGAAAACGGCAGAAATAAGGAAAACATGATTTGGGAATTATATTTAACCATTTTCCAATTCTCGGTAGCGTGGGGAACAGACTTCATGGCTCAAGCTATCCTCATTAACTGGCAGTTGATTGGCTAGCAAACAGCTGAACCATCCCTAGATGATATTGACAATGCTCTACAACTGTCTGCAGGTTTTCCGTGGAAGTGACATGAAGACATCCCATAGGATGGTGAAGGAGACAAATTTCATAGATGAAGGACTCTACTACTCACAGAGCATCTTAGTCATAAACATTATCCCAAAACAGATAAATGGAAATCAGATATGAGGGAAGGAATGGATTGGTCCAAGGTCACTTAAGTGAGGAATAGACCCAGGAGAAACAAAATAATTCAGGCCTCCTGTTTCATTATTATTTAATGAATGTTAAGTGTCCGTGATTGCTGTACAGAACACATGCAATTTGCGATCCTATCTTAAAAGCACATGCAAAAAAGCTTCGGCTGAGCTGTGAGCAAAGAATTCGTTAAGCCAAGAAAAGGAGAATTTTTTGTTTTTCTTTTTTGTTTTGTTTTGTTTTCAGGAAACCAAAATATTTGTTGCTGGATTTATCCAGGAAGGCTGTTGTACGTAAGTTAAATTCATTATATTGTCAAAAAAATGTTAAATGACAGGGATAGTGTTCTGTTTGTATACTACATTTTCCCATAAGTTTCTTCTTCCTGGCTTTAGATAAATACATCTAAGGAATGGAAAGACTGTTTCAGGTGAAATAGTTCTGAACTTGGAATATCTGAACCAACTGGTCTCTATTTCTACCGTGGAAATAGTAATATTTATATGAAGGTATGCCACAAACTCTAGTTGTAGATTGAGTTATTAAGCACATGGATAAATGACTGGATACCTAATGGTGGCTTCAGAAAGTTTTTTTCCTTTTTAGTATTGGGGATTAAACCCTGGTGTGCTCTACTACTGAGTTAGAGGCCTGGAACTTGCAATCCTCCTTCCTCAGCCTCCTGAGTCTCTTGAGATTACAGGTATCGGCCACTGTGACCAGCTAGGAAGTTTTCTCTTTGGATTAATATGTATTGCTTGCCAACTCTGTTCTACGTACACCTGGGTGCTACCCCAAGGGACATTCCTACCTTCATGGTGCTTCTGATTTCTAGAAGCATTGCCTTGCTTCCTTATAGGGAAGTAGTATTTGGCCAGGGAGCAGGTTGCTTTGGAGCCCCTTTGGCAAAAACTCAGGTTAAAGGGAAAGGGATTGTGGAATCCAGATGATGGAGAAGGAGAGCTGCCCAAGCAAGAAGGAATTTTTTTTTTTTCTTTTGAGTTACAGGGGATTGAACCACTGAAACTACATCCCTAGCCCTTTTTTAATTTATTTGAGACAGGATATCACTAAGTTTCCCAGACAGACCTCCAGTTTGCTGAGGTAGGCCTTAAACTTGAGGTCCTCCTGCTTTTGCCTCCCAAGTGACTAGGATTGCAGGCTTATAGGTGTGGGCCACCTCACCCTGCCACAAAAGGGAGTTCATAGAGGGCACTAGGGGCCAGTACTGAATTGGTTTTACTTCTGAAACTCTTGGGCTAATAATGGCCTCAATATTTGGAGTTAAAAAAAAAAAAATGGGGGAGGAGGGGAATAAAGCCTTTAGGTGAAAATATTTTCCCTAGAATAGAATACTTAAGGTCACTAATTTAGATTTGTTTATAAGTAAAAGTGATAAAGTGGAAAGGATTTTAAAAGCATCACTCTTCCTATCTGTTTGTCTCCTGTCCATCAACTGCCAAGATTACTACCTCATGGAGATGTTTCTGGCTACTCTAATGCTATCTCCTTGCACACTTTATCACATCACTTTCTTTGTCATATTGATTTAAACCTATCATTTATTATTGTTATTATTTCCTTCCCAAAGAATGTGAACTCTAGGACAGAGGTCGTCTTACTTGTTTCTTCCGTCTAGCATTGCCCCACTTCATTACCACCAAACACACACCAGTTTGGGGCCTTTCCCTATTTGCTTTACCTTCTCTTTAGGTGATCACATCCAGTTCCATGGAAATTATCATATACAGAGGTAGAGAAAATAGTATAAAGAACCGCTATGTACCCATCAGAAATTATCCACTCACCACCCGTTGTGTGTTTTATCTTCACTTTCACTCACTCCCTCCTTCCACCTCCTCACTTGAATTATTTGAAGCAAATCCTCTCTACATCATTGCATCTGTTGATATTTCAGTATATATCGTAGAAGACAAATGATCTATGCACCTCTTAAATTTCACAATCCTATGTGCACTTTGTTGAAAAACATGGGTCATTTGTTCTGAGGCTTTATCTTCACCTTCCCTCCAACTGCCCTCCCCTCAGTCTTGCCCAGTAAATAGCACTACCATTTACTTAACTGCTCAAGTCCCAAAGTACAGGTATCCTCCTGGCACCTCTTTCTTTCACCTGCCTAGGTAGTCCTATTGGTCCTGCCTCTGAAATTCTTCTCAGAACCACCTATACCTGTCCTCACCTTTCATCTGACCTAACACTGGTACTTCATGTGTGGCTTTCCTTTTTCCACTCTAGCACTCTGTATTCCATTCTTTGTACAGCTCATACGACAAGATGTATACTTGTGACTCAATGGTAGCGCACTCGCCTAGCATGCATGGGGCCCTGGGTTTGATCCTCAGCACCACATAAATATAAAATAAAGGTATTGTGTCCACCTGCAAACTAAAAAATATTTTTAAAAATTATATTAGGTCACACCATTGTTAAATCTGCTCAGTGACCTCCCATGCTGTAGGTTAGACCCCACATGTGTGCTTCCTTCTCTCAGTTCTACACTGCAGATCAGCTACCTCTGTCCACCAAGTCCAACCTTGCTTTAGGGTCACTGCTCTTTCTGTTTCCCAGGCTTGAATGCTCTTCCCTCATCTTACCATCTTCTATAGCAATATTTTTGACCTTTCCCGTGTCACTTTATTTTTAGAAAATGGTCATTTTTTTTTTTAATTTATTTTTTGTTCCTGGGGATTAACTCCAGAGGCACTTTACCACTGAGCTACATCCCCAGTTCTTTTTATTTTTTTAAATTTTGAGACAAAGTCTCACTTAGATGCTGAATGTGGCTTTGAACTTGGAATCCTCTTGCCTCAGCCTCCTAAGTGGGATTACAAGCATGCACCACCACACCTGCTTAGAAAATGGTCATATTTGTAAGGTTACACGGAGGAGTATGGAGGAGCTTTGGAGCCATTCAATGTGGAACTTGATTTTACAATTCATTATTTATTTCTTGTTATATATTCACTATAAGAGAAAATTTTAGGTTTCAGGGAAGATATTAAATATGAAACTTGTAAAGACCACCAAATAAGTCATTTTGAAAATTTTTAATGAGAAAATTTGAGTTTACTTCTCAGAACATATTTTTTATATCAGGTTTTATGCTTGAAATGTACAAATGCAATTCCTGATCAAGACTTTGTAATGATGGGGCCTAGTGCAGTGGTGCATGCCTGTAATCCCAGCAGCTGGGGAGCATGAGGCAGGAGGATAGCAAGTTCAAAGCCAGCCTCAGAAATTTAGGAGGCCCTAAGCAACTTACATTTTTGTTTTGTTTCGTTTTGTTTTGTTCCATACTGGGGATTTAACCCAGGGGCACTTCACCACTGAATTACATCCCCAGCCCTTTTTTATATTTTATTTAGAGACAGGGTCTCATTAGGTCACTTAGAGCCTTGCTAAACTGCTGAGGCTGGCTTTGAACTTGTGATGCTCCTGCTTCAACCTCCCGAGTCACTGGGATTACAGGTGTATACCACTGTACCCAACCCTAAGTAATTTAGTGAGGCCCTGTCTCAAAATAAAAGGGCTAGGGATGTAGCTCAGTGGTGAAGTACCCTAGGTTCAACTCTCAGTTCCAAAACAACAAAACAAAACAAAACAAAACTTTGTAATGCTTTGTAATGATAGGGGCTCTGGGAATTCAGTAATAGAGCACTTGTCTAGCATGAACGAGGCGTTGGGTTTGATTCGTAGTACACCAGGGGTGGGGGAGGGATTACAACGATAATCTCTTCAGATTTTTGATAATTCCATTATTGACTTTGTCCATACAAGAAGGTGATAAATTAAAAATCATTTTTCAGTCATTCAAAAACATAACAAGCTAGGTACAGTGGCACATGCCTGTAATTCCAGTGGCTTGGGAGGCTGAGGCAGGAGGATCATGAGTTCAAAGCCAGCCTCAGCCACTTAGGCCCTAAGCAACTTAGTGAGACCCTGTCTCTAAATAAAATATTAAAAAGGGCTGGCGGTGTGGTTCAGTGGTTAAGTCCCTGGGTTCAATCCCTGGTACCAACCAAACAAAACAAAACGAAACAAAAACCAGTTGAAGTTACATATTTAAAATTCTTGTCAGGTGCAATGGCACATACCTGTCATCCCAGCTGTTCCAGAGACTGAGGCAGGAAGATCACTCGAGCCCACCAGTTTCAGACCCTATCTCAAAACAACTACAACAAAAAACTTTCTTTCATTGACAAATGTAATCTTGAAATTTCTTGTGAATAAATTTTAAATCCAGTTAAGCTTTTTTCTTATTTATTTGGGTGGGGTAAGGCTTATATACGCTAGGCAAGTACTCTACCATTGAGCCATATCCTCGCCCTTTTAATTTTTTGAGAAGGGTCTCACTGAGTTATGATTGAACTTGCAATCTTCCTGCCTCAGCCTCCTGAGGAACCAGAATTATAGGTGTGAGCAACTGCTGCCAGCTCTAATTAAACTTTGAGGGGAATTATTTATAAATAATGATGTGGCTCAAATTGCAGCATGCTAAGCAGTCACCTTGGACACCACCAAAAGAGCCTATAAACTACAAATAGAAAGAAGTACCTGGTAAGAGGACAGAAGTTTGGGTCTGCTCCAGGAGTCCTGCTCAGCCTCCTTGTCCCCAATCTGGATGCATTTTGGGTTATTTCAGTGCTCTTTGGACACCTCGCAAGGGAATTCCTCGAGCTCCTTGGGTACGATAGGTGAACTCTGCCTTGCAGAACTAAGGCAGGGTTCCAGAGACCTGGGTGCCTCCTTATCTGTGCTCAGAGCTTCACAGGGAGCAATGAGTGGTGGATGTCACTCATCTGTTTAGCATTGTGAGGACCAAGGGATTAGGCCCTCTATGCCCAGACTATTCTCCAAGGAGCCCCATATGGAGTTGCTCCCAAGAGGGAGCACTGATCCCTAGAGATGAGGGGACCTTATCTCCAAGTACCTCTGTAGCCTACATGAAGAGTCTGCTCTGAGATCTCAGCTCCATTATCACCTCTCAGCCACTCCTGAGTCCCTATCTTCCCTGTCTTCCCCGCTTTTTTTTTTTTTTTCATCAGGGATTAACCCCAGGGTCACTGTATTATTGAGCTACATCCCCAGTCATTTTTTTTATTTTTAATTTTGAGGCAGGTATCTCTAAGCTACCCAGGTGGACCTTGAATTTGCGATCTTCCTGCCTTACTGTCTCAAGTCACCAGGATTACAGGTTTATGCCACTGCCTGGCCCCACTCCCCATTTTCTGACACTTTTCCATGCCTATTTCCTTTATAGCAACTCCCACAAGTTGACATTTTGTTGATTTATTTGCTGATTTGTGGTCTCCTCCACTAAACTGAACTCAGCAGGGTCCTCCATGTTATACACTGCTGTCTTCATCAACTTGAATCATACCCAGCTCATGCTAGACACATAATAAATATTTGATGGTTGAGTAAGCAAAAAATCATACTTTATCAAGTCTTACAATCAATTATAGGATATACTCTGAAGGATAATCCAAATCTGAAAAACCATGCCTCTTAGAGTTTATGAGTACAGGGTGTGTGTCAGTATTCTCATGAGTAAAAGGGGGAGGAGGATATTTCTTTAAAGGTGAAGCTGTGAGAGTAAAATGGGCCCATTTGACCAGGGCTAATTATCACTATTAATGTTTTTATTTTTATCATAATTATTATTATCATTAGGGGGGGGGTTGAACCTTTGCACATGTTAGATAAGTGCTCTGTGTTATGGTTTAGATGTGAAGTATCCCTCCAAAGCTCGCATGTGAGACAATGTAAGAAGGTTTAGAGGTGAAGTGATTAGATTATGAGAGTCTTAGCCAAATCAGTGAATTAATCCCTGATAGGGATTATCTTAATGGTAACTAAAGACAGGTAGGTCATTGGGGGCATGCCTTTGGGGTAAATATTTTGTCTCTGATGACTGTAGTCTCTCTGCTTCCTGGTGATGTTCTGAGCTGCTGTCCTCTACCCCACCTTTCTGCCATGATGTTCTGCTTCAGTTTGAGCCCTGAGGAATGGACTCAGCCTTCTATGGATTGAGTCTTCTGAAACTGCAAGCCTCAAATAAACTTTTCCTTGTAAAAATTGTTCTTGTCAGGTCTTTTGGTCATTGCAAGGAAAAAGCTGACTAAAACACTTTACCACCGAGCTAAATCCCCAGTCCATTTTCTATTAATTTTTGAATACTCATTAAGTGATTGATGGCTTCTGTTCTTATCATTCTTCCCCATTCACCAAGCAACTATGGGATTGCGACTGGGCTGTCTGTGTAGATGTCCTCCCGATATTGGGAGACCTTACATTGTTTATAAATGAAGACATGGAGGACCTCCTGGTTCTGCATTAATTTTGGTGAACTGGGTTAGTGTGGGTGTGCCTTTTAAAAAGAATGCCAAAAAATTAAAAGTGGTTTCTAACACTATCAGGCCCAAAAGCACACTGTGAACCATAGTAAATTCCTGCACATATAGACCTCCTGATAAAGCCTCATGGTGAATGTTAGACTGAATTCGAGATGCTCCCCAACACTCTTTAAACTCCAATATTCTGACATAATGATCTTTATACTTCTGAAAGAAAAAACAATCTACAAAAAAAGAGGATACTTTCTTTTTAAAAAAATTCCCTCTTATCTGAGAACCAGATTAATTGTCTAAGTTCAAAGAAAGCAAGGTACTGCTGGGAATGTAGCTTAGTGGTAGAGCACTTGCATAGCATGCACCAAACCCTAGATTCTACCCCCTGTGCCAAAAAATAAAAAAATAAAATAAAATTTACATTTTAAAAATGCAAGGGTCAATAAGAACAACTATTCTTCTGAAGAAAAGGGGAATTGAGTTTCTTTTGGTAGACTTGAGAATATTTACTCAAGGACTTGAGTGACCAAGGACCCCAAATTACCTGGTGCTGTCGTCGTTGTCGTCGTCTTTTTTTTTTTTTTTTTTTTGGTTTGTTTTTGTTTTTGTTTTTTAAATAATCCAAGCAGTAGTGTTTTCCTTTTTCTAGTATCAAAAATTTTTTAAAAAAATTTTTTTCGGTGGTATTGGGGATTGAACACAGGGGCACCCAAACTGAGCTACATTTCCAACTCTTTTTATTTTTTAATGAGTCAGAGCCTAGTTAAATTGCTCAGACTGGCCTTTGAACTTGAAATCCTTCTCCCTTAGTCTCCCAAATTGCTGGAATTACAGATGTATGCCACCACACCAGGCTAAATTCTATTTTTGATACAGGGTCTTGCTATGTTGCCCAGCCTGGTCTCAAATTTTGTAATTTTTCTGACTCAGCCTCCCAAATAGTTGGAATTACAGGCATGTGCCACTACATCTGGCTTAAATTCTCTCTTATATAGCTCTCCCTTCACTTCCACCATTTATTAGAATATTTGAGGATTGGGGATATAGTTCAGTTGTAGAGTGCTTGCCTCGCATGCACAAGGCCCTGGGTTCAATCCTCAAAACAATAAATAAATACCCGACAAGTAAACTCATCCATTAAATTAAGAATTTTTCTTTTTGGTAGGGGGCTGCAGTTGTGGCTTAGTGGTGGAGTGCTCACCTAGCACACGTGAGGTCCTGGTTTCGATTCTTAACACCACATAAAAATAAAGGTATTGGGCTTGGAAGATAGCTCAGTTGGTAGAGTGCTTGCCTTGCAAGCACGAGGCCCTGGGTTCAATCCCCAGCACTGCAAAAAAAAAAAAAAAAAAAAAATATATATATATATATATATACATATATATATTAAATAAATAAATTTTAAAAAATAAAGGTATTGTGTCCACCTACAACTTCAAAAATACATATTAAAAAAAGAATTTTTCTTTTTAATAGACTTTTAATTATATTAAGAATTTTAATTGCAGACTTTAAATACCAAACTTTAAATGTAAAACCTTTACCTTGACAATAAAATTTTCTTTTATTTCAGTCTGAAAATTCTGTGCTGCTTCTGTAGACTCAGAAGGGTTGTCCCTCCCAAGGGTGAAATGTGAAAGCTTAATGTCCACATGGTTTCCTATTGAGATGATAAACTTTCTTTGGAACACTTTCTACACTGACACCCATCCAGGGCAAGACACATCCTAGATACTGTCTCCAAACCTCATGGAAGGAACTCTTTCTACTGTTAGCCCTCAAACTCAACCCATAACATTACTCCCCTGCCTGAGTTTTCAGATCAAAAGGTACCCAGACATACCTACACTAAGAAGTGATTCATTATTTAGCTAAAGTTCAAGTTTAACTGAACATCCTATATTTTTATTTGCTAAATCCACACTTTAACCCCTGCCAAGTTTATTTCAACTCTTATGGCCCCCAGCTCGTGGTTGCTCATGCTGTTCTGAGGTGTTTAGAGGCTGAACCTGGCTTCCTTCCATGGGTCTAGAGGGCTGGTGTCACCTGCATTCTTGCCACATCCATCTTTCCTTTTCTAACCAGAGAATTGCCCCCGTGTGAGATCTCTGTATTCAGGGTAAGGAGATAACATGCCATCTTGGGTCCCCCAACTGGTGTTCTTCAGGGACTTTCAGATTCTTCCACAGTCATGGCAAAGTTCCCTCCTAAATATTCTGCCATGAAATCTACCCCAGGGAGTGTCTGGGATCTTCTCTATAGTTACAAGGCCTCCCTTGAGGTTAGATAATGCCATCTGAATTCAGTTCCTATTTAGTCCTTCACTCTGAAGAAGATACTCCACAATAATCCCAGTGGCACAAACAGGATAAAAGGAGGTCAAATGTGAAAGGCAGGGGATTTGGAGTAAAACAGGAACTGAATTTGAATCCCAGCTCTGCCACTTATTGCCAGCTAATTATTAACCTCTGGATTCTGGCATCTTCATCTATAACTAATGAGGGTGAAATTACCTTGAAGTATGATAGTAACCCTGATAATCCGACCTTGCCAGGGCACTGTAAGGATTAGAAAGGACAATATGGAACTCCTGACATAGGATCCAGCCTCCTCAAATGATGACCCATTGTGCCACACCTGTCTTAAACCGCTCAGGAGATAATGATCTGGTCTTTGTTGTGATTTGAAATAGCTAAATGAATACTTCCCATACACATTCACAAATGGACTTTTTTGAAACCTGAAGGTTCAGGTTACCTTAAAAGTGATTTGTCATACTTTATTTGGCTTCGCAATCCTTTGCTAGGTAGCTAGTCATTGTTGCCCAGGGCATAGTATGATCCAGTACTTCCAAATGAAATTTAAGAAAGATACATAATTAAGCAATAGCCGGTCCCATAAGAGCAGAGGAGTAACACCTGAGAGAGAGAGAGAGAGAGAGAGACACGGGAAAAGCCTCTGATTCCATGGAAGAGGCTCTCACTCACTTTCAGTAAGATTCCTTGTCTTAGGATGGTATCCTCAGGAGGGATCAGCTTGCCCTTGCTTCTGGGTTTCCTGAACACCCAAAATAACTTATCACCGGTGAAAGAGTTACTGATGAAAGAGAGGGGATTGTCATTTCAAAGGCAAGCCCCTGAAACTTAAGAGGCAACAAAGCAACTCCAACATTAAGCAAGTTTCTATAGAGATTATTAAAAGTCCTTCTCTAAGCACTCTTACAACATTTCATTTGTGGGTATAGAATCCCCCCACTTCTGAATCAGCTTAGTGCTTAGAAATTTTAGAAGTCAATATTTGTGTCAGGAAATGGGTAAAAAAAAAAAAAAAAGATTAATCCAAATAATTTTGGTTAAAAAAAGTATGTGAACTGAACAGATTTTTTTTTCTTTCTTTATTCAGTTTTCTAAATTTTTATCATTACAGAGAAACGATTTGACTTTTATGTATTTATTTGGTACTGGAGATTGAATCCAGGGGCACTTTACCACTGACTTACATCCCCAGCCCTTTTTATTTTTTTATTTTCAAAATGCCTTTGCTAAGTTGCAGAGGCTCACCTCAAACATGGGAATGATTCTCCTTCCTCAGCTTCCAGAGTTGTTGGGATTACAGGTGTAGACCACTGGGTCTAACAAATATTACTTATATACTCAGGAAAAAAAAAAATTAGTAAGTGCAAAAACTGGGAGAAAGCACCCATGGCTGTTGACAAAGTGGGATAAATGACCCTGTTCTGGAGTTCAGTTTTTGCCATCATATGCCAGGCCCTGCCCACCACCAGTCTTTACAGGTTCTTCTAGCTGTTCAGAAGTGTGAGCAAGCTCAATTTCAGATCACAGACATCTGTTGAGTGCCCAGTATGTGCAGGTTCTCTGCTAGACACTTGCCACAAATGCAAAGCCCTTGCCTTGTTACAAAGGGTAATCTCAACATTATGGGATGCATGCTCCATCCGAGGTGGGAGCATGAGGGAAATGAAGTATTTGAAAAGGGGTGAGATAACCAAAGACCTAAGATGTCTTTGAAATTTTTTTGTACTTTAAATATGTATAATTTGTTACATTTAAATTTTACTTCAAAGTTTTAAAAATCAGTTCTGTGAGCTGATGAATTACAGTAACAGTTGAATTCACAGTCTCACCAAGCTTCTTGGATGTGATTCTGGTTAGTAGTGATTGACAAACAGTGGGAACTTGGAATAGAGATACTGTGTTAACTTTTTGTCACTTAAATTTTTAATTTTTAAAATATTTTAATATTTTTTCTTATGACAAAGACGGAGACAATTACAGATAACTACTTCTAACACTCTGGGGTATATATTTTTAGATATTTTGACTTTCTGAATATGATATTCATATATCAACATGCATAAATATGAGAATATAAATTTTTCTTTTGGTGTTTTTACAAAAATAAGAATTCATGTGGCTCTTGAGGAAAGAATAGGATTAGGTAAGGTGAAGAGGAGCTGCCTGAGTACAGGTGCAAAGACAAATGTGGTCCTACTATCAGGGTACATATTATGGCAGGAAATCTCTGGAGAGGAGGTTGGAGAGTATCAGGGACTTGGTCCTCGATGGCTTGTCTGTCAGAATAAAGTGCTTGGACTCTGGGGGAGAGTAAGGTGTTTTAAGGAAGGAAAAGATATGTTTGCATTATTATATAATTGTTTATGATTAACATTGGTTAATTGTACTAATACATGAATATTAATAAAAAGTTGATATCAAAAAAGAAAAAGATATGATTGCATTTTTTATATTAATGTAATGTTGTCAGCAGGTTAGATGGTGTATTTGAGAGGGGGATAAGGCTGAAATTAACAAAACAAAACAAAACAAAACACTTGAGGAGTCTGCAGAATGTACATTTTTTACACTTAAAGACACAGTCCAGGACGTAAGGCCCTGGGTTCCATCCCAGTATTGAAAAAAAAAAAAAAAGGAAAGGAAAAAGACATAGTGATTTTTGCCTCCCTAATTAATCTAACCAACTTTTCAGCAGAGATGGCCTGATGAATTTATTCTATCAATTTCAGGAGACTTGAACATCTCTGTTTATCCTGTACTTTTATCAACTATCTAGTGGACTCTCTAATAGTAAAAATAAGAAAGTAAACAGCCAATATTTAGAATTTATGGGGCACCAGACACTGTGCAGAATGTGTAGGTACATTTTTTTCAAGTAGTAATAAATATCTATCATTTTGCCCCATTCATAGGTGAGAAAACATACTGAGGGAGGTCTGGCCACTGACACAGGTGAGCAAGTGGCAGAGCTGAAATGCCATTCTCTGTCTGCTCAGGAGCCCATGATCTGCTGCCCAGTGATTCACAAGCTTATGTGACTAAGACTGATCATGGAAAATTATCAGAAATTTATCTTTAAAATTTAAAAATGGTCACACTGAATAATGTTTTTACCTATCAAGAATTGGCCAAGTGGGGTGCCATGGCTTGTACCTCTAATCCTAGTGACACAGCAGCCTGAGGCAGGAGGATCACAAGTCTATGGCCAGCCTTGCAATTTAGCAAGACCCTCACCAACTTAGCAAGACCCTGTCTCAAAATAAAAAATAAAAAAGGACTAGGCATATAGCTTAGTGGTAAATTGCCCCTGAGTTCTATCCCCAGTACTAAAACCAAACAGAAACCAAAAAATCAAGAATTGGCCTGGTTTTCTAGTGTGTCATAAAACTGTACCAAGAACTTCACAATTGCTACAATCCAGAAATATGTAGATAATATGGCAATGATGGCTATGAGCCCAAATGGACCAAAAGTGACTTGCATGACCTGGCTTTATGGAGGGAATTCTCTGGACACTACATTAGTAGTGACCCAAGGTCTACTAGTGTGCCGTAACTGAGTTTTCTCAGCAATTATCCTGTCCAGGAAACTTCCCTATTGATAGTGCCATTATCCTATCCAAACGCAAGTTCCACTAGTCCTAACAACATAAATACTGGCACACAAGAGCATTACAAGGTCTCACCCAGGATCTAGAAGCTTCTCCTTAGAGTTCAGATGATCACATCTCCCACTTTCCCCTCTCCTGGGACCTTTGTAGACCTTTGAAGGACCTTCTCCAGGTCCCTGCATTTGCAATGTGTCCGGGATGATGCTGGGGAGAATCAACCAGATAACTTGTTATTGTTTTCTTGCCCTTCTCTCTCCCTCTCCTGTTACATAAACTCCAAATTGTTTTAGCAAAAAGGTATCGCTAAATGTCCTGAAGGCTCATTCATTCATTTGTTCATTTATTAAATGATTAATTAAAATAGGCATAATTTACTGTGAACTGGAATTAAAGAGCAAAGAAAAAAATCCCTCCTTCAACCTCCAGCTTATTGGCTAGATCAGGCTCACACATGAAAACAATCCAAAATTTCCAGAAATTGCTGGGGAGGTTGGGGATGTGATCTGTGTGCTGGTAACTTGAGTAAGATGGGACCACACGCTCCTCAGAGGAGCAGGGCTCCAACAGCAGAAGGGGAGGGACTCAGTAATTGCTTACCCAGAGTGGGCCTTCTCCCTCCTGGTGAGCTGAGTTTAGCAGGAAACTTACAGGGAAGTTCAAAGTGGAGGAGAGAACACACTAGGAACAAATGTCTTATGCTAGGCAACTGTGCCCTGAATGAAGGAACAGTAGAACGGTTGCTTTTCCTTCCTGGATCTGCCCCTGGAGTTTGGTCCCCTTTGGGTGGTTTTGCTAGTAGAAAAGTGTTCATGGCCACCTGCCCAGGAGGTTTCCTAGGAATTTGTTGAGCAAATTTCTTTGATGCCTGGGATTTGATGTTTGCCAAGAGTCTGTCTCTGAACAAATCCCTACATGCTGAACTTGAAAACAAAATTCTCAGGGTCAATAGGCCCTGCTAATTGCTTCTTTATCTACCAGACTGGCAAGAGAATGTGCTAACTCTTCACTCACAAACACGGGTCTCATTGACCTATGGTGGGGGGCAATAGGGACTGGGTAGCCTTCACGCTCTTGCCTTTGAGAGGATTTCTGGAGAGTACCAGCCAAGAATCTTCTAAAACCTAGGAGGAAAAAGGCAAGGGGTTGACCTTTCAGGTGCTTCTTTGTCTGTTAATTCCATTTCCCCTGCTTGGTTTTTCCTTTCTCTCCTCTTCTCCTTTTCTCCCTCTTTTTCCCCTCCCCTCCCACTCCCCATGCTGGGCAAATGGATTAGGGAAGGGGAGGAAATGGACAGGCCTGAGAAATCCATTCTTATATTTTTTTCCTCTCTATAGAGAACCCCAAACTTTCTCCATGAAAGTACATGAGAAAATTACACCTTTGGGTTGCTGAGGTCACTCAGTTTCAAAAGTCAGCCCAGTCCAAAATGGATCAGTTAAGTGAAGTGACCATCCCTGGGGTATAGTCCCCAGACACCTGCCCTGTCTTTTTTTTTTTTTTTTCTTATGGAGGGGTACTGGATATTGAACCCAGGCAGGGTTAACCACTGATCCACATTCTCAGCTCTTTCTAAAATATTTTATCTAAAGACAGTGTCTCACTGAATTTCTCAGCATGTCCCTGAGTTGCTGAGGCTTGCTTTGAACTCACGATCTTCCTGCCTTAGCCTTCTCAGCCTTCCTCCTCAGCTGGAATTACAGGCTTGTAGCACCACACCTGACCCCAGAAATTTTTAAATAAAAAATTTTAGCTGAGTGCAGGGGCACATGCCAGCTACTCATCAGAAGACTGAGGCAGGAGGTTCACAAGCTTGAGGACAGCCTGGGGGATTTAGAGAGACCTTGTCTCAGAATAAAAAATAAAATAAAAAGGGCTGGGGATGTAACTCAGTGGTAGAGCGCTTACCTAGCATTGTGTGAGTCCCTGGGTTTAATCCCCAGCACCAAAACAAAACAAAACCAAAAAAAAAAAAAAGAAAGAAAGAAAAAAAAATTGCAAAATATACCCACCTTACAAAACATTGGGAAACAGATTAGATTAAGAAAAATCCACCCATAATTGCTTTACTCTATTACTACTGCTCTTAGTATTCCAAAAAGGTTTTAGAAAGCACTGGAACCTAGGCGCAGGCCTGTAATCCCAGCAGTTCCGGAGGCTGAGACAGGAGGATCACAAGTTCAAAGCCAGCCTCAGCAAAAGGGAGGTGCTAAGCAATTAGGTGAGATCCTGTCTCTAAATAAAACACAAAATAGGGCTGGGGAATGTAGCTCAGTGATCGAGTGTCCCAGAGTTCAATCCCCAGTACCCCCACCCAAAAGAGAAAAAAAGAAAAAGAAAGCACTGGAACCTAGGTGAAGACTACCCTTTGAGAATGAAATGAGAGAAAAAATTGTTGGGATCAGCCCTCCATAGTAATGGCCCAAACCTTAACTGCCATTCCTGAGATAATGAGACTGGTGTGACCCTTCCTTGAGATGTTGCTTGTGAACCAAACCTGCAAACTGGGCACTCTACAGAGGGTGATAAAGGACACAAATGTAGGCTGGGTTGTGGCTCAGTGGTAGCACACTCCCCGAGCATGTGTGATGCCCTGGGTTTGATCCTCAGCACCACCTACAACAACAACCACAAAAAGGACACAGATGTGATCTGAGCTCCAAAGAAATGGACTGACTTTTCTTTTTCTCAAGCAGAACATGGAGAGATATGAATATCTCTGTGGATTAGAGTCCTGTAGGCTGTTTTTTTTTTTTTTTTTTTTTTTTTTGTGGAACTGGGGATTGAACCCAGGGCCTTGATGCATGCAAGGCAAGCGCTCTACCCACTGAGCTATTTCCCCAGCTTTTCTTGAGGTTAATTTAACACTCCTTGAATCCTGCCAAGAGATGGTTCCCTGTGAGGAAGAGGGCAGCTGGGATTCGAGTATCAGAATACAGTTTGAAAATGAGAAATTTTAGAAATCAAATAGCTAGGACAGATAACTGGAAAAATCTGAATATGGACAAGATATTAGAGTCATGTGCTTCGGTTTGACTGTCCCTCTTCAGAGTCCAGGTGTTGTCAACACATTGGTGGAGCCTTGAAGAATGATTAGGTCATAAGGGCTCCTTCCTTGTTAATGGGATTAAAGGCTTTATTAAAGAGACTTCACAAAGTATATGTTCCGCCACTTACCATTCATCAAGGCCCCAGCATTTGCTGCATCTATACCTCCAGAACTATGAGAAACAAAGCTTGGGGTTTTGTGCATTTTTTGTATATTTGAGGTGCTAGGATAGGACTCTGGGCCTCATGCATGCTAGGCAAGCACTCTACCACTGAAGCTACACCCCCAGCTCTGTTCTTTATAAATGATTCAGTTTGGTATACTCTGTTATTGCTGCACAAAACAGATTAAGACAACATGGAGTTATTGTTAATTTTATTAGAAGTGATAAACAGTATTAGAGTTACATAGAGGATTTATCTTATTCCCTATGAGGAGGGAATGGGGGGTAGAGAAGAGAAAGCAAATATAGCAAAGGTGGACTGGTGAGTCAAGGGTGGAAGGCATATAGCTGCTATCTTACTATTCTAACTTTTCTGCATGTTAGAATTTTCATTAAAGTGTTAAGAGTGGAAAAGAAAAGAGGGAAACAAAAATATTCAGGGAAGAAACATAAGAGGAGTCAGTCAGGAAAGAATTCAGAAAAATGAAATAATTTTGAAAGAAAGGTGGAAAACAATGCTCGGAAAAGGGGAAAAAATGGAAGACACTAGGTGGGCGTCGAGAGAAAGTGGAAAGGGGAAAGCACAGGTTTCCATCTTGTACCCATCATTGAGTTCCTCTGGGGCCAGAGGAAGTTCTGATGAAGCAAGAACAAAAACCTCAGTGAAATCACCCGGTTTCAGTTTTTACTTTCACATGGATATGAGAGAGGAAACCCAAATTTATTTTATGGGAATACTAATTTCATAATACATTTGCCAAGATATAGACCCTGCCCATGGCTGGTGCACCAGGTTAGGGTATCTGGACTCATCAGCCCAGGATAGGATATCTGGGCCCAAGACCAGCCAATCCATCAGGTATACTGTGCACTGAATGCTGTCTCTTGAACACTGTAACTCAGGGCGTGATCATTCTGCAGATAAGAGGAACAGAGTTGCCCCTGATCAGAACATGAAGCAGGGCTGGGGTGTGGCTCAGTAATAGAGCACCTGCTTAGCATGCAGGAGGCTCTGCAAGAATAAAAAATAGGCAAAAAAAGCAGAAGACACTGGTCAAGAGAAGTGTAACTGAAGGACCCCAAAGCTCATAAAGCGGAGAAGAACCTTCCTTCCGGTCCCACCCTGTCCCCTGAGAATCCATCTGTTGAGCCCCGTTTCCTGCTCTTTGAATCTAATAACTCAAGATTGCCTGCTGTGCCCTGTAACAACCACTGCCCACCCTTACCTCTCTGACCTGAGCTGGTTCCAGTGGACACCTGTTTCCTGTAACCCAAGAGGCCTTATGCAGAGCAACATCTTGTCCCTACCTGTGGAGCAGCCCAGACACCAGGTCCCTGGGCTATCTAGCTCCTAGAGAGTACCAGCAGGATGTCTGGACCCATCGTACCTGTTCATAGTTTCCTATGCACAAACTGAAACTGTCTTGTTTTTGGCTCTGATTCTAGCCCCCAGGGCAACTCCTGACCAGGAGTGAACACTCCAAGACAGTGAATGGATAAACGGATTGCGCTGCCTCCCACTTGGCTGGGCTCTGGGAGCTCTCTCCTCTCTCAGCAATGTGTTACCTGTCCTCGCTGACATCCTTTTTGTTTCCTGCCCAGCTCTTCCACTTGCTCAAGTTCCCTACCTACCTGCTGCCTTTCTCTCCTCTGCAGTTAATAACAGCCCACATCTACTGAGTGCTTATTGTGGGCCAGCCATGGTCATAGGTGCTTTCCACAAGAGTATTCCTTTAATCCTCCTGACACCTATGAAGCAGATCCTATTATTATCATCCCACTTTACAGATGAGAAAGTTGAGGCACAGAGAATAAGTTTCTCATCCTACAACACGAAATAGCAGTAATGAGATTCCAACCAGGCAGGCCGGCTCCAGAGTCAACATCCTCAACCTCTTATTAGTTTTGATATTAAAGGCCAGCAGTGCTCAGCAGCCTCAATAAGAGAACAGAGAAAACTCTTTATTCTTTAGAAAAAAACAAGACAAACTACTCTTTTTGAAAGTATGGTTGTGAAAGGAGTGATTGTTCTCTAGTTCTCTTGCTTAGCACAAATCATTGTCTCCTCAAGCAGAGGGAATCAGGTGGGAATTCTACCAACTCCTCCCACCTTCAGACATCTTTATCCCACCAACCCTTCCTTTCTCCAGTCTCAGAGAGCTGGGTGTTCCTTTCACATTTGCTCTTGATCAGAGTCACCCTGAACTGTTTCTGGGGATTGTCTCATGTCTTAGTTTGTTTTCTGTTGGTATAACAAAATACTTGAGACTGGGTACTTAAAATGAAAAGAGGTTACTTAGCATATAGTTTTAGAGGTCCAAGAGCATGGTGCTGGCTTCTTGGCTCTGGTGAGAACATGGTGGATGGTATCACAGTGGCAGGAGGCCCTACAAGAGGGAGAAATCACACAAGACAGGACATCAGAGAGATATTTGAGGGTCACACTTTTGTTTTGTTTTTGCATAGTAGGGATGGAACTGGGGTACTCTACCAGTTCTTTTTATTTTGTTATGGGGTGTCACTAAGTTGCCCAGGCTGGCCTTGAACTTGTGATCTTCCCTGCTCAGGCTTCTGAGTTGTTGGGATTATAGACATGCACCACAGTCTGACTTTCGTTCTTTCTTTCTTTTAATTTAATTTAATTCATTCACTCATTTTGCAGTGGTGGGGATTGAACCCAAGGCCTTGCACATGTTAGGCAAGTGCTCTACCACTAAGCTACGCCCCCAGCCCAAATTTATGAGATATATATGTATATATACATATATTATATATTATATTCATATATGTATATTAATATATGTTTTTTCTTTCTTTCTTTTTGAGACAGCCTCACTATGTTGCCCAGGCAGGCTATGAACTCCTGGACTCAAGTGATCCTCCTGCCTCTGCCTTCTGAATAGCTGGGACTATGGGAACACACCACAGCCCTTGGTTAGATTTGTTCTCTCATAACAACTCACTCTCTTGGGGACTACTTAGAGTCCCTAATCCCTTCTGAGGGCAGCACCGCCAATGACCTAATTACCTTGCTCTAAGCCCTACCCCTTAAAGGTTCCACCGCCTCTCAATACTGCCATGCTGAGAGAGAGAATGCCTTGACAATGTCTCCCCCTTTCTCTCCTCCCTACCAGCTTACTTCAAAGACAAGCTCCTCTGTACAATAGTTTCTAATAACTGTCTTCACTTTCTTACTACCTGTTAACTCCTCTAAGAATCTAATTGCATTTTAGATTATAGACACAATATTAAATCATACAAAATTTGGACACTACAAAAATATATAATATATAAAATTAAAGATATAACCACTGTCAGAGGTTTGATGCACAGGGCTGGGAGCTCAGTGATAAAGCACATGCCTAGCATTTGCAAAGTCCTGGGTTCAATTTTCAGTATTGCCAAAAAAAAAAAAAAAAAAGGGTAGGGGAGAGAGAGAGTTTGGTACATGCTGTTTGTCTAATTATTTAAAAAAATATATGTATGGGCTGGGGATATAGCTCAGTTGGTAGAGTGCTTGTCTAGCATGTAGAAGACCCTGGGTTAAATTCCCAGCACCAAAAAAAAAAAAAAAAAGTATAAGCAGCAGATGTGATGGTGCATGCCTATAATCCCAAAGACTTTGAAGGCTGAGGCAGGAGGATCATAGGGTTGAGGCCAGCCTCAACAACTTCACAAGCCCCTAAATGATTTAGTGAGACCCTGTCTCAACATAAAAAATAAAGAGAACTGGGGATGTAGCTCAGTAGAAAGCACCCCTGAGTTCAATCCCCAGTACTCACCCCTGCAAATGTAGTACACACTATACACTGTGCACAGAAAGGCTAAAATAAAAATCAAAACACCAAATGCTGGTGAGGAGCTAAAGAAATTTGATTATACATTGCCAGTAGGAATGTAAAATGGTATGGTCAGTCTGGAAAAGAGTGTTTCTTACCACATTTAATATGCAAAATTACTATGTAATATAGCAAGTATACTCTTGGGTATCTATCCCATAGGAATAATAACATATGCTCACACACACAAAATCCATGACTATTCACAGCATAGTAGCTCTATTCATAATTGCCCCAAACTGGAAACAACCCAAATGTTCTTCAGTGGTGAAACGTTAACTAACTATGGTATGTCTATACCATGGAATACTACTCATCAGTGAAAAGGAAGAACTATGGATACACCCAACAACCTAGATGGGTCTGCAGAGAATTACACTGAGCAAAAAAAAAGTAAGGAAAAAAAAAAAAGAAAAACACCAATCACAAAAGTCTATATATTGCGTAATTCTATTTAGATTATTATTTTTTACACAATATCTTTATTTTATTTATTTATTTTTATGTGGTCCTAAGGATTGAACCCAGTGCCTCACATATGCTAGGCAAGTGCTCTACCACTGAGCCAAAACCTCAGCCCTAGATATTTCATATAAATGCAATCACACAATATGTGACCTTTTGTGTCTGTTTGGCTTCTTTCATTCAACATAAGGTTTTCAAGGTTGTAGTTTTCTACATTGTAGTATGTATCAGTACTTAATTTCTACTTTATGGCCAAATGATATTTCTCTGCATGGAAATGCTTGCATATTTTGTTCATCTATTCATAAGTTGATGAACATTTTGGTTGTTTCTATGTCTTGACTATTATGCATAATGCTGCCATGAAATTCATATACACATTTTTGTGTGAACATGTTTTTAATTCTCTTAGGTATATACCTGGAGTAAAATTGCCAAGTGATATGTTAAATTTTTATTTATTTATTTTTTAGTACCAGGGATTGAACCCAGGGGAGCTTAACCACTGAGTCACATCCCAACCCCTTTCTATTTTTTATTTAGAGACAGGGTCTGGCTAAGTTGCTTAGTGCCTTGCTAAGTCGCTGAGGCTGGCTTTGAACTCAAGATTCTCCTGCCTCAGTCTCTCAGGCTGCTGGGATTACAGGCGTGTGCCACAGCACCTGGCAAATTTTGTTTTTATAAGTTGATTATCTCAAGTATTTGTTATAGTGACAGAAAGCTGATTGACACAGTATATATAGATCTACATTATTCTTTTAAATGACAGCATAATATTGTATCGATAGAGTATTTCATAGTGTATTTAAACATTTTCCTACTGACAGATGTTTGGATTTCTGATTTATTTTTCTTCTTTTGTAGAAATGCCTTAACTCTTGGACCTTTTTATTCAGTGCTTAATTCTTAAAACTTTTTTTGTACTGGGGATTGAACCCAGGGGCACTTTACCACTGAGCTATCCTATTTTTTATTGTGAGACAGGGTCTCACTAAGTTGCTGAGGCTGGCCTGCAACTCATGATCCTCCTGCCTCAGCCTCTTGAGTTGCTGGGATTATAGACTAGTGTCATTGTAGCTGGCTTGAATCTTTTTCTCTGTTAAGAATTTTCTTTCTTCTACCTTCATTCCTGTCCCCTGTGCCTGCTCTGCCTGTCCTTTTTCTCCTTTAGCTCCAGGGTCCTGTGTGCATGTGGACATCCATTAGAGCATGCAGGGAGCACAGTGTTATCAGTGCATGCACCAGGTTCCCCTACAAGACCCAGGTGCTTCTTGGTCAGCATCCTCCACAATGCCCAGCACACAGCAGTCACATTGGAGTGTTTGTTAAATGAAAGCAGTAGCATATAGAAAGCACCCAGTGAAGTCCGGCATGGTGCTGCACATCTCTCATTCCAGCAAGTCAGGAGGCTGAGGCAGGAGGATTGTAAGTTGAAGGCCAGGCTTAGTAACTTAGTGAGACCATGTCTCAAAATAAAAAGGACCAAGGATGTAGCTGAGTGGTTGAGTGTCCCTGGATTAAATTCCAAGTACCACAATTAAAAGTAGAAAAGAAAGAATGCAAAAAAAAAAAAAAAAAAGTAAGAAAGAATGCACCCAGTGACTCCCCATCAAGGGATGCAGTACAGTAGGATATTGAGGAGCTTCACCTGAAGGTGAAGGTGAGCAGGTGGCCTTATGGAGGCTATTTTGTGCTCTAATGGAAACTGTCGTTATGAGCTACAGAGAGAGGAAAAGTTGGAAAGGAAAAAGAGAGATCCTTGGAGCTACTGGCATGAGGACTCAGAGCCAGGAAGAGACTCTTCTCTCACTGCTGCCCAGGGGTGAAGAGGGAGAGGAAATAAAAAGTCAAAGGAGGACAAGGAGAACTCAATCTGTTTCTCTGGCCTTTGCTAAATTCAGCACCTAAATGCTAAATTCCGAAGCCTTTTATTTACTGAAAAGATGTTCAGGCCCAACTTCCTCAAACACTTGGCACTTCTTTCCTCCTGGAGTAGAATGAACATCCCTCTGAGCAAAGGTTAGACAATGACTTTACTGTGTCCATGGGAACTTCTCAATTATACAAATATTTTCAGTGCTTGCCTCTTTGGAAAAGTTCAGGTGCAATCTGGGTTAGTATAGCATTTCTAACTATAAACTTTTTGGTGGGTAAAAGTTCTTCTATAGTAGGGGTGAAAGTTATAGAGCTCAAACATAGAGAGCTCCCCAGAAGAAAGTCTGAATTTACCTAAGAAATTTACCTAAGTTGGGTGAATATCATTAGTTTTTTTTGCTTTTATCTTTAATTAATAAATTAATTGTAATGGGGATTGAACCCAGGGATTCCTACCCAGTGAGCCACATTCCCACCCCCCCTTTTTTGTTTAATACATATATTTTATCTAGAGACAGGGTCTCACTGAGTTGCTTAGGGCCTGGCTAAGTTGTTGAGGCTGGCTTTGAACTCTGAGATCCTCCTGTGTCAGCCTCCAAAGCCACTGTGCACCACCACACCTGGCTTGCTTTTATCTATTTTATATATGGTTTATGACTTCTCTCTCTCTCTCTCTCTCTCTCTCTCTCTCTCTTTTTTTTTTTTTTTTTTTTTTTTTTTTTTGGTACCAGGGACCAGGGATTGAACCCAGGGACACAATCACTGAGCCACATCCCCAGCCCTTTTTTTATATTTTATTTAGAGACAGGGTCTCACTGAGTTGCTCAGGGCCCCACTAAATTGCTGAAGCTGGCTTTGAACTCTCAATTCTCCTGCCTCAGCCTCCAAAGTCACTGGGATTACAGGACTGTCTCATTTTTGTAATAAAAAAGAACAATACATTTGTTTAAACCGTAAGAATTGCTGATTGGTAGTGTAAAGGTCATAAGAAGAAAAGTTGGGGAACTGAGGCCACTATACTCACATTGGAAGCTTACAAGACAAGGGAATGACTGTTTTCCATGCCACACAACAAATTACCACCAACTCAATGGCTTAAAACAATGCCCACTCATTGCCTCAGGAGTCTGGTCATGAGCAGACTCTCTCCTGCTAACCTCTCTCCAAGGTGTGGGCCAGCGCTCGGTTCCATTTAGAGGCCTGATTAGCGGTGGATCAGCTTCCAGATTCAGGTTGTTGGCAGAATTTAGTTACTTGATGCTGTAAGACCAGGAGTTCAGTTTTTTGATGACTGTGGGCTAGACACTGCTTTTAGCTCTAAGAAGTTGCTCACAGTTCCTTGCCAACTGGGTTTCTCCAGAAGTACTCTGGCAAAATGGCAGTTTGATTCCTTGAAGCCAGTAAAGAAGAGATTTAGCAAGACAGAATCTTACATAATGTAACTTAATTGCAGATTGACATCCCCTCATCTCTGCCATAGTTATTTTTGTTTTGTTTTGTTTTGTTTGTTTGTTTTCTAGTGCTGGGTATTGAATCCAGAGCTTGCATATGCAAATGCTCTGCTCTGGGCTGCATCCCAGTCTACCTCTGCCATATTCTATTGGTGAGAAGCAGCACAGATCTCACCCTCACTTAAGGGGAGGAAATTATACAAAGGTGTGAGTACCAAGAGATGAAGATTATGGGGACCACTTTAGATTCTAGTCTCTACAAAGAGTTCAGAAATTCTTGTGAGATCCATATCCACTTGTACATTCCAGTGTCTACCTTAATACATGCATCAAACGTTCTCCATTTTATAAACAGATGTGCTGAGAAGTTAATGTCCCTGGAGCAGCTTCAGTCAATGGTGATAGGAATCAGAGGCTCTTCCTTGCCCCTTGGGTAGGAAAACTCAAAAGACATGTTTTGCACTGTCCTCCAGAGTCCCCAGCAGGACCGAGCCCCCATTGCAGTTACATAGCAGAAACTTGCTTAATAATGTTCCTATTCATGGCTTCCTTCCCTTCCTTGTTCTACTTCCTCTCTTCTGGTCTTCCTGGGATAACCTCTTTTAAAAGCCGGTTGAAACCAGGAGCAAATCACACAGGCCTGTAATCCTGATGACTCAGGAGGCTGAGGCTAGAGGATCGAAAGTTCTAGGCCAGACTGGGCAACTTAGTGAGATCTTGTCTTAAGATAAAATAAAAAGGGCTGGATGTAGCTCAGTGATAAAGTGCCCCTGGGTTCAATTTCTGGTACCAAAAAATCAAAAACAATTTCATTGTAGGTTGCGGGCATGGCTTAGTGGTTGGGTACTTGCCTAGAATGTGTGAGACCCTGGGTTTAATCCCTAGTACCACAAAAATAAATGAATAAATAAAGAAATAAAATTTTTTCCTTGCATTTCTTTCCCATTCATACTTTTTTTGCTTTAAACTAATATGTGTTTCTTTTTAAAAAAATCAGTGGTTGTATTCCTATTTTTTTTAATTACATAACTTGACATTGTATCGAGTTATAATCATACCCTCATTTGTGTCACTATTTGCTTGATGTTTCCCTCTCTCACTTGATTGCAAGTGCCACTAGAATAGAATTCAGGTGTTTCTTTCTTTCTTTTTTTTTTTTTTGTGGTGCTGGGGATTGAACCCAGGGTCTATGTGCTTGCAAGGCAAGCACTCATTATCAACTGAGCTATCTCCCCAGCTCCAATTCAGGTGTTTTCTCACTGTTGAATGGAGGATGCCCTCCTGGATGCTTGACAGTATTAGGTGCTCCCTACACATGTGTTGATTGAGTGAATAAAAACTACCTTTCTACTCTAAAGGTAGCACTTCTGTTCCTAGAGTACCCCAAAACAGATATCATCAGTTTGTATTTAAGCCACTTTGATTTCATTCAAGCCAAGAATATCTTGGTTCTTAGATGGTGGATTCAGGAAGGAGCCAAAAGGAGTTTCGTTCTATATCAGTGTGGAGAAAACAGCAACAAGAGCAATCAACTTTCCTCTCCCACTGTTCCTCCAAGTACTGGAGGAGAACTGGAGCCAGCAATATGATCCAGGGAATAGCAAAGCCAAAGCACATAATGCATCAGAAACAACTAACCCAGCCCTCAGATTCAAAAAAGGAAAAACAGCTAGGTGTGGTGGTGCACACCTGTAGTCCCAGCGACTCTGGAGTCTGAGGCAGGAGGATCACAAATTCCAAACCAGTTTCAGCCCTGTCTCAAAATAAAAAAGGACTGGGGATATAACTCAGTAGTAAAGCACCTCTGTGCTCAATTTCCAGTATTGAAAGGAAAAAAAAAAAGTGGGGTGAGAGAAAGAAAGAAAGGAAAGAAAGAAAGAAAGAAAGAAAGAAAGAAAGAAAGAAAGAAAAGAAAGAAAGGAGGAAGGAAGGAAGGAAGGAAGGAAGGAAGGAAGGAAGGAAAGGAAGGAAGGAAGGAAGGAAAGGAAGGAAGAAAGAAAGAGGGAAAAAAAAAGAAAAAGAAAAAAAAGAAAGAAAAGAAGGAAACAGTGGGTAAACAGGAGGTAGCCCTCAGTTCACTGAGCCTACCTGATCCTGGAGACAGATGCTGGGCTGTGCACAATGCTACTTCCGGGTTACTTGAGCCATGAGCTCATTGTGGAGTAAGAGAAGCTTTGGGTTAAGAGGCTCAAAGGGCCTCTAAACAACCCGATGAATAATAAAGTGCAAATGACTGAGGGCCTCTCTAGGACACTCCCTCATCCCTTCTCCTTCAGTTATTAGAGGATATGGCTACATGAACTTCAGATTAGTGACTTCCAGATATAGGATGAGCCAAAAATGGGAAATAATCGCCTTTCTAAGTGATAATGCCAACCAATCTGTTCACTCTAGATTGCTAAAACAAAAGGTCCAAAGAACATTGTCAACTCAACATTTTGGGCCAGGAACAGTTATTAATTCTTAAGAGCTGTGGGATCTTACGGCCTCATGTCATTAATATACACCTCTAACTAGACCCACTTGGGCCCCGTGAGCTTCATTTCAGTGAAACTCAGAAGCTGCTAATACTGAGGAGAGGTATGGATGGACAACAGCATTTATTTATCTGCAAAACTTCTTTTTTTTTTTTTTTTAAATAATCTGAGAAAGTGGAAGAATGTGACTTTTGGAGTCAAACAGATCTGGGTACCTCTCCTGGTGCTGCCTCTGACCTGCTGGGTATTACTTAAACTCTCTTTGTAACAGGAAGAGAAAAATCTCATTTTGTGAGTTGTAGAGAAAATTGAGTGAAAGCACCAAGTGCTGTATCAGGGACATGATGTGATCCTTTATATCTGAATTTGGTGACAGTAAAAGTTCTCACGCTGGGTTGTGCCTGGAAAAGATGAATGTGAGGTGCAGAACAGCAGAACAGTTGACCGGGTGACCACACCAGTCAATGCAGCCCACTGGCCTCCATAGTCATCTGGTGACTGGTGAGCCCTGCCATGGCAAGAAGTGGCTTTGTTTTGATCCTATTAAGTAAGCCTCAGTGATGTTTGGTATTTGGGAGTGGCCTCTTTAGTCATTCATTGTTTCACCTTGAGGGCAGAAAGGTTCCAGTCTTAGTCCCACACAGCGTTACTCACGTTTGGAAGGAGAGCATTTTCATTTTCAAAGGACTCTGGATACTATGGCATCTGGGTGAACATGGAGCCCCCAAGCTTTTAGTAGAGCTGCCTGTCCCGTCCTGAGTTCCTGCTCAAGGTTTCCTGTTGTCAGATGTATGGGGGGTGGTCAATTTCCCCATATTAGCTAGAGTGAAAAAATGGAACCTTCTCAATGGGGACAACAACTGGGTTCTGTAATTCCACCTCTTGCTCCACCTTCACCCACGTGTAAATTTAGGCCGGATAAACACTACTGAAGGAAACAGGCATTATTCAGGGAATGTGAGCTTGCAGGTCCCGCGCCCATGGTGTGCTTCATGGACTCGCCCAAGAGGTGCGTGGCAAATGATGAGTGGCATTTTGTTTTGAACAATATGAATATGAAGCTAATGATAACCCAGGGACACTTCTCTGGATTCTCTGCCTAGGAAAACAAATAAATTTTGGTGAATGGGTTCAAGCTGATCATTGCTCTACCTAACCTATTCTTTTAGTCCCTTCAAGCTGGTTTCACAAGGTTTTAAATAAGTCACCCAATGTGGGCGGAGCATTATCTCCTGGGAACTACTCCCAGGTACCTGAAATGCCATTCAAGAATGAGCAAGACACTTTCCCAAGGCCAAGGGCTTCTTTGGGGCTGCAATTATACTTACTATGTACTGCTGATCACACATGGATTTGTGGTTTAACTTGTAAACCCTAACAGGTTGTTGGTCAGGCATTAAAAATATGTGGAATCATAAAACATGATATTTATCCTTCCCTTGTTTGCCATAACATTATTGCCCTGGAGCCAAGGTGGCACGTATCAGAAACATTTTACTCAGAAACTCAAGTCTTGTATTGTGTGCACATTCTCAGATTTGGGCTTTGGCAGAAATGCTAAACACACAGATGCCAATTAGGAAACTAAAATCCAGTCATTACTCAGAGATTAAATATTTCAACACACTGTCTCAAGCTATAATTAAAGGCAGTGAGCTTTCATTACTGGGAGAACAAAAACACAGAGAGGCAGACAACTATTTTTGGAATTGTTCTTATCTTCAACATAATCTATTTTACATTTTTTTCTACTTGTTTACAGTATTTTCCAGTCTTACATATTAATCTAAATAAAACATTATAAAATGATGTGTTTGTGAAATGACCTCAGGAAGCATGGAGGAAGCAGGCAGAAGAGGTGGTGAGAACAAGAGAGAGGGAGAGACCTCTTCTCCCCATAAAAATAAAAATTAAATAATTAAAATCCATAGTATTTGCATTGATTTTAAGAGGTACTATAGTTTAATTTTGCCCTAAATTTTCTTTTTGAAATTTTTATATCTTCCAACTCAAATTACAGGGTTTTTTTGGTTTGTTTGTTTTGGGTCCAGGGGATTGAACTCAACTACTGAGCCACATCCCCAGCCCTTTTTTGTATTTTACTTAGGGTCTCACTGAGTTGCTTAGGGCCTTGCTAATTTGCCAAGACTGGCTTTGAACTCATGATCCTCCTGCCTCAGTCTCCCCAGCTGCTGGGATTACAGGTGGGTGCCACTGTGCCCAGCTTCAAATTACAGTTTTAAAAGTATAAAGTATACATACAGTATGTGTATGTCTTAAGCATATACTAATATAATTCACTATTAATATCAAAGTTTCAATTATTTTATAATGACTATATACATACATGACTATATATACAAATATACAAAATAGGCATTTATAAAAATAAATATAAATATAAAAATTATAAAATAATTGAAATTTCGACATTTATATTTATAAATATACATCAGAATCTGCAGATGCTTAAGTCCCTTATACAGAATGATACAATATTTCCATGTAGCCTACCACCTACATACATCCTCTTACATGCTTTAAATCACCTCTAGATTACTTATAATACCAAATACAATATAAATGCTATGTAAATTGTTGTACTATATTGTTTAAGGAATAATGACAAGGGAAAAATATCTGTCTGGGACCAGTACAGCTGCAGGTTTTTTCCTGAGTATTTTATCTATAGTTGGTTGAATCTCTGGATGCAGAGTTCATGGATATGGAGAAAAAATAATTTGTTGAGGAAATTAAACTTAAAACCATTTCCCTTGCCAGACACAGTGGTATATATCTGGAGTGCCAGCTACTTGGGAGGCTGAAGCAGGAGGATGGCAAGTTCAAGGCAGGAGGATGGCAAATTCAAGGCAGGAGGAAGGCAATTTCAAGGTTAGACTGAGTAACTTAGTAAGGTGTCTCAAAATAAAATGAAAAAGAGATGGGGATATAGCTCAGGAGTAGAGCACTTGCTTAGCATGTGTGAGCCCCTATGTTTAATCCCCAGTACTACTAACTAAATAAATAAAATTCTGTTTTCTAGTACCAAAACATTTGGTCAACTATCCTCTTATGATTTCATTTATCTGTTTTTATCTTGCTGTTTTGGCATCATCTGTGCATCTTTTTTTTTTTTTTTTGGTACTGAGAATTGAACCCAGGGGCTCTTAACCACTGAGCCACAACCCCAGCCCTTTTTTATATTATATATATATATTTTTTATTATTGTACACAAATGGGATACATGTTGTTTCTCTATTTGTACATGGCGTAAAGGCATACCATTTGTGTAATCACAAATTTACATAGGGTAATGTTTGATTCATTCTGTTATTTTTTTTCCCTTCCCCCCACCCCTCCCACCCCTTTTATATTATATTTAAAGACAGGTCCTTGCCAAGTTGCATAGGGCCTCGCTAAATTGCTGAGGCTGGCTTTGAACTCTCAATCCTCCTAGCTCAGCCTCCCAAGCCTCTGGGATTACATACGTGCACCACTGCACCTCACATAAACATATTCTTTTTTTTTTTTATTGTAAACAAATGGGATACATGTTGTTTCTCTGTTTGTACATGGTGTAAAGTCATACCCTTTGTGTAATCATAAATATACATAGGGTAATGTTGTTTGATTCATTCTGTTATTTTTTCCCTTCCCCCCACCCCTCCCACCCTCTTTTCCCTCTATACAGTCCTTCCTTCCTCCATTCTTGCCCCCCTCCCTAACCCTAACTCTAACCCTAACACTAACCCCTCCCACCCCCCCTTAGGTGTCATCATCCATTTATTAGTGATATCATTCGTCCTTTGGTTTTTTGAGATTGGCTTATCTCACTTAGCATGATATTCTCCAGTTTCATCCATTTGCCTGCAAATGCCATAATTTTATCATTCTTTATGGCTGAGTAATATTCCATTGTACATATATACAACATTTTCTTTATCCATTCATCAATTGAAGGAAATCTAGGTTGGTTCCACAATCTGGCTATTGTGAATTGAGCAGCTATGAACATTGATGTGGCTGTATCTCTGTAATATACTGATTTTAAGTCCTTTGGGTATAGGCCAAGGAGTGGGATAGCTGGGTCAAATGAAAAATATGGAACGCTTCACGAATTTGCGTGTCATCCTTGCGCAGGGGCCATGCTAATCTTCTCTGTATCGTTCCAATTTTAGTATATGTGCTGCCGAAGCGAGCACATAAGCATATTCTTAATGTTTTTTTGTTTTGGTACTGGGGATTGACACCTTGGGTACTTTACTACAGAGCTATATCCCCAGTCCTTTTTTATTTTTACTTTTTTATTTCGAGACAGGGCCTCGGTAAATTGCCTAGGCTGGCCTCAAACTTGCTGAGGCTGGCCTTGAACTTGTGATCTTCCTGCCTTAGGCTCTGGAATTACTGGGATTCTAGGTGTGTGCCACCACACCTGGCCTCTTAACGTTTTTTAAAAAAAAACAAAACATGTTAATATAGATAAGGCACTGAAAAGCACTCTATATGTGTATGACTCTGGAAATTAACAGGACTAATTTAAAAAAATTTTTTTAGTTGTAGATGGACACAATACCTTTATTTATTTATTTATTTATTTATATTTTTATGCGGTGCTGAGAATGGAACCCAGTGCTCACTTTTGCTAGGCAAGCGCTCCACCACTGAACTGAGCCACAACTCCAGCCTGAGGACTAATATTTTGAAAGTGCTGAAAACATTTTACTACATGCTTTAATTTTATTTATTTATTTATTTATTTATTTATTTATTTATTTATTTATTTTTGGTGGTGCTGGGGACCAAACCCAGGGCCTCTCTCATATTAGGCAAGTGCTCTAACATTAAGCAATACCCCCAACCCCAATCTTGCTATATTTTTAATAACTAAACTGGCATGATAACGGCACAGGTATTCCAGAGGCAGTGTCAGGAAAGACCACACATTTCAATAACCCTTCATTGCTGACTATAGAGAATGGGGCAGATGATTGCTTAGGTCTGGCAGGAAGTTGTACTTAACACCAACCAAGACTCATCCTGGTTAATTATGTTTTCTGTCAACAAGCATGATGGAAAGTCATATCATAGGTAATATTAACTAATCCACAGATAATAATACAGAAGGGCCCTGCTTGCCTTAATACTTTTAAACTTATCTGTATCTAGGAGGAATATTCTTTCACTTAAGAGATACTTTACCAAGAAAACATCTGGAGTTTTTTTCCTTGTCAGTATCCTAAACTTCATTGTTTTAGGTGAGTAAAATAGAATACAGCCAGCTGCAATGGAATCGAGTGGGCTGTACTTCAATAATCTGAGAAATTTGATTATAGTCCAGATATTAGGTGAAAGTAAATAAATAACTGTTCTTTCTGTCAGGTGTGATATTGACATTAAGTTATAAGAACATGCCTATGTTTTAAGGGAGGTGTAATGAAATACATATGGGTAAATTCCTAGGATTAACAAAAACAATCCAGAGAGAAAAAGGGATAGTGTAATAAAATCTTGATAATTTTTAAATGTGGGATGAGTATATGATGCAGATTTATTGTTCTGTTATACCTTTTTTTTTTTTTTTTTTTTAGTACTGAGGAACAAATACAGGGGTCTCTATCACTAAACTACATTTTCAGCAACCCCCCTGTTTTTTTTTTTCCTTTGTCTTTCTTTCTTTCTTCCTTTCTTTCTTTCTTTTTAGGTACTGAAGATCAAACCTAAGGGCACTTAACCACTGACCCTCACCCCTAGTCCTTTTTATTTATTTATTTATTTTATGTGGTGCTGAGAATCAAACCCAGTGGCTCACACATGCCAGGCAAGTGCTCACCACTGAGTCATGACCTCAGTCCACCCCGAGTCCTTTTTATTTTTTATTTTGCACAGGCTGGCCTTGAACTTCCATTCTCTTCCCTCAGCCTCCTGAGTTGCTGGGATTATAAGCATGTGCCACCAGGTGCCACCTTATTATCCTATGTTTATGTAAATTTAAAATGTTTACATAGTAAAAAGTTTTTTAAAAAAACCCACAAATTCTAGTAATTTGTTTAGTAGTTTGCTTTTTTCATCTGCAGAATATGCATTTTTATCTATCTATTTATTTATTTATTTATTACAGTACTAGGGATCAAACCTTGGGCTTTACAGATGCTTGGCAAACATTCAGGCACTGAGCTACATCCCCAGTCCCATATCATGAATTTGATGGTAAGAATGCTGCTATATTTGGACCTGTCTGCTAAAAAGAGTGTTTCTCTAGCTCAGTAGTTGTCAAACTTGAGCCTGCAGTGGAGTCACCTGGAAGACTGGTGATTGCTAGGTCCCACACCCGGAATTTCTGATTTAATAGGTCTGCACAGGGGCCCAAGAATGTGTACTTCTAACAATCTCAGTTGATGTTGATGTGGTACAGGGATCATACTAAGAAATACTGTTTCAGCTAAACCATCTCTTCCAAACCATCCTGCCTCATATTTTTTCTGCAACCCATTCCATTTCTTTATTATTTTATATCAAGCCTGAACTTTACCTGGTTACATGGGCCAGTTTCTTATTTTACTTTATTTATCCTGTGATGATATACTGAGAGTCAAAATCTTGCAAATTTGGTAATTACAGCTTTTCACTATTTGATCCCGATTTACCTAGCTTTCTGATCTTTTCTTCCCATAGTTCTCTGACTCCAGCCATATCAAAATATCTGTCCTCAGCTAGGTATGGTGGTGCATGACTATAATCCCAGTGACTCTAGCAGGATTCCAAGTTCAAGGCCAACCTCAGCAATTTAGCAATACCTTGTCTCAAAATTTAAAAGGGTGGTGGAGCGGTGGGTGGTGCTAGGGATGTAACTCAGTGATAAAGTATCCCTGAAGTCAATCCCCAGCACCCCAGTATCAGAAAAAAAATCTGTCATCTAACAAATTATACATATTTCTACCTCAGTGCCTTTGTCCATGCTGTCATCCCATACTGGAATGCATTTGTCCATGCACATGGAGTAGCCAAGGTCCAGTCCAAATCCCTCCTTCTCCATGAATCTTCCTTGGCCACAGCATCCTTGATGATCCCCTATCACCACTCTGAAGTCCTCTCATTTTACATTAATTATACTCTATTCTGTAATCACTTTTACATTATTATTCATCTTATGTATGCTTTTTACCTCAAGGACTAAGCTCCTTGAGGGCAGGGACTATGCTTTAAACAGAACTTCTTTGCGTAGTCCACAGACTTTGGCTCAGAACTATGTACTCAATAGGCAATTTCATTTTCTTGAGAATAGAAGGGAAACACTTTTTTCTAAAAGTAAATAATGGGGTAGGAGGCTGGGGATGCAGTTCAGTTGTAGAGCATTTGCCTGGTATGCACAGGTCTGGATTCAGTCCCTAACACCACAATAAACAAATAAATAAAGCCAAAATGCAATGGAAGTTGAAGTCTATAGATGTAGAAGCATGAGGGGTGAATAAAATCCTAACATCTATTACCTCCAAGCAGTGCTATGAGAATAATTAATGTTTGTGCAGGTCTTTGAGATATTCAGATGAAAAGGACTTTAAAAGAGTTCAGAATTATGATGATGATTCCTATGGCTCTTTCAAAGCTTCTGACCCAATACCATAGCACCTGTCAGGTTTTCTCAGACTGAGAAGAGTCCTGGGTTAAGAGGTGACTTCCCAACACTTCTGGGGATATTCAGGGAATGTACACTTTAAAACAGAGCTGGAGATGGTAAAAATCGGAACAAAACAAACTCTGGACTCCCTGAGCAAAAGTGAAACCAAGATACTCCTTGTTGTCTTCCAGCAGGAAGTCGTTGGACTCTAGGACTGGCTGGCTGTGCCTGTCTTCTCCTCTCTTAGCCTCACTCATGGGCTTTCAGGCGTCAGGACCTATGCTGCACTTACCTGGTCCAGAAACTTTGTGCTCAAAGTGTGCAGCTCCAAGTGATTTTTGACCTGAGCATACAGATTTTGGTCTGAGGTTTACTCTTCATGATCTCTCTCTCTCTCTCTCTCTCTCTCTCTCTCTCTCTCTCTCTCTCTCTCTCTCTCTCTCCTCTCCCCTCCTCCTCCTTCTCTCTCTCTCTCTCTCTCTCTCTCTCTCTCTCTCTCTCGTCTCAGAATAACTCTAATGATTTCTTGATCACCAGTTGAAAATCTGTTGCGGCACAAGCTATAGAATATTTATGCGGAAATCTAAGCTCGACTCCATTTTCTTTGATACCAAGTTTCCTTTCCCTTTTTCTCTTTGCTTTCTTCCTACCTCCTGATTTTGGTTGACTTGGATTGGTACCACTTTAACAATAATTTATTAACTATAAAAAATGTCTTCTCTGAGTCTGAAGCTATGACTACCTATGTTACAAAGAAAGAAAAGAGTTCCAAAACTTTTTCAGGCCCAGGCAGACATAGATACAGTTATAATTAAGCAGTAAATCATGAGATGCTGTTAGAGCATGCTTCAGGTAGGTTGGAAAAAGTTGAATGTCCTCACCTGCCAGCACAAAATTAAAAATATTAAAAATATAAAAAAAGAAAGAAAGAAAAAGAAAAGTCAGCCAAGCTTACCCAGATGGGGCTTATATCTAGTACAATCATAAAGCCACTCCTGGTTTCTGTTTCCGGGAATGAAAAACCCAGCAGCCAAAGATCCAGGGTAACATTACATACCAAATGCTAATTCCCTCCTTAGCAGATCAGGTCAAGCCATTCCTGGTTTGCAAGGGGCAACTTTGGTTAGTCTAATGTGTGAGATCAGACATCCCCACGCTGCGATGACCGGCAGGACAAGAAAGTCTGCAATTTAACTGTAATAGCAACAACAAAATCACATGAAAAGACTCCATTCTTCCAGTCCCTAAACTCGAAGGTATAGTTTTCCTTTTTTTGGCAGCCGTTTTTGTGGCTTTAATTTAAGCACAAATAAAATGAACTTTTTTTTTTTTTTTCCTGCTGCCTGGCATTGGGATTGGTGACTGATGGCCATCTGGACTGGTCTTTCCACAATGGCCTTATGGTTCTTGGAGGAAATGTGAGAGATCGCAATACAGTAAGGTTTTTTCACATCAACAACCCTTCAAACCCTTAGATATTCTGGACCAGAGCTTCCAGAAGCCACTAGGCATCACTTTATCCTCTCCTCTCCTCTCTTCTCCTCCCCTCCTTCCCCTTCCTCCCCCCTCCCTCCCCTTCCCCTCCCCTCCCCCCTCCCCCTTTCCCTTCCTTTTCCCCTTCCTCCTCCTCTTCCTTCTCCTCCTCTTCCTCCTTTTTTCTTCTTCCTTTTGGTACTGGGCATTGAACCCAGGGACACGTAACCACTGAGTCACCTCCCCTGCCATTTTTATTTTGAGACAAGTTCTCACTAGGTTGCTCATGACCTTGCTAGAGTGCTAAGGTTGACCTCAAACCTGCCATCCTTTAGCTCCTGCCTTCCTAGTTGCTGGGCTCACAGTGCTCCATCATCCCACCTAGCATGTGCTTTGTTTTCTTATTGCTCCTCAAACCCATGATGGGCATCAAGATCTGGTCCCTGATTTTCTCCACGCCCTGTTGTCAATCCCCTAGTTTCCCACCAGTTAGGCTTAATTTTGATATATGAGTCTGACTGGTGCCAGATGAACTTCTTGATCCACTTTTTTATGATCCTGGGCTTCATGAGAAGTCTGAGGGCAGCCATGATGCCACATAGGAGATGACTGCCATCTCTGCAGCAGCACCAAGGAGGAGAATCTGCCATCAATTAGCCAAGTGCTCTGTCCTCACAGCACCTTGCTCTGGCTTCTGAGGCTCATAGTTGGCATTGGTCCTGCACAGGGATATTGATGTGGGCAGCCCTTGATCTAACTGAGGCTTCAGGAAAACAAGCAAACAAGCACGGCCCTGATTCTCCGTCTCTAGCTGCCTTTTCAGTATATACTTCTGTGGAAGAAAGAGGTCTCTCTCTTGGACAAACGTACACACATGATAACTTGATGATGGCACCTCCTCAAACCTCTCCCAGCACACATGGTGTGTGGCTCAGCTGTATTAGGGCCCATTAAGCAGGAAGAGGAGGTGCACTGAACCAGAGGCAAAATGGCATTTATAATAAGTTGTAATTGAATAATATTGCTACAGTCGGGAGCAGAGGCACACGCCTGTAATCCCAGCGGCTCAGGAGGCTGAGGCAGAGGATCACAAGTTCAAAACCAGACTCATCAACTTAGTGAGGCTCTAAACAACTTAGTGAGACCCTGTCTCAAAATAAAAAATAAAAGGCTGGGGATGTGGTTCAGTGGTTATGCCCCTGGGTTCAATCCCTGGTACAAAAAAAAAAAAAAGCATATATCAGATGCATTTAAAACAAAGCAAAACAAAACAAAACAAAACAAAACAAAAATATATATATATATTGCTATAGTTTGGATCTTGAATGTCCCCCAAAGGCCCATGTGTCATGTGTTTAAGGATTGGCTGTCAATCTGTCACTCTTAGGAGGTAGTGGAACCTTTAGAAAGTGGGGCTTAGTGGAGGGAAGTTAGGTCACTGGGGGCATGCACTTTTGTGTGTGTGTGTGTGTGTGTGTGCTGGGGATTGAACCCAAGTGCTTAACCACTGAGCCACATTCCCAGCCCTTTTTATTTTTTATTTTGAAACACAGCCTCACTAAGTTACTTAGGGCCTCACTAAGTTTCTGAGGCTGGCTTCAAACTTGTGATCCTCCTGCCTCAGCCTCCTGAGTCATTTGGAATTATAGACCTGTGCCAACAGGACTGGCTACTGGGGGCATGCTCTTAAAAGGGATTATAGGACTCCAGCCATTCTTTTTTTTTTTTTTTTTTTTTTGCGGTGCTGGGGATTGAACCCAGGGCCTTGTGCTTGCGAGGCAAACACTCTACCAACTGAGCTATAGCCCCAGCCCTCTCAGCCATTCTTGTCTCCTAGTCAGCGTGAAGTGACTAGGCTCCTCCACCCCATGTTCCTGCCAAAGACCTACAACAACAGGGGTCCAGCAACCCAGAATTGGAATCTCTGAAACCATAAGCCCAAATAAACCTTTCCTCCTTAAAAATCAATTATCTCTTATATTTTGCCACAGTAGTAGAAAGCTGACACAAATACATTAAATTCAAGAAAACCATGGGCTTAAAAATCGTTTTGTGATTTGAAGTAGAACCCCCAAACACAACTGGTAACATTTTTGTAAGAAAAGGCTTCTTGCTGGGTGCAGAAGCACAACTCAGGAGGTTGAGGCAGGAGGATCACAGGTTCAAGGCTAGCCTCAGCAATTTAGTGAGACCCTGTCTCAAAATAAAAAATAAAAATGGCAGTGGGGATGTAGCTCAGTGGTAAAGTGCCCCTGGGTTTGATCCTCTGTGCTGAAAAGGGAAAGAAAAAAAATAATAAAAGAAAGAAAAGGAAATGCTTCCTGAGGTGTGCACAACTGGCTTATTACCTTTGGACCACAAATCTCTCAGTAAGTTGCTGCTTGCGTGTCCTCACCATAGGATCTAAGGCCAAGGAAAAGGGATCTAAGGATTTCTCACGACTCCATTGCTCATGGTCCATAACATGTTCTCCAAGTCCTGTCTTGCATCAACAGCATCACCTGGGAACTTGTCAGAGATGAAGTTTCTTAGGGCTCACCCCAGACTTACAGAATCAGAAACTCTGGGGGTGGGGCCAGCAATCTTTTAATAACTACAGCATGGCATTGAAGTTTGAGAACCATTGGTCTGTCAGGAAAACATTTATACATGGAGAAAGTTGGGGAGATGGGGCATTATTTTCTGCCTTGAATGCGCTAAATATTTATGTGATTTGCCAATTTTGTCCCTTCTTTGCAAACCAGTTTTTGCATGTGAAAAGCAGAAATCACCTCATTTCGTCCTCTTCAACAAGAGCCAACTGACAATGTAGTAGTGCACACTCTACCTGCCTTTCGTCTCACACTGGAGCCAAGATTCTGCTCAGAAAAAGGCCCTCCTTTCAGAACTAGGCCTCTCAGTCCTGAAGGTCACTAAGCAAGGAGCTTTCCCATAAAAATCAGAAGCAGCCTGGGCAAGCTGAGGTAAGCGATACGAAGGCTTGGCCACTACCCGACAGGGAGGAAATCTGCTCCTGTGCTCAGGAGTCCTGCCTGATCCTCCTGGGGAACCTGACAGCTTGGGAAACACCTGGTAGGTCAGTCCACATATGGTCAGGAGAGCTGAGGGCTGGGGTCTTGCAAAGCAAGGACAAACATCTTCAATAACCTTGCATGGGCTGGTATCAGAATAAATCAATGGAAAGGCAGGGTGTGCCCAAAGGGCCCTGAGCCCTTCCAGAGACATATATGAAGACTACTCATAGCAATATGTATTTATTATACGTGGGTGGCTGCTATGGTTTGTCCACTCTGAAACTCATGTTAAAATTGAATCCACTGCCTAGTGTGGTGGCACACACCTATAATCCCAGCGACTAGGGAGGCTGAGGCAGGAGGATAGAGAGTTCAAAGCCAGCCTCAGCAAAAGTGAGGTGCTAAGCAACTCAGTGAGACCCTGTCTCTAAATAAAATACAAAATAGGGCTGGGGATGTGGCTCAGTGTTGAGTGCCCCTGAGTTCAATCCCTAGTTACTCACCCCCAACAAAAAATTAATCCCCATTATGAGATACCAGGTAGAGCCTTTCAGAGGTGATCAGGACTCTGTCCTCATGAATGGATTAATTCATTCTTGCAATTAGTGGATTAATGAGTTGCCTTGAGTGTGGGTGGCTATAAAAGTCAATATGGTTAGGTCTCTTGAGTGTTCCCTATCTCTTGCCATATGATGCCCATGCTACCTCAGGACTTCACCAGCAAGCAGGCCATCATCAGATGCAGTCCTTGACCTTGGACTAGAACCAAGCACCAAAATAAACCTCTTTTTCAAATAAGTTACCAAGTGTCAGGTATTTTATTATAGTAACCCCAAACAGCCTAAGACAATGACATTTGCCTTTCTACCTTGAACAAACTTAACTGGGAGTCTTTGAGAAAAGGGCAGTCCAGTTCATTTAATAGTATATTGTGGGCTGGGGAGATAGCTCAGCTGATAGAGTGCTTGCCTCGCAAGCACAAGGCCCTGAGTTCGATCCCCAGTACCGCAAAAAAAAAAAAAAAAAAAAAAAAAGTATATTGCTAAAGGTCAACCACATTGTTAAGTGTAGCTGTAATACATCTGTTTGAGCTGCTGAATCAAATTCCATTGTAGGCAAAAAACAATGTGTCCTTCTATTCTCCTCTAGATAGGCTTTGGAGTTTTCTTTTTTTCTTTCTAATTTTTTTTTTCCAGTGCCAGGGATGAAACCTGGGGCAAATGCTAGGCAAGCACTCCTATACCCTCAGCTCTAGGTTGTTTTCAGTTTTTGTTACTGTGAACGGGAGACAGAATGTTTGTAAAAGATCAGAAAGGAATAATTTGTTCCCCCACCTTGGTTTTTGGTTTTGATTTTTTTCTTGTACTGGGGATTGAACCTGGGGAACCTTACCATTGAGCTACATCCCCAGTCCTTTTTCTTTTTTATTTTGGGACAGGGTCTCAATTAGTTGCTTACAGCCTCAGACTTTTGATCCTCTTGTCTCAGTCATCTGAGTCACTGGGATTACAGGCGTGAGCCACTGCACCCAGCAAATTTACTTTATTGATAACAAAACCTATTATGAAACATAGTAATTAAAGCAATGTGTACCAGCTCAGTGACAGACTAACTGACCAATGAAGCAGGATGCAATGGTATAGTACTTTGGAGTATATCAGAGAGTGGCAGTTAAATTAGTGGGTAAACCAGGCTCAGTATACCTGTAATCCTTGTGACCCAGGAGGCTAAGGCAGAAGAATTGGAAGTTTGAGGCCAGCCTCAGAAACTTAGTGAGCTCATATCTTTTTATTTGTTTGTTTTATTTAGATGTTGACAGGCCTTCATTTTATTCATTTATTTATACATAGTGCTGAGAATTGAACCCAGTGCCTCACACATACTAGGCAAGTGCTTTACCACTGACCCACAACCCCAGCCTCAGTGAGACCATATCTTAAAAAAAAAAAAAAAAGAAAAAAAAGATTGGGGATGTAGTTCAGTGGTAGAGAGGCCCTGAGTTCAATCCCTACCACCACAGAAACAAAGTAAAACAAAAGAAAATTGAACCCCTACCTCAAACTATAAAGTCAACACTAAATGGATAAGTAATTAATTATCAAAAAGCAAAAACTCTCATTAGAAAATGTAGGTGAATCATTTGTACCTCAGAGTTGAAAATGCTTCTTAAATAAGACATGAAAAGCACTTTACTAGAAAGACTGATAAATTTGACTACATTAAAAAATAAGACAAAGCACAGTGGTGCATGCCTGTAATTCCAGCAGCTCCAGAGGAAGGAGGATTGCAAGTTCAAAGCCAGCCTCAGCATCTTAGTGAGGCCCTAAGCAACTCAGTGAGACCCTAGGGATGTGGCTCAGTGATTAAGCTCCGCTGGGTTCAATACCCAGTAATAAAATAAATAAATAAATAAATAAAATAAAAAGAAGAAGCCAAGCACAATGGTGCATATCTCTAATTCCAGCTACTCTGGAGGTTGAGGCAGAAGACTCATGAAATTTGAGGCCAGATTCAGCAATTTTACAAGAACCTAAAAGTAAGAACATTTGTTTGTCATAGATTTTATGCAGACAAATCTCTAGGACTAAACATTATCTGCTTCTTGAACCACTCCCCAGTTGTTTTAGTCAGCTTTTTCACTGCTGTGATCAAAAGACCTGACAAGAACAACACAGAGGAGGAAAGGTTCATTTGGAGGCTCACGGTTTCAGAGGTCTCAGTCAATAGATGGCCGTCTCCATTCCTCAGGGCTACAGGTGAGGCAGAACATCATGGCAGAACAGTGTGGTGGTAGACAGCAGCTCAAGATATCACACCAGGAAGCAAAGAAAGAACTTTGCTGAACAAGGACAAAATGTATACCCGTAAGTCACGCCCCCAATGACCCATCTCCCCCCACCCACTCCGCCCCACCACACCCCACCTGCCCTCAGTTACCACTCAGTTAATCCCTACCAGGAGATTCACTCACTGATTGGGTTAAGGCTCTTACAACCCAATCACTGCATCTCTAGACTTTTTTTGCCTTGTCTCACACATGAGCTTTTGAGGGACACCTAATCTAAACCATAACACCAGGGAAAAGCCTTTTATAATTTGAGATTTGATTTTAATATAAATAAAATTGCAATTGACTCCATAAAGAGAACCATTCTTTCCCTATATTTTCAACAATATTATTGGAACCAAATCACCCTCTTTGCTTGACCTTTATCACCTTAGAGAGGTGTCTCCTCTTGCTTCCTGATTCCTCTCTCAATTAGACTTAGAATATGAACATTTTCCCAGTCTTTATTGGTTAGAAACAGTGATGGGAGAGAAAGGTTAAAATCTATTAAAACAGGTGTATGTTTATCACATTTCAAAAGAGCTAGAAGAAAGGACTTTTAATATTCTCACCAAAAAAAGATGAATGTTTGAAATGATGAATAAGCTAAATATCCTGGTTTGATCATTATACACTATTTCTATGTATTACAACATCACATAAATATGCATAATTATATGTCAATTATAAAAAAACATAAGTGGGACTTTATCCCCATCTAAAAATAAAAATTAAAAGTTACCAAATATATGGAAGCTAATGAAAATTAATCAATGTTCCTTCCTTAAATATTTACTGAGTATCATCTACCAGACATTGTGCTAAAAACTAGAAATACAAAAATAGATAACATGCAGTACCTTAAAAAGACAACAGTCTGGGCGGGGGGTGTAGCTCAGTGGTAGAGCAATTCCTAGCACGCATGCGGCATTGGGTTTGACCTCCAGTACAAAAAAAGAAAAAAAAAAGAAAGAAAGAAAGAAAAAAGAAAACAGAAAAGAAAAAGAAAAAAGACTTCAGTCTCCAGGAAGACAAGAGCAATAAGTGTTCTTGACACCCTGTTAGGGTTGTCCGTAGGGACCAGAAGGGCACAAAGGAAGAATCAGCCATGCTACCAGGGAGGACAGGGAAGGCGGGGAAAGGCCAGCCTGAGGAACGTTAAAGATGCAATTTGAGCAAAAAGATGAAGGAATGCATAACCAGGTGAGATACACATAGGATATCCAGATGGCAGAGAACTGAGGAAGGCCCACTGTAGCATGCCAAGGCACTAAGGCAAAGAAAGGGGTCGAGGCAACCCTGAGAAACCTCTGAGGAACTTGGTCTTCAGGGAGGAGATTAAAAGTGCAAGTGACACAGGACATGGGGTTAGGGAAGATTTTAGCGTTTAAGATACATGAAACAGCCAGGGGTAATGGAACACTCCTGTAATCCCTGCTATTTGGGAGGCTGAGGTAGGAGGATGGCAAGTTGGATGGCTCCAACCAGGGAGATCCTGTCTCAAAATAAAATACAAAGGGCTGGGAATGTAGCTCAATGGTAGAGTGCCCTTGGATTCAATCCCCAATACTGGGTGAAAAACAAACAAACAAAAAGAGACACACATGAAATATAAATATGTGTCCAGACTTCAAGAAAGAAGCCAGGAGAAATGGAATATTTAAAAATATGTGAAGGAGAAATTCCATCTTTATGTCTTAACTTCCTGTGAATGTTAAAATTTCTAAGAAAAGATAATAGTATTTTCAGGAAACCACTCTGACCCTAATGTAAATCCTTAATGTCAAAATTATAGGGCCGGGGTTGTGGCCCAGTGGCAGAGTACTTGCCTAGCATGTGTGAAGCACTGGGTTTGATTCTCAGCACCACATATAAATAAATAAAATAAAGATCCATTGACAACTACAAAAATATTTTTAAAAAAATGTGTAACGTAGTTCCTCTTGCCTCACTGCCAACAAACAATTTTGATGCATAAACAAGGTATATGTCCAAAACTATGATGATCACACAAGCTGGGGGTGAGGCTCAGCGGTGGAGTGCTTTCCAAGCAGGCACAAGGCCCTGGGTAGCTCCCAGCAATGAAAAAGGAAAACTTTTAAAAATCACACAAAGGAACCTAAATGAGGACTATGGATGGGCCTCATGTCTTCATCTACCTCCCGCTGATATCCTAAATAGCACCCCACCCTCTCACTGGCCTTTTCTATTTACATGGGATCTTTGTTGTGAACACAGGAGCATTTTCTAGATTCATGCAGACGCTATCAGAATATCATTATGAAGCCATGACACAGACACTGACGGGCTCCACAGGGAACCCAGGTATGTAAAGAGAAATAAAAAAAGAACCAGAAGGAGTACAATGATGACAGAGATACAAGAGAAACATCCAATCTAGTTCCACTACTCAGTCCTTGACCGTAATCTTGGGGTTTCTGGCAGGAAAAAAACACTTAATAAAATCTACCCCCAAATTCTCCTTGTTTTTTTTTTTCCCCCCTCCTTTTTTGCAGTACAGGGGATTGAACCCAGGGCCTTAATACTTGTGGAGCAAGCACTCTACCAACTGAGCTATATCCCTAGCCCCCTCCTTGCTTCTTGATTGTGTAACTTCTAGACTCTGCTTTCTCTTGGAGAACACCAGGCCACCATAAGTAGACAAGAAACCATCTATTCATTCTGCTTCCTAGGTGCCTCTGCCCATTCTCTTTTTGATGCTGCTACCTGAAGAATTTCACCCTCCCCACTGAACCTTGACAATAATCTAATTGATCTTGATGCAGTGGAATTAGTCAGATGAATAGAAATTCTGACATTGATTCCATATGGTTGTGTGACCTAGGTCAAGTCACTTGACCTTTCTGTTTCTACAATTGTGAAACAGAGATGGCTACTCTATAAATGGTGGCTATAATTGTTGTTTATGCTTCCAATCCCTCCCCTGCGGTGATTTTCTAACATAAAAATCTGGCCATGTTTCTTCTGTGTCCAGAATCTGCTGTGGACCACTCGTGGTGGTGCACACCTGTAATCCCAGGGATTCGGGAGGCTGAGGTAGGAGGATTGAAGGTTGAAGCCAGCCTCAGCAAATTAGTGGGACTGTAAGTAACCTACTGAAACCCTGTCTCAAAATAAAAAATAAAAAGGACTGTGGATGTAGCTCAGTGGTAGAGTCCCAGGTTTAATTCCCAGCGCTGCAAAAACAAGCAAAAGCCTGCTGTGGTCTCTCTTTGTACATGAAGTTCAGAAAGCTGGGATTAAAAAAGCCCTATTTAGGGGCTGGGGAGATAGCTCAGTTGGTAGAGTGCTTGCCTTGTAAGCACAAGGCCCTGGGTTCACTCCCCAGCACTGCCCCCCCCAAAAAGACCCTGCTTACCTCTCCAGCCATTATCTTCTATGCCTTCCACCTTTTCCCCTGCTCTGTGCATGCTCCCTCTTTCCATTCCCTGGACAAAGTCTATGCTTTCCTTTTTTGTGACTTTCTCTACTGGGGAGAAGGGGCAAGTGTAGTGGCACATGCCTAAAATCCCAATGACTCAGGAGTTTGAGGGAAGAGGATTGATTGCAAGTTTGAGACCAGCCTTAGCAGTTTAGCAAGTCTCTCGGTAATTTAGTGAGAACTTGTTTCAAAATAAAAAAAATAAAAAGGGGTGGGGATGTCGCTCAGTGGTTAGAGCCAGGATTCGATCTCCAGTTGCCAAAAAAGAGTTTGTGTGTGTGATACACGGTTTCTTTTACCTACTCAGCCTATTCAATGCACACCCATTCAAAACCCTAATTCCTCATCTCTCTTTCTCTCCTATATGTCTTTGAAATGTATGTGTGTGTGTGTTGTGTGTGTGTGTGTGTGTGTGTGTGTGCGTGCGCGCGCGCATGCCTCTGTGTCTAGTACAGCATTTATTTGGCCTGAGATGTACTAAGAATGATTTTTTTATTATTATTATTATGGTGTTAAGAGTACCTAGAGAGTAGAGCCTTAGGTCTTTACCTGTTTTATCTTGGTATCTCCTTGTCTAGTCCCCTCACTCTCTCCCCTCTTTTCCTGCACTTAGGAGGTAAGAAATAAATGGTTGCTAAATTGAATTGAACAGCCCACTCCTACTGCAGGCCTCTAAATCTTCGGTGTGAGCCGTGATGATACAGACTTTCATCTTTACACAGTAAATCCCTTTGTGCTTATTGACTCTGCACACGAGCATGAAGAGGACAAGTAATAGAGCTGTGTTCAGTTATTACCTCATCCTCCAAATGGCAGAAAGAAGAAAGACCTAGCTCGCCAACATTGGTCCTAACAACTAGAAAATAATATGTGCTAAAGTGAATTTAGACAGTGTTTGGGGAAAAGAGTATGTGTGAGTTTGTGTTAGCTCTCCTCCACTATTAAAAAAAAAAAAAAAAAAACCCTGGGATAATCAACTTATAAAGATAAAAGGTTTATTTCGATTCATGGTTTTAGAGGTTTCACTCTATGATCAGGTGGACCCATTGCTTTTAGGCCTTTACTGGGTGTACAAGATGCCAATAGCAGGGTACATGTGGTACAGTGAATCTGCTCACTTCACGACCAAGAAGCAAAATAGAAGAGGAAGGGGCAGGGGTCTCACTCTCTCCTTCCAGGGCACATTCTCCATCACCTAAATACCTCCCATGAGGCCCACCTTGAAAAGGTTCCGCCACCTCCCAAAAAGCACTTCCCTGGGGGACCAACTCTGTAACATATGAGCCTTTGGAGAACATTCGAGACCCAAAGGACAGCAAGGTTTTTATGAACTGATATGAGCTGAGCTCCATAATATCCTGAGGAATCAGACACAGTGCCATTGTGATGGCTCTTTTTTTAAGCCCTACAGCTAACCTATAGTACCATACCTGAGCCTCAGACTTTTCCGAATACCATGCTAATCCTAAAGCATGCTATTACATATAACTTGAAAAGAAGCGCCAGAGTCAAATGAGTTTATTATCTATTGGATTGAATAAAGATAATAGAATTTCTTGGAACTTTTATTATGTTAATCTGTGAATCTCTAAAAGGAGACATATGGTATGGAAGTTGTAATGAATGTTGGCATTTTCCCTCCAAATTCATATGTGGAAGACCAAACTCCCAGTGTGACAGGGAGGAGGTAGGGCCCTGAGGAAATAATGGGGTTAGATGAGGTCATGAGGACAGAGCCCTAATAGTGTCCTTATAAGAAGAGGAAGAACTGAGATCGACACACCTCTCCCTTCCCCTCTCTCTGTCATCTGGAAACAGAAAGCTAGGAATAGGGCCCTCACCAAGAATGAATCGACCAGTACCTAAATTATGGGCCTTCCCACCCTCCAGAACTGTGAGAAACATCTGTTACAAAAGTCATATAGTCTATGGTATTTCGTTTTAGTAGCCCAAGCTGAAATAAGAGTGATTCCAAATTTATTTGAAAGTGGAGTTGTTTTATAATAGTGCATTATGGTGACCTAGAGTTTCATGGAACACACTTTGGGAGATGCTGTCCTAATTTATCTTAATTTCATCTGGAATATGAATTTGTTACATCACATAATAGGAGAACATGATGTAACTCTCCTCCTATTGATGTCCAGAAGATTTCAACATGATTACAATATAAATATGCATTTCAAATCAGTTTTGAATTGAATTCAAAACTTTTTTGGGTCTCCAGCATTTTGACCTTCTGATGGGGATTATGCCACTGGCTCTCCTGGCTTTCCAACTTGTCAACTCACCCTCTGATTTGAGGACTTGCCTCCAAATTGGCCTGAGCTAAATCCTTATTACCTACCCACCTACCTACCTACCTACCTACCTAATTACCTACCTACTTACCCATCTATCCATCCATTCATCCATCCATCCATCCATCCATCCTATTGGTTCTCTTTCTCTGTAGAACCCTGACTAATACAGTATTAACATCTATAATTAAATAAAAATAGCCCCCAAAGACCTACTACTTCTTCAGCAAGAAAATTCCCTTTTGAAAGGCTTACCTACGTAGAATTCATATAGGATCATGGATTTTTACTGACTAGAGAGAAATCAAATTAAAGGTCAAAAAAGATTCCATTGCTGAGATACTAAAGATTTCTGATAGATACTATACTAGTTTTGCTCTATAAAGCCTAGTACAGTGAGTAGCATGGCAGAAATAAAATTTTTATTTTTTTTTTTTTTTTTTTTTTTTTCTTTTTGGTGCTGGGGATCAAATACAGGGCTTTACACATACACTGGCAAGCACATTACCACTGAGCTATATACCTCCAACCCCCAGAAATTTTTTAATGGAACAAATTTGATGATGTTGGTGAGAATAATGATAATCAAAAGGCTTTGTAAACTAGTGCTGTTGTGATAATGCATACCAGGTGATATCTAGGGCAATTAGGAGTGACAGAATTTATCTATGGAAAGAAGGAAGCTCCTTTCATCTTCTTGATAGTATAAAGAGATGGGCTTCAATATTCAGCATTGACTGTGGGTCCAGTTTTTTATCTCTGCCCTGTACCTCTACTGTAGTCATCTTTTCTGCTCTCACATGCTCCTTCCCAGCATCAGTGCTTAAGTGTAAGCTTTTCTACCTCTCCTTCCAACCCACCCTTGACGTGTCCTGTTTTCTTCTATCCAATAAAGGAAGGAGGGTGGAGATTTGGCTTCTCTGGCAGCCAAACACTGTGATGCTTGCTCCAGGCTCCACCTCCCACATCATCCACCACCCAGTGTGGACTACACTGCTCTTACCCAGAAGCTGTTTTTCCATCCTAGGAGCTGACCTCATTGTTCCTGGGGCTGGAGCCATCTTATAAGGCAACGCTTGCCAGTTTGGGAGTTTATGGCAGTTTGTTTGTGGCACTGGAGGAGTCGGCCTGCCCCATTGTCTTTTGTCATAAAGATGGTGTTAACAACCACCTTTCCTCTCCTCTGTGCATGAACATGGCTGAAAGTACAGAAGTGTGGCTTGCACATCACACATGGATATGACTGTAGATTCACTACTTTAGGAAACTGCTGTTGATGAGAATTGTATACAGCTGACGAGAGAGTATACAGCTCTGCTTCCTATTCTTGCAGACCAGCGTGACATTTGGCTCAATCGAGTCTCTGTCATGGGTTGCCACACAAACATTGCCTGTCTGGTGCTGTCATTTCCTGGCAGTGAACAATTATTCCACATTGCCTCAGGATGCTCTCACAGTGTCCCTCTCGTGGCGGCTGAACCAGTCCTCAAAAAGCAAATGTACAGCTGGAGTCATTCTTTTGGGGAACACAGGCAGGAACAAAGCCAGTGTGGTTTATTGGAAAGACCACCAAATATAGTCCTAGGGGAACAGCTGCAGTATTTTGACAATAGAGGAACTGGCTCTCACCCCAATCACCATTTAGTTGTCACAACCGTACATGGCCTTCCTGTCCCTTCCCCATCTGACGCCATGAAGAGGGGAAGGTGGCAGCAGTGGCTTTTCAATTCCATAATCACTGGCCACATAGCACCATCCACTGGATAACACCACATACCCTCAGCAACCCAGCTGATCAGCTGTTCTTTTAGAGTTTCCCCCCTTAATATGCACCATGTTCTTGGTTACAGCCTTCACTTCAGGTCCCTTGGTTTCCCCCATTTTAATGAACTTAATAGTAAACAATCGAAGTTGAGTTCTGCATCTTTAGGATAGAATGTTTTCCAGTGCAAAACCATGTCCCTTCAGATATACATTGGGAATAGACTTAGCCAACTAATATTTGCTCACTGTCTACTTTATATATGTCATGGTGCAAGGCGCTCATTGTGAAAGTTCAACAACAGATTATATATTGCTCAGGAAATGTGCATCTTTGAAAAGTTGGTAACAGTATTTACTTCCTATTTAAAGTAACAGATGTGTATTCAATACTTGAGATTTTTTTTTAACAGGAATTTAAATGCAACGTGGGAATGAAAAGTGAACAATTCCCTCCAGACTTTAAGTCTGGGGAGAGCTAGATATTATTTAACAATAAATGATGCAGACTTTCCTTATTAGAATGGGCTAATTAAATCCTACAGGACACAAAACATTATCTTGACACAGAAATATAAACCTAAACTTATCTTTATCTGGCTACTTGTAGGGGAGAAAGAACCCAAGAATTTTTTGGTACTGGTGTTTTAACTCAGAGGCGCTTTACCACTGAGCTACATCTCCAGGTATAAATATATATATACATGAAAAAAATATATTTTTATATGGTATTTTATACCATATGCCATATACCATATATTTTATATGGTATACATTTTATATGGTAAATATATATATATATATATATATATTTTTTTTTTTTTTTCTTTTTGAGACAGGGGCTCACTAAATTGCTAAAGGCCTCCTCCTGTCTCAACCTCCTCCCAAGTCTACAGGCATGCACCACAGTGCTTGGCTGAAGACTCTTGAAATAGCTAACTTAGATACCCAGAAATCAGAATCCATGAATAAGCAAATTAGAGATTGAGGGATCGTGGCTCTAGATTACTTGTCCTGAGCAAGAAACCTGGAAGATGGAAAACTGAGACTAAAGGCCTCTAGGACTCATGGTTTCTAGTGTTTGGGCTGCTTACATTTTTTTTTTTTTTTTTTTTTTTTTAAACACTAGGTAGGTTCTCTACCAACTGAGGTACATCCCCCCCATTCATGGGTTCTTTATATAATACTTGATGAGACACCTATTTACCCCAAGATCATTAGACATCCCTTTTGCAATTGCTTCTAGGCACGACATGCTTTATTTTGTGTAATTTTTCTTTATCTACTGGAATTCCCATGGAGGCCCTCTCTCTCTCTTCCCTCCTGTGCAAAATAAAGACAAGAGAACCTGTAACTTTACAAGCATTGGAATTTGATTTTTGCTCATACTGCCTCAATTAAACAAGTTCTGAATTTTGTTGCTCTCCCCTTGGTGATGAGAGACACTGTCATGCACCTTAAGAGCAGAGAGCGATTCTGTGGACCAATACATTTGTGTCTAGGAGGCATGGTTATCTCCTGCTAACCCTCCTCGCTTCACACTAGCAGCTTTTAAATTGCTCAGAATTTTAGAAATGCCATAATCTCAGCATATTAAATATTAAGGGACTCCTTCAGAGTGCCAGAGCCTTAAAGTTATGTTATGCAAATCTGAACAAGCATGTTTCCATGGTGCAGAATAAAAGTTATGGCAGGGTTTTTTTTTTTTTTTTTTTAAGCACCATGACTATAAACGTCACTTGTGCCATCGTCTTTCACAAGGGCCCACTTGCTGTGAAATATTTTGAAAACAGACGAAGTGGAGATAACACAGAGCGCAAACAGGCAGAAATGAGTAAACCAAGCTTGGCTGCTCCCGAAGAGGAAAAGGACGCTCTGGAACCCTGGAGGAAAAAAACACGCAGCCCGTTGTTCGGGGACCTGTTTCCCTTGTCCCTCGAGCTGGGGAGGCTCCCCCGGGAGAAGGAAGCAGCCCCCCCAATCCAGCTTCCGAACTGCAGCTTCTCTCCTCACACCTCCAGGGAGCAGTGCCTTCTCAGGCCACAATTCTCTCCGACCCAAAAATAACTACACAGATGTAAGGAAAAGGGCCAAAGCCCGCGGCACAGGGCGGGGCTTAGTTACAGTCTTATCGCTCACAGCCAGAACGCTGGAAACCTAACCTAGCGCCAGCCTTTTATAGCCAGTCCCTCGAGCCCCGCCCTAGCAACCACTCGTAGCAACGCCTCGCCCTCGCGCTCTGCCGGCTTATCGGCCTCAGCCAGGCCCTTCCTGTTCCCCTCCCCCCACCCGCGCTGCACGGCCGCCTGGGCCACGTGACTGGCCCCTGGGGAAGGGCGGGGCGAGTGGGAACGTGCGGGGCGGGCGCTGGAAGGCGAGGCCTAGCGTCATGAAGATGCGACCGGATGGTTGTGGCGCCTAGTGTTTCAGGGCAGCTTGAGGTTCCGGGACTAGGCAAGATGGCGGGGACTATGTCGGTGGCGTGGATTCGCGGCCCCGGCTTCGGGTGCAAAGCGGTGTGGTGTGCCTCGGATCGGTGTTCCGTACGGGATTTTATCCACCGATACTGCCAAAATCAGGTGAGGATCGCGGTTCCTGGAAGGTAGGAAAAGGCAGCCAAGGTGCAGGGCTGGGTGCGGACAGGATCTGTCCTGAGGTACGTCTTATTCTCTGGGGTTTTTAGTATTTGAGACTGAGTTCTCCAGTTTTAAGGTGCTTCAAACTAATACTGACTGAGACCTTCCTTTGCTTTTGTTTTGTGAAGGTGGTGGTTTTGCCTTCCCATAGAAAGAAAAAAGAAATGTCAATTACCGGGGCTTAGTTCAACTCTAAGTTACACTTTGGTTCGGTTTCTTTATTTGCAAAACATTGCTTCTAGGCACGACATGCTTTATTTTGTGTAATTTTGGCATTTGGACCAGGTGATCTTTAAAGCTCATGTCCTTAACATTCATAGGAACATGCATTTTATCCACTAAGCACAACATCCTGTGAGTTCTAACTTAGAGATAATATGTGATAGCCAAACCCAGGCCAAAAGACCATTGGGAAGGGGAGTGGATTCGTCTTGTCACTGGATTCCTCCAGTCACTGGTTGGAGCCATCTACTCCCACGTGTACTATTGAGGGCATGGATTCTTGGTCCTGTTATTTAGATGCTTTCACTAATCATGTGTTGGTTTATTTGTCCATGCATATTTATGAAAACCTATCAAGGACTTGTAAGGCTACCTGTATACTTTTATTAATTCCTAATTAAGCAAGTGTTTATCAGCTGTGAGATACTAAACATATTCAGTTATGTAAAAAATTCAGTGGACCTCCTGAATCTAATTTTAAATTTTGGCACTTGATCTAGAATTCTGTTTCTAACAACACCTCATCCATGCTGCTTTCTCCGTTACTTATAAGCTTAACAAATGTTAACACTGCAAACCAAATCTTTAAAACACTTGGACTAGTTCCACGGAGAAGCAATGTGTGTTTGCAAATAACGTGGTTTTCCAGCTTCCTCGTTTCTTTCTGTGTTGTCTTTTAGTCTAAAAACAGCAGAACTGTTTTGAACCATCTGAATGGGAAAGCGATTTTGCAAAATAGTTGGCTTTTAATATACTTGAAAATAACTCTTATGAGTATAATTTCCAAACTTACTGACAATTGATCCAAAGTGGGACCAGAAAAAATAGGATCTTAACTATGAGAAGTGTTGGGAATAAGAATTTAAAAATAAGTAGCAAGAAATAGAAACGGATTTTGGCAGTTATTTCGCAAACATCACCATAGCAAGTCTGAATAGAAACAACCCTTATCAAAGGGTATGTGATGAGATACTGAAAAATAAAAATAGTTCAGGTTCACATCTATGCTTTTTGGGTGGGCACTTTACCACTGAGCTACATCCCCTGTCTTTATTCATTTATTTTAAAATTCTGAGACCGGGTCTTGCTAAGTTGCTGAGGTTGACCTTGAACTTGCCTCCCACCTCAGATTCCCAAGACACTGGTTATTATAGGTGTGCACCATCATACCTGACCTACACCTACGCTTTTTTTTTTTTTCCACACCTGTATTTTTAAAAACAAAAATGTTCTGAAATGAGAAAGTTAGGGTTAGTTCCCACTGAGAAAATGAAAGTCTGTCCTGATGTTCATCAGGCATAACAGACACAGATAAAGCCATTTGCAAAGTTAATAGGAAACAGTATTTCTCCCAAAGACATGCTACAATGGTGAAATTTTATAAAGACCTCCTTTAAAGTCTTTTCTTATTCACTTGGAAAACTTAGTCAAAGAAATCATAGATGATTTAAAAAACTACTGTGAAAACATCAGATGATGAAACATCCTACTCTTGCCTTAACACTCTAAGTCCCTTTGACATAGAGAAGCACTGTTGATTTCCAAACCAGGTGCAGAGCTTCTGATTGGGGACTTCTGGACACAACATTCCATATTTATCTTAAATAGAGGAAAGAGGAACCTGGGTCTGTTTCACAGTTCAGACCTGGTGTTGGTCCATTACACACAGACTTCCATTGTTTTGAACCTGTCAAAACACTGCTTCATTTAAATTTCACCCAACTTCTCCCTTGCTCCAAATCGTATTTTTCTTGGTGATATATTTCATGATTCCTCTGGTGTGCAATTCCCCTTCATTGCAACAAGTCAGTAAATTTTACTTGATTGAGCTACAGGTTTGTCCCTGATGACCATAGCTCTTTCGGGCAAGACATGCATTGTTCCTTGTGCTTGAAGTATGCTTCATAATACATATGATTAAACAGTTTAATTCCAGATTTCTCTGTTCTTTTTTTTTCACTGGAGACTTAATTGACAAGAATCTTAATAGAAGATGCAGTTTTGGTTTGTTTTCTTGTTTAATGAACAGTTCTGTTTGGAAATGAAATTTCTGCCTTCACATTAATGTCTTTCAAAGTTATTTAAAATATTTGAAATACCTATTAGATAAAATATTACAAGAAACTAAAATGGCTTTTATTTATGAACATTAAACAAATATGAGAAGCATTACATATTTAATCTTCAAAACAGTTCTTACAGTAGATAGTATTTTATAGATAAGGATGGTCTTATGTTAATCACGTCGTTGTAGGTAACCTGAACTCCTTTGCTTCTCTCCCCTGACACCATTTTTACCAGGGAAAACTCCAAACTACCTAAATCCATCTATCCATTTATTCTGCCCAGACATCTGGGCAGTGACTGTGGTAGGGAGAAATGTAATCTCACAAATCATTGTCACTCAAAACACCCAGTAATGCTTGGCAACTGTATTTTCCTAATCCAGAGTGGATGGACTTCCACTGGGTTTCAGGACTGCTTAGCATCCTGAACTATGTAGTCCCTGGAACAGCTAGACAGAATCTGGGACTGTGCAGTCAACCAGTCGTGGTATTTTATATATACCATGGTGTGACCAGGGTAGGACGCCCTGATTAATTTCATCACTGTCACTCTCATGGGTCCTCTTTATTTCTTCTCTAAATTTTCAATACTTCCTCCTTGAGGCCTTCTAATTTTCAATACTTCCTCCTTGTGACTTCATGTTCATTGAGATAGTAAAAAGAGAATTTGCTCATCTCATACCAGTTCCTTTACCTACCTGCCATGTATTCAGCCTTCTCTTCTATTGTTGTGGGTGAATTGTCCTCATTATTTTACAAATAATTCATAATTATCTTCTATCCTGCATAACATCTTGTCTCCTCTTACTTATTAAAGGATTCTTTTAGCATTAGTTCTCTCCTCCGCTTTTCCAATGTTTTTTCTTTTTACTAGTCATTTCTACCAGTGTATAAACATGAGCCCACATCCCTTCAACTGTCACTTCCATTTTCTCTGTTTTTGTTTTTCTTTCCTTTTTTTGGTCCTGGGGGTGGAATCCAGGACTTGGTGCCTGCTAGGCAAATGACATCCTCAGTTCTCTCTGGTTTTCTTTCCTTCTGTATTTTTTGGGTACTGGGGATTGAACTCAGGAGCACTTGACCACTGAGCCACATCCTCAGCCCTGTTTTTTTTTAATATATATATATTTTTAGTTGTAGATGGACACAATGCCTTTATTTATTTATTTCTATGTGGTGCTGAGGATCAAACCCAGTGCCTTACATGCTAAGCAAGTGCTCTCCCACTGACCCACAATCCCAGCCCCCCAGCCCGATTTTTTATTTTCTTTAGAGATAGGGTCTCAATGAGTTGCTTAGTGCCTCGCTTTTGCTGAGGCTAGCTTTGAACTTGTGATCCTTCATGTGCCACTGTACCCAACTCTGGTTTTCTTTATAGAAAACATTCTTGAAACTCTTCTTTAGAACATATTTTGTTAGGCTTTTGTTCCCCTTATTCCAACAAAGCAACTCTTGTGCTTATCCCTGTCTTCTGTGTTGCCGCATCCAGTGATCAGTTTCCAGTTTTCACTGTATTTGGAGCATCAGCATCATTTGGCACAGTTGATCATTACCTCCTCCATACACTTTTCTCAATCGACTATTCATCACCTTCAGTTCCCTTCTACTTCACTGATCTCCCGGCTGCTCTCCTTATCTCCCTAATTTTTTTTTATTTAACTATTTATTTTTGCCGTGCTGGGGATCGAACCCAGGGCCTTGTACTTACAAGGCAAGCACTCTACCAACTGAGCTATCTCCCTAGCCCCTTTCCCTAATTTTTAAACCTTGGAGTTATCAGGGTTTATTTTTTTCTAGTAGATTTCCTCTGATCCAGTTGATTTCATCCAGTCACATGACTCTTAAGTACATGGATGTGCTCACAACTTTCAAATGTAAATCTCCAGTCCCTGCGTTCACCTGAACTTGAGATTTGTATAGCCTTCAGTTTATTTAATGTCTACATTTGCCTAATAGACATAAGAACCTGTGACTGATTCCCCGACCCCAAAAACTTCCTTCTTCATCTTAATAAGTGGCAAATCTAATCCCCTACTTGTCAAACCAAATTTTTATTTCTTTTCATTTCTTAGATGAAATGAAAAAGATAGATTTTTCTTTCTCACATGTAAGGAGTCAAGGGCTGTTTGGGTTGTTCCCTGTTACCTGACTGGGCTCTGGATTCCTGTCTTCTTTCTTATGTGGCCTTTGCCTTAGGGAACAAGATGATGCTTCAGCTTCTGCACAGACAAAGCAGAAGAGCATGTATCAAAATTTCGATCTCATTCCCAGTTCCTCTGTTGGTTTCACTTTGTACATCTAGACATTAGCAAATCTTTTTCCCTCTACCTTCAGCGTGCCTTCAGCATTTTTACTGACTTCTGCCACTACCAGTAGCCTTCATTTCTCACCTGTATTATCGCAGAAATGTCTCACTGATTTCTCTGCTTCTGTAGCTTTATTTACAACTCAACATCTAGAGTGGACCTTTAAAAGCATAACTTTTCCCCAGCACCCCAAAAAATAAAAAAAAATTAAAAGCATAACTTTGATCATCTTACGTTGTTCAAAACTTTGCAATAGTTGTAAAATCCTAAGTCCTTATGATGGATTTTAATGTTTGTCATTCTTGTGCTTATTTAATTCTAGCCATTGACATTTTACTGTTGAAGCTTATTCCTGCTTAGGTCTCTCTGTGTGTGAGAGCCCTGAGAATGCTAGAAAGTCTCTACCACTGAACTAATTCTCATCTCTTTTTAAAGTTTTATTTTGAGACAAAATCTTGCCAAATTGCCTAACCTGGCCATGAATTTGTGATCCTCCTACCTCAGCCTCCTGAGCAGTTGGGGCTACAGGTATGCTCCTCGGTGCTCTGCCCAGCTTCAGGTCTTTGCATTTGCCTGGTGCCTCTGGGATGCTGAAATGAGCTTGTTTACTCATTTTCTTTAATTCTCTGCTCAAATATCATTTGATCAGAGATTTCCTTGACTAGCAATATAAAATAGGTGACCATCATGCCTGTCCCTTTGTCCTGCTTATTACCACTTGACATAATATGTACTTTTTTTCCTCATTATTTTTCTTTTCCCACTGAAAATGATGGGTTCATGAGGCAGGAATTTTAATTTGCATAGTATCCTAACACCTGAAATGTAGTGGATAGATAATAAACACTTAATTAATAGTTGCTAAATCAATGAATGGTTCCTTTTGAAATAATTTTGTGTAGTCGGGCATGTGCACACCTGTAATCCCAGCTGCTCAGGAGGCTGAGACAGGAAGATCGAAAGTTCAAGGCCAGCCTCAGCAACTAAGTGAGGCCCTAAGCAACTTAGTGAAACCCTGTCTCAGAATAAAAAATTAAAAGGACTGGAGATGTAGCTCAAATTGCCCCTGGGTTAAGTCCCCAGTAAATACCCTCCCCCTGCCCCTGCAAAGAAAAAGAAATAAGTATGTGATTTTTTTGTTTCCCCTTAAACCAAGGATTAAACCCAGGGGTGCTTAACCACTGAGCCACATTTCTAGCCCTTTTTATTTTTTATTTTGAGACAGGGTCTCACTAAGTTTATTAGAACCTATGTTGTTGAGGCTGACCTTGAACTTGTGATCCTTCTGCCTCAGCCTCCCAAACCCCTTTGATTACATGTGCGCCAACATGCTCTGCGTATGCTTTAGAATGAATTGTTTCGTAGTTTCTGCTTCAGGAAGATACGAATAATGCATTTTTCCTTTTCTGTTGATGTTTTATATTTCTTCTTTCCTGATGTAGATTCAACTATGTAATTACTAGTTTCATGTAACTTTGAAGAACATTCGATTTTGTAGTATCAGAAACTTGTATAGAAAGAAATATATATAGTATCTACATATATATGTATATATACACATATATTTACTATCTGAGATTGACATATACAGAGTGGGTTTGGGCTTATTTGAGCTATAAGTTGGGGGCATCAGCAGAAGAGACAAACACTGGCTGCCAGGCAGTTTTAAAAATGTTAAAGCTGGCCTGGGATTGTGGCTCATTGATAAAGTGCTTGCTAGCATGTGTGAGGCACTGGGTTCAATCCTCAGCACCACATAAAAATAAATAAGATAAAGGTATTGTGTCCATCTACAACTGAAAAAAAAAAAAAAGATCAAAAAAAGAAAAATGGTACTTGTCCCTCACTTACCACCCTATCTATGCTTTTCTGAATTTGTTACTTTTGATTTTTAATTTGTGGGTCAGTCTTGATGTTAACTTGATTTTACCCATTTTTAAAAACGTCAGAGAGCACCTCAGAGTTATTGGATCTGTGCCTTGTATACTGTGACTCAGGTGACCTATTGGAGAAGAAGAAAGCAGCTTTTTATTTCTACCAAAAAAGGCTGAAGGTTTTATATATCACAGTTAGGTATATTAAATCCATGAATTTTAGGGACAGCGCTGGGGATCAAACCCAGGACCTGTGCATGGTAGCCAAGCATTTTACCTCTGAGCTTTTCCTAAACCCTGATTAGGTAATAGTAAGAAGAAAAAAAAAAGGTCCAGAATGCATCAAATAAGGTGACTGTTTTTTCTTTTATAATTTTCACTTCAGTTCAACAAATAGTGATTAAATATACTATCTGCTTGTTATTGGAGTAATAAAAAGATAATAGGTTAGGTCCCTTCTTGTAAGAAAAGGTACTAAGAGCCCAAATTTGTCTCTAGGATGTTCCAGTGGAATATTTCTTTGTGAAATGCAATGGAACCCTCATTAGCATCAATGATACGGTGCAGCATGGAGCTGTTTATAGTTTGGAACCCCGACTTCGTGGTGGGAAAGGAGGTAGGACATGAATGTTGATTACTTAGTTTTCACACATCAGTAGTCTTTAGCAGTGTTTTGAATTAACCAACTCCTTGGTCTCTGAAGTATGCCAGCTTTGTTTTGCCTTATGAAATCCTTTATTAACCTAATTTTGAGTATTTCCTCTTTTATTCTTTTTGAGGAAGAAATAATTGTTTAGTACACATCACACCTTCAGCCAGATTGCTTTTAGGAACCCAGGTTCAAAAATTTCAGGGAAGATTAGATGAAGAAAGACGAACATTAGTCTCTCCCATTTGCTGAAGAAAAGAGCTTTAGATCTTCCAATTTTATTAAGAGTCTTTCTCCTTGTGCTTGGACAGATGACCTAATGTCACTTTAGGAAACAACTGTTTGCAGTGGGGGTAGATTAAGAAAGGACCTGGTTATACGTTATATCTAAGAAGAGAGAAAAGAAAAAGAGCAAAAACAGAATATGAACAGTTTTGGATATTTCTTCTGATGTACAAACATGTACTTCTTAAGTTTTCTCAAAAATCTACTGTGATTTGTTTTGGTTTTTCGGAGCATTGACATCTCAGACTGTGATCATTCAGCTGTTTAAATTTGTGTCTTAAGAATGAAGTATGTCATTCAACCATTGACAGCTTCAAGTTACCTTTCTTTTTAAACTCATTGAAAAATTTCACTACATAATTCTTGAATAATTAATCTGGGAATCTTGGGATCTCTGGCACTGACCAAAGCCCATTAAATATCCCCACTGTACAGTACAGTATTTTAGAAATAAAAAATGGAGGGTGAAAGGTTTCAGGGTCATCCAAGTTATCAGTCCTTTTGCCTTTGTAGCCTGAGCTACTATGTTCATGTTCACCTTTTAAAAAACAGAGAGAGAGAGAGAGAGATAAAGAAAAAGAGACTATAGAGATAGATAACTTAATCTATTGATAAACTTTTTTGCAAATTTGATTTGTATCTTTCTTTGAACATGTTTTAACCTGCTTCTCCAAACATATTGGCTCAGGTTTCGGATCCATGCTCCGAGCACTTGGTGCTCAGATTGAGAAGACAACCAATCGAGAAGCTTGCCGGGATCTCAGTGGAAGGAGATTACGCGATGTCAATCATGAAAAAGCGTAAGACACCCACCTCTTATGTTTTAAAGAGAGCAGCATACTTTCACTAGTGAATTACATATATGGCTATGCATACCAGAAATGTAAACTTAAAAATATTTACATTCTGTTATTTGACTCAACATTTTTCCATAATTTAATAATTATCTTTGGTTTTTAGTTAAGTCATTACAGTAAGCTGGCAATAAGTGTGGCATACCTTTCTGGGGAAATATCACAGTCTGAGTAAGAGTCTATTGATTCATGTGGAGGACCTTTTATATGTACAGTCATCCATTGCTTAACTCTGAAAACGTGTTCTGAGAAATGCCTCGTTAGACAAATTTGTTGTATAAGCATTAGAGTATACTTCTACAAACCCAGATGGTATAGGTTGATCACTCAGTGTAATCAAACAATATATGAGGCTGCTCCTGGCTAAACATGGCACACCATTTTACAGTAAACTTTTTTTTAACAAATAGAAATACACTCTAAAATAATAGTAGGTCCTGGGGTATAGCCTGGTGATAGAGCACTTGTCTAGCATGTGCAAGGCCCTTAGTTCTATCCCAGCAACAAAAATAAAATAACACCAAGTAATAGAGTGCATTAGATACATAAGCCAGTAAGTCATTTTTTAATCATCAGGGATTATAGTAGTCTACATAATTGTATGTGCTGTCTTTATATGCACCTGGCAGCACAATAGGTTTGTTTACACCAGCATCACCACAGATAGGTGAGTAATACTTTGTACTGCAATGTTACTGTGGCTACTGTGTCATTAGGCAGTAGAAATTTTCAGTTCCATTATAGTTCTGGACTATTGTCATATATGCAGTTTGTCATTGATAGAAACACATGACACATATATAACGTGTCCATTCAGTTACATCTCTTCTTCCTCTTCCCCAGAATGGCTGAATGGGTAAAGCAGCAAGCTGAGCGGGAGGCTGAAAAGGAGCAAAAGCGCCTGGAGCGGCTACAGCGGAAGCTTGCAGAACCCAAGCACTGCTTTGCTAGCCCTGACTACCAGCAGCAGTGCCACGAGATGGCTGAGCGGCTGGAGGATTCCGTCCTTAAAGGTGAGAATGAGTACTCCTCAGTGTGGTCCACAGGCACCACTGAAGCCTGCAGTTGCAGTGCTCCACACTGCACACGAAGAGCCTTCTTAAGCTCTTTTTTTTTTTTTTTGCGGTACTGGGGATCGAACTCAGGGCCTTGTGCTTGCAAGGCAAGCACTCTACCAGCTGAGCTATCTCCCCAGCCCCTTCTTAAGCTCTTTGGAGGGTCTCGGACTTCTGAGAATCTTCTGAAAAGCCTTGGAACCTCTCTCTTTAAAAACAAACAATATATTTTTAACTCCCCTCCAAATAAAACACACACACACACACACACACATTTGGCATACTTCAAACCCAAATTCTGTGGGCCCCAGGTAAGAACACATTTTATGTTTGTGTGTTGGGATATGCTTAGTCTTTAGGAGGTCCAGACCTCATTATATTTGCTTTCAATTTTAGCTCAATTAAAAAAATTTTTTCTGTGGAAGAGGTGCCAGGGATTGAATCCCAGGGGTACCTTACCACTGAGCTGTATCCCCAATCCTTTTTATTTTTAATTTTTGAGACAGGTCTCACTAAGTTGCTGAGGCTGACCTTGAACTTGTGATCCTCCTGCCTCAGCCTCTTGAGTCATTGGGATTATGGCATGTGTTACCATGCATAGCAATTTTTTAAATGGTTTTTAATGAGAATAATTCTCACTAAGATTTTGTCATTCAAAACTTTGTGCTAGACCTGTTGTGGGTACAGTTGAATAAAAAGGCATCTGTTCCTTCTAAAAAGATTGTGATAGTTGGGCATGGTGGTAGATTTCTTAAATTGCAGGTACTCAGATGCCTAAGGCAGATGATTAAAAGTTTAAGGCTAACTTCAGCAGTTTAGCAAGACCTTGTCTCAAAAAATATAACGGGACTGGGGTTGTAATTCATTGGCAGATTTGATCCTCGTTATGACAAAAAATAAAGGTTGTGATATAACAGGGGAAGCACAAATGTATGTAAATAACTGATATAAGAGAATAAATAAGTAGATTTGGAGAGGACTAGACATGAACCTGTCAGCTCAAAGTTACAAATTGGACATTGGTGCTTTAAAAAGCTGGTTCTAGAACCAGAACGTTTAGTTCAAATATTGACAAACTTGAAATTAATCTCCTTTTAGCCATATGAAATATTGGGTATATTAAGAAATTTAAATCTAGAATTTTAGATTTCATCTCCTCTTACGATCCAGATTTTATAATTTTTTAAAATTTGCCCGACAGTAGAAACTATTCAATTTCTGGTTAGGTATGCAAGCTGCTTCCAGCAAGATGGTATCAGCAGAAATCAGTGAGAATCGGAAGCGGCCTAACAAATCAAAAACAGACCAAGGAGCCAGTGCAAAGAAAAGGAAATGCTTTTGGTAAGTACCTTTCATTTTCATTTCAAAGTGATCTTTGAGGACTGACATGATTTATTTCCTTCTTGTCTATCCAGCAGAAGCACATTTTTAAATAATGTTGGACAGGAGCTTGGAGATTTTCCAGAGTGCTTCAGTCTTCAGGTTTTGGTGATTGTCACATTGTTCACACTAATAATGTGTTGTGCTCTGAATGCCATTAGTAGAATCTGAAGGATAATTTTTTTCCTTGGATGAAACATCAAATAGAGCTTTCTATTTGAATTACTTTTTGATGTTGAAAGAGTTAATTTCAAAAATTCCAGCTGAAAGACAAGCTGTATTTCCCCTTGATTCTGTTTTCTGTCATTTCGCTGTCATCATTGAGTTCTTCACCACTGTCACACTTGTGGGTGAAATGCACAACAACCCTTTTTCCTTCCATTCTTCTGATAGTTCTTTTGGCCTTCTGGTTGCCAGCTCAGTTCCCTTGGGCCAAGTTCTAGAAATTGGTGAGTACAAATGGATCTTGCTTCCTTGTTGGTCTCCCCTGGGGGGACAGAAGGATAATTATTAACCAGAGGTCATGTAACTCTTGAGTTCAGCTGAGAATTCTGTGTGTTCTTTCTGAGATGGGAATTAAATGTTCCTGAAAGAAGAGATAGTAGCATTACCTGTATTTTTAAAATTTATTGTGGTTTTTCGAGGTACAGTCCATAATATAACAAAATTCATCTGTTCTGATTGATCAATTCTGTGAATTTCGAAACGTATATAATATATAGTCATGTAACCATAATCACAGTCAAGGTAACAAGAGTATTTTCATCACCCTAAATAGTTCCTATGTGCCCCTATAGTTAATTACCTTCCTATACCCATAGACTCTGCAACCACTGACCACCAATGTGATGTTTCTTCTTGTGGTTTAGGCTTTTCCAGAATCTCTTACAACCTTTAGTGCCTGGCTTCTTTTGCTTAGCAGACATTTTTTTGTTTTTGGTACCTGGGATAGAACCCAAGGGACGCTTAACCATGGAGTCACATCCCCTGCTCTTTTTATTTTATTTATTTTTTTTTTTTTAAACAAGAAGTTTATTTAAACAACAAGACGCTTGACTTGAAGGGAAAACTATCTAGGAATCTTTTTTTTTAAGAGTAATTTACCCCTACTTAAAGACAGATTGCCCTACATGTAACAGCTACGTACAAAAAAGTTATAAAATTGTCCTTGGTTTTACAATGATAAATGAAAAACATTAAAATTCTCCAATCGAACAAGGTATGCAAGGATTTTTATGTTGTTCAGGTTTTTTTTGTTTTTTGTTTTTTGTTTTTTGTTAAAACAGTGAGAGCAAAATAACTTACTGGAATATAAAGATAAGAGCTGAATGAGCATGCCACTAATGGAGAAAGGGGATAATTTCACAGAACCAGTATTTTTCCCCATCCCATCTCCATTTGATGTCAATCAAAACATATCATTGGCCATTTAGTTAAAAAAAAAAAAATGCAATATGCTTGTACACATACACCAGTTACTTTATGTACAATAAAGGAATGGGGAAGGGGAAAATGAAAGAATAGAGAAAACTATACTGTAGTAGTCAGGATGTGGTGGAACCAAATTGCAGTTTTCTAATTAAGAATGTATTCTTGGTCTGTAGGAACAGAGTTCTGAAGTAAAGTAGCAGGTTCCCTTTTTAGTAGACACCTCCTGTCTGCTGCTGGAACACATCAATTGTATCTTCATCCTCCATTTCCAACTGTGCAGGTGTGTCTGTTTCATTAATTGGCTGCCCATCAAATCGGAATCTGATCTGCCTCATCGACAAACCCTGTCGTTCACAATAGGCTTTCATTAGTTTACTAAGTGGTGTATGCCTCTTAATCTTAAACTGCACCACAGAACCATCCTGCCCCGCCACCTTCAAGTTAATATGATCGTTGTTCTCAGTCTTGACTCCTTCCTTGGGCTTTTCGTCGGCCATGGCGAGCGCCGGAGTCTCCTCACTGCCGCTTCACAAAAGAGGTACCAGGTCCGCACCGAACGAGCACACAAGCAGCTCCAGGAGCGGCAGAAGAAGGAGGCGGCAGCGGTGGACGAGGGAGAGGGCGCGCGCCTCTTTTTATTTTTTATTTTGAGACATGGTCTCACTAAGATGCTTAGGGCCTTGCTGAGTTGCTAAGACTGGCTTTGAACTTGTGATCCTCTTTCCTCAGCCTCCTGAGTCACTGGGATTACAGGCATGCACGACCATGCCTGACTTAACATAACATGTTTAAGTATCATCTATGATATTATATGTGTCGGTATTTCATTCCTTTTTATTGCTGAGTTTCATGGATATACTACAATTTGTTTATCCATTCTTCACTTGATAGATATTTGGAGATTTTCCAGTTAAAGGCAATTATGAATAAAGCATAAGTTTTCTTTATAGCTTTATTATTTTATTTAATAAAATTAATATGAGGAGAGCTTTAAGCAAGATCAGCTTTATTTTAAGAGATTTACAACTTCTAAAACAAGATTCTGGCCAAAAAGGGTATGGGGTGGGGATGGAATGTAGGAAATCCTGTTGGATCTTTGGAAGGGTTGGGTCTAACCTCAGATTTTTTTTTTTTTTCCCCTTCTATTTATGCCTCTATACTTTTTTTTTTTTTTTTTTTTTTTTTTTTTTTTTTTTTTGAAATTGACCTACTCTCCATCTCAAGCTAGCATATTCAGATAATCTATTTCTTGGAGATCCCACAACTATTTAAATAAAAGTTATAGGCCTGTTGCAGTGGCAGAAGCCTGTAATTCCAGTGACTCAGGAACCTGAAACAGGAGGATTGCAGATTTGAGGCTTGCCTCAGTAACTTAGCCAGACCCTATCTCAGAATAAAAAAGAACTTGTGATGTAGTTCAATGGTGAAGCGCCTCTGGGTTCAACTATCAGTACAGTAAGCACATACCTACACACAAATAGAAGCGGTAAATGATGTCACACCTTTTTGTTACTTCTGACAGGTTGGGCATGGAAGGACTAGAGACTGCTGAGGGATCCAGTTCTGAAAGCTCAGATGATGACAGAGAAGAAGCACCTAGTACTTCAGGAATGAACTTCTCCTCTCCAAAAAATGGCAGGCATGATGTTGAGATGGCGGGCGAATTGCCCAGCAGTTCTCAGAGGGAGGAAGAATTGAGTACAGACTCTGGATTATCAGAACAAGTACAGAGCCCAGTGACTGACTCTGGGAAGAGTATTTCAGAAGACTTGGGTGCAGAACTGGGAGAGACATCTACTAAGGAGCACGAGGGGAGGAAGATGGTGAGAGAAGCAGAGACCAAGGAGAGAAAGAAAGCAGAGTGTCAAGAACTCATAGAAAGGGAGGCAGCTGGTGCTGGATGGAGTAAGGATAAAGAGAAGAAAGAAATCACTGATGGAGAAATAGTTGACAAGGTAGCTCCTGGAGAGATCAGGGAAAATGTCTCCGTTGACAAACTGGAGGAAAAACAGTCAGGAAACACAGTAAGTACTTATTTTGGGTCACTATCTAGAGCCAATCTCCATAATAAGTCATTAATATGAAAACATGCTTTTTTCCCATCAACTGCTTAGTGAAAGGCGTGTTTAATACTAGGAAGTACAGATGATGGAGGAGCTTGACACACTAAAGGGTTTTTTTTTTTTTTTTTTTTTTTTTAAGCTCTAGTATTTATACTATTTTGCCACTAGGTGGTGTCCTTGGGACCATATTCCATTAGTTCTAAGACGCACATTTTTGACATTTTATCATCTCTGAAGTCAGATGTATAACACACATGATAACTTAATTGGTACCTTTTTCCCACCCCTCTTTTCTTGTGGTACTGGGGATTGAATCCAAAGGTGCTGTACCCCTGAGCCACATCCCCGACTCTTCTTTTAATCTTTCATTTTGAGGCGGGATCTCACTAAGTTGTCCCAGCTGGCATTTAACTTGGAATCCTCCTCCCTCAGTCTCCCTAATCTCTGGGATTACAGGTGTGCACCACTGGATGCAGCTGTTCTTTTTTTTTTTTTTTTTTTTTTTTGTGGTGCTGGGGATTGAACCCAGGGCCTTGTGCTTGCAAGGCAAGCACTCTACCTAACTGAGCTATATCCCCAGCCCTGTACTTCTTAATGCATAAAATAAGTAGGGTACATTTTGATAGATGGCACTTTAGTTTTATATCAGCTATATTTCCTATCACTAGACTACCTGCGTGCAGTTTTTTCTTTCTCATATGAGACATTTTGAACAATAGTTGTCAGCTGGATATAAAGATCTTTCCAATAGAAGAGAAAAAAGAAAGTTATCATTAAATCTAAGTCCCACATTTAACCTTTTAAAAAGTCATTTTCATTGTTCATACTTTTCCAGAGGTAGGTGATTATTTTCTATCTTCAGTGGAATAACTTCCAGCAAAAATCTTTAATTTTACTCTCTGAATTAATGGTTTGCTTTTTTAGAACAAGAGCATCCTGATTCTGCTTGTCATTTGTCTAGTCAGAACCTTCCCTATCCCTGTCCCCCAACATAAGCAAAAATGCATAGATTGCCCTTTCTGTGGAGGACACTGAAATCTTTTATGCTAGTGCTTTAATTTGACCTCACCTTATCTCTGTAGTTGTAAGCATATGATTTGTTTTAGTGTTATGTGTGCTAGGAATTGAACTTGGGACTTCACACATGCTTAGCAAGAACTCTACCACTGAGCTACATCCTTATTAGCTCTAGGCATTTAATTTTTATGTTGCATGTGTACATTAGGAGTTTTTTGTTTGTTTTTTATTTTGATTTTATTTATTTATTTGTACTGGAGATTGAACCCTGGCGTGGTTTACTACTGAGCTACATCCCCAGACCTTTTTATTTTTTTTTATTTTGAGTCAGTCTTGCTAAGTTGTTCAGGCTGACCTCAAATTCATAATCCTCCTGCCCCAGCCTCCCAAGTCACTAGGATTACAGGTGTGCACCACCACACCCAGCTAATATTAGAAGGTTTATCCCAGCTAAAGTTTTAGAAAAATGAATAAAGGCCTGGTGCAGTGGTATACACCTGTAATTTCAGCAGCTTGGGAGGCTGAGAGAGGAAAATCACAAGTTTGAGGCATTGGCAATTTAGAGCTTGTCCCAAAATAAAAAGTAAAAAGGGCCACAAATAGTTCAGTAAAGTGTCCCTAGATGTATGTAATTCCCAGTACCAAAAAAAAAAAAAAAAAAAAGATTAGTTTATTAATCATATGTATATTTTTAAAACATATTTATTATTTGTTCATGAACCTTTTTTAAAAATTTATTTGTATGTGGTGCTGAGAATCAAACCCGGTGCCTTACACATGCTAGGCAAGCACTCTACCACTGAGCCACACACAGTCTCAGTCCCCTAATCATATATATATAAAGAATACCTATAGAATAACATCTAGATGATTATTAAAACTCATTAATAAGATAATGGCAATTACATGACAATTCCTTGAAAAACAGTGTAGTTAACAGAAAACTGTTAACTTGGTTTTAAATGTTTTCTTTTTTTTCCCCTCAGGTTCTTGGTCAGGAAGCTATGGATTTGCTGGCATTCAGCTCTGCTGCAGAACTGGAGTCATTGGGTTTGGAAAAACTCAAGAGTGAACTGATGGCCCTTGGACTGAAGTGTGGGGGGACACTACAGGAACGGGCAGCAAGACTCTTCTCTGTCCGAGGATTGGCAAAGGAGCAGATTGACCCAACTTTATTTGCCAAGCCTTTGAAAGGAAAGAAGAAATGAAATTCACCAGAGCTGAGTCCCTGTGTGTAGTCTGCTGGATAATCTGCCTAATGTGGACTTGTAGCCATTATTCCCATCAATTAAAAGCTATTTTTAACACCCTAATCTTAACTGTCCCTCCCTTTTTTTTTTTTTTTTTAATTACTGCATTCATAGAATTAAGTGTGAAACCATCTGGGCCTAAAGTTTTCTTCAAGTTTTTTTTTCAAGGGCAAGGGTACTGGGGATTAGACCCAGGGCATTTTACCATTGAGCTGCATCCCCAACCCTTTTTACTCTTTATTTTGAGACAGGGTTTTACTCAGTTGCTGAGTCTTGCTCAAACTTGGGATCCTCCTACCTTAGTCTCCCAAATTGCTGGGATTGTAGGCATGTGGCACTGTGTCCAGCCTAAGGTTTTTTATAATAAATAATTTGTTAACTACAGAGCTGTTGAGATTTTGGTTAGGTGAGTTATATTCTCAAAGAATTTATCCGTGTGGTCCAAGTTGTCAGGTTTGTAGACAAAGTTTTTATAATAGTCCTTTCTTTCCTTTTAATGTCTATGGGTACTTTGCGAAAACTACTTTTTCATTCCAATTCTTGTAATTTCTTTTTTTGTTGTTGTTAGTTTTTGCACCCAGGACCTGGTGCATGGTAGGCAAGTACCCTATCAGTGAGGTACATCCCAGTCCTGATACTGGTAATTTCAGTTCTCCATTTATCAATCCAGCTGTAGGTCTATTAATTTTGTTGATCCGATTTTCCAGGAACCAGTATTGGCTTTGTTAGTTTTTCTCAATTGTTTTTGTTGTCATTGATTTCTGCTGTATATAGTTCCTCTTAGTTTAGCTTGGGTTTACTTCCTTTTTAGCTTCCTAAGATAGGTCTTAGGTCATTGAGTTTTAATTTTTTTAGTATAAATATTTAAAAGTAAATTTCCTTTTAAATGCTACTTTAGTTACATCTTGACCATTTTAACATTTTTATTATCAAGTTCTAAATATTTTGATTTCCTCAAGTTCTTTGACCCATGGATTAGCTTGAAGTGTGTTGTCTAATTAGTAAGTGTTTATTTCCCCCTAAATATCTTACTACTGATTTCTACTTTAATCCCATTGAGATCAGAAAATATCCTCTACAGTTTCAAACCTTTTGGTTTTATCAATACCTGTTGTATGACCCAATATTTCTTTAATTCTATCAATTTTTGCTTTATGTTTTACAGTTCTGTTACTGTTTTCCTAATGTATTGAATAATTTATCAGCACTCTATCACTGAGCTTCACCCCAACCCTGTACTAAATGTTTCATCATTGTGAAATTTCCCTCTTTATCTGATAATACTTTTTGTATAAAAGGCTACTTTACTTTATCTAATGTGTATGTAGCCTCTCCAGCCTTATACTTAACTATTTGAAGTGTACCTCTGTACCTTTTTCTGTTCATTTACTTACTACCTCTGAGTCTTTCTATTTAAAGTGGGTTACTTACAGCATATACTTGGGGCTTGCATTTTTTAGTCTTGTCTCTGCCTTTTAATTAGAATCTTTACCATTAAACGTAATTTCTTTTTTTGCCGGGGAGGCAGGGCAGTAGGGATTGAACCCAGAGGTGCTCAATCACTGAGCCACATCCCCAGACCATCTTTTTATTTTTTATTTTGAGACAGGGTATCATTAAGTTGCTTAGGGCCTTGCTAAGTTGCTGAGGCTGGCTTTGAACTTGGAGTACTCCTGCCTCAGCCTCCTGGGCTGCTGGGATTATAGGCATATGCCACTGTGTCCAGCTCGTGTAATTATTGATACAGTTAGTTCTTTGTTTTTTGTTTTTTTTTTTGCTGTTGTATTTTTTTTTTTTTTTTTTTTTTTTTTGGTACCAAGGATTGAACTCAGGGGCACTTAACCACTGAGCCACATCCCAAGCCTTTTTTAACTTTTTATTTTGAGACAGGGTCTTAAGGCCTTGCTAAGTTGCCGAAGCTGACTTTGAACTTGCTTTAACTTCCAAGCTGCTGGGATTACAGGCGTGTGCCACTGTGCCCAGCCAGTTAGATTTAGATCTAACATTTTGCTGTTTTTTTGTTTGGTTTGGTTGATTGTTTCAGAAGTGCATTTAGTTTATTGGCATTTTAGCTGTACTCTGCATAATTATTTTAGTGTTATTTTAAGGATCACAATATATGTTCCCACTTTTTCAGTCTACTAATAGTAAATGCACCACTTCACATAAAATGTAGAAATCCTTTAACTCTGTAGGTATGTTTATCATCCCTTTCTTTTATACTGTAGTTGTCACATGTATTGAATCTATAAGCTCTGTAATACAATTTCTGCTTTAAATAATAATGTATTTTAAAGAAATTAAGAGAAAAAATTTGAAAATGTATCTTTTTATATTTATGTGCGTATTTACCCTTCTGGAAGGTCTGGTATCATTTCTCTTCAGCCTGAAGAATTTTTTATATATAGTACAGGGAACAAATTTTTCTTTTTATCACTTTAAGAATCTTTTTCCATTGTCTTATAGGCTCTGCTGTTTCTGGTGACCAGTCAGTGGTTATATGAGTGATTGCTCCCTTTATATAATGTGTCTTTTTCTGTGGCTGCGCTCACTATGACTTGATGCAGTTTACTGTGTGAATCTTGGAGAGTGATGAACTTCTTGGCTGTATAAATTTATGCCATTAATCAAACTTGGAAAAATTTCAGTGATTATTTATTCAGATCTTTTTCTGTCTTATTCTCATGGAATTTCAATTACAGCTTACAAATAGGCTAAACCACTACACGACTATGACTCCCTTAAGTCCCTGAGTCTCTGCCTCACCAAACATTTCTGGTTTTGGATCCAATTTCTGTGATCTAGCCCGGTTGGTGGATGGAGTCCATCAGCCCACGTTGCCCAGCCTCTCACCAGAATGGGCATTTCTTAGTACCATCACTATACTCTTTGGCTAGAGTCCCTAGAGAGTGTGGCCCTGGTGTGAACTTGGTGGTTCCAGAGAGGCAGCCATGGGACCATCACTCACTTTTGCTTCCCACAACTGGGGACCTGAGGCATGTTTTTCTGATTGCCACAGTATGTTTTTCTGTAGCTTAGAATCCTCTTTCTAGTGTGGGTATTGAAAGCAGTTTTCACATTACTTAGGTACCTATTTAGATCTTTAAAAAGGGGGTTGGGTACAGTGGCACACACCTGTAATCCCATCTGCTTGGGAGACTGAAGTGGGAGTTTAAAGCCAGTCTGGGCAGCAAAGACTGTCTCAAAAAAAAGCTGGGCGTGGTGGTGCAAGTCTGTAATCCCAGCTATTTAGAAGTCTGAGGCAGGAGGATTACAAGGCCAGTGTGGGCAATTTAGTAAGACTTGGTGTCAAAAGGGAAAAAAAGGGGCTGGAGCCGGAGCTCAGCGGTAGAGCACTTGCCCAGCATTGTGCGAAGCTCTGGAATCCATTCCAGTACCTCAGGGGTGGGGATGGGGGAGGAAAAGAAAGAAAAAACATTTAAAGGGAAACATTTAGATTTACTGGAGGTTTACTTTGTAAGATTTGAGAGTTGGTTGGTTGGTTGGTTGTTCTTACTCTCAGGGGATAGGGTAGCTGTGCTTAAAGAATGTCTTTTTATCATGACAGCATGAGGTTGGCCTGGCTAGAGCATCTTCCTACTTGACCTCGCTGTGCTCTTCCGGTTGCCAGAGCTCTAGCTGTGTCCTGCCTTATTTAGCATGGGAGTGCGAGCAGCTCTGGCTTTGCTCCCTACAGGCAAATGGATCTGACTAGCAAAGTTAAAAGACTGCAATTCTGCCTAGCTTGGTGGCACATGCTTGTACAATCCCAGTGTCTCAGGAGGCTGATGCAGGAGGATCCCGAGTTCAAGCATTTTAGTGAGGCCCCAATCAACTTAGTGGGACCTTGTCTGTAAAAATACTAAGGGCTGGGGATATGGTTGAGCATCTCTGGGTTCAATCCCTGGTACAAAAAAAAAAAAAAAAAGAAGACTGGAATTCTGTAATTGGCCCTATCTTATAACATTAAAAGTTAGACATAAGGAACAGTAATTGACCATCTTGCCATTCTACGTGGCTGTAGTTCCCTCAGCCCTTGCTAGTCCATGCATGGGGATAATGGACTTTTGCTATGTCATTTTACTTAACATTTTTTTGATTTAGGGATACCTTTACTTTATAATGCTTATTTTTCTTGGTTTCTGTGTATGAATGTGTACCTGTGTGTAGGTATTGGAGGTTGAACCCAGGAATGCTTTTTCTTTGAACTACATCCCTGATCCTTGTTTTGGCCTTGAACTTGCAGTCCTCCTGCCTCCCAAAGTAGCTGGAATTGCAGGTGTGCTCTGCCACACCTGGCCCTCAGCTTCTGAAGCTAACACTGAACTTCCTCCCAGTCCTTTGGTCACCTGAAGGAAGAGTTTGCAAGAGGGAGATATAAAAATATGCTCAAGATTACTTTTTTTTGGGGGGGTGGGAGGGATATGGGGGATCAAACCCAAGGCCTCAGGTGTGCTGGGCCAGCACTCTACTGCCAAGTTATACCCTTCTTGAACCAGCATTCTCAAGGTTAAAAGCACCCTCTCAGGAAGTCCAGTAACTTAAAACCGGGTACTAATAATTCTGGACCTGGCTCTGATCAAAATCACAAAGATTTTGACTTAAATTGCATGACCTTATTTATGTCTCTGAACTAGAATTTGGGAAAGGGTATTATGGAATCGGTGACCCTGTGTCACAGGTTGATTGCTCTTAGTCACCCAACTATTGGCCTATTTCTGGGAAGAAAATCTGGTTCAGGCAGCTCTGATCCTTGGTAATGAAGAATTAATGTGAATTTTTAAAAATGCTTTTGAGTGTTACTTTTTCTTTTCTTTATTTTTTATTTATTTTTATTTTTAATTTTTTTATTGTAAACAAATGGGATACATGTTGTTTGTACGTGGCGTAAAGGCATACCATTTGTGTAATCATAAATTTACATAGGGTAATGTTTGATTCATTCCGTTATATTTCCCTTCCCCCCACCCCTCCCACCCCTCCCACCCCTCTTTTCCCTCTATATAGTCCCTCCTTCCTCCATTCTTGCCCCCCTCCCTAACCCTAACTCTAACCCTAACACTAACCCCTCCCACCCCCCATTATGTGTCATCATCCACTTATTAGCGATATCATTCATCCTTTGATTTTTTGAGATTGGCTTATCTTACTTAGCATGATATTCTCCAATTTCATCCATTTGCCTGCAAATGCCATAATTTTATCATTCTTTATGGCTGAGTAATATTCCATTGTATATATATACCACAGTTTCTTTATCCATTCATCAATTGAAGGACATCTAGGTTGGTTCCACAATCTGGCTATTGTGAATTGAGCAGCAATGAACATTGATGTGGCTGTATCTCTGTAGTATGCTGATTTTAAGTCCTTTGGGTATAGGCCAAAGAGTGGGATAGCTGGGTCAAATGGTGGTTCCATTCCAAGTTTTCTAAGGAATCTCCACACTGCTTTCCAGAGCGGTTGCACTAATTTGCAGCCCCACCAGCAATGTATGAGTGTACCTTTCTCCCCACATCCTTGCCAACACCTGTTGTTGCTTGTATTCTTGATAATCACCATTCTAATTGGGGTGAGATGGAATCTTAGGGTGGTTTTGATTTGCATTTCTCTTATTATTAGAGATGTTGAACATTTTTCCATATGTTTGTTGATTGCTTGTATATCTTCTTCTGTGAAGTGTCTATTCATTTCCTTAGCCCATTTGTCAATTGGATTATTTGCATTCTTGGTGTAGAGTTTTTTGAGTTCTTTATAGATTCTGGAGATTAGTGCTCTATCTGAAGTATGATTGGCAAAGATTTTCTCCCACTCTGTAGGCTCTTTCTTCGCATTGCTGATAGTTTCTTTTGCTGAGAGAAAACTTTTTAGTTTGAATCTATCCCAGTTATTGATTCTTGCTTTTATTTCTTATGCTATGGGAGTCCTGTTGAAAAAGTCTGGTCCTAAGCCAACATGTTGAAGATCTGGACCTACTTTTTCTTCTATAAGATGCAGGGTCTCTGGTCTGATTCCAAGGTCCTTAATCCATTTTGAGTCGATTTTTGTGCATGGTAAGAGATATGGGTTTAGTTTCATTCTGTTGCATATGGATTTCCAATTCTCCCAGCACCATTTGTTGAAGAGGCTATCTTTTCTCCATTGCATATTTTTGGCACCTTTGTCTAGTATGAGAAGATTGTATTTATTTGGGTTTGTGTCCGTGTCCTCTATTCTGTACCATTGATCTACCTTCCTATTTTGGTACCAATACTATGCTGTTTTTGTTACTATTGCTTTGTAGTAGAGTTGAAGATCTGGTATTGCAATACCCCCTGCTTCACTCTTTCTGCTAAGGATTGCTTTAGCTATTCTGGGTTTCTTATTCTTGCAGATGAATTTCATAATTGCTTGCTCTATTTCTGTAAGGTACATCATTGGGATTTTAATTGGAATTGCATTGAATCTGTATAGCACTTTTGGTAGTATGGCCATTTTGACAAGATTAATTCTTCCTATCCAAGAACATGGGAGATCTTTCCATCTTCTAAGGTTTTCTTTAATTTCTTTCTTTGGTGTTCTGTAGTTCTCATTGTCGAGGTCTTTCACCTCTTTTGTGAGATTGATTCCCAAGTATTTTATTTTTTTCGAGGCTATTGTGAATGGGGTAGTTTTCCTAATTATTCTTTCCAAAGATTTGTCACTTATGTATAAAAATGCATTAGATTTATGTGCATTGATCTTATATCCTGCTACTTTACTGAATTCACTTATGAGTTCTAAAAGTTTTCTGGTGGAATTTCCTGGTTCCCCTAAGTATATAATCATATCATCAGCAGATAGGGATAGTTTGAGTTCTTCTTTTCCTATTCGTATCCCTTTAATTTCTTTGGTCTGTCTAATTGCTCTGGCAAGAGTTTCAAGGACGATATTGAAAAGAAGTGGTGAAAGAGGGCATCCCTGCCTTGTTCCAGTTTTTAGGGGGAATGCTTTCAGTTTTTCACCATTTAGAATGATATTAGCCATGGGCTTAGCATAAATGGTCTTTACAATGTTAAGGAATGTTCCCACTATCCCTATTTTTTCTAGTGTTTTGAGCATGAAGGGGTGCTGTATTTTATCAAATGCTTTTTCTGCATCTATTGAAATAATCATGTGATTCTTGACTTTAAGTCTATTGATATGGTGAGTTACATTTATTGATTTCCTGATGTTGAACCAACCTTGCATCCCTGGGATGAAACCCACTTGATCATGGTGCACTATCTTTTTAATATGTTTTTGTATGTGATTTGCTAAAATTTTGTTGAGAATTTTTGCGTCGATGTTCATTAAGGATATTGGTCTGAAATTTTCTTTCCTCGATGTGTCTCTGTCTGGTTTAGGTATCAGGGTAATATTGGCTTCATAGAATGAGTTTGGGAGGGTTCCCTCCTATTTTATGGAATACTTTGAGAAGTATTGGAATGAGCTCTTCTTTAAAGGTTTTGTAGAACTTGGCTGAGAACCCATCTGATCCCGGACTTTTCTTTGTTGGTAGGCTTTTGATGACTTCTTCTATTTCATTACTTGAAATTGGTCTATTTAAATTGTGTATATCCTCCTCGTTCAGTTTAGGCAATTCATATGTCTCTAGAAACCTGTTGATGTCTTCGAAATTTTCTATTTTGTTGGAGTATAGATTTTCAAAATAGCTTCTAATTATGTTTTGTATTTCAATCGTGTCTGTTGTGATATTACCTTGTTCATTCCGAATTTTAGTGATTTGGGTTTTCTCTCATCTTCTCTTTGTTAGTGTGGCTAAAGGTTTATCAATTTTGTTTATTTTTTCAAAGAACCAACTATTTATTTTGTCAATTTTTTGTATTGTTTCTTTTGTTTCAATTTTGTTGATTTCAGCTCTGATTTTAACTATTTCCTGTCTTCTACTACTTTTGGTGTTGGTCTGTTCTTCTTTTCCTAGGGCTTCGAGCTGTAGTGTTAGGTCGTTTATTTGTTGAGTTTTACTTCTTTTATTGAATGCGCTCCATGAAATAAATTTTCCTCTAAGTACTGCTTTCATAGTGTCCCAGAGATTTTGATATGATGTTTCTTTGTTCTCATTTACCTCTAAGAATTTTTTAATTTCCTTCCTAATATCTTCTGTTATCCATTCATCATATAATAGCATATTGTTTAATCTCCAGGTGTTGGAGTAGTTTCTGTTTTTTACTCTTTCATTTATTTCTAACTTTAATCCATTATGATCTGATAGAATGCAAGGTAGTATCTCTATCTTCTTGTATTTGCTAACGTTAGCTTTGTGGCATAATATATGGTCTATTTTAGAGAAGGATCCATGTGCTGCTGAGAAGAAAGTGTATTCGCTCTTGGTTGGATGGTATATTCTATAAATGTCTGTTAAGTCTAAATTATTGATTGTGTTATTGAGATCTATGGTTTCTTTGTTCAATTTTTGTTTGGAAGATCTGTCCAGTGGTGAGAGAGGCGTGTTAAAATCACCTAGTATTATTGTGTTATGGTCTATTTGGTTTCTGAAATTGCGAAGGATTTGTTTGATATACATGGATGAGCCACTGTTTGGGGCATAGATGTTTATGATTGTTATGTCTTGCTGATTTATGCTTCCCTTAAGCAGTATGAAATGTTCTTCTTTATCCCTTCTGACTATCTTTGGCTTGAAGTCCACATTATCTGAAATGAGGATGGATACTCCAGCTTTTTTGCTGAGTCCATGTGCATGGTATGCTTTTCCCCATCCTTTCACCTTTAGTCAATGGATATCTTTTTCTATGAGGTGAGTCTCTTGCAGGCAACATATTGTTGGATGTTTCTTTTTAATACAATCTGCCAGTCTGTGTCTTTTGATTGATGAATTCAGGCCATTAACATTCAGGGTTATTATTGAGATATGATTTGTATTCCCGGTCATTTGGTTCATTTTTTAAATTTTATTTATTTATTTATTTATTTATTTTTGACATGACTTGGTTCCTCCTTTATTTGACAATTCCTTTAGGATAATTCCTCCCTTTGCTGATTTGCTTCTTTGTTTTTCATCTCTTCCTCATGGAATATTTTGCTGAGAATGTTCTGTAATGCTGGCTTTCTTTTTGTAAATTCTTTTAGCTTTTGTTTATCATGGAAGAATTTTATTTCATCGTCAAATTTGAAGGTAAGTTTTGCTGGGTATAAGATTCTTGGTTGGCATCCATTTTCTTTCAGGGCTTGAAAAATATTGTTCCAGGCCCTTCTAGCTTTTAGGGTCTGGATTGAAAAATCTGCTGATATCCGTATTGGTTTGCCTGAATGTAATTTGGTTCTTTTCTCTCATAGCCTTTAAAATTCTGTCTTTATTTTGTATGTTAGCTGAAATTGGCTATGATAACAGTCTATTTAGGATTAAAGAAACTATATATATTTTAGTTGTAGGTGGACACAATACCTTTATTTTTATGTGGTGCTGAGGATTGAACGTAGGGCCTCATGTGTATTAGGTGAGTGCACTACTACTGAGCCATAGCTCTAGCCCAGGGATTAAAGGATCTTTCAGGGGGTTGTAGCTTAGTGGCAGAACATGCGTTTAGTGTGCTCAAGGTCCTGGGTTCAGTTACCAGCACCATAACAAAACAAAAAGAGACTAAATTATCTTGAAGCGAAAAAGTAATAAGGAAATAAGGGATTGGGGTAAATGCTTAATGGAAATAGGAGCATGATACTGGATATTGCAGTGAAACTTCCAAGTTTACCAAGTAGATCACTTGGTGCACTTCATGATTTAGTATAGGAATGGCGGTTAATCTGGGGAGGCATGTCATGTCCCTGCTGTTTAAAGTTCTGCTCATCTTTCAAGACAGGTCACATGCTACATCCTGCTAGTCTTAGGGGCAGCTTATGAAGTTTACTTAGCAGACTTACAGTTCCAAACTTTTTGAATGTGCATGTTTACCAGTAAAACATGGAGGATATGCATCCCAGATAATGTCACTTATCTGTCGGAGGCCTCCATTTTTTTTTTTTTTTAATTATTGTAAATGAATGGGATACATGTTGTTTCTCTGTTTGCACATGGAGTCAAGGCATACCATTTGTGTAATCATAAATTTACATAGGGTAATGTTGTTTGATCCATTCTGTTATTTTTTTCCCTCCCTCCCACCCCTCCCACCCCTCTTTTCCCTCTATACAGTCCTTCCTTCCTCCATTCTTACAACCCTCCTTATCCCTAACCCTAAACCTAATCCTAACCCAAATGCTAACCCCTCCCACCCCCCATTATATGTCCTCATCCGCTTATCAGCAAGATCATTCGTCCTTTGCTTTTTTGAGATTGGCTTATCTCACTTAGCATGATATTCTCCAATTTCATCCATTTGCCTGCAAATGCCATAATTTTATCATTCTTCGTGGCTGAATAATATTCCATTGTATATATATGCCACAGTTTCTTTATCCATTCATCAACTGAAGGGCATCTAGGTTGGTTCCACAATCTGGCTATTGTGAATTGAGCAGCAATGAACATTGATGTGGCTGTATCTCTGTAGTATGCTGATTTTAAGTCCTTTGGGTATAGGCCAAAGAGTGGGATAGCTGGGTCAAATGGTGGTTCCATTCCAAGCTTTCTGAGGAATCTCCATACTGCTTTCCAGAGTGGCTGCACTAATTTGCAACCTCACCAGCAATGTATGAGTGTACGTTTTTCCCCACATCCTCGCCAACACCTATTGTTGCTTGTGTTCTTGATAACCGCCATTCTAATTGGGGTGAGATGAAATCTTAGGGTAGTTTTGATTTGCATTTCTCTTATTACTGGAGATGTTGAACGTTTTTTCATATATCTGTTGATTGCTTGTATATCTTCTTCTGTGAAGTGTCCATTTCCTTAGCCCATTTGTTGATTGGATTATTTGTATTCTTGGTGTAGAGTTTTTTGAGTTCTTTATAGAGTCTGGAAATTAACGCTCTATCTGAAGTATGAGTGGCAAAGATATTCTCCCACTCTGTAGGCTCTCTCTTCACATTACTGATAGTTTCCTTTGCTGAGAGAAAGCTTTTTAGTTTGAATCTATCCCAGTTGTTGATTCTTGCTTTTATTTCTTGTGCTATGGGAGTCCTGTTAAGGAAGTCTGATCCTAAGCCAACAAGTTGAAGGTTTGGACCTACTTTTTCTTCGATAAGATGCAGGGTCTCTGGTCTGATTCCAAGGTCCTTGATCCACTTTGAGTTGAGTTTTGTGCAGGGTGAGAGATAGGGGTTTAATTTCATTCTGTTGCATATAGTTTCCAGTTTTCCCAGCACCATTTGTTGAAGAGGCTATCTTTTCTCCATTACATATTTTTGGCACATTTGTGTAGTATGAGAAGATTGTATTTATTTGGGTTTGTGTCCATGTCCTCTATTCTATACCATTGATCTACCTTCCTATTTTGGTACCAATACCATGCTGTTTTTGTTACTATTGCTTTGTAGTAGAGTTGAAGATCTGGTATTGTGATACCCCCTGCTTCGCTGTTTCTACTGAGGATTGCTTTAGCTATTCTGGGGTTTTTATTCTTGCAGATGAATTTCATAATTGCTTGCTCTATTTCTGTAAGGTACATCATTGGGATTTTAATTGGAATTGCATTGAATCTGTATAGCACTTTAGGTAGTCCATTTGGTTTTCATCTCCCTTTGAATGCAAACCACACACTTAAAATGTTCTGCATGCCCCTCAGTTGTACCCCTCTCCCCTCTCTGGCCATTTTCTTGCCTCACTGTGCCCCAGCCACCCTGGCTTCCTGGCTGTTTCTTGAACAAACTAAAGGTGCTCTACTCCTACAGTTCAGCAAGGACTCTTCCCTCCACCTGGAACATTCTTTTCCCAGATATCCACAAGGATGGCTCCTTCACCTCTCACTCTGATTTAAAATGGCAGGCTGGGCATGGTGGCACATGACTGTAATTCCAGTGACTAGGGAGGCTGAGGCAAAAGGATCACAAGTTTGAGATCAAGTGGTTAGTCTAGCAAGATACTGTCAAAATAAAAAAAAGGATAGGGATGTAGCTCAGTGGCAGAGCACCCTTGAGTTCAATCCCTAGTACCATTAAAAAAAGAAGGAGGGTGTTGGTGGGGGAAGAGGTACACTAAAACATTGCTGGTGGGGTTGCAAATTAGTTCAGCCACTCTGGAGAGTGGCGTGGAGATTCCTTGGAAAACTTGGAATGGAACCGCCATTTGACCCAGCTATCCCACTCCTTGGCCTATACCCAAAGAACTTAAGATCAGCATACTACAGAGATACAGCCACAACAGTGTTCATAGCTGCTCAATTCAAATAGCTAGATTGTGGAACCAACCTAGATGCCCTTCAGTTGATGAATGGATAAAGACACTGGTATATATACACAATGGACTATTACTCAGCCATAAAGAAGAATAAAATCATGGCATTTGCAGGTAAATGGATACAGTTGGAGAATATCATGCTAAGTGAGATAAGCCAATCCCAAAAAAACCAAAGGCTGAATGATCTAAGTGGATGATGATACATAACGGGAGGGTGGGAGAGAGGCAAGAATGGAGGAAGGATGGATTGTATAGAGGAAAAAGAGGGGTGGGGAGATGGGGGGGAGGAAAAATAACAGAAGGAGACAAACATCATTACCCTATGTACATGTATGATTATGCAAACGGTGTGACTCTTACTTCTTGTACAACCAGAGAAACAACAGTTGTACCCCATTTGTGTACAATGAATCAAAATTTAAAAAAAAGAAGGAGGAGGAGACAGTAGCACACCTCCTTCCATATTTTTCCTATTTTTCTTTTTTTTTTATTTTTGGTACTGGGATGCTTAACCCCTGAGTCACATCAGAAGAGGAAGAAGGAGAAGGAGAAGAAGGAGGAGGCAGTAGTACTCCTAGCTTTCCTTTCTTTTCTGCCTATTTTTTCATAGTATTTATTACCAATTATATTGTTTATTTCACTTACTGAATGTCCCTCTCCATTGGAAATAATCTTTTTAGGACAGAGTTTTGTCTGTTAGTGTTTAGGACATAGAAGATGCTCCACAGATATTGGTGAAATAAATGACATTTTTCCAAAATGGGACCTGAGAGCAACTGAGCACCTGAGGAGCAAGTGTGCTTGGCAGTTCTGTGAAGGGCTTCCATGGGTTGCATACCACCTGTCAATTACGAAAAAGGTTACCCATTCTGTGAAGAAAGACTTTCTTTGTTTCCTTTTTATTTTATTATTATGATTATTATTTTATTATTTTTGTAGTTGTAGATGGACAACATGTCTCTATTTTATTTGTTTATTTGTATGTGGAGCTAAGGATCCAACACCAGAGCCTCACACGTGCTAGGCAAGTGCTCAGCGCCAGCCCTGAAGACTGTCTATGAACAGTAGAGGGCGCTGTGCACCAATAAATGCAGGCAGAGAAGGCGGGCAGGAAGAAGCTCAGAGGAAGATGGGGAGGTGGGAGGGCAGTGGTATGGGGTAGCAGGTGGCAGTAATGGATTCCTAAGAGCCGGTGCAGCTGCCCACTGCCACTAACCCTCATACAGATTATGTGGCAGGCAGATGGTTAGGTGCAGCTGACCCAGATTTGACGCGAATCTGTTCTCTCTGACTTTTGAATTCTCAGATTTCACTTGAGTTTTCAGTCTACAAGCTATGAATAAATCATGCACAGGCATGTTCAATATTCCATAACATTATTATTTTTCTCTTTGACAAGTCTATCCAAATCGTCCACTGTTTTTATTTCCTTTTGGAGGAAATTGAATGTATATGGAAGGCATCCAAATGTTGCTTTACTTTTGTGTTATCCAAACAAAACACTCTTTTTGTCATACAGCTACTTTTGTTGTTGTTTAGCCATGCTGAGGATTGAGCCCAGGGCCTCCAGCATGCTAGGCAAGTGCTCTGCCACTAAGCTGTATCCCCAAGCCCTATGTAGCTGTTTTATAGAGCGATAATATATTTACTTCTCTTTGATGTCTGCATGTCATCTGAGTGGGAAATGTACACACTGATGCTATGCTTCAATTTCATCAGGACTCCAGACCTTCACTGCTCTTAGACAAGGCAGGCAGAAGAGGCCTCTGCCCCGAGACCACATCTGGAAAACATGATGGGAAACGTAAGGTTAACTAGTGTCTTTCTCTTTAAGGCTGAGCAATAGCTTGAGTGACTGGACTACAGGAGAAGTACGGGGAGGACAAAATTCCAGCCTAGGCCCTGGAAAACCAGAGAAAAGTAGCTGCTGTTAAGTCATCTACTTAAGACACTAAGTGGATGTTGAGGCAGATGGGTCCCCAGAAGTGCTGGTTATCCTGGGAAAATTCTGCCACATCTCTGGTCTCAGTTTCTTCATCTGGAAAGACCCTGTACTCACACAAGTTTGAGTTTTTCTGGAGTGGGGTACTGGGGATTGATCCTGTGGGCACTTTCACACTGAGCTACATCCCTGGCCTTTGTTTTTTGAGACAGGGGTCTCACTAAGTTGTAGAGGCTGGCCTTAAACTTGTGATCCTCCCATTTCACTTCCTGAATAGCTGTGATTACAAGCTTGTGCACCAGCGCCCCAGCTCACACAGGGTTTGGGAGAAGAGAGGATGATCACTTTGCAAGCACACCTGACAGTGCTGCAGACACACCCTTAGCATCATGGTTTCCAGCTCTGCAGCGACCCCTGCAGGCTACCAGCGGGGGCTTAGAGTCCATCACAATATCTGCCTCTGCATGGCCAGGAGGGCACTGCCCAGAACCTGAGCCCAGGGGGCTGGTGGGGAAACTCTGGGTCCTCTTTCTCCTCCCCACACATGGCTCTTCTTATTTTCTTCTCCCACTATAGGTAGGGGTGGGGCAGGGAACCCAGAAACCTCACATAATTCCTACCCATGATAATCCCCTGCCGCTGGGCAGCACATGACTTTTTAATGTGCCAGACTTAACAATGCTCCCTCACCGAGATGCTCAAAAGAAAATTGTTTTGAATGTGTGGGTTTATGAAGACAGCTTCTGTAGCCAAGAAGCACTTCCTTCTGACATGTTGTTATTTTTAATTGTAAGGTGACTGGGGTTGTAGTTCAGTGGTAGAACGCTTGCCTAGCAAGTGACAGGCCCCGGGTTTGATTCCCAGCACTACAAATAAATACATACTGATTTAAACAACTCTGCGAAGAAGGCTCTGTCATCCTCCTCCTCCTTCTTACCATGTAGAAATTAAGAGAGCAGCCTGCAGGCACCCTTCTCATGGAGTCGTAGCATGAAGCCCAGGCAGTGTGGCTCAGGACCCTGTGGGCTTGACTAGCACACAGGTACTGGGGCCACTCAGAAACATGTGGGTCAGTGGAGGCTAGAGAGGGATCATCTCTGCCATGGAGAGAAGTCAGTGTCCCTGACGTGGATCTCAGACACAAATTTCATGGAACTTTATTTATTTTTGTGGTGCTGGGAATCAAATCCAGGGCCTCACATGTGCTAGGCAAGCGCTCTACCACACAAATGTGCGACCAGCCCTCAGTCACACATTTCCTGACTTGCTACTTTCTTTCTCTTAAACCTCGTCTTATGTCTTGAGTGCCCTAAGCACCGATTTGTTGACACTGCTGTAAAGCCTGGTCACATTAACTGGGGTTTACAGGCAATAAGTCTGGCCAGTGTCCTTTGGGGTGGCAAGAATGATACTTGCTTTTTATTCCAGGCTGTGACACAACCCTCCAGCCAAGAGGCAAGAGTGCAGCCAGGTCTGAAGGGATTATACTGTGACTCACTGCTCAGGACCTTCCCCAACCCTGGAATGCTCAGTTGACGGCAGGGCTGCATCTGCCCAGTCAACATGGAAGGAATCTGAAATCCTCTCTCTAGGAAGCTAATGAGAATCCACATTAGCACTGGCATTAACTGGGCCCAGCCACGCTTATCCCCTGTATTCTGTTTACTAAACACTGAGCTCCTGAAGGGTGGACCCGTCTCTGTTTTCCCAACTCAGAAGTGTCTGATGACGGACAGGTGTTCGGTAAATGTTGATTGAATGAATAAACTGTGGAAAGGACTGGGTGGCTTCCCAGGTGGTTGGGTTCAAATCCACTAGGACTAGGAGATTGTTTGCCCATAAGATGATGGTACTAAGGATGCAGCCTCAGGGGGTTGAGTTCAAATCCCAGTGGGGACAGACAGGACAGACTGCATGACCTTAGACAGATGAGTGTGTATGTTTTGGCATTGGCTTCCCTTCTCAAAGGCCGCCATTGTTTAGGGGGTAGAAATTATATGTGAAGGCAAGGAACCTAGGCAGATGGAAATATGAGCACAGAACCTTTGGACTGGTTTCTGGGACCCACAGGGTCCTCATACACCCCCAGCTTTGATCCTTGGAGGAAAGGTGACACCATTTGGAGCTCCAAAATTGACTCCCTCCCCTCCTTGAACGTGTTTTCTTTTTAACCCTTTTTCTTTTTTATTTTAGACAGGACCTCACTAGGTTTTTTAAAATCTTGTTAAATTGTTGAGGCTGGCTTTGAACCTGCAATCCTCCTGACTCAGCCTCCCAAGCCACCGGGATTACAGGTTAAAAATGCTTTCCTAAAGGAGGCTCTACCCTTTTGTTTTGTTTTTTTTTGTGTGTGTGTGGTATTGGGGATTGAACTCAGGGCCTTGTGCTTGTGAGGCAAGCACTCTACCAGCTGAGCTATCTCCCCAGCCCGAGGCTCTGCCCTTTTGACAGGGTTTTAGGAGGCAGGACACTGGGGCTTAAAGGCTGCTGGGGATCTGCCTGGAAGTGTCTCACATTGGGCTGAGGCTGGACTTCAGGAAATTCTAATTCTCCTCCCAACTTTGACAAATGCAGAAACCACGATGATGTGGCAAAGTCAGAGGAAGGAAGCAAGCTCCTCTCTCCCTGGTGTCTCTGTTTGACAAGGGTTCCTTTTCCCTGGCATGTTCACAGGCCCAGCTGCGGCCCTCTGCTCCTCCTAGGGCTGGGACAGAGGTGGGTGAGTGGGGACCCCCTCCTACCCAGTGCTGAGTATGGAAGCCAGGGCCTCACATATGTTAAGCACTCTGCCACTGGGCTACATCCCAGCCCAGGTGGACATGAAAAATCTCAGTAATCAAGATAATATTTTAATTTAATGTTTTATTTTTAATTTTATTTTTTTTTTAGACAGGCTGTCCTCAAACTCCTGGGCTCAAGCGATCCTCCTTTTCTAGCCTTCTGACTGCTAGGATCCCAGGTGTGCGACACCATGCCCCATTCTTTTTTTTGGTTAAATTTTTTTTTTATATTTACACAATTGTACCTAATAGTTATCAATTTTATATTTTTATTCAATTTTCAGAATGTTGTTTGGAAAACAATTTCATACAATTTCTCTTTTTAAAAGTTATTTTAATATATTTTTAGTTGTTGATGGACCTTTATTTTATTCATTTATTTCTATGCAGTGCTGAGAATTGAACACAGTACCTCACTCGTGCTAAACAAGTGCTCTACCTGTGAGCCACAACCCCAGCCCCAATGCCCACCTCTTAATTTAATTTTTTTTTTTTTTTTTTTTTTTTTTTTTGGTGGTGCTGGGGATTGAACTCAGGGCCTTGTACTTACAAGGCAAGCATTCTACCGACTAAGCTATGTCCCCAGCCCTTAATTTAATATTTTAAAAAGTAAAAATAAAGATAACAATTATGTACTTACATCTCAAAAAACTACAAGAAAATATTTTGAACATTTTCACCACAAAGAATTGATAAATGCTGGGGAATGAGAATGATCAAATTATGTTATGTTCGAGTACAAATATGGCATAATGAATCCCACCATTAGGTATAATTATAATGTACAATGAAAAATAAATTAAAAGGTCGTGCTGTCTGCAAAAAGAATTGATAAGTGTTTGAGGAGATAAATATGTTTTATCTGATTTAAACATCCTACAACATAGACATGTATGGAATATTACATGATACTCCATTAATATGTACAACTTTTATATTTTAGGGTATAAGTTAAAAATAAAAAATAAAATATAATTAAATAAAAAGTCAAAATCCAAGCTAAAAATCCATAATGAATGAATAAAATAACAAAATTTTAAATAAAGGCAGAATTAGTTGCTCTCTCAGACATTTGCTTTTGTGACATAATGCATTATTTCTATTTGGACATTTCCTAGACTTCTATTTCTGGCCCTGACCTCCTACCTTAAACAAAAGTTGAATCTGTAGCTGTCTTCTGATGCTCCATGGGGAGGTCTAATCAGTGAGGAGCTGAGGCCTCCAGGCAAAGACCTTGTAAGTGAATTCTGGAAGTGTGGAAGTGGAAGTGAGTCTTTCTTTCTTTTTTTCTTTCTTTTTTCTTTCTCTCCCTCTTTCTTTCTCCTTCCTTCCTTCCATCCTTCCATCCTTCCTTCTTTCCTTCCTTCCTTCCTTTTTTCCTTCCTTCCTTTCTCTCTCTCTCTCTCTCTCTCTCTCTCTCTCTCTCTCTCTCTCTCTCTCTCTTCTCTTCTCTTTCTTCTTTCTTTTTTTCCTTGTACTGGGGATTGACCTCCAGGAGTGCTTAACCACTGAGCTACATCCCCACCCCTTTTTAAATTTTGTTTTTTAAATCTAGAGACAGGGTCTCACGGAGATCTCAGTACCTTTTTTTGAACTTGCAATCCTCCTGCCTCAGCCTCCCAAGCCACTGGCATTACAGGTGTGCACCACTGTGCCCAGCTTGGAAGTAAGTCTTTCAGCCCCAGTGAAACTTTCAGTTGAGGGCAACCTTGAACACAACCTTGTGGGAGAACTTGAGCTAGAACCATACAGCTAAACCTCTCCTGGAACAGGGTGCAGTGGGATGCCCTTGTAATCTCACCTACTCAGGAGGCTGAGGCAGAAGGATCACAAGTTTGAAGACAGCCTCAGCAACTTAGTGAGACCCTGTCTTGAAATAAAAAGGTCTGGGATGTAGCTTAGTGGTAGAGCACTTTTGGATTCAATCCCTGGTACAAAAATGAGGGGTTGGGTCGGGGAAAGAGACAAAAGATACTTGGTGTTTAAGTCACTAAGTCCTGAGATGACATTATACAGCAATCTTTTTTTCTCTCTCTGGTGAGAATTTGGTGAGATTTTGGTGGATTTCTCCAGAGACTTGCAAAGTGTCCTTTTTCTATGTGATCTTTCCTGGTGGTGGTGTCTGCCCTCGTGGTTTCAGGTACCACCTCTGGGCTGTGCTGGTGTTGTCTGGTGTCATGGTTTCTCCAACCGAACATCTTCCCAGAGCTTCCCAATCTGCTTCCCCCTCCCAGGTTTCCCATGGGCTCCGCATGACTCAGAGAGAACTGGATGTCTTCTTCCTCAACATCTGGATCCCATCCTCTGGTAGGCACCCAATCTAGGAACCCAGGAGTTACCTCCCCTGCCTCTGCCATATCCCTTCAGTCCTTAGTCACCATACCATTTGGGTTGGTGGTGGCTTCACCTCGTTTGCTACCGCCATGGTTCAGGTCCCATCCCATGACTTTTCTTTTATGTGATCACCACAGCCCTACCTTCTGGTCTCCCATCCTACATTCCCCACAGGGTCACTGAGTAAACTTATAGAACCATGTCTCTGCCCCAGAGATCTTGTTGCCTTTGGAATAAAATGGAAACTTCTTATCTGGTTGCCTACATTCTATACCTCTAATGACCACTCAAAGTTTCCACCAAAACCTTCCTGCCTTCCTGCACAGACAATTAAAGCCAAGCCATGGTAGCCTGAGAGGGCAGGACTTAGCCAGGCTGACAGCTTCTCCTTCTGGGATAACCCTAACAGGCCTGAACCCTGCTATCCTTCCTCATGAGTGTGGGACTGTCTCAGGCCTTTGCTCCATGGTCCTCAGCTGAGGAGAGAACACGAGCAACCCGCCTAAGATGACTGTGTGTTTGTTAAAGAAGCGACTCAGCCCAGGAAGAGAGGCACCATCTCTGCATGGTCTCCAGATGGTCCCCAGACTGTCCTCTGGAAGCCATCTCATCCACCCAACCGGAGCCTTCCTTTATGAAGATTCCACAGGCTTTTTGAAAGCTTTGGCCTCTATATATGCCCCCTCAATTTGCATGCCTCGCAGGCTTCTCCAGGCTCTAGAGACAAGTGGGTCCTCCTTTGCTCAGAGAAGGCTTCCTCAGGAAAGGGCCGCATTGCCCAGTGGTTGTTGCCTTGTGGGAGCCTGGAAGCTGCCCACAGAGAAGGGACCTGGGTGATGTCTTGGGATGCTTCTGCTTACAGCTCCCTGCGATCCTCTGTAGTGGTGCCCCATCCTCCACCAAAGATTCTTTTTTTTTTTTTTTGGTGCTGGGGATTGAACCCAGGGCCTTATGCTTACAAGGCAAGCACTCTACCAACTGGGCTATCTCCCCAGCCCCACACCAAAGATTCTTAATTAAGCTTCTCCAGGAACCCTCACCATCATTGCTTTTATTTAACAAAATATCAGCAAAAATTTCTGCAGAAAAAAAACAATGTGGAGGACTGGGGCTGGGGCTCAGTGGCAGAGTGCTTGACTAGCACGTGTGAGGCACTGGGTTTGATCCTCAGCACCACATTAAGGATCAAATAAAGGCCTGATGTCCATCTACAACAACAACAACAACAAAAAACCACAGTGTGGGATAGGACTTCCTATCTTTTTTGAGGACTAAGTTGCTCAGTCTTGCAAAAGTTGTTTGTCTGCAGACCTGATGATGTTACTTCTGCTTTTGTGATAAAAACTTGTAAAACTCTGACTAATCTAAAAAAATGGGACAAAAAGCACTTGTCATGTAAACCTTCAAAGCCCTCCTCCCACTGAGTATAAAGATCAAAGAATTTCCAGACTTGAGGACCAGATAATTTTGTAGGCAATAGACCCTCTGGACCCTGCAGCCAATAAACCTGCTTCCTGAAAATTCCTCAGGTGTCCAGCCTCTTCTGGCCTACATCACCTCCTGCCTTAGCCTCCCAAGCCACTGGGATTACCAGCATGTGCCACCAAGTCCAGCAGTGACTAATAAATTTGACTTCAACAAAAACCAAAACATTATAAACTTAAAAAGAAGTCTTAAGAAAAGAGAACGTTCTAGCCAGGATCTAGAAGTATATATTCACCATGCATGTAATCAAGAAAGGATTGAAAAAAAAAGAGAAAGGATCTATATGCAGAATATATAAAGAGCTACTGCAAGTCAATAAGGAAAAGACAAGTCAAGAGTGGGAGCACACACGTGTAATGTCAGCAACTCCAGAGGCTGAAGCAGAAGGATCACAGTTTCGAAGCCACCCTTAGCAATTTAGCAAGGTTGTAAGCAACTTAGTAAGACCCTGTCTCAAAATAAAAAATAAAAAGGGCTGGGGATATGGTTCAGTGGTTAAGGGCCCTTGGGTTCAAACTACACAATAGAAAATGGGTAGAATAAATCTAAATGACTCCTGACATTGGAAAAGTTATCTGACTAATAATCTCATTGATAATCAGGGAAATGCAAAATATAGGCAATATCATGATACTTTCAAATTCCCACCCCCACATTAGATTAGGTCAAATGTAGGCACTTAAGTAAGAGAGACAAGGACGTGGAGAAAGAGGTTCTCTCACAAAGACATTTGAGTGGGTGTATAAATTGATAGAGATTTCATTTTTCTTCTCCTTCACTGGGAATTGAATTCAGGTAATTTACCATTGAGCTACATCCCAAATCTTTTTATTTATTTATCATTATTTGAGTCAGGGTTTTGACAAATTGCCAAGGCTGGCCTTGAACTTGTGGTCCACCTGCCTCAGACTCCTGAGTAGCTGAGATTGCAGGTTTGTGGCTACCACAATTGGCTAACTTGGTAGTGATTTCTTGGAGGGCAATCTGCTGGAATCTAACAAATCTACAAAATTTGTACACCCTTCTCAGTGTCTAATCTAGTGTCTAACCTACACACAGGTACACAAAGAGGAATGCTCAAAAATTTTCACTGCAATATTATTTATAACATGGAAAAATATAAAATTCAATCAGGGTAATGTTTCTATATTTTGAAACTCTATTCAGCAATAAAAGAAGGTAGTAGATTTTGCTGTGGGGGGCAGCAATATGGAAATATCTCCAAGACATATAGTTAAATGAGAAAAACAAGTTGTAGGACATGATGTGCAGTTTGATTCTGACAATGTGAAAAAGAGAAAATGAATGCAAAATGTATATTTTGATATGTATGTAATAGACATATTAATTTGCATACTAATATATTTATAGAAAAAAACTAGTTGAAAGAATATACACAAAAATGATATCAGTGGTTAATTACCTTCAAAAAATGTTCAGGGAGTCAGGGGAGATGAAGAGGGGGAATTGGAATAGGAAAGTTCTGTTTTGTTTTGTTTTGTTACTCTTGGGTTGGGAAAGCGGCTCAGTGGTAAAGTGGTTACCTAGCAAGCTCCAGGCCCTGGATTTGATCCCCAATGCCACAAAAAATGAAACAATAATAATAAGTTCTAAAACATCGGTATTGTTTAAATACTCTACAGTATAGCACTTTTTGCCTAATTTTAAAATTTTATAATAATGCTATTTATTGTCTCTCAGCATTTAAAAATTAACATAAACAAAGGACTCAACAGAATGTGAAGGTTACCAGGATGGACAAGGCAAAAGTAAGGATGTAGCCGGTAGAGATCAGAGATGGGAATGGAAGAGGGAGGGAAAATGAGGAACACTTCATAGTCTTACCTGGTGAAGCAGACATTATCTAAAGCTTGGGGAGTGCTAGGCATGCCTGTAATCCCAGAGACTTGGGAGGCTGAGGCAGGAGGATTGCAAGTTCAAGGCCAGCCTCAGCAACTTAGTGAGTGAGGCACTGTCTCGAAATGGAAAGTGAAAAGGGCTGGGGATGTAGCTCAGTGAGAGCATCCCTGGGTTCAATCCCCAGTACCACAAAAATAAAATAAAGCTCAGGGAGTGAGAAACACAGGCTTCAGTATATTGTTTCCATTTTCAAAAGTAACAAAAAGAACTAAAGTAGCAGCTCTGGGATGAAGGGTCTACAGGAGCTCACCTCAGGGAAAAGGGAATGCAGAACCAAGAAGTAGTGCCAAATAGGCCAGCTCCCAGTCACTCACACAGCAGGCCAAGCCCTCTCCAGAAGCATCCACATAAGAAATAAAATAGCAATTAAAAAAAAAAAGAAGAAGAACTAAAGTAACCAATGTATTTATTAAAAATTCAAGGGATGGGGGAGGGGGGGTTGTGGCTCAGTGGCAGAGCACTCACCTAGAATGGGGAGGCACTGGGTTCAATTCTCAGCACCACATTAAAATAAAATAAAGGTATTGTGTCCATCTACAACTAAAAAATTAAAAAACAACAACAACAACAAAACCTCAAGAGGTGGGCTGGGGATGTAGCTCCATGGGAGAGCACTTGCCTAGCACGCTTGAGGGCCTAGGTTCAATACCCCAGCACTGGCAAAAATAAAAATAAAATTTGGGGAGGAGGATGGAAAAAGGCGTCATGGTTTGGGACGTAAAACATCAGACGCAACCTCTGAATGTTGGGAAGGCTGAGGAGGGGAGGATGGCTTTTCATTATAAACCCTTCTGTGCTATTTGATACTGTGTCATAGACGTGTCTTTGATCACACACAAGACCCCAGAAGCCTCCTTAGAAAACTCAGCTCCCACCAGGAAACTCTCAGAGCTCCAAGACCAAGAGGCAGGCCAAATGCTTAGAGGACAGCTTAGAGTTGCCTGGCAGAGGAAGCAAAAAGTGTTTCCAGGAGGTGTTGACTGCGTGGTGGCTGGAGTGTCACATTCCCTAACACGCAGGAAGGGGGTAAAACATGCCAGTGGCTTCTCACTAGTGGATGGCAAAAGCTCGTTTCCTTTCTGTGATAGCTGCAGGCTGAGCTCTTGATAACAAGCTGAGGTTTCTGGAAAGAGGATCTGTCCCAGCAGGAGGGGGCTTGTCTTAGGGATTCCCAAATGACTCCATATTCATTAGTATGTATTCTGTTTGCTCAACCCGCCTTTCCATCACCTATCAGGATGTGCAAATCCCCCTCCCTATGCTATCAGCCTCACTCTGGAGATTAGGGAATGGGGTAATGACCCTTATCATCGTTACCACAGCCCCACCCGATGCTCTCCCCTGAGCTGGTGAGAACTCTCCCTCCTTACTGACCAGCTGGGTACCCACAGCCTAGAAAACATGACCCTTTAAGAATTTTCTATCTCTGGGCTGGGGATGCAGTGCTATAGTGGTTGCCTGTCATGCACAAGGCCTTGGGTTTAATTTCCAGTACCATGAAAAATAAATTTAAAAAAAAAAAGGATTTTCATCTTTAGGCAGTGCATGTGTGCAAGCCTATGGTCTCAGCTACTCTGGAGGCTGAGGCAAAAGGACTGCTTGAGCCCAGAAGTTCAGAACCAACCTGGGCAACATAATAAGACCCCATTTCTTGCCAGGCATAGTGGCTCACCCTTTGTAATTCCAGCAATTTGGGGAAGTTGAGGCAGGAGGATTGCAAGTTTGAAGCCAGTCTCAGCAATTTAGCAAGACCTTGTTTCTTTTTTAAAATTTTTAAATTATTTTTTTTTAATTGTAGGTGAATACAATACCTTTATTTTATTTTTATGTGGTGCTGAGGATCAAACCCAGGGCCTCATGCATGCTAGGTGAGTGCTCTACTACTGAGCCACTACCCCAGCCCAAGACCCTGTTTCAAAATAAAAATGAAATGGACTGGGACTATGACTCAGTGGTAAAGATCCCCTGAGTTCAATCCTCAATACAAAAAAAAAAAAAAACCAACCAAAAACCCAAAACAAACAAACAAAAACAAACAAACAAAAAAACTCAAAAAACAAAAGAAAGTTTTCCATCTCCAAATACTGAATAATTTCACTCATAGGGAGTCTCAAAAGCTGATCTCATAGAGTCGTGGTTACCAGAGGAGTGGGCAATGGGGAGAGATTGGTTAAGGAGCATGAAGTCATAGGCTGGGTGGGTGGAATAAGTTCAGGTGTGCTGTTCTACGGAGGGGTGACTGTGGTTAATAACACTGTTGTAGTGGCTGAGGGTGTAGCTCAGTGGTAGAATGTGTGCTTAATGTGAGGCTCGTGTTTGCTCCTCAGTACTGAGGGAAAAAAAGAGAAAGAAATGTTTTATTTTCGTGCATGCTGAGCACACACTCTACCAGTGAACTATATCCCTGGCCCTGTGTATTGTGTATTTAAGAATAGCTAAAAGAGGATTTTTAAATGGTCTGACCACAAAGATATGATAATTTTTGAAGTGATGGGTAAGTTAAATACCCAGACTTCATCATTATTCAATGTATACATGTACCAAACATCACACACTATACCCTTAAATATTTACAATTATTGTATCAATGAGGATATTTTAAAAATTAAATAATTTTAAAAATTCCATCTAGACCAATGTGATCCTAAAGAAAGGCCAAAGGAATCACATGAAATCAGGAGAACTATGTCTCAGAGGGAAGGGGGTGGGTTGAGTGTTGTCAGGTGAAAACAAGAAACACTGATACCAAATACACGTTATCACACACCTGGCCTTGTGCAAATTTAGACTGTGCTGGAAGAGCAGACAAGATACAGTGCTGCTTGGGAGAAGCTGACCAGGATTTAGGTGTCTGTGTAGGAGACACTTCTCACCCTCTGCTCCTTTGCCAAGTGAATGTGCTTTTTTTCCAATTTTAAAATGAAGGATGTGGGGGGGAGGGAGGCACACTCATACATTGCTGGTGGAAATGCAAATTGGTGCAACCATATGGAAAGCAGTATGGAGATTCCTCAGAAAACTTGGAATGGAACCACCATTTGGCCCACCTATCCCACTTCTTGGTTTAAACCCTAAGGACTTAAAATCAGCATATTACAGTGAGGCAGTCACATCCATGTTTCTAAGTAGTTCAACTCACAATAGCTAAACATTGGAACCAGCCTAGGTGCCCTTCAACAAATAAATGGATAAAGAAAATGGTTGTATATATACACAACTGAATATTACTCAGCCTTAAAGACAAATGAAATTATGGCATTTGCCAGTAAATGGATGGAGCTGGATAATATCAGGCTAAACAAAACAAGTCAATCCCAAAAAACCAAAAGCCGAATGTTTTCTCTGATATGCAGATGCTAATTCACAGTAAGTGGGGACACTAGGGAAGAATAGAGGTATTTTGGATTAGGTAGAGGAGAGTGAAGGGAGGGTAGGGGATATGGGGATGGGAAGGACAGTAGAATGAATCAGACATTATTACCCTATGTACATATATACCTATATGACCGGTGGGATTCTACATAATGTATAACCAGAAGAATGAGAAATTATACTCCATTATATATGATGTATCAAAGGCATTCTACTTTCATGTATAACTAATTAGAACAAATAAAAAGTTTTAAAAATTGAATTGTTGGACTGGATATAGCTAAGCATCTGTGAGGCCCTGGGTTCCATCCCAGCACTGTGAAAAAAAAATTTTTTTTATGTGTTGGCTACTAGATTCTGATGAATACTGGGCTTAATCTGGGCACAGATCTCATGTCTCTAATTTCCCGTTTCAATTTTCTTAGTCAAAAAAGACACGTATCTTCTCTCTTTCTTTTCTTTCTCCTCCGGCTTCTCCTCCTCCTCCTCCTCCTTCTTCATCTTTTCCTTCTTCCCTCTCTCTCTTTCAACAAAAACTATCTGAGCAATTATTTGGCAGGCACGGTGCTGGGCATGATTACAGGATCAAACAAAAGTGCCCTTCGCTCTATAGGGAGAGTGAATCATCTCTCTATGATGCCAGGAGAGAGTGCCATTAACTGTCCTGGAGAGAGATGGGATCGTCAGAACAGGGGCAGGCTCTGGGTTTCAACTTCAGCATCAGAAAAAAAAAAAAAAAAAAAAAATGCTGAGAATTTCCAGAAGAGAAATAGTTCAAGGGTAAAGAGAAGAAGGGCCACAAAGAATGAGCAGATAGAGGATCATCTGGGGCCCATGTGAGAGGCCAGAACGCCAAATGGAGGGGTTTGGAGACGGGGGATGGAAAGTCGGGCTGGGACCTGGAGAAGAACTTCCAGATGGGGCAAGAAAGAGGAACTTCTGCCTGTGATGTGGGAAGTCACAACAGTGGTGACTGATCTGGAGCAAGATAGGAACTGTTTTGTGTGGGCACAGAAATGGCAGGGAAGGGGTCACCAGGCAGGGAGGGACAGTAATCAGCATCTGGTCTCCTCTGATCTCCTGCTTCCTATGTCAGGGTTCTTGGATGTGAAAATTTCCAGAAGTATGAAAACTGTAAAGAAAGACAAAAGAGTTTTTAGAAAAGACAGAGAGGAGAAGAAATGGAACTTTAGAGGAAAATGGAGATAACTACAACTCAATAGATCTATTGAAGCATTAAATATTGTGATACTTAGTTCACATATAACGTGTTGCTTGTTCAGAGTATTTAGAGTAGAAGAACAAAAAAGTTTTCTGTTCACCTGTTCTTCTTCTCATATATCTGGAGAAAAGTCCAGAAAGGATCTCTCAGAAGAAAAAAAGTTTTTTTCCTGGTCATTTTCTTTCCTCTCATCACAGGCAATCATGAAGCTGGGGAATCATCTAGAAGGGCAAGATTTTGAGTAACTTGGATGGTGTAATGGGCTAGTTTTTCACGGAAATTCAGCAGCAGCCTTCTACAAGCCTGCTAGAGGTGCCTCCTCACCCTGCCCAGCTCCTCCAACCTAATAGGCCTAGAATCTTTGGCATTCGATTCTCAGTCTCTGCCCCCAGTGGACTCAGTTCCCCATGCCTGTGCGACATTCCTTGTGCCATTCTAGGCAGTGACCCCTTGATGGAAGGTGGGAGATGCCACAATAGTAGGGTTGTGGGGAAATTGTCTGGGCAGAGAGGAGGTAGGAATAGAGAGCCATCCCCAGAGCTCAGGGGCAGCCTGTATCATGGTTTCGTGAAGGCTACGCTGTGTGGAATGACCAGGCCAGACAACAATGACCGGGAAAGCAGCGGCCCAAATCATGGAAGGTGGTTCTGAGAGAACCGAGCAAGCTGAGACATTTGGGTAGTCTAAAGTCATCCAGGTTGGAGAAGACTTTGGTTGCTTGGGTCTCAGTCCTAAAAGAAATGCAAATGATAGTGCCAAGAATTTGCTCTTTTGGTACAGCATTCAGATGATTACACTTAAAACATTTACAATATCTTGGTAGAAAAGAAGAAAAAAAAAAAAAGCTTCACTTAAAATTGTAAAAGCCTGAACAATTCAGGTTCATAAACAATCTGGACTACATCTTTGGGGGAGAGAGTTCCAATTTAGACAGCTTTCAGCGAACGTTCTCTATTCTCCAAACTTCTTTCCTCCCACCAGGACAGAAGGGGCTATTTTATAATTTTTCTGTTTTGTTAGTCTGACCTGACCCCAAAACCAGACGCTCCATCCAGATCCACAGTCTGAGGGGTGGCCTGACTCCTTCCTCTGCATGACAAAGAGTGACTGCCCTCCCTCCCTCCCGAGGGCTAATCTGTCCATTGTAAAAAGTTTCCCAATCCACATTCGTGTCCTTCTTTTGGCTTTTGGCTAATTGCCCAATTACTTTATTTCCCAACAGAACTCTCCAGGCTGCTGGGAATCCACATTCAGGACAGAAGCCTGTGTCTTGGGGAAACCTGAGGAGTCTGCAGGATTTGTCCTCTGTCTGTCTGCTTCTCACGCTGCCCTGCCCCCTTCCCCTGCCCAGACCCAACTGTGGGTTGATGAATCCCCAGCTTGCCTAAGGCTGATGGATGAGCCCTGCAGGCTTCAGGGGGACAGGGTAGGATGGGCAATGGAAATTATTTCAGGTTGTAGAAAGAACTATGGCCTGGGAATTGGAAGAATTGGCTTCGTGCAGGTGTTTATCATTAACTGCGTGAGTGTGGGGAAGTTGTCATCTCTCTGAGGCCTCAGCTTTCTTAGCTCAAAACCTTGGGGAAGGAGGATGGCCTTGAGACTCCATTTCAGCTCTAAGCTCAATAGTCCATTTCAACTCAAAGCCGGGGAAAGCAGGGTGGTTGGCTGGATAAGTTCTATTGGTGCTATGTGTTCCCAGGCTCCTTACTCAAGGGAGGCTCCCCCAAATTTGGAAGGGGTGTCAGTTTTCCAACCATGTACCACCTCTGCAGGCTCCCAGTGACCACACCCCACTCCCAGAACCACCCTCAGCACCAGGCCTCAGATGCTTGGTCCCATCCCAGGTCCTTGGCAAGACTAGGTGTCGACTGCATAGTTCCATTTCCCACTCAGGGCTCAGTTCTCGACTTGGCTCTGTCCTGACAGGGCAATCCAGAAGCACCAGGAAGACATCTGGAGGATCTAGGAAGGGTCCCTCCACTTCATTGTCTTCTCTGGAAAATGAGGTTTCCATTTAGCATGTCAGTTTCCCAGGTACTCCCAGAGTTCTTGCCCTGGTGTGTCTCTTAGGTGGTAGATGGCCTCTTGTGCATATCTGTAAGTCAGGGAAGCAGCAGCACCAGGGACCTGGCTTCCTTCCCTGGGACAGCATGTCCTTGCTGAACTATAATGGGGTCCACGAGGTCTCATTGTGAGCCTCTGGCCCCAGGGAGTTCCCAATAGGTCTAGATGCTAGAGGCTTGGGGAGGGGGTTGTGGCAGGCAAGGGCAGCCTGGGTGTTATATCCTTGGCACCTTCCTGGCCTGTGATAAGCCACAGGGCTTCCTCTCACCCAGCAGCAAGGGTGGCGGACTATTGCATATTTATGGAACACCAGCCCAGAAGAGCTTCTAGGATTGAGGACCATAGGTCCTGGGTTGCCTGTAAATGTGACACTTCTGCACCTTTTGGCCCGATTTAAGGCCCAAATGTTTGCATCACTTAAGTCCTTTCTCTGATAATCACTTGCAAAGAAAGGCAACAGTATTTCTTTTGAAGAAGGCTATGCTTGTCACCAAGACAGTGGGAGGGTGGTTTGGGCCACATGCAGAAGGATAGCCTTATTTTTCAGAGGATATCCAAACTGTTGAATGGGATATTTATTTATTTATTCATTTTGCAGGGCTGGGGATCGAACCCAGGGTTTCAAACATGCTAAGGAAATTCACTATATCTCAGTTTTGCCCCCAGCCCTATTGGTGTTTTTTTATCCCGCGCCCCCCCCCGCTTCTAATTCTAAGACCACCCTACATACTACTAAAACCTCGCTATGTATGTGTACATGCAAATGAATGTATATTTGCAAATGTTTGTGTATACGCAAATGCCTGAATGTGTGTGTGTGTGTGTGTGTGTGTGTGTGTGTGTGTGTGTATGTGTGTGTAGGCATGGTATCCTTGGGCTCCATCAAGAAGAAATTCTGCGCTTGAGAATCAGAAAGTTCTCTTCTGCCTGGGATGTGTGACATGAGAGATTTGTCAGTGACACAGCATCCCCACAAAGGTGTCAGGGTGCTACCTGCCCTGGGAAGGTGGCAGGGGTGATCCGTGCCCAACCAGTCCTTTGGCTCTCAGACCACAGTCCTTGTTCCTCCACCCCACACCATCATCACTCACCTCCCACATGACAGAACACAGGAATCAAGGTTGTGAGGTTTTAGGAAGGGCTTCCTCTTGTATGCCCTCAAATCCCCTGAGCCAGGAGGGGCCTCTAGAAACAGATGCCTGAATTTTTGTCCTGAGCCTTCCACCAACTGAGCGTCAGTTCACCCTGAGTACTCCAACATTGCATCTGGAAGATGTATCAAGACCTACATGTGTCTCTTGAATACATGCCTGACACATGGTGAGCATCCATGAAACGTTTCATATTCTTGTTAAAGATATTTTTGGAAAGACCACATGCTGAGAATGCAGATTTCAGACAAATAATAACAGCACACACTTCTAGAGTGATTACTTGAACAAGGCACTGGGCTAAACACCTTATTCGTATTCATTTATTTGATCTTCATACTTACTCTATGAAGCAGATCTTGTGGTTATCATCTCCTGTCTTCAGATGAGGGAATTGAGGCACTGAGTAGTTAAATAACTCACTCGCAGGTTTAACATGGAACAAGCATCAGATTCCATATTCAAACCAAGCTAGTCTAAAATGTATTGGAGAAGGTACTGGAGAAGGCACTACCCCCAGTACCTATGGTTTTGGACAGGGCATGTCTCTGTGTTGTGGCTTCTGCTTTCCAGGTTTCTGCCCTTCCTCCCATGTCTTGAAATGACTAAGATTCAAGCTGAGTGCCAGTGGTGTGTGCTGTGTCAGTGGGCAGCCCCTCCCCAGAAAGATTTTGCCATCTGAAGGGGGAAACTCACTCTGTGATTAACTGGAAAGACACCAGCAGGAATTGCTTTTCCAAGAGACCCATGTGTGGAGCAGGAGGGGGTTGCAAAGACTTAAGGATTCAGGAAGATTCCTTTGACTCAAGGGGTATCAATGAAAGTGGCCAGAACCAGCAGGACTGCAGAACAATTTCCCTCCTTCCTTCTGGAACAAACCTAGACCCAGAATGTCTTCCAGGAAGAGATTTAAAGGCTGTCTAATAGGACTCACTTTTTCACTGAAAAATTTGCATTTTTCATAAAACAAGATTGGGGTATGTCCAGGGAAATTCAATGGACACTAAAAATATTGGGAGCTGCCAAGGCAGTACAGCTAGAAATCCCAGGCCTGTTGGCATCCAGACAGTCCTTTGTGCCCTTTCTGGACAGCCCCCTCCCTGGGACTCAAGAGCCTGTCTGGCTGCTGAGCTCCCAGGAGGTCCAAGGGGTGTGACCTACCCCCTCCCTCTCCACCCCAGGGCCAGCTATAAAGCTGGCCAGCCCTAGTTCTCAGCAGACCCAGTCAGGCCCAAGATCCTCCCACAGCCTCCTTGGGGACTCATCCGCCATCCTGAGCAGTACCATGTGGCCCCTATGGTTCTGCTGGGCACTCTGGGTGCTGCCACTGGTGGGCCCTGGGGAGGCCCTGACGGAGGAGCAGGTTCTGGACAGCCTGCTACAGCAGCTGCAACTCAGCCAGGCACCCATCCTGGACAGGGCCGATGTCGAGGGACTGGCCATGCCTCCTGATGTGCAGGACCAGTATGTATCCCTGCTGCAGCGCAGCCATGGGGACCGCTCCCGTGGGAAGAGGTTCAGCCAGAGCTTCCGAGGTGAGCCCTCCACCTTCTGCATCTTGGTCCTTGGTTGGGAGGGACTGACACACTGGCCTTAACCACTCTGGTGGTGTCAAGAGGCCCCTGCCTTGTGGGGCTCTGTGGAGAGACCATGTGGTGCCCATGGTGAGGGACTGTGGCCTGTGAGGGTGGGTGGGCCTGGGCTTCTGGGCACTGGCTGTGCACTGATGGATCTCTCAGGGCCAGGAGGAGGTATGCCTGGCTGGACATACTGACAAAGCCCAGGCCTCAGAGGAGAGGAGGAGATAGAGGAAAGCAGAGCCCCTGGGCTTGGGTGGGTGTGGCTAGGACCAGGTTTCCCAGAGAGCTAGGGTGCAGGCACCACTTCCTGGGGTCTACTTCCACATTGCCACTCTGGTCTGAGGGTGAGTTGGAACAGATTGTCTTAAAAACTTCTCTCAACTACTTACTCACCTGGAACAGTGGAGGACTGTCCTCACCTGTCTCCCTCCCAGCATGGTGGAAGAGAGTGTTGGCTGTGGGGAGAAGCTGCTTGGGTAGCTGGGAATAGAACTGAAGTGTGACAGCAGAGGTGTCCAGTTGTCAGGAATGCAGCTGCACCTCCATCCTAGTGCAGCCTCTTGCCTCAGAGCTGGAACCACCCACTAAGGGTCCAAGCTAAGGGCCCATCCAATGCCAGACACCCCAGGTGCTGATTTTTGATCTTCAATATGTTGGAGTTAGCCAAGGGTCCCAGAGATGCCTCTTCCTGCTGATGTTTACTAAAGGAGGCCCAAACTCAAGGGAGATTTTTAGGTAACTGTGTTTGCCCCAGAAACACAGAAAAGGGGCTGGTCTCTCCTGGCCCTGCAGTCTGCTCAGTCAGTGGGCTTGCCACCTTCAGAACTCCCTTGGTGTCCTGAGAGGCTCTGCTGACCCTGCTCTTGTTTCCAGAGGTGGCCGGCAAGTTCCTGGTGTCCGAGGCTTCGACGCACCTGCTGGTGTTTGGCATGGAGGGACGACTGCCACCCAACAGCGAACTGGTGCAGGCTGTGCTGCGGCTCTTCCAGGAGCCTGTCCCCAAGGCTGCGCTCCGCAAGCAAGAGAGGCCGTCCTCGCGCAGTAACCGGGTTCGGGTCACCATTGAGTGGCTGCGTGTCCGCGACGATGGCTCTAACCGCACCTCCCTCATAGACTCCAGGTGGGGGTCCTGGCTGCTGTTGTGCTGGGGGAATGGAGTGGGAAAGAGGCTGCTCGGTTAAGCGCCGAGAAGGGGGAGCAAGAAAGGGCGGGGCCAAGGGATGAGGGCGAGGCGGGGGCGGGGGGCTTCCTCCCAGGGCCCTCCTGACACCTGTCCCAGAGCCCACCCCTCACGCGGGTCTCTGTCTCAGGCTGGTGTCCATCAATAAGAGCGGCTGGAAGGTCTTCGACGTGACCGAGGCCGTGAACTTCTGGCAGCAGCTGAGACGGCCTCGGCAGCCTCTGCTGCTGCAGGTGTCGGTGCAGAGGGAGCATCTGGGTCCAGGGGCCTCGAACGCCCACAAACTGGTCCGCTTCACCGCGCAGGGGGCAGTGGGCGCTGAGCAGACCGAGCCCCAGCTGGAGTTGCACACGCTGGACCTCAAGGACTACGGGTATGCTTCCGCTGGGAGGCCAGCGACACAGCAGATTGGGTGGTCCGGGTCTCTGGAACTAGCTAGGGGGCGGCTGTGCGGACTACCCCAGGGTAAGACGGATTCCTACAAGTCAGAGTTTCCAAGGAGAGAAACTGTATTATTCAAACGTTTATTCATTCATTCATTCATTCACTCATTCACTCACTCATTCATTCATTCATTCATTCATTCATTCAGGGGATTGAACTCATGGGAACTTTAGGACTAAGCTACACTCCCAGTTTTTGTTGTTGTGTTGTTGTTGTTTCGAATTTAAGACGGAGTCTTGCTAAGTTGCTGAGGGTCTCCCTAAGTCTCTGAGGCTGGTCTCAATTTTCCATCCTCGAGCCTCCGCTTCCTCAGTGACTGGGATAACAGGCATGGGCCATGACACCCCACTTATGCATTTTATTGAAAAAAACTTATTTTTTCAAATTGCCAGTGAATCATACACATTATTATAATCATCTATTTTCACTTTTACCATCATGATTAAGTCTTTGAAAAATATTAACCTTAGCTGTTAGCAAGGCCGAATTCTTTTTCTCATGGGACAAGTTAGCTATTCGGAGCAAACAAGGGCTGCATAGTATAGTCAGCTTTCTGGATCCCTGGCTTTCACATCTGTGAATTCGATCAATCACCGATCATAAATATTTGGGGGAAAAAACCCATCTTATTGAATATGCAGAACCTTTTCTCCTTGTCATTATTCCCCAGACAATACATTGTAACAACTAGGTACATAGTATTTACATTGTATTAGATATAAGTAATCAAGACACGATTTTAAGTATTTGGGAAGGTGTGCATAGTATGCAAATACTACCCCATTTTATACAAAAGACTTGAGCATCAGCAGATTTGGGTAGCCAAGAGGGTACTGGAACCAATCCCTCATGTATACTGTATATTGAGGATGACCATATGGTGGTTAAGACCCTTTGAAATCAGATAGCCAAAGTTCCGTATAGTTCTGCCTTCTACAGGCTTCAGGTCCTCTGGCTTGTCCTCCCCTGAACATCTTTGGGGTTCATTGTCTTCAAGTGTAATAGGGAAAACTTCCCCAAGTTTCAACTGAGGATGAAATGTAGATATCACCTGAGATAATACATGTGGCATACCTAGTTCAATGTCTGGCATATTAGGAGACTTTATGGTGACTTTATGTTCTGAATATATTTATTCATTTGTTTTCTATTACAAACATTCAGTTTTTTGAACATAATGAATGTTGGATCATAAATGTCCTTCCAGATTCTCCACTAAGCTGCCCACTGGGCATCCTGACCTCAGCCCTCCCAGCTGACCTCTGACCCTACCTCTCCTTGCCCCCACAGAGCTCAAGGCAATTGTGACCCCGAAGCACCAGTGACCCAGGGCACCCGCTGCTGCCGCCAGCAGACATACTTGGACCTCCAGGGGATGAAGTGGGCTGAGAACTGGGTCCTGGAGCCCCCTGGCGTCTTGACCTATGAGTGTGTGGGCAGCTGCCTGCAGCTCCCAGAGCCCCTGACCATCAAGTGGCCATTTCTTGGACCAAGACAGTGCATCGCTTCAGAGACATCCTCACTGCCCATGATTGTGAACATCAAGGAAGGAGACAGGACCAGGCCCCAGGTGGTCAGCCTGCCCAACATGCGGGTGCAGAAGTGCAGCTGTGCCTCAGATGGAGCCCCTGCACCAAGGGGGCTCCAGCCCTAGGCACCCTGTATAGCCACTGAGGCCTCTGACCAGACGTGTATAGAAGCAGGTCTTAATGTAGGTCTTAATTTTACAGTGAGCAATTTGCCCTGTTCCAGTTTAGTGCCTCCATATTACTTTTGCCCTGGGTTCTTCCAGTTCCTGTCCTTCTTGTCCATCACCCATCCTAAGCACTTACTGAGTAAATAATGCAGTTTCAGATGCTGAGTTCCAGTAGGAGACCCTGGCCTACTTAGCTGAGCATATGACAGAGCAATGAACAGATTGTCAGCTCAGAGTTTCTATTCTCTGGCAAATTCTCAACTGAGTAGGGAATAAACCCTATCATGAAGGCTGGGGAAATAGAACTGATTTACTCTATTATCTGATGAATTAAAACAATAAACAATAAAAAAAAAAAAACTCTGCTTCCCTTACACAAGGAGGATATCTGAAAAACAGACCTGTCTCCCCCAAATACTGACTGAGACTTTTGTAAAAGTACCTAGAACCCTGTTTCCCTGAGAGGGTGGTTGAGGAGGGAGGATGAAGGGTTTCAGGCAGGGGGTTGGAGATAGGGAATCAGGACACCTGGTTTCTGAATCTGATGGGGCTAAAAGCCAGGACTTCCAGCAAATGCAGACTTTGGATTCCTGTGTCCTCTTAAAAAGGAGGAGTGTGCTTCTGCTCCCAGACTTCACTGCCCCAGGGATCTGACAGTCCCTCACACTATCTTCTACTCCACAGACATTGCCTGTGTGTATTTAGGTGATCCTCCACTGTTTTAGAGAACTTATCACCAGAGACCACATGTATTTACATGTTGCTGTTTTTTATATTTAGCAAAACCAATTACATGTAGATAATATGAAGAAATAAAATAAAAGTGATATTTCACTCTGTGTCTCTGTATTTAATTTCTAGTACTCTTTATATAAGAGTGAAGGGAGTGAAAACTAGGAAAGGAGAGAATGTAATGATTGAAAGAAAGGGGGTGGCCAAGGAACCCCAACTTTGAGGGGCATTGAAGACTGTAATAACTAAATTTAGCTTAGACTTTTATTTATGATTTTTATATTTTCCCACACAACTCTCATTTCAAAAATAGTATTGTGAATGATCACATATTCCTTCTCTTTGAAAAGCACATTGACCCCTGCAAAGATGATTATGGGGTCCAGTGTAGTATTGAGGTAAGCAAGCTTACAGTTACCGAGCATTCATTAGGAATCAGGTAGCTGGGCTTGGTAATGTCACATACATTGTATCATTTAAACTTTCGCAGTTATTCCTTGAATTAAATATTGTTATTCCCATTTTTCAGATAAAGAAACAGGCCAAAGCAATGCAAACCTGTTGAATTTCCATCCCATAGAATGGGTTATATACTTATTCCCACCCCAATTTCCAGTAAGTTGACTATACTGATGATACAGCTATCACATTTGGCAATTCCCCTAAATTTACCTTTCTCATTTAGCTGGGTTTTCTTATGCCCAACTATGGAGAAAGTTATACTTCAAGTTTATGGACTATTTCTTACCCACAAAGCTAAAAAATATCAACAGAATCATGGAAGAAAAAATAGAACAAAAATAATTGAGGAGAGTCAGGATTTGAGGACATAGCAAGAATATTATTGGAAGTAGGGGAAGAGGAGTTGGCTCTGACTTATAAATGGCTAGATCATTTTCATAAGATATCAGAATAAAACCTTTTTATGGGGGTGTTGTAAGCACCATGTGGCATATGGTTGCTTTGTCTGTAAGAAGAATATGGTTATCTCGTAAAGAATTCTACCAGCTACTCAGTGATGTACCTGTGGCTCTAAAAGTATGTGGTCTCCTAGTTAGTAACACACAATCTGTGTTAAGAATGGGCCTGCTTTTACCACCTTGAGTGAGGCAGGAGGATCACAAGTTCGAGGCCAGCCTTGGTAACTTAGCAAGACCCTGTCAAAAAAAAAAATGTAAAGGATTGGGGATGTAGCTCAGTGGTAAAGTATTCCTGGGTTCAATACCCAGTACAAAAATAATTAATTTTAAAAATCCAGGAAGTTGGCTTCATTTCATTAGCTCAGGGAGATAGTGTGGTAGACAGAAGGTTCTCTCCAAAGATATCCAAAACCTGATCCTTAGAACCTGTGAATATGTTATGTTACATGGCAAAAGGGATTTTGCAGATGTAATCAAGATCACAAATATTAAAATAAGGAGATTACATTGGATCATTCAGGTGCACTAAATCTAATTACATGAGCCTTTCAAAAGCAGAGAATGTTCTCTGATTAGAAGCAGGAGAGATAGAAGGGGGAGGTCAAAGGGATTTGAAATATGAGGACTCAACATGCCATTGACGGGTTGAACATGAAAGGGACCATGCACTTGGGAATATGAGTGGCCTCTAGGAGGGCAAGGGCTCTGGACTGAGAGCAAGCAAGGAAAAGAGACCTGAGTCCTACAACCACACAGAACTAAATTTTGCCAGCACCTGAATGAGTTTGTAAGCAAAATTTTTCCCAGAGCCTCTAGGTAAGAGTCCAAGTCAGCTGAGATTTTTATTTGACCTTATGGGACCTGCAACAGAAACATCAGCTGAGCCAACTGAGACTTCTAACCTACAAATTGTGATAGTAAATTGTTTTGTCTTAGAGGCTAAATATGTGGTGGATTATTACTGCTGCAATCAGAAAAGAATTTAAAAGTAAGGCAGATCCCATTAGAAGTGGGATGTAGTCAGGAACAGTGATGCAGGCCTATAATCCTAGTTACTCTGGAGGCTTAGGCAGGAGGACCACAAGTTCAAGGCCATTCTGGAAAACTCAGTGAGATCCTGTCTCAAAATGAAAAGAAAAAAGTACAGGAGATGTAGCTCAGTGGTAAAGTGCCTCTGGGATTAATCCTCAGTACCAAAAAAAGAAAAAGAAAATTAACACCAAGAACTTAAAGAAGAAGGAAGCTGTGGAAGAGGTGAAGATTGGAAGAGATGCCCCTGATAATCTGAATGCTATTGAGGAAAGTGGGGAACGGGAGGTGACAATAAGGTAGACCACTGGGAGTAAAAAAGTGGGGAGAAGGAGGAAGAAGAGGGCTATAGTTAGGAAGATGATGGAGATGAATATGAGGAGGCTGAGGCTGCTAAGGACAAACAGTACAAGATGATGACAATGACAATGTGGGTCCAGGAAGCAGAAGACCAACGAGGATGACTAGACAGCAGAACTTAAAAATTGCCACCTGTGACCTATTCAAGCTTTACCACCCATCTCAGACTCTAAACTCGGTCACCTTCAAGTAGAGAGGCCCTCTTGCCCACAGAGGGCAGAACTACTCATAGATGGCACCTGCTGTCTATCACCCAACCAAAACCACTACAGAATTTACAAAAGGGGAAGATAAAAGAACCAGAAGTTCCACATCCCTATTTTTTGTTTTTCTTTTTTTTTTTCTTAAAAGTACCTTAGGAAATTTTCTTTGTATTTTTTTCAGTAGTGGGGATTGAACCCAGAAGCATTCTGCCTCTGAGCTACATCCAAACTTAATTTTTTTTTCCTTTGGTACTAGGAATTGAATGCAGGGGTGCTTTGCCACTGAGCAATATCTCCGATTCTTTTTATTTTTAATTTTGAGACAGAGTTTTGTTAAGTTGCCAAGGGTGTTGCTAAATTGCCAAGGTTGACCTCGAACTTGTGATCCTCCTGCCTTGGCCTCCCAAATTGCTGAGATTACAGGCATGCATCATCATGCCTGGCTCTGCTTTACGCTACCCGCCCCCCTTTTTTTGTTTCTGCTTTGTATTGTTTTATCTTATGCTTTAAATTTTTGTACATATTGTAGGAGCGAGCTACATTTAATGATCTTGGATGACCAAACTGGTCATTGTGGCATTCTCTGTCCTACTTCTGATTTTATTTGTTGTGTGACTATGTTCATTGTAATCTCAAAGGAGGAGGAAATAAGAAACAAACAAACAATAAAAAATCTTCTCAGTATTCCAGTAACTTTTTATGTGTGTGCTATTAGTAGATGATTTATATGAGATGGTTAAAAAATATCAAGATAAAAGGCTTATTTTATTCCTTTTTGTTGATGATGTTGTTGTTTACTTATTAATACATTTGATCTATGTGTGAAACAATCATGTCCAACAGTAAACTGCAATCTTATTTTGCTGAGTTATTCTAATAAATAAAACGTAAAGTCAAGTTAAAGATGTACTTTACTGCATAGGAAAAAGCAGTGTAGAGAGTTATTTCCCAAAAGAGTCAATAGCAGTTCTCCTTTAGTGGTGAAATTAAAGAAAATGTTTGTGGGCTGGGGTGCAGCTCAGTGGCAGAACAATTGTCTAGCATATGTGAACCCCAAGGTTCCAGTCCCAGCATTGCAAAAATAAATAAATAAAGACAATGTTCATTTTCTCATTTTTTCTAATTTCTAATTTTCCTATATTTAAATATGAATTGTTTATGTAATCAAAAATAAATAAAAGCCAGGTGCATGCCTACAATCCCAGAGACAGAAGACTAATGCAGTTGGATCACAATTTCAAGGCCAGTCTTGGCAACTAGGCTCTGCCTCAAAAGATAAAAAATATAAAGAGCTGGAGATGTAGCTCAGTGGCAAAGCACTCCTGGGTTCAATCCCCAGTGCTGAAAAACAAATGCAAAAATGTATGTGAAACCTTCTAGAGAGGTGTCAGGAAGGACCCGGGCGCCAAGGGCCTTGCCATCTGTGTAGCTGGGGGCAGCTCAGGGTTCACTCCCATTTTGCCTGGATCATCTCAGTTCTTAGAAGAGATGGGCCTGCTGTTTTAGAGATAAGCCAGAAGGGAGGCTCTGAGAGTGAAGAACCAGGACAAATAAAGACAGAAATGAACACTACCCGCTTTGTCTGTGACGGCTGGTGGGGGAGAACACAGGACTGAGGGGAGGCAGGAAAGGAAGAGCAGGGATGGCTGAACCTGCTTGACTGGTGACTGGGAGGATGGGAGTAGAGATGTCCTGGCTGCCTGGCAGACACGTCTGTCTTGTTCAGTACAGCGGGCACCCAAGAAGATAGGTTTTAGACATGGAGAGAACGTGTCCATGGTAGTGCCAGGCTAGGGCCCTCCCGGAGGATGTGTCCAAGGGATTGAGTGAGGATCACAGCCCTCTCCTCTCCTCATTTCATCTCTCTATCCCAAAGGAACTTTAACAGGCATCAGACATAATCTCCCTGGGAGCCAGGGCAGGGGCTAGAGCACCAAGGAAACAGGCCTTTAGCATCAGCAAGGCCCTTAAATCTCATGGGATTTAAATGGGGCTACCGTCCATTAAAATACACAACAAAGTTATGTATATATGGGCTGGGGGTGTAGATCAGTGATAGAATGTCTGCCTGCCTCCCTAACATGTGGGAGCTCCTGGGTTTGGCTCCTGGCAGCAGAAAAAGAGAGAGAGAGAGAGAGAGAGAGAGAGAGAGAGGAGAGAAAGAAATTTTAAAAAGCAAGCAAATAGAAAAACTGTGTACATGCAAATTTGTAGATGAAGCTGGATATGGTGACACATTCCTATAATCCCAGTGATTTGGGAAGTTGAGGCAGGAGGATCTCAAGTTGAAGGCCAGCCTGGGCAACTTAGTAAGAGCTTGTCTCAAAATAAAAAATAAAGGACTGGGGATATAGCTCAGTGGTAGAGCACCCCTGGGTTCCATCCCCAGTACTATAAAAAAAAACAAAACAAAAACACTTTGGAGATGAAAAAATAATAGACCTCAAAGTACTGTAAAATAGCCAGTTTCTTTTCTTTTTAGGTGCTGCAGATTGAACCCAGGGTCTCTTGCATGTTAAGTATGGGCTCTACCACTGAGCTACATCCCCAGTAAAATACCAGTTTCTGGTCAGCAGTTTCCACTTTCTTTTTTTTTTTTTTTTTTTTTAGCAGCACTGGTTATCGAACTCAGGGCCTTGTGCTTGCAAGGCAAGCACTCTACCAGCTGAGCTATCTCCCCAGCCCCAGTTTCCACTTTCAAACTCTGGGGAGCAAGTGTTTTCACTGCTCCCTCTCTTGTGTTGTTTGCTGTGGCTGGGAGCAAGCCAGCACTGGAGGCCACTAACACAGGGTCTCCTTTCTTAAGACTCTTACAGTCCTCCCACTTCACCCCTGTTCCTGAATGGACAAAGAAAATGTGATATATATATAACGGAATATTATTCAGTCATAAAGAAGAATGAAGTCAGGCAACTCCTCTCGGGTCCCTTCTTAGTGGGGTCCCTTCTTAGATTGCGGGAGTTCTGTCTCTTCTCATTTGAATAAATCGTACTCTTTTTATGCTATAAAAACAAAAACAAAAACAAAACCCTTGTCATTTGCAGCATTCTTTTTTGGGGGGTGGGTGGGTGCTGGGGACTGAACTCAGAGGTGCTTTACCACTGCATTACATCCCTCTACTTTTTCATTTTTTATTTTTAGACGATCTTACTAAATTCCTTAGGCTGGTCTCAAACTTGGGATCCTTCTGCCTTAACCCACCAAGTCGCTGGGGATTACAGGTGTGGGCCACTACCAATGGTTTATTTTTGAAATTATGATTAATATGTACACATTGCTTTCCTAATTTAAAAAAAAAAAAAAGATAATATTTGCCCCTGACTCAGGTGCAGAAACAGGTGCACTTCTTGGGAGTGTGGCTCTGTGGTTAATCGCCCCTAGGTTCAATCCCTGTTGCCACAGGGGAAAGGGAAAAAAAAAAAAAAAAAACGAAACGAAAAATCCAGCAAGTGGCGACCAGGGGAGAGGGGCGCCAACTTGTGAAAGAGGAGTCGAAGACTTGCTAGTTCTGAGAGTCAATCATTTCCTCAAGCAGGAACTGGTTCCGCTTGCGATCCAGTCAAGAAAAGAAATTCAGGCGAACCACGCGAGTGCAAGCGAATAAACCGCAGTTGCCCAGCTGCCATCCAAACGTGGGCCAGGAGGGAGCCGGCAGAAACCAGGGCTTTTGAAGTGCGGATCCCGCTAATCCCGGGTCGCCCGGATGCACTTGACCCGGGCCCCACAGATTGTACGATCCCGTCTGAGCTCCGCCAAGAAGGCTTCATTCATATAAAATCGGCAATCTGGAGGATCCCTCTTGGTCATGAGGGGCGGCTGACGGCCAGCGCCAGAAACAATATTAGCCAGACCCCGGCCAGGCCTAGGCTCTGAATCCCACACGGCGTGGGGACCACAAACTCCGTTCAGTTTGCGGCGCTGGACACTTACAGTACTAGCCTCGGTTGCGCCAGAGGCGCAGTGAACCAGTCTGGAGCGGAGGGGGCGGGCACATGGCCGCAGCATGGCCTCGGATTGGTTCTCCCTGAGCTCCTGCCCGCGGATTGGTCTCTCGGAGCTCCCAGCCGCGGATTGGCCGCCCAGGCCACGTGACCTACAGTAAGGCCTACTGCCAGCGCCTCGGGTGAGAGTGAGGGGTTTCACGGGGTCCCGCCCAGGAGTGAGCCCGGTCCATCCCGGTCCCAGAAACTGCCCGGAACTCCCCGGATCCGGCTTCTTACTCCCAGTCCTTCCGCTAGCAGCGTCACCTGGACTGCGCCTAGTGGTTTTCTGCGGCGGCCGCTGGGAGCCAGCCACCATGAGCGTGGGTTTTATCGGCGCTGGCCAGCTGACCTGCGCTCTGGCGCGGGGCTTTACCGCCGCAGGTAAGCGCGTGGAGGCGGGAGGCAGATTCCCAGGCGGGTCCTAGGCCTGGCCTGTGAACCGCCCTTCACCCCACCAGCATGAAAGAATGAATGCGGGAATTTGCATATGGTGGTACAGATGAGACTCTTTTTAAGCAGCAAGTCATCTTATATCCGCGTAAGGGATTAAGTTGGTGTCGGAAACAGGGACGTTAGAGCAGCCGTGCGTTTTGATCCTGCTTTCCCAGGGAAAGCACGGCCACGGAATGGGCTGTGATTCCGTTGAAAAGCCTTTTCTTCTGCAGGTATCCTGTCGGCTCACAAGATAATAGCCAGCTCCCCGGAAATGGACCTGCCTACCGTGTCCGTGCTCAGGGTGAGTGGGGTGGAGGCTCAGTAAAAGGATAACCTTAGATGAACTGAGTCAGGCTGACCCTGAGTCTCTGCGCTGGTCTCTGGCTTCCCAGGAACATCTCGATTCTTTCATCCTTTATGGAGCTGCTTAGGGTAGTGGGAGCCCCTAGGCAGGCAGACCCTGAGTGCGGGAGGGGGGTCTTAAGAGGATTAACTGAAGTAATTATACATGGGCGCATATATATATATTAGGTGCCCAATAAGGACACATTTTTCTTAGTCAGTTAGTTGTGTCATCTTAAAGTATGCAGCCATTGTGAGTCTCTCCTTCCTCATTTACTTTGACCACTTTGTTGTTATCCTGAAACTTGAATGAGCATGTCAAGAAAGAATCTGGGGAGTTAGTTGTTTCTCTCTCTTCAAGCATAATATCTCACCTTCTTCCAAGACCTGGGAAGCATGGTAGAGGATGGCTAAGGAGACAGGTGGCATACACTGTCTAGGCAGTGTCTGTGTCTAGGATTGTCCTGCTTCTCAGTTTGGAGTCCTAGAGGGATGGGTGTCTTCCAGTCACAGCTGAATCATGTAGAGGCTATGCAATCTGATGAACAAGCGGTAGAGGTTGGAATAGGACTTGACCCAGCACTGCCCCCAACCCCTGGGACTAGATTTCACTTTTTCCTTTGCCTATGACACTTTCTACCATGGAGCATTCTCACCTGGCAAAGGGGTGCCTTGGATGCCAGAAGATTGGTGAGGATGAGGGGACAGCCACTTCCTGGCTACCTTGGTGAAGCTTTTCATGTCCCCCCGCCGTATTTATTTGTCCAGTAGCAGAATGGAAAATTTTATGTCAATTGGGGTGGAATCCTGAGGGGACAAGGCAAGGAATTCAGTGCTGCAGCTGGCACAGTGGGCTTAGCAGGGTTTCAGCTGCTCTCTGGGAGGCTTGGGTTTAACAAGTCTTCTCAGCACTGTTAGCCATGCCATCTCCTCTTACAGAAAATGGGTGTGAACATGACCCGTAGCAACAAGGAGACAGTTAGGCACAGTGATGTCCTGTTCCTGGCTGTGAAACCACACATCATCCCCTTTGTCCTGGATGAGATTGGGGCCAATGTACAGGCCAGGCATATTGTGGTCTCCTGTGCGGCCGGTGTCACCATCAGCTCTGTGGAGAAGGTACCTGTCTCACCCCTGATGCCCTTTGTGTGAGGAAAGGGTGGCCTGGGAATGGCAACAGATGGGTGGATGCAGGTGGAAACTATGGCCCTCTGTCTTATTCCAGAAACTGATGGCATTCCAGCCGACCCCCAAAGTGATTCGCTGCATGACCAACACACCTGTGGTGGTGCGGGAGGGTGCCACAGTGTATGCCACTGGCACCCACGCCCTGGTGGAAGATGGGCAGCTACTGGAGCAGCTTATGAGCAGTGTGGGCTTCTGCACAGAGGTGGAAGAGGACCTGATCGATGCCATCACAGGGCTTAGCGGCAGCGGGCCTGCCTATGTGAGGCCCTATCTGCTCAGTCGACCTTTAGGGAACCTAGGCAGTTGGATGGACTGGAAGGCAGTCTTGGGTTGGGGAACAGTGCCTACATCTTGGTCATAAGTGGCTGATGAAGAAAACTGACCACTGGCGCTAGTTACAATCATCACTAAAAAGCAGACCCTGGGGAGGCTTTGAGTGCCTGCTGCCCAGGGCTCAGTGAGTGTCTCCACAGGCGTTCATGGCCCTGGATGCGTTGGCGGATGGTGGGGTGAAGATGGGTGTGCCGAGGCGTCTCGCAGTTCGATTAGGGGCCCAGGCCTTACTGGTCAGTGTCTTTTTCCCTGTACATTTGGGACCAGGGTGTGTGCCAGGGGTTCTTGTGGGTCACTGAGGTGGGGATGGGATGGGCTGGTTTGGAAGTTGGTATAGGGATTGGCTGGGAATAGTGGGTGTGGGGAAGTCTGTCCCAAGGTGCACTAGCAGCTTTCTCCTCTAATGCTCCTTCATGCTGTAGGGAGCTGCCAAGATGCTACTGGATTCCGAGGACCATCCAGGCCAGCTCAAGGATAATGTCTGCTCCCCTGGCGGGGCCACCATCCATGCCCTGCACGTCCTAGAGAGTGGGGGCTTCCGTTCTCTGCTCATCAATGCAGTTGAGGCTTCCTGTATCCGAACGCGGTAGGAGCATCTCGCTGTCCTCTGCCCCAGGCTGTCCACTCCCAGCCTGCCCTGGACAGGGAAGGGCTGGGCTGGGCTCCAGCTTGCAGTCTTCCTGTCTTGGGTCCCATAAACTAGTGCCAGAATGCACTTCCTAGACCATGAATTATTACACTTTGTTTAGCCAAGGGTCTGCAGGCCTTACTTCATTTAATTCTTACCACAGTTTTGATAACTGGAATTAACTTTGATTTATAGATGGGGAAATTTAAGATCAAAACAGGTAATAATTGATGGAGGCAGGATTCAGTTTTATCTCTGACCCTTTTTTAAAAATTTTTAAAAATTATTTTTAGTTATACATCATAGTAGACTGTATTTGAGATATTATACATACATGGAGTCTAACTTCCCATTCTTCTGGTTGTACATGATGTGAAGTTACAGCGATTGTGGATTCATATATGAACATAGGAAAGTTACCTCTGATTCATTCTACTCTCTTTCCTGTTCCCGTCCCCGCTTCCTTCTTTTCGTTCCCCTTTGTCTAATCCAATGAACTTCTTTTCTTTCCTTCCCCACCCCGCCCCTTTTTGTGTGTTAGCATCACATATATATATCAGAGAGAACATTTGGCCTTTGGATTTTGGGGATTGGCTTATTTCATGTAGCATGGTAACCTCCAGTAGTCTCGGACTGTTAAACCCTGTAATTTTCCACACTTTCTCCCTCCCCATGTGGTCACGGATACCACTGGAGCTCTATGTTTAGCTTGGATCAAATGAGATAAAGAAGACAGACCCCTACTTAGTTAAATAATACTAAGAAGCTGAGGGAAGCATTTGGTTTGGGATTCTAATTTTATATCAAATTTTGGGTCTGGGGCTCTATAGATAGGGAAGATTCATAAAGCTCTGGTACCGAGGTTTATTGCTTTCCTTCAACTCTTCTTGGACTTTGTCTGCAGAGAGCTACAGTCCATGGCTGACCAAGAAAAGATCTCTCCAGCTGCTGTTAAGAAGACCCTCCTAGACAGAGTGAAGCTGGAATCCTCCACAGTGCCCGCACAGACCCCCTCCAGCCCAGGAAAGCTCCTCACAAGAAGCCCAGCCCTGGGAGGCAAGAAGGACTAAGGCATCACTGCCCTCCTCTCTGTGATTCAGAGCCCTCACCTGAAGGGCCTTAACTCCTCTGCCCTTTCCCAGCTGTGCAGGGAGGGGCCCACTCAGGTGGTTTCAGGTCCCTCTGATAAACTCCTTAGGTCTATTCAGACTAAGATGTGCTAGTTGCCTCTCCTGTGCCATGTAGGAAAATGCTCTGAGGGGTGGGTAGCCGATGCTGGAAGCCAGACACATCCCTGCACACCTTCCTCTGCTCATGGAGAGCGTGGCTGATACCTGAGTCAGTGCTCAGCTCAGTGGGAAGGTCTGGGGAGAACTTCAGTTGGGGTTCTAGAGTTTGATATCAAGACAAGGAAGTGAGAAAAAACATGAAAGGCCCATCTGAATTGATACATGGAAAGGAAGTGAGCAACTTAGAATTGTTACAGTGAATCAAGTGTGTGGCATTAGGGACTGGGGTGCAACTCAGTGGTAGAGACTTGACCAGCAGTGTTGAGGCCCTGGGTTCCATCCCCAGCATCACAAAAAGAATTTCAAAAAAGAAGTGTGTGGCATTAGACAATGCTTATATTTAACTGTAGCTTTGTAGATGTGCCCTTTAGAATGTGTTATTCAGTGTTAAATTTAGCTGCTTTAATAAAGTTTTTTTTTATTCTATTTTTCGTATGCTCAGTCTTAAATCCTTGTTCTAGAGAACATGAGGCCATTACTAGGTTCTGCCTGTACTGTCCAAGGGCAAGAACTGCAGATGAGAAAGAATAAGGGACCAGGGCCTGAGAACTATAATGATTACTCCAGCCCTGTTCCTATTCCAGGTCAGGGACAAGATGATGTGTTCTAGGATGGGCAAAGCTAATGGCAGAGAAGAACCCGTGGCCCTGGGTGTGGTGTGGGTAGTAGCCACAGACACAAAAGAGAAAGCTGTGGGAGTTGTAGGTCAGGCACCATGCTGAGCATGTGAACCCTCCATTGCCCTCTAAGGTGGGGACTCCTTTTCTTCACTTGGTAGGAGGTGCTGAGGCCTAGAAGGGAGAAGCTCCTTACCCAGGGACACTGAGTCCTCTGTTCTTAGCTATTGACTCTCCAGTCTCCAGAAGCTGGAGCTGGTTACACCATCTGCACAAACCATACTGAGTCTGTGGTTGCCCACATAGGCAGCCTGTGCCTGACAATTGTTCTTAAGGATCCCACTACTTGTGCAGGGGCTCCTAGGAACAAGCTTCCTTTTTTTGAAAAGGTGCAAGCATTGGCATCACCGTCAGCTTGGAATTACCCAGGAGGTCAAGACAAGAGAATAAGTTTGAGGCCAGCCTGGGCAACTTTGTGAGACCCTGTCTCAAAATAATCAGGGCTAGGGATGTAGCTCAGTAGCAGAGCACTTGCCTAACATGTGAGAGGCTCTGGGTTCAATCCACAGTATGGCCAAAAAAGAAAATAAGAAACAGCAATAACGTGTTGCAAAGGATGTGGAGTAAACAGAATCCTTGTGCATTGCTATTAGGGATGTGAAATTGTACCGCCACTTTGGAACACAGTCTGGTAGTTCCTCAGAGTTTAAACAGCTACTGTAGAACCCAGCAATTCTGCTCCAAGGTGTATATTCAATAGAAATAAAAACATGTCTTCACAGAAACTTACACATGAATGTTCATGGCAGCTTTATTAATAATAACCAAAGGGACCTGGGGGTGTGTAGCTCAATAGTAGAGAACTTGCTTAGCATGCCTAAGGCCCTGGGTTTGATCCTAGCACTGGGGCAAAAAAATGCTAAAAAGGTAGACAAATTCAGGCATGGTAGCACACACCTGCAATCTCAGCTACTCAAGAGGCTGAGGCAGAAGGATCACAAGTTTGGAGTTAACCTCAGCAACTTAGTGAGACCCTGTCTCAGAAGATAAAAAGGGCTGGGGATGTGACTCAGTGGTAAAGAACCTGTAGGTCCAATCCCCAGTACAAACCACCACCAACAACAAAATACACAACCCAAATGTCCAGTAGTTGGGTGAGTGGATAAAACAAAACATTTGCACAATGAAATGTCATTTGGCAATAGAAAGGAAGTACTGATATGTGCTACATACAGGAACTTAAGAAAGGATGGGTAAAAGAAGTCAGTTAAAAGGACAATTACTGTGTGATTCTACTTACTGAGGTCAACATCTGATACTAAATCCTGTCCTCTATACTAAGCCTGTCCAAAAGCTGTCCAGGATGACAGAAATTTGTCCCTTTCATCTTCCTTTCCTTCAGCCCCTGCAAGATCACCCCCTTCCCTGGCCTAAATTCGCCAACATACATCTATTGAGGACCTACTCACAGTCAGGCTTATGTCTTGGTGCATTGTGGGGAGCTTCCACCTCGTGTGTTCAGGACCAAATTTGACGTCTGGTGGCCTGGTCCTTCTCCAGGGAGAGGCGAGAGATTCATTCTTGGGAGGACCATGTTTTGGTCTCCCCAGGACCTCAGTTCTGCCTGGAGGTGCTGACAAGAACCCAGGACTCCCCCCTCCCAGCTGCACACTTTCTCACAGGACTGACCATAGCCAGGGTGGCAACTCTCTGAGGTGGACAAGGGGTCCCATAATGTGTCAGGCCTGGACAGAGGTTCTAGAGCTTGTCTCAGTCCCACTAGAAGCCTGAGCCACCAGGAACCCTCCCCTGGAAGTCCCCCACGAGAGCTGGCATTGGGGTCTAGCACAGCCTTTCCGAGTATTTGTTAAATACTTCCTTTGTGGCAAGTGCCCTGCAGGGCCAGAGTGTGGCCTAGTCAGTAAGACTGTCCCTGTTGTAAATTTGCACAAGAACCTACCTAGAACAGATGTGGACACACAGGAAATGTGGCACCCATGGGAAGGAGGAAAGGCAGTGTGGAGAGGTCTGAGAGAGCAAGGAAGTGTGTCTCAATCCTTTCACCCCATCTTGGCCACATGAGAATGGGCCCTGAGCCTGGAACATTTCTGTACCAGGACATAGAGTCATCACAGTTGGTGCTGAACTTGTTGCCTTGTGGGCACGCCATTCCTGTTTCACCATTCCTCTTTCAGCCTTACTGTGTATTTCTTTGTTTAAGCGTATGTGTCGTATGTCACCTGGACAACCCCACTGCTATATCTGTTCCCTGGGATGAGGGAGTGGGTTCCTGCTGTAGCACAGAGGGATATATACAGGCCAATGGCCCTGGATGACTGCTGGGAGGAAGCCCCCAGGCATGGGGAGACCAATGCCCACCACCAAAGCTGATTGTGCGATCTCATCCATGAGTGAAGCCAAGCCACATTCTAGCCAGTGCTTGACTAGTTGTGTTTTCCTTGAGGAGTCCTATAACAAGAGGCAGTGAGTAGAAGTGCTAGGATTTCTGCTCCTAGGAACAGGTAGTGGATGCCACTTGTTTGACACTGACCTCTTCCCTGTCTGCCCACCCTCCCTGTTCCCAGTTCCCTGACTCCTCTCCCTCTCAGGACTCCTAGGTAGGCGTGCCCACAGCAGCCCCCATCCCTATTTCATGGTGGACTTCTCTCAGGGCCCCAGAAAAACATTTTCTTATCCATTATGTATGGATATGTTATATTATGTATCCATATGTTATATTTTATAGGAGAGCATCCATTATTCTCTCCTGAAATGCAGGAACAAAAATTTCTGCACCCATTGACTTCTCACCTGATTTTTTTTTCACTTAATTTCTTGATAGATTTATTTTACTTTAGATCATTTGTTGGTTATAATAAGGAGACATGAGTTGGTAGTTAAAAGATTTAACAATTTTTTTCCACAGCTCTCCACTCTGTAGGCCGTTCAGGAACACATACGCACCCTCCTTTCTGCATCCCTACATGTTTGTTACTAGGCAACGCTCTCCAGAGAGCCACTAGAGAGTCGCCTGAGCCCGAGTGCCTGGTTGTACTTTCCCTCACCATTTCAGGCCTTTCTCTGTATCTAACCAAGATACTTGTAAAGCCTTGACCTGTGTTCCACCTTTACCAATAAAGTAGACAGAACACAGAAGTGTAGGTGTAGCTCAGTGGTAGAGCACATGCTCAATATGTGGGAGTCCTGGGTCCTGAGTTCAATCCCCGGCACTGGGAGAAAAAAATGTGGATATTGTGGCTATTAGATAAGTAGCATTTTGAAGATGAAATGCATCTCATTTCAAGATCCAAACCAGTGTGGATAGTATACTACCTTATATAAGAAGGAATGGGGAGTACAACATCGAATAAGGAAATTCTGGAAGGATACATAATAAACCAATCAACAAAAGGGGCTTCCTTCTGGCAGGGTGGTGGGGACTGGCTCAGGAATGTGGCAGGTTGGGGCAGGACTGGAACAAAACCTTTCATTATATCTCTTTTGGTACTGTGGAATCATATGAAAGTATTACCTGGTCACAAAATACATTTGGAACACCTGCCAGGCTACCTCGCCATGAAAGCTTGGTCTGAGGTGGTCAGTCAGGGCTGGAGTATGCTCTGCCTGCCCCACTTTGGTCTACAGCTGTGTCCAGGAACACTCTCAGATATGAGAACATCATCCTTGGCAAGGGTGGTCAGAAAGATCCTCTGCACCCCATCTCTATTTTCCACATAAGCTCGCCTTCTTTGCAACTATACTCTGAGATGGGCTGGAAGAGCTCCCTGGGCTCCTCTGATATCGGAGTCTCCTCTTCAATGAAACCACATCCATGGGAACCATCTACTTCTGCACCTGTCTTCCCCACTAGGTGATCAGGGTTGCTGGTTTGACTCAGAAATGGAACATAATACTGTATAGCAGAGTTTTTGAGTTGACAAGAAGCATTCTCCCATTGCATCCACTAGGATTCCCGCAAAGATCCTAGGAAGTAGGGACAAGGGGTTGGTATCCCCATATAACACATAACAAGCCCAAAGCACTTTTCAAAGGTGACTTGGGGACTAGCAACAAAACTTGTCTCCAGATCCAAATCCTCCTTCCAATTTTCTTCCACTAAATTCACGGATGCGTTCTCGAGGAAGGCATAAAAATGCCACTTAGGCGGCCAGCAGGAGCAGGAAGTAAGGTGATCGCTGCTGCCCAGCCTGGTGGGTTTCCCCGGCTCAGCAGCCGCGGAGAAGCTCTTTTGCCACTAGGAGGCGCCAGCCGCCAACCATTGAGCCTGCCTTCGGCCGCAAATTTCGCCTGTGCGGTGGGAGAAAGAGCAGACAGTCCAGCTAGGTGCCAGACCTGTCAGTGCTGGTCAGAGAAGTTCCCGAATGAATTCTCTGCTTCCTGTCAGCAGTCTTTGTCGCTGCCCTCCCAGTCTCCAACAAGGCAAAGCAGGAGGGCAACTCTCCTGACTGTCCACAGACCTGGGTCCCTTTTCCTGAGTACCCAGCTTAGGGACAAGAGCATCATCAAGTGTCCATGGTGCCCAGACTGCTCACAGATCATCTGAAGCAAATACCCACTAGTCTTGCTCAGGAAGCAATCTTAAGAGTCAGATCACTTACTACCCTTGACCTTGAGTGAATTCTTGAGCCTCTAGGAACTTATCTGTAAAGTGAGGGTGAGAACAGTCCCCATCTGGGGGAAGGGGTGCTGAGAACTAAATGAGATAAAGGCCTTGGCTTGATGTCTGGCAGGAGTGAGAGCTAATAATCTAAAATTGCTGGTGTTAATATAATCATTAAGAAATCTGAGGCTCAGAGAGACTAACTTGTGACGTCCAGAGCCAGGCCTCAAAGGATCCAATCAAGACCCTGGTCTGGCTGGGCCCATGGCCCTTGTTCCCTGCAGCACTCCTGGTTCTAGACCTGGTTCTCAGACCAACTGATCACCTTTTGGGGGTTGGGGAGACTTGGGTGCAACCCAGGGACTCATGCATGCTAGGCAAAAGTTCTACCACTGAGCCACATCCCCAGCCCCACCTGCTTTATTTAATTAAGGGAAATGAAGGGAAGCAAGCGTTTATTGAGCTCCATTTCTAACCTTATTACCTTGGTTCTCCAAAATGCTCCCTCAGTCTAAACCCCAGACCCCAAAAACTGTGTGTCCCCAGTTTTTGCTCACCCTCATCTTCCACCAGATACACTTTCACATTACCTTGGTTGCCAAAGTGCATCAGACCCTCGTCTCCCACCTCAAAATGCAGAATCAGAATCTCTGAAGGTTCCATAAGAGAATCTGCCCTCCAGCTAGAAAAGAAGCAGTACAGGGCAAGGAGGCCAGGACTGACCCCCAGGGATGGCGTTGCCTGAGCATAGGTGCAGTGTGTGAACCATGCCCGGTGTGGGTAGTCTTTCACCTGGAGTGAGGAATGAAGAGTAAATGTGTTTGGGGGAGGCTGGATGACAGGAGAGGCTGGACCACGAAGACGCTGGACTTGGCCCAATGGAAAGAAAGAGCAGCCACAGGAGGTTTATTTAAAACAAGGATCAGACCTGATATTTGCTAAAGAATGAAAATTCTGGAAGTATGGGAAACCAGTAACTGGAGTCTTGCAGCCATCTGGGTAAAAGAGGAGGGAGGCCAGCGGAAGAGGGTAATCCACAAAGTTTCAGGGCCCTTGGTTTCCCTGAATACACCTCCCATAGCAATTTATTGTTTAAAAGCCAATTTGTTTAATGCACAGATAAGCTGAAACCTCTTCCTGTCTACAGGGTTTACCATTGTATGCTCAGCCAGAGCACAATGACTGTCATTTAGTAGGTGCTTAATGGAGAGTTTGAGCTGTGGGGTAGGGGCAGCTGAGGGAGAAACAGGTGTGGAAACTGGACCAAGCAAAGCTTCAGGCTCCATGACTCCATTTTACTGTTTAAAAAAATTTTTTTTTAATGCAGGGAATACATACTGGAAGATCGGGTTTGAGAAAAAACAATAAAAATAACAGTTGCCATTGGTGGCATGCCTGATATAGGCATGGCTGGACCCTTTTCACCATCTTCCCTGATGCTCGCCAACAATCCTGCAAGTAGATGTTTTCATCCCCATGTTCACAAATGCGGAGACTGAGGCTCGCTAGTTTGCCCAGGACCATGGTGAGGAGTGGTGGCCAGAGCTTGTGTTCACCACATGCTATCATCCAGGGTTCCACTTGGAGTGAGGTGGGGATAGCCTCAGAAGAGGCTGGGGGTCAGATGGGGGCTTGCAGCCCAGCACCATAATGGTAGGGCACATCTGTGTGACAAGAACAGTGTGTTAACCCCCTAGGGTAGATTCCTTTGTAACAAAGTTCCTCAGACTGGGGGTCTTTAGCAACAGAAATGTATGGTCTCATGGTTCTGGACTCTGGAAGTCTGACATCAAGGTTTTGGCAGGGTTGGTTTCTTCTGGGTCCTCTCTCCTGGCCTCACAGAAGGCTTCTTTCTCGATGTGTCCTCGCATGGTCTTCCCTATGTATGTGTCTGTGTTCTGATCTCTTCTTAAAAGGATGCCAGCCAGCCAGGCATGGTGATGCCCACCTGTAATCCTAGGCTCAGGAGGCTGAGGCAGAAGAATTGCATGTTCAAAGCCAGCCTCAGTAATTTAGCAAGACCCTGTCTCTAAATAAAATGTAAAAAGGGCTGGGGATGTGGCTCAGTGGTTAAGTGTCCCTGAATCCAATCCCCTGCTACCAAAAAAAAAAAAAAAACTCACCAGTCAAATTAGATGAGGGACCACCCTCATGACCTCATTTGAATTTAGTTGCATTTTTAAAGGTCTCATGTCCAAATAGTGGCATCTGAGGTGCTGGGGGGCTTCAACTATGAATTTGGGGCAAGATTCAGTCCAGGATAAGCAGAGTCTGTGGATCATCAATATTCAAAGATGAGTAGGGAAGGACAGAGAGGACTGGGAAAGCAGCCGGAGCTCCTAGGATGAGAGCGGGGTCAGCAAATGATGGGGCCTGAGGCCATCCAGGTGAGAAGTGAGAAGGACAGGGTGAGTAGGACCTGAACCCAGAACTTGGAGAAATGGGGGGACGCTCAGGATAAGGATGAGGTTGAGTGGCAACCTCCATCTGCAAGAGAAGCAGCCAGTCAGACTGGGGTCAGACCAAGGCTGTCATGGTCCTGGAGGCCTCTGGTCATCGCCAACCAGGCCTGTGGTCTCTCCATCAGGGAAAGTGAAGACTGACCTACCAGAGCTGCCTGGGGTGGGGGTTGTGCTATTCTAGCCAATTCCCTGCTGGGTTGACCAGCTGGAAATCCAGTCCAGGCTTCAGGGAAACCAACTCCCTCCAGGTGTGTCTTCTCCGGCCTCCTCAGCGCACAGGATCTGCCTCAAACCCAGGCCACACCTCCCACTTGGAACAATAGCAATCATAAGTACCAACAAACCACAGGACTCAGAGCTTACGCCTGACCCATGCTCATGAAGTCTCCAACTCTCCTCATCTCACCCACCTCCAGAGGAACCTGTTTTGTCCTTTTCCTCCTTCATATCCCTGTTGTGTGGAATCTGCCTTTAACTGCTCCCATCTGGTGGCCGAGGGTCATTAGGTTGTAAGATAGGTAAAGACTGGACCCTATTATGGAACACATTCTGGGGGCCTCAGGGCATCAGGCCTGAGAGAGGACTGAATCCTCTCAGGAACCAGTATTTTCTCACATTAACAGCAACAAACCCCCATTTCCTGGGACCATGATGAGGCTGTAGTCACAGAGCCTACCTTGCCACAGGAGCTGCTGCCAGGTGACAGGATCATACACATACCCAGAGTCACACTTACCCCAGAGGATGCTTCCGTTTTACTCTATTGCTACTGACACAAAGTTAACACATCTTAGAATCTTCTTATGGAAAACACTGATGGTAAAAGTGAAAAGTAGAAATAAAACAGAAGTACATCCATCGTAGATGATGGTAATTAGTGGAGACAACCATGATCTAGAACCAGAGACACTGAAGGGATGTGCACATGGTGCAGGTCAAATCCCTCAATAATCCAGAGTCCTGGGCTGCCCAGGGTCACACAGTTCATGGCACTGTGCTGTGTCCACTCCTGCAGACTCTCTTAGCTCATGGTCAAGTTTCCAAGTCAGTCCTGGCCTCCCTTGTCAACACTGACTCTCAAACAGGCTCCGCAATGCTCCCTCCCCCGGCACCGCAGCCTGCTGCTGTGGGGCTTTCTCTGCCCCACAGGTGACTGTGGCCAACCTCCAACCAACTCCCATAGCCCCTGTTGGCTTTCAGGGACCCATGGGCAGGAAGATGAAGCCAGGTGTGGAAGATGAGAGCCTGGCCCCATGGCAGCCCTGGGAACCAACTCCCTTCCTCATTTTATATGTTATTTCATTTTTAATTACAGAACTAAGGTAACAGAGCTTCCCAGGCTGAGCCAGAAATAGTGAGCTTTTTAATTCACTTTTTGTTTTCCCGAAGGAGAACCTTATGGGTCCAAGGCACAGAGCAGAAAGCCAGGGGCTGCAAGAGGCCTGGGCTTTGGGGATGTGGATAGATCCTGAGACCCACATGCTTGTCTCCAGCCTGGCCCCACCATCAGCACTGGGGTGGACCTTAGTGGGCCTCTGTTTCCCCAGCTGTGAGATGCAGGCTTGGACCAAAGCTTGCTGTCGGGTCCTTTGCAGCACTAATCCTGAGCCGACCTGCACTCCCCAGTGTACAAGGCTTTGCAGGTTCTCTGACCTCTCTTCCATTTCTGGGCTTTCATCTTGTACTGTAATGATAAAAATATCCTCCTAAACTCCCTGTCCCTAATTCTAGCACCAGCCCATGGCTGCCTGGGCAGGGTGGGGGTGTCTCCTCCTTCCTTTCTCAGTTCTTTTCTGTCCCATCTGGCTTCCTCCTCTCCCCTCAAGCCTCTAGCCACTAGTTTCCTCCTCCCTTACCTCTGCCTGTCGTGACCCCTCCTGCTCTGATACCTGCTGTTGCCAAGAACCCCACACCTGACTTTCCCAGGTTCCTGGTAGGAGTCCCCTGACATCCCTCTGGCTTCCCAGACTGATCCTGTCCAAACTCCTTCCTCCTCTCATGCCTCACCTGTGTGTCCTCATCTCTGCCTCAGTTGATGGTGCCCTACCTGCCTGGTCTGTGTCCTGGTTCCAGGGAAACGCAGGTTTCTGGACCTGGGACCATGAGGATGGGCTTCAATTTAGGGCCGAGAAGGGTCCTCTTTTCAGCTCTCTCCACAGTGGCCTGATCTACTCTCTTCTTTGCCACAATTCTTTTTCAAATTGCAGGACTTCTGTCAACCCCTCAGGCCAGGGGTATGGTAGTGTCCTAGTTATGAGTTGATGATGGTGGAGCCAGGCCAAATCCAGGTCTCACGACTCTTGCCTCAGGTCACTCTTGCCCCATGTCACATTCCTTCCTAACCCCCAACCTAGACTTCCTGGGAACTCCCTAGGGTTGGAAACTCTGGCTGGCTTCAGGAAAGACCGGCTATCACAGGTCTCTGGCGCTGTCTCCTCACTGATAAGTCCCACAAAAAATGGACTAAATAACCTCCTGCCATGAGATGTTCTGGGAGTTCCTGGGTGGCCAGAGCCCCTCCTGGGTCTGGGGAGACCAAGCACTTCTTTTTATTTGTTCTTTTGTTTATTCTGGTACTGAGGATTAAACCCAGGGCCTCATGCAGGCTAGGCAAGCACTGTACCACTAAGTTACATTCCCAGCCCTTTTAATTTTATTTTGAGACAGGTTCTCACTAATTTGCCCAGGCTGGTCTTGAACTTGCGATTCTTTTGCCTCAGCCTCTTGAGTATCGGCAAACAATTTAATGCAAGCTTATTTTTCATTGGTGGAGATAAAGTGGGGCCCACTGCTCACTAAGACACATCCTGTGATGGGCTGACAGATCTGACTCCATGAGAATATTGTAGGCCAGACTCTAAGGGAAATGACTAAACAGACTCCATTTTGCTCTGAGACTCCATGTTATGTAGGAAATAAGCTTCTCCCATGGGAACACCCCGCCTCTGTACCCATTATCGGTTACTTAGTGTGACATGTTTAACAATACAGAATGACAATTCCTATGTAAAGAAAAATTGCTCTCTTTTGATCCCTATTGCTCCTAAACAATGTACCATGTGAACGGTGATTGTGTGGATGTTAGTAACCATTCTTTAGTTTGTACCTAGATAAGGGTCATTCTGACCCACTTCCCCCTCTGTTGATGATCTCATGATGTTGGTTTGTAATTTCAAATCATAGCAACAGACACTTATGATTGATGTGACTTTTGGTATAAGAACCCCTACAACCCTATGGTCGGGGCTGTTCTCCCAATAGCCATTTTTTGGGGCATTGTGTGAGACTCTTAGCTGGTTGGCTTAATAAAGACTCTCAAATTTGGACTTCTCAGTGGTGATCGGTCTGTTCTTAAGTTGTGCCCCATAATAATCCTGTAGGTGGAACCAGTTGGGGACAATGTGGGAATCCAGAATCTTGCTCCTGGATGGAGCAAGAGCCTTGGACAGATCCAGTAACTCCCCAATCCATATTGGGCTTACTGACTGAGGAATGTCCTGACCTGAGGGCCCTGAGGCAGTGGCCCACAGTGGGGGACCTGAAAACCCTTTCTGGTCCTGGGAAGACATTCCTTGGCAGAAACCTGGAAGCACTGAATGGCAAGTAGGGGTTTGTCTAGAAAGAAGCCAAGTCCACCCCTCTTCTCTCTTCTGGTGGTTTTGAGCCGGATGGAACTATCGAGTACATGTCCCTCATCTCACAAAGAAATTGAAATCCAGAGAAGTTCATGAAGCTTTTTTTTTTTAATTTAAATTTTAATTAAAAAAATTTTTTCTAATACTGGGGATTGCACCAGGGTCTCCCACATGCTAGATAAGTGCTCTATCACTGAGCTACATCCCTTCTTATTTTTATTTTTAAAAGTTTTGAGACAGGGTCTTACTAAGTTGCCCAGGCTGGTCTTGAACTTGTGATTCTCCTGTCGCAAACCCCTGAGTAGCTGGGATTACAGGCGTGTGCCACTGCACCCAGGCCCTCATCACACTTTAAAACTCCCATCTCTTCATTCATTCATTCATTCAACAAATATTGCTGAATTAGCTTCCATGAACACTGGGTATTGTTTTAGGCACAGGGTCACAGCCATAAACAGGCCAGAGAAAGTCACCGAGTTCATGGATGCTGCATTTTACTGGGAAGGCAGTCAGTAAAGGGTTAAACATAGAGTTGAGGAAGGGAATTTTACTAAGTACCAAGAAGATAGGCCAGGATGATTAGAGAGACTGTAAGTGGGGGAGACAGGAAGGGACACACAGATAGTCAGGCATGGGCAAGAGAGGGCTCTCCGAGGAACTGACATTTGTTCTAAGTCCTGAATGATAAGAATTAACTAACCCTGCCGGGGCGCGGTGACACACACCCATTCATTCAGGAGGCAAGGCAAGAGGAGTTCAATACCAGCCTCGACAACTTAGGGAGGCCCTGTCTGTAAATAAAATACAAAAAAGGACTGAGGATATGGCTCAATGGTTAGGTACCCCTAGTTCAGTCCCTAGTACCAAAAAAAAAAGAAAAGAAAAAAAAGAATTAACTAACCCAGTAAAGATCTGATTGCAGGTTTTTAGAGGCCAAGACAATGGCTAAAAACACTGAGGTGGGACTGACATGGTGAGGGGGAGGCCTGTGGAGCTGCTTCTCAGAGAGCAGGGGAGATTAAGAAGGGGAACCTGGCCCAGGTCAGCCTGGGCTTTAAGACCATGGAAATTAATTTGAATTTTTTTCCAAAATGTAATAAGAAGCCTTTGGAAATTTGTTTGTTTAACAATATATATACTTTAAAAAATTCTTTTTAGTTGTAGATGGACACAATACCTGTATTTTATTTATTTGTTTTTATGTGTACCGAGGATGGAAACCAGTGCCTCACACGTGCTAGACGAGCACTCTACCACAGAGCCCCAGCCCCAGCACCTATAGACTTTACTTTTTCAGAGCAGTTTTAGGTTCATAGGAAAACTGAGGGAGAAGTACAGAATTTCCCACACAGCCCCTCCCCTCTCTTACCTAATCCCATCAACATCCTTCTCCAGAGTGGTACATAAGTTACAGTTGACCTGACACTGGCACATCACCAGCATCCCGAGCCTGTACTTGGCTCACTCCTATTTTATTTTTTTAGTTGTAGATGGACACAATGCCTTTATTTTATTTATTTATTTTTATGTGGTGCTGAGGATCAAACCCATAAGCACTCCAATTGCAGCCTGTCCTTGGTTCACTCTTTGTAGTGTATATTTTATGAGTTTGGACAAATGTGTAATAACATGTATTTAGCCTTATAGTATCATACAGAGTAATTCCGCTGCCCTGAAAATCCTCTGTGCTCTCCCTACTCATCCCTCTCCCCTCAGTCTCTGGAAAACTGCCAGGTCTTTCTATCATCCCAAGTTTTGATATTTCTAGAATGTTATAAAGTTGGAATCAGGCGACCTTTTCAGATTGACTTCTTTCACTTAGCAATATGCACTTCAGTTTCTTTCATGTCCATTTTTCACTTGATATCTCATTTCTTTTTAGAGCCAAATGATGAACCCAGGAGCACTTTACCACTGAGATACATCCCCAGTCCTTTTTTTCCCTACATTTTAATATTGGTGCATTATAGTTGTACATAATGAGATTTGTTGTTATATACTCTTTTCTCTGTCTCTCTCTTTTTTTTTTTTTTTTTTTTTTCTGGTACTGGGGATTGAACCCAGGGCCTTGTGCTTGATAGGCAAGCACTCTACACACCGAACTATATCCCCAGCCCTGTTATATACTCTTACAAGCACACAATATAACAGTATAATTTGGTCAATATCATTCCCCAGCACTTTCCCCTTCCTTCCCCACCTCCCACCTCCTACCCAGTCCTTTCTTTTATTTGTTATTTTTCTTTTGTTGCTGTTGTTGTTTTAGATGGATACAATGCCTTTATTTAATTTATTTATATGTGATGCTGAGGATCAAATCTAATGCCTCACAAGTGCAAACCAAGTACTCTATCACTGAGCCACAGCCCCAGTCCCCTGCTGGGTTCTTATGATTTTTTTGATTTGAGGCAGTGTCTCACTAAGTTTCTGAGGCTGACCTCCAACTTACTATCCTCCTGTCTCAGTTTCTCAAGTCACTGGAATTATAGGCATGTCCCATAGCACCTGGCAGTATATCTTCTTTAGTGCAAAGTCTATTAAGGTCTTTTGCCCATTTTTTTTAGTCATATTGTTTTCTTATTATTGAGTTTTAGGAGTTCTTTGTAGTGTTATGGGGTGCAACTTAAGAACAGACCGATCACCACTGAGAAGTCCAAATTTGAGAGTCTTTATTAAGCCAACCAGCTGAGAGTCTCATACAATGCCCCAAAAAATGGCTATTGGGAGAACAGCCCCGACCATAGGGTTGTAGGGGTTCTTATACCAAAAGTCACATCAATCATAAGTGTCTGTTGCTATGATTCGAAATTACAAACCAACATCATGAGATCATCAAAAAAAGTGGGTCAGAATGACCCTTATCTAGGTACAAACTAAAGAATGGTTACTAACATCCACACAATCACCATTCACATGGTACATTGTTTAGGAGCAATAGGGATCAAAAGAGAGCAATTTTTCTTTACATAGGAATTGTCATTCTGTATTGTTAAACATGTCACACTAAGTAACTGATGATGGGTACAGAGGCGGGGTGTTCCCATGGGAGAAGCTTATTTCCTACATAACATGGAGTCTCAGAGCAAAATGGAGTCTGTTTAGTCATTTCCCTTAGAGTCTGGCGTATAACATTCTCATGGAGTCAGATCTGTCAGCCCATCACAGTAGGAGGCTGGGGATGTAATTCAATGGTAAAGTGTTTGCCTGGCATGTATTAGGCTCTGGGTTGATCACCAGCAACAGAGGCAGCTGCAACAGACATAAACACTTCTTTGTTTTTATTTTGAGTAACAACCCTTTATCATATATATATATATATATATACACACACACACACACACCCCACACACACACACACATATATATATATATATATATATATATTTTTTTTTTTTTTTTTTTTTTTTGCAGTACTGGGGATATACCACTGAGCTAAATCCCCAGCCCTTTTACATTTTTTATTTTATTTTTGAGACAGAATCTAAATTAGTTGCTAATGTTGGCCTTGAACTTGCAATTCTCCTCCCTCAGCCTCTTGAGTTGCTGGGATTATATTCATGTGACACCTCACCTGGCCAGATATTTCTTTTGCAAATATTTTCTTCCGGTCTGTAACTTGTCTTCTAATTCTCTTGACAGTGTCTTTTGCAAAGCAGAAGTTAATTTTAGTGAAGTCCAATTTATCAGTTACTTCTTTTTATGGATAGTGATTTGAAATTGTGACTAAAAAGTCAATGCCAAATCCAAGGTCATCAAGATTTCCTTCTGTTATCTTCTGGGAATTTTATTGTTTTGTCTTTTATATTTAGGTTCACTTTCAGTTCATTTCTGGAGGGTTTTGATTCATGGAGAGCATTTTCTGATTAAAGTTCTGCCGAGACTACTACTGCATTGACCACAAGGGTGGGGAATGAAGCAACAGGAGTCAGTTGCAGTGGCTGCAGCAAAGATGGAGGGCTGCAAATTGATACAAGATGTGTTCTGAATGTGAGACCAAAGGGACTGGCTGGGGATTGACTGTGAAGTACATAAGGTAGGAAAGGAATCCAGAATGACCACTAGGACTGGAGGCCTAGTTGGGTATATGAACTGGCAACAGGTAGGGCTGATGGGCATTCAGACATATGGTTCTGGTGCCCAATGGGGAGACCAAGCCAGAAGTGAGAACCTGGGAGGCATCTGTGATGAAAGGCACCTGAAGCTATTAGTTATGGAGAAAGAAAAGCAGACCCGCTCTTTCCATGACCTTAGGCTATTTGCAACCTGCAGTTCAGGCCCTGGGGCCTTCCTGGCCAGGGTCTGGAGAGAGGATCAGTAGAGGCAGACTGAGGGCAAATCCCCCAGACAGAGGGCAAATATCCCTTTGCAAACACAGGCCTCCTTCCTGAATGTGGATTCCAGGTGGGTTCAAGAGTTTTGCTGGGGAAATAAAGTAATTGGCCAATCAGCCAGAAGAAAGCGAATGTGGATTGGGAGACTTTTCACAATGGACTGATTAGTTGTCAGGCGGAAGGAAGCCTCCGCCCTTTGTCATGCAGAAGAAGTAGCCCAGCTTCTGCGGGCCTGTAGGAGGGGTGGGGGCAGGGGGGTCTGGCGATCTGCAGAGTCAGATTGGGTGAGGTAGGGGAAATTACCCCCAACCAGATTGGTCATCATGGAGGACAGGAGGGGGAAGGGGAATGGAGATGAGAAGAGGCTGACCAGCTCAGGGCCAAGACCTGGGCCTGGACATGAGGACCTGGGGTGAGGGGGTGAGATGGTGAGGGAGTCTGTGACAACTGAGCAGCAGGAGTGGGGCCGGTGTCCACCCACCACTCTCCTGCTCCTGCAAGGACAGGATTTGATCCCAAACAGAGATCAGGCTGCCAGGTGAGGGCCAGGGGAGTCAGAGGTCATCAGGGGGCCTCTGTGGGTGGGAATCAGCTGGACTCAGGCTCAGAACCAAGGGGGTCAAAAAGATTGAGTCCAGGAGAGGGGTCATTACAGGTTAGAGCCCAGCATTTGGAGGTCTCTGGGGTGGTCACTGTCCCTTTCCTGCATAGGAACAGACACTACTGTGAATACTTGGGTGCCCTGGGCTGCCCCACACCTCCCTGACCCCAGTTTGGGGTCCATGTGGCCACTGGGGTCTCCAGATACCCACTGGATGAGCCTTCTCTGGGGCTCTCTGGGGCTAAGGAGGGCAAGGGACAATGAAGGAATAAGAACCCACATTTCAGTTCATCTGGCCCCTTCCTGGCTAGTTCGGTCCTTTGTGTGACACTTACTAGCTGTGTGGCCCTGAACAAATTGAGGAAGCTCCTTCTGACAGGCCACCTGCTAGTCGGTTAGGTGAGGCAAGGTGAGGCAGGAGTCTGAAAGGAGGGCGGGGAAGGAAGCTCAGGCAGCCAGGTGCAGATTAGGCATTTGCCCTGCTGTCACTGAATGCTTGTGTGAAGCACCCATGTTATTAATGCCCCCATTTCACAGATAAGGAAAACCAGGCACAGGTAGCTGATAAGAATGCCCAAGGCCGCCCAGCCAGAATTGGCCCTTAGAGTTGCTCACATGAAAAACCAGTGAACTTGGAAAAAAAAAGAAAGAAAGAAAAACCAGTGAACTTGGTGCTCTCATGGGCAACATGTGACTCAAGGTCTGAACTGCTCTGTGGCTCTGCTGTGAAATGGCAACAGGGCCTTCCTGCTGGGGCAGGGGATGGTAAGGAGGACACATGAGGTAAGTAAAGCACGTGGAGAGAAAGGCTGCTGAGCATGAGGAAGTGCCTCCCTCCTGGGGGCACTGGAACCCTGCAGCAGCATTTGGGCCAACTTGGCAGAGTGTCTCCCTCCCCAGAGCCCTCCCTGCCCCTGAGCTTCCTATTGTACCAGTTGCCTTTATATCTCCTCAGGACACCGAAAGGGTCAAAATCATCAGCAAATATTTGCTCAATTAATTGAAGAGAAAGAGAAGCAGGAAGAGGAGTTTATGGAAATGAATGGTTTCTAGATTTGGGGAAAAGTTGGTTTACACGAGTCTTTTCTTCCACGAACTTTTTACTTTTTATTTTATTTTTTGGTGGTACCAGGGATTGAATCCAGTGATGCTTAACCACTGAATCACATCCCCAACCCTTTTTATTTTTTGAGACAGGGTGTCATTAAGTTCCTGAGGCTGGCTTTCAACTTGCAATCCTCCTGCCTCAGCCTTCCAAGCCACCAGGATTACAGATGTGCACCACCGCGCCCAACTTCTGGTGAACACTTTGGTGGGGTATCAGGGATTGAACTCAGGGGCACTGAAACCACTGAGTCACATCCCCAGTCTTATTTTGTATTTTATTTATAGACAGGGTCTCACTGAGTTGCTTAGTGCCTCACTTTTGCTGAGGCTGGCTTTGAACTTTTGATTCTCTTGCCTCAGCCTCCCAAGCCTCTGGGAATATAGGCATGCACCACCACTCCTGGCTTCATGAACGTTTTTTACTGGGGAGGGCAAATAAGAGAATAATACTGCTGCTAACAACTCCCTCTGCCCCCACCCCCAAAAAATCCCTGTCTCCAATCCTTCTACATAACACAATTTTTTCCTTTTAAAATTATTATTATTATTATTATCATTATTATTTTGCAGTGTTGGACCTTAGGGGTGCTAAGCAAGCGCTCTACCACTGAGCAACAATCCCAGTCCCTGTGACTCTTCTGAATCCTGAAATCTTTCCTTTAAAAAGGGAAGGAGGGGTTTGGGTTTGGCTGCTGGGATGAGGCAGCTCACAGCTATGGAAGGAGAGGTGGGAAGCTCAGGACGGCAGACCTGGAGAGAGCAGGAAGGCCAGTTTCATCAGTGAAGTGGTTTTTACTCAGGGCACAAGGGCCTGCTTGCAAGTTGATGCGGCCACAGGAGATGTGGCAGAAACACACACCTGGCTGTTTACCTCCCAGGTGTTTTCCCCAACCGGAAGTGGTTCACAGGCAGGTGAAGCCCAGGTGTGGCTAAAGCCTTAAAGAGAACAAACAAAACAAAATGAAACCAAGTCTGTTTGTTTCTCTCCTCGCTTGAGGGCCCCTTTGTGTTGGGTAAACCAGTAAAACAAATGACAGCTACATTAATTTGTGTATTCCCTTTAATAGGTGAGTTTGATGATTGTGGGTTATTTTTTAAGATTGTTTATTTTTCAGTCACTGTTGTTCTAAGAGCTATCAGAATATTAAGCTACACTTATTTTATTTTGTTCCAGTATAGTCCCTGAGGTTTCATCATTTCGTCCCTGCAAAAAAAAAGGGTGTGTGTGTGTGTGGTGAGAGAGAGATTCTTTTCCTGTAAAAAACAAAAAAAAGGGCTGGGGGGGGTGTGAAATTCTTTACATGTTGATTTGTTTTAGATATAAAATAATACATTCAGTTCACTTTTGCATACGTTTAACTGATTCCAATTCCAACCAAGTTTCATGCCTGTTTTCTTCATACAAGTAAGAGGTTCCCCAGAGAAGCCCACAACAAAGAAAGGATGGGGTGAACTCTTGAGGTACACCTTTAAAATTAGGGAAAAGCTGGGTGCGATGGTGCACACCTGTAGTCCCAGCGGCTTGGGAGGTTGAGGCTGGAGGATTGCAAGTTCAAAGCTAGCCTCAGCAATTCAGTGAGACCCTAAAACAACTTAGTGAGACCCTTTCTCAAAAGAAAAAATTTAAAAAGCTGGAATTGTGGCTGAGTGGTTATAAATAAATAAATAAAAAGAAGGGAAAAAAACTAAACAAAGCAAAACCCACGGCATGAACCATACTCTGTAAACTGGAGAAGAGCCAAGCTGTGATGAAGCAGCAGGTGGCTTTGATGCCCTTTTCTTTTCTTTTTGGTACCAGGGATTATACCCAGGGGCACTTTCCCACTGAACCACATCCCCAGTCCTTTTTAAATATTTTAGGAGCTAGGATTGTGGCTCAGTGTTAGAGCACTCACCCAGCATGTGTGAGGCACTGGGTTCGATCCTCAGCACCACATAAAAATAAATTAACAAAGGTATTGTGTCTGTCTACAACTAAAAAAAAAGTTTAAAAAAATAATATTTTATTTAGAGACAGGGTCTCACTAAGTTGCTTAGGGCCTCACTAAGTTGCTGAGGCTGGCTTTGAACTCATGATCCTACTGCCTCTGCCTCCTGAACCGCTGGGATTGCAGGTGTGTACCACCACACTGGGCTTTGGTATCCTTCTGTGGTACAGTGACCTGTCTCCTCTAGCAGCCCAAACTTCCCCAGCAATAATGGAGGACTTTGGGCCCTGAGAAATGTGTGTAGCCAGCTCACCGTGTACCCATACTTAGCCATACATGCACTCATGAGTCTGACGTAGGTCCTCTGTGTGACATGAGTGCTGGTGGTCTCAGCACACTATCCCCTCCACCCACCTCTGCACACAAACATTGGTAGGGTTGAATTCAAGGGGTGTTGAGAGGCCAGTTGCAGACCCACTTTATCTGCTGGAGGACCACTTCCTAACAACCAACAGCACAGGGTAGCATTGGAGCCCTGGGCTGGGCTGTGGTCCCTTGGTAGGAATCAGATGGTGGGTGGAGATGAGGCTGTGGGGTTGGGAGGGCAGAGTATTGGTGGGATCGATCAGGAGCAGGGATTGCAGCCTCCCTAGGACTCAGGTGGGAACAAAGGTGGACCTATAGTTTCCACCCCAGGCTCTCTGCAAGCCTGAGAGTATTTCCTAAAAAGAATTGTGCGCTATGACTGCAAATCCTTCAAGTGAGTGCACGTAGATGGCAATCAAAGATGTAAATATTAGAAGAGTGAACAGAATGATCACTATTAGCAAATGATTTTTTTTCTTTTCCCAAGTAAAGGAATATATCTCTGAACACTGTAGCTTAGTTCTGCCCTTGTTTTGAATTTTAAATACATGGAATCATTTACATCTTTTGTGTCTGGTACTGCTATTTAACTATAGTTGCTTGTGACAATTGCTAGCGTTATATACAACTTTTGTTCATTGTCTTTGCTGCAGAGTAGTCCATTGCAGGACTATACGTCATTTTACTTATCTTTTACACTGTTGGTGGGTATTTTAGTGGTTGCTTCAGTTTGGATTTTTGTGTATCTGATGCTGAGGATTGAACCCAGCACCTCATCCATACTAAGCACACCTCTGAGCTATACCTTTGGCCTGTTTGGACTCATAAACAATACTGCAATGATCATTCTTATGCATGCATTTCTGTCCAACTGGATGGAATTATTGGGTCTTTGGGCAATGAGGTACTTTGAACTGCTGTGAATACTGTCAAGGAGTTCTCTAGTGTGCTCGTACTTTCGCTAGCAATATACAAGAGTTCTCATTCCTCCAGATAGTCACCAAATTGGTATTATTCAACATCCTGTCTTGATTTTTAAAAAATCCTCCTATTATTGGGTTCAGAGTGTAGCACAATGGTAGAGCACATGCTTAGCATGCCTGAAGCCCTGGGTTCAATTCATAGCACCAAACATGAAAACAAAACCAAAATTTGTTAAAGCTATTATAGATACTTCCTTAACATGATAAAATATACTTATGCCAACTGTAAAGTTCGTAACTTAATGAAGAAACAGTAAAGGAGTTCTATTAAAATCAAGAGAAAAAATGATATCTCCTATTGCTGATTTTATATAAAATTGTTCTAGAGGTACTAGCTAATGAAATTAGACAATAGGAAAAAACAACAACAACAACAAAAAAAAAAACAGAGGAAGGGCTGCAAGTAGAGCTCAGAAGTGGAACACTTGCCTGGCCAGTGTGAGGCTCTGGGTTTAATCCTAGTGCCATAAAAACAGGAAAGGAAAGAAGAGGAAAGGAGAGAGGTGGGGAAGAGAAAGAACAGAGGAGAGGGAAGGAAAAAGCTGGGTGTGGTGGTACATGTCTGTAATCCCAGTTACTCTGGAGACTGCAGCAGGAGAGTGGTGAGCTCAAGTCCAGCTTGGGCAAAATAGTGAGATGCCACCTCAAAATAAAATAAAATAAAATAAAATAAGTACATAAAAAAATAAATAAAACAAAATTTGGGCTGGAGGTACAGCTTAGAGGTAGAGACTGTGCTTGACTCTCCAAGGTTCTGAGTTTGATCCCCAACACTGCAAAAAAATTATAAACCATAATTTTGAAAAGCAGGAAATATGTGTATAATGGGGAAAATATTTCCATGTTATTTGTAAGAGCACAGGTGGAGGTAAAAGGAGCAGACAGGAATGAAGGGAGAATGACATTTCCCTACATTCCCTTCCATATATTTGAATGTTGCACTATTCGAATTATTTATCAAGATGTTTTAGAAATGTTAAACTATATTTTGTTTTTAACCTATATGTTTTTAAAAAGTTAGACATTTAAATACTTAGTAACAGTGTGGAAGTCTCTCCTACTATGTATTGAGCACTACTGTTAACAGGAGGCTTGCTAAGCACTCTGTAAACACCTCAATTAACGTGGACAAATTTCCTGTGAAAAAAGCACATTATTTCAGCTTGGTGGGGCCGCTAGCTGTAATCCCAACAACTCAGGAGGCTGAGGCAGGGGGATTGCAAGTTCAAGGCCAGTCTTGGTAATATAGACAGATCCTGTCTCAAAATAAAAAATGAAAAGGGCCAGGGATATAGTTCAGTGGTAGAGCACCCTTGGGTTCAATCCCCAGTACCACAATGAGAGAGAGAGAGAAGACATCATTCCTATTTCTAAAAGATGGCAGAAAACAGAGAAAACACACAGCTGGTGTGTGGCACAGCAGGTTTGAACTCACATTCGCCACAGAGGGGTAAGGGGCTAGATGAACTTAAATCCGGCAGGGTATAGTGGTGGCACAGCAACTTGGGAGGCTGAGGCAGGAGAATTGTAAGTTGGAGGCCAACTCAGCAACTTAGCAAGGACCGGAGCAATTTAGAGAGACCGTGTCTTAAAATAAAAAATATAAAGAGTTTGAAACATGGCTCAGTGGTTTAGCACCCCTGGGTTCAAATCCTGGTACCAAAAAAAAAAAAAAAAAAAAAAACCAAAAAGTGAATTTTTATTCCTACCTTGTCCCACACCCTCCTTAGCCCCCAGAGAGCTCCAGGAAAGGTTAGGTTGCTCTGAGAGAACAATAGGGGCTCATCCAGGGGGTGTCTGAAGACCCCAGTGGCCAGTTAGAGTCAGGGAGGTTGACATCATGGAGTTGGGGTAGCCTAAAATATCTAAGCACTCACAGCAGTAACTGTTCCTGCACAGGAAAGGGACAGCAGCCACCCCAGAGGCCCCCAAACACAGGGCTCTAACCTGGAAGTGACTCCACTCCTGAACTCAATCTTTTTTGACTTCTGAGTCCGCCTTGGTTCTAAGTCTGGGTCGAGTTGATTCCCACCCATGGAAGGCCCCCTGATGACCTCTGACTGTTTTCCCCTGGACCTCACCTGGCAGCCTGACTTCTGTTTGGGGTCAGATCCTGTCCTTGTAGGGACAGGAGAGTGGTAGCGAGGACTTCACTAGTATGTACCCCAGCCCTCTTTGTAACCCATTTCCCCAGGATGGTCAGATCACTGCCCTCTCCAGTGTCCTTAGTCCTGAGCCCAGGGCCAGAGCCAAAACGGGCCCTGAGTCAGGGATACTGGGCCTCATTCCAATGGCCCGGACTCTTTGCTCAGAAAGGAAGATCTTTTCTGAGGTCACTTGACCACCTCCAGCCAGCCGGACCTGGGCCAGACACAGGTGGGGGTGGCGGGATAGCCAGGCTCCTCTTCTGCATAACGAAGGGTGGGGTTGACCTCCCACAGGGCAACAGCCCAGCTGGTTGACAAGTCTTCCAATCCACATTGGCTTTCTTCTTTTGACTTCTGGGTAGGGTTGTCAGATTCGGCAAATAAACAGAGGACTGGTGAAATCTGAATTACAGACAAGCAATGAATACCTAATATATTTCAAATCGCAACCTGTATTCTATCTGGCAGGACTTTCCATGGCTGATTGCCCAGCTTTATTTCCCGAGCACAACTCTTCAACCAACCCACATATCCACATTCTGGTGTCTTGGGGAAGCCTCAGGAGACTGGGGGTTTGCTACCATGCCCCCATCCACCCCTGCGCCCAGACCTGATCACTTGAATGGAGTCCACCTGGATCCCCCCTCAAGACCTCCAAGGGCAGTACTCTGCTATAAGTAGTTTCACGGTGTGGAAAGATCTTCAGGCTGGGAATTGAAAAACCTGACTTTCAATTATATTTACCTGCATAATTATATTTCAATTGATAATTATACAGGTTATCAATCATCAAATGAGAGCCTGGGGAAGCTGTCACCTCTCTGAGTCTTGATTTTCTTGGCTGAAAAATTGGGAGAGAGGAGCTGGGGTTGTGGCTCAGTGGTAAAGCATTTGCCTGGCACGTGTGAGGCACTGGGTTCAATCCTCAGCACCACATTAAAATAAATAAATAAGGATATTATGTCCATCTATAACTGAAAAAAGAAAAGAGTTTATAAAAAAAATTGGGACAGAGAGGGCTGGGGCTATAGCTCAGTGGCAGAGCGCTTGCCTAGCATGTGTGTTGTGAGGCACTGGGTTCCATCCTTAGCACTGCATAAAAATAAATACATGAATAAATAAATTTTTTTTTTTTTTAAATTGGGAGAGAGGACTTGGGTGTGGTAGTACCTGCCTGCATTCTCAGTGACTCCAGAGGCTGAGGCAGGAGGATCGCAAATTCCAGGCTAACCAGTCTCAGCAATTTAGCAAGACCAGGTCTCAAAAAAAAAAAAAAAAAAAAAAAAAAAAGTGTGTTTGTGGGGAAGGGTGGACTTTCAACTCAAATTCTAGAACAGCAGGAAAGAGGGAGAGGTTAGAGCTCCTTCTTGGACAAAATCCCACTGGTACTAAAGGCTCCCAGAATCCCTGGCCAAGCAAGGTCCCCAGAACAGTGGGAAATACCAGATTTCCCAACTGTTGATCACAAACCCTGGATCTTGTTAGCCCCTAGGTACCCTCTGAAGCATGGACCTCAGAGGACAGGGCAGGATTGGTTCTTAGAGAGCCCTGGAACAGCATTCTAAGTCCACATTCCAGCAATTGGGAGACTGGCCTCAGAAGGGAATGAAGCCTTTTCTCCAGTAATCAAACTCCCCTCACCCCTAGTGCTGGGAATCACACTCAGTCTCATCCATGCTAGGCCAGTGCTCCCGATAGCAATAACCAGCTTCCCTCAGTTCAGACAGCCCTTTGTGCCCCTTACAGACATCCCCCTCCTCAGGGCTCAAGAGCCTGTCTGGCTGCTGAGCTCCCAGGAGGTCCAAGGGGTGTGACCTAGCCCCCTCCCTCTCTACCCCAGGGCTGGCTATAAAGCGGGTCAGTCCTGACTCTCAGCAGACCCAGCTCCTGGACCCAAGACCCTTCTGCAGGCTTCCTGGAGATGTATCCATGGACTCCTTTCTGCTTCTGAGTGGAACCATGCAACCCCTGTGGCTCTGCTGGGCTCTCTGGGTGCTGCCCCTAACCAGTCCCGGGGAGGCCCTGACTGAGCAGCAGGTTCTGGGCAGTCTGCTGCAGCAGCTGCAGCTCAGCCAGGTACCCATCCTGGACAAGGCTGATGTGGAGGGGTTGACCATCCCTGCTGACGTGCGGGCCCAGTATGTGGCCCTACTGCAGCGCAGTCATGGGGACCGCTCCCGTGGGAAGAGGTTCAGTCAGAGCTTTCCAGGTGAGCCCTCCACCTTCTGCATTTTGGTCCTTGTGGGGAAGGAACAGACTGTTCTTGACCACTCTGGTGGTGTCGGGGGGCCTTTGTTTTGTGGTGTTCTGTTGAGAGGATGTATGGGGGTCATGGTCCAAGGGGCAGTGAGGAGGGTGGTGGGGCCTGGGCCCCTAGGCTCTGGTTATGCACTAAGGGACTCCTTAGGACCAAGACAAGCTGTGCCAAGCTGGACCTGCTGGCAAAGCCCAGGCCCCAGAGAAGAGGAGGAGATAGAGGAAAGCAGAGCCACTGGGCTTGGGTGGGTGTGGTTAGGACCAGGTTTCCCAGAGAGCTAGGCTGCAGGCAGAACTTCCTGGAGTCTACTTCCACATTGCCACTCTGGTCTGAGGGTGACCTGGAACACATTGTCTTAAAAACCTCTCTCAACCACTAGCTCACCTGGAACAGTGGAGGACTGTCCTCACCTGTCTCCCTCCCAGCATGGTGAACACTGAAGTAAGTGAGTGGCTATGGGTAGAAGCTGCTTGGGTAGCTGGGAATACCTAAGTGTGACAGCAGAGGTGTCCAGTTGTCAGGAATGCAGCTGCACTTCCATCCTAGTGCAGCCTCTTGCCTCAGCTGGAACCACCCCGTTAGGACCCAGCTAGACCCACCCTCATTCTGCTCTCCTGCCATGCCTGATGCCTGGGGAGATGAGGAATCAGAACAGCAGTTGAGGAGACTGTTGGCAGCAAATGTGGCTGGCCTGTTGGGTGATCATGCTACCAACCTGGAGCCTCAGGTGTTAGTGACGGGTTGACGGGTGCCTCTGAGGAGGGTGTTGTATATGTCCCAGACATCTGCCTCAAGGCTCAGTAGCCCTGCCAAAGTTATTTAGAAGCACCTAGCTCCCTTTGAGGGAGCACGAGCTCCCTCAGCACTGGAAGAAATGAGAGTAAATTCAGGACCCTTTCTCTGGCCCTTAAGAAAAATACAGTTCAACTGGTGACCACAGATTTCCATTTTCCAGGTTCTCTGCAGCCCCCTCTCCATTTCCCTTTCTATTACATCCTGCTCCCTTCTCCTAAAGAAGTCAGCATTGCAGTATACTTGAGGGCCCAGTCCTTTGTGCAGAGTCCCAAGGCTGTCCCTACCCACTGAAGGTGGGGGTTGCTAGTAAACAAGACCCAATCCCATATGATTGTTTTAGGACACAGAGCCTGACTGCAAAATTTTTAAATTACTTTTTATCAAGGGATGAGGAAGGATACTCCTTTCTTGGTTTACCAGTTTCCCAGGCCCCAAACTTTTCTTATAGATTACCAGGAAATTCTGGTCATTGGCCCTGGACCCCACAACCCTCTGAGCTCCCCTGGTGCCCTAAGAGACCCAACTAACCCTACTCTTGTCTCCAGAGGTGGTTGGCAAGTTCCTGGTGTCCGAGGCTTCCACGCACCTGCTGGTGTTTGGCATGGAGGGACGACTGCCACCCAACAGCGAACTGGTGCAGGCTGTGCTGCGGCTCTTCCAGGAGCCTGTCCCTCAGGCTGCCCTCCGCAGGCACGAGCGAAACGCCTGGGCTCGGGTCACCATTGAATGGCTGCGCTTTCGCGACGATGGCTCCAACCGCACCTCTCTCATCGACTCCAGGTGGGGATTCCTGTGTGCTGGGGGAGGGGCGGCGAGAGGCGGGGAGGAGGCCGCTCCATTCAGCACGTCCCCGCCCCCTGGGAGAGCAGGAAAGGGCGGGGCCGGCGATGGAGCGGGGCGGGGCGGGGTAGCTTTCCCGGGGCCCTCCTGTTGTCCCAGACCCGACCCCTCACGCGGGTCTCTGTCTCAGGCTGGTGTCCATCTACGAGAGCGGCTGGAAGGTCTTCGACGTGACCGAGGCCGTGAACTTCTGGCAGCAGCTGAGACGGCCCCGGCAGCCTCTGCTGCTGCAGGTGTCGGTGCAGAGGGAGCACCTGGGTCCGGGGGCCTCCAGCGCCCACACGCTGGTCCGCTTCTCCGCGCATGGGGCACTGGGCGCTGAGCAGACCCAGCCCCAACTGGAGTTGCACACGCTGGATCTCAAGGACTACGGGTGAGCGTTGTGGGTCAAACTGATGAGCCCAAGTAGAGAGACAAAAAGGGAATTAAACTCATTTTGAAACGGGCAACTTTGCAGTGTGTGGGAATGAATGAGAACATTTATAGATTCTCCCTCTGACTCTTAGAGGAGGCCCTCAGAAAATATCAGCTATTTATTTTACAGTTATTTTTAGTTATAGTTTCTGATACAAATATTTTCTTTTTTCTTTGTCTTTTCTTTTATTACAATGCTGGGGATGGAACCCAGGGCCTTGTGCATGCTAAGCAAACACCCTATCACTGAGCTACACCCCCAGTCCAATATTCAACTTTTTGAATATATTGAGATGGATCATAAACTGTCAGTTCTTTTGACCTCAGCCCTTCCAGCTCATCTCTGACGTATCTTTCCTTGTCCCCACAGAGCTCAAGGCAATTGTGACCCTGAGGCACCAGTGACGGAGGACACCCGCTGCTGCCGCCAACAGATGTACTTGGACCTCCAGGGGATGAAGTGGGCTGAGAACTGGGTCCTGGAGCCCCCAGGTTTCCTGGTCTATGAATGTGTGGGCAGCTGCCTGCAGCCCCCAGAGCCTCTGACCTTCAAGTGGCCATTTCTGGGGCCACGACAGTGCATTGCCTCAGAGACATCCTCACTGCCCATGATTGTGAACATCAAGGAAGGAGGCAGGACCAGGCCCCAGGTGGTCAGTGTGCCCAACATGCGGGTGCAGAAGTGCAGCTGTGCCTCAGATGGGGCTCCTGTGCCAAGGGGTCTTGAGCCATAGGCCCTGGTGTAGCCATGAAGGGACTTAGCTTCTGTGTGGGTGTGTGTGTGAAGTGTTCTAGGGCCCCAGAGAGACTGAACCCTGAAGGACTAATGCTCTGTGTTTCAACTGAGCTCTGGATTTGTTTCCTCTGACATGTCAGCTCACTTCCTAAAATTTGCTTCCCAGGAGTGAGACTCTTTGGCCACTGGGTAGCCCCTGCACTATATTCTAAGCACTTACATGTATAGATACTATAACATATGGGCAGAAAACCCCAAATTTTCATTGTTTCCTTGTCCTGTTACTGGGTCTGGGCTGAGATCCAGCCTCAACTCTTAACCTAAGACCTGCATTTAAGTGTGGATTATGCATCACCCAGACAATCAGGGCTTTGCAAGACACAAATAAAACACATTTTATTCTGTAATTTTATACTTGTCTATTTTAACCAAGTTCTGCAAATTGATGAGGGCACAGAAAGTTCTACAGAGAATAGGTCAACTTGATTGGAATACTAAGGAAATAGCTTAATTTGGCCAAGGCTTGGTTAAGGTCTTAAGTAATTTAGGAAGTTAGAATTAAATACATTCAGATTCTAGTATCTGTGGTGCCTGTTTTTTTTTTTTTTTATTTTCCTTTTCAGAATTGGGACAGATCTTTTTTGTTGTTGACATTTAGACTTTTCTGGGCAGTGATTGGGACTTTACTTCAATTCTAGTTGCATGAAAATACAAAAGCTGTTATCCAAATCATCACTGATACTATAAGAATGTGGGTCACTTCTTCAGATCTTGGGCAAATAAAAGGAGCAAATGCTCACAAATGTTGGATATAATATTTTAGAGTGCTAAGATTACAGGGGCTTTTAAGCTGTGACCTTGACATTCTAGGTTCTTTACCAGCCTATGCAGCCTCTGTTAGCTGTAAATTCAATAGCCTTTAAACTTTCACTTCCTTCTCTACCAAATGGGAAGGATCCCCAACTTCCATACTCTTGATTAAGGAAATACCGGTTTTATAAGAACTGCACAACTGGCATAATGAGGGATAGGGTTATCTTGACTCCCACTTGGATTCACAACAGCCTTCTCTTAATTTTGAAATAAACTTGTTCTGCCTAAGAACAAATGTCATTCCCTCTCCAAAATTGAGGACCCTAACTTTTCTTTTTGTCTGTGGCTTCACCATTCTAATATAACTGCATTCCCTGGAACCAGGACATACACCAGGCAGGTGGTGCACCATCAACTGAGGCAGAGATGAGGATACACAGGTGAGGCAAGAGAGGTGGAAGGAGTTTGGACAGGATCAGTCTGGGAAGCCAGAGGGATGTCCAGGGGACTCCTACCAGGAACCTGGGAAAGTCAGGTGTGGGGTTCTTGGCAACAGCAGGTATCAGAGCAGGAGGGGTCACGACAGGCAAAGGTAAGGGAGGAAGAAACTAGTGGCTAGAGGCTTGAGGGGAGAGAAGGAAGCCAGATGGGACAGAAAAGAACTGAGAAAGGAAGGAGGAGACACCCCCACCCTGCCCAGGCAGCCATGGGCTGGTGCTAGAATCAGGGACAGGGAGTTTAGGAGGATATTTTTATCATTACAGTAGAAGATGAAAGCCCAGAAATGGAAGAGGTCAGAGAAGCCTTGTACATTGGGGAGTGTGGAGCGGTTCAGGATGTAGATGGTTAGTGCCTCAAAGGACCCGAGAGCAAGCTTTAGTTCGACTGCCTTGCTGTGCAGATACGGAAACTGAAGCCTGCGAAGGGGACAATTTGCTGCGGCAGGCACGCTGTCCTAGCCACACCACCCTGCCCACCTCGCGTGGCTCCTGCCCTCGGCGAGCTCGCAGTCCAGTTACGGAGGTCACTGGAAAGACCTGGTTTCCCCGCCAGAAAACGCGTGGAACTCCGCGAGCTGTGCAGGAGTTGGCACTCCAGGAAGCCCTGGCAGGATCGGTACCCGGCTTGGCCTCAGGAAGGGCTGGAAATGCTGCGACCTCCGTTTGGGTTCGAACGGAGACCCATCAGAACTTTCATGGCCTTTTGCAGGGGGTTCTGTGTAGCCGCAGGCTGCCTGGAGTTCAGGTGCAGGCTCAGGCTGAGCTCCGCGTGCTCCCACACGCCCCACCCTAAACCCCACTTCCCCGGGCGGGCCTAAAAGCTCCTGGGGGAAATTCAGTGCAACACAGGGCCGAACACGAACGTCTGCAGATGCTTTCTCCGCGCCGCGGCCACTCTGTTCTCGGTCCAGTTCCCCACGAAGTGTCGGCCGAGACGACATGCTGCGCGACTGAAAAAAGTTCGCTGGCGCCCTCCTCGGCCCATGGGGCCTGCAGGCAGGCCAGGGCCGAGCAGCGACAGGTGGGCCAGGCTGCCGCGGAGGACAGAGGAGGAGCGCAGAGCCTAGGGCGCAGTTGGCGGCGTTGTGGCCCGCGCCGGCGCAGGCGAAAACTCCAAATTGGGCAAGCTGTGGACGCAGTTCTGCGCATGTGCAGGAAGTGCCCGAGTTTCACTATGTAACTTTTAAGTGGTCCGGACGCCGCCGTGCCGGGCCAGGTGGAGCCAGACCACTCCCCCAGGCCGCGTCAGCCGTGCCGCGGTAGCAGGTAAAGTGGGAAGGGGGCCTTGAGAAAGGGGAATGTGGCCCTCCGTGTTTGTTGGGACGTGCGCGACCGAGAGTCCACGCTGAGGTGTCTTGCCAACTGTCCGCTTCCCGGGCGCGGTTCCCAGCTTCTGCGGTTCGCATCCCCAATCATGGGGGCCTACAGCGAGGTGGGATCAGTCTAGGGGACCCTGCGACTCATTCCAGCCCCGAATTCCTCCGTACTTCCTGACAGCTTTTCCAGACTGCTCCCCAGCTCCAGCTGTTCACCCCAGTGGCTGATCTTTCCTTTTCACTTTTCTCTTTGGAATTTGTCGGCGGGAGCTCTCCCGAATTAACTAGGAGGGTTTTTCTTTGAGGCAAGCCTGGGAAAGGGCCAGGTGTATTGGCCCTGGTGACCACTCCCTGCTGCCCTGGTGGCGTCCTGGTGAGGGAGGCTAGGGACTTGAGGGAGGGCAAGGAGGGTGGCCAGAGCAAAGAAACCAAATCCTCCAAGGTTCTAGTACCTGATAAGACTGGCTACCTGAGACCCTGGGGTGGCCTGTCTTTCAGTCCCAGGTGGTGTGCTCAAAGGCAGGGGCCAAGAGCGAGATGAAGCCAGTGACCTCTCAGCTTCCTTCTAGCCCCAAACTCTGGCTCTGTCCCTGCCCCTACGATGTTGAGGGTTTGGGAGTAAGCCAGTGAATGGTGGTCACCAGTACAAACCCTGTGGGATCAAAGGTGCTGGGTGAGGCATCCTGAGGCTTTTCTGTTGCTAGTTCTGGCAGGGTTGTAGATGACTACTGACTGGGGATAATGAAAGAGGAGAAACATTCTCCTGCCCCTACTGTCTTCCTCCCTACCCACCTCCTATAACACCTACCAGGATGTCCTCAAATCTTCTGTACCCTCAGAACAGAAGCTGAGGCCTCCTCTGCTCAGTGTTGGGACAAAGGTCTCTCCTAGCTGTTCATCTGGCTCTAACAGGGAAGAAAGGTGGAGTCCTGCTACTATGTTTTCCATTCCTTGGGTTAGTGACTTAAAATGAAACAAACAGCTTTTGAGTGGTCACTAGGGCCAGGCTCCGGGCTAAGTGCTTTTCAGGCATTGTCCCTGGTGTATGCCTCCCAGCAGCCCTATGACAGAAACAGCATCATTGCCCCTATTTTAGCCAAGGCACACAGTGGTTAAACATCTAATCTCCATTGTGCTAGGAGCCCAGCAATGGAACCTTCCATATAACCATTGAGTCCCACTACTTCCCATTTCAACCTCTGGCTGAAATCCTCTTGGTGCCCCAGGGCTGATGTCTGTAGAGGTAAACAGTTGTCCAGGTCCCTGGGCCCTGTTTGATGGGGCCATAAGAAGTTGTATTTGCTTTGCAACTTTGCACCTGGAAGATCCAAGTTAACTGATGAGAGTCATTTGAGGTCTTGTTATCATAAAAAAAAAACTGGAAGATTTAGTGATGATGAAAGGCACGTGGCCTCCTTGCTTGTAAGAACCAACAGTGTTCACACACTTTCTGCTGCCTTCTGCTGGCATTTCTGGAAGGGAGGTCTAGAAATTATCAAAGTCCTGCTACAGGAGGCTGGTCCTTGCTGCCAACTCAGGGGGACAGTGGGTTAGCGTCGGCAGTTTACTTTGGCAATTTTGAGATGAGCTGTTGGATCAACCTTGTTCATTGATCACAACCAGACTTTTGGGTGTTTGTGGGCTTAACTTTGTCACCTGCAGCTCACCTGCCTTCTGGGTTTTATCGGTAATTTTTTCCTTTCATACCCTTAGGTTCTGGATGGGAATGAGATGATGAATGCAGACCTTTCTCAAAGTCAAGGATAAGTGTCAGGCATTTGCATACATCTGTCTAACAAATATGAGATGACCGAATACTGCCAATGATATGCAGCCAGTCCTAGTTGCTGGGTTTTGTTTGTTTGTTTGTTTTGGTATGTGTATATGTTTACAGTACTGGGGACTAATCCCAGGAGTATTCTAGCACCAAGCTACATCCCAGGCCTTTTTAAAATTTTTGACAGGGTCTCACTAAGTTACTGAGGCTGGCCTCAAACTTGTGATCCTTCAGAGTAGCTTACTGATTTTATTTTATTTTATGTTTTTGTAGTGCTGGGGATGGAACCCAGGGCCTTATACCTGAGCTCCACCTCCAGTCTCAGTTTGCTGGGTTGACTCCCTCCCCATCACTGCCAGCTCTCATTTCCACAGCCTTCACAGTCTTCTCTTCAGCTGGCAGGACTACCCCGTGATGGGTGTGTTTCCAAGCTGTCCTTTCAGACCATGCCTATTTGGAAAGACACAGAGGACCTGGTCCACTGAAAGCCAGAGTAGGGGAGATGTTTCATCAGGGTCTGACTCATGGATCTAATGGGCAGGGGCAGCCTGCAATTGGACTGGAAGCTATGCCCTCACCTGCTTCCTCACCTGGAGCAAGCAGAACAGGGCACCTGGATGAGGGAGCCCTGACATCTGACCTGAACTGCAGACTATAAGCTGGCATATTTGCTGGCTGACCTTCCCTAGTTTTTAAAAAAATTTTAATTTTTTGGTACTGGAGATTGATTGAATCCGGGGATGCTTAACCACTGGACTATATCTTCAGTGCTTTTTATTTTGAGGCAGGGTCTCACTAAATTAAGTTGCTTAGGGCCTCACTAAATTACCGAGGCTGGCTTTGAACTTACGATCCTCCTGCCTCAGCCTCCCAAGCAGCTGGGATTAAAGGTTATGCTTCACCATGCCTGGCAGTTCTTATCAACTTTGTAACTGCCTGGAGTCCCTGTTTGGCAAGAGCAAAAGGACTTAAAGGCATGACTGGAACTGCAGAGGAAGAGGAGTCACAGGGACCCTCCTTCCTCTCTTCTTCTCCAAGGCACCATTGGCAAGGGTCCCCCACTCCTATACAGCACCACTGTAGCAGCCTCCCCTTTCCAGGGACAATGCTCCCTCTGTGAGCATTTTATGAGGAATTTTTTCCTTTTGACTTCACTTTCCAAGCTTTCCTTTTTTATTCTCCTGTGTTCCCTTTTCCTGATTTTAGCACTCTGGGGAACTTGGGGTGTAGCAGCAGCCCTCAAGGGCCCCACATAAGACCCTCAGCTTGGGGTCCTATCTTAAGCCTACAGCCACACCTATGGGGAGAGGACCATTCCCCTGGCCCCAGCAGTGCCTCAAATCACTGGACAAGAGGGGAGATGCTGGAACCACAGGTGCTGCTGGGTGAGGAGAGAGGAATAGTGCAGCACAGTGGGGTGCTGGCATGTGGGAACCCAATTCTTGGAGTTTGGGGGAGATCCAGAGCAGGAGGGCAGAACCAGAAGCTTCATATGGGTTCAGAGACATCTGGGTGGGTATGTGTATAGGGGAAAAATGGTGAAGGGTTTCTGTCTAGAACCCCTAAACTGGAAGAGGGCAGCTCCCCTGTGATGCGGTGATCTGCATTGCCTGAGGAGACCTGTGCTCCAGGTCTGTGGAGTCTCCAGTCACAGGTCCTGCAGGGCAGGCCTCAGGGTGGGTCTTGTGGTCAGGAAAGCCTGGCAGGAAGTGAGTGGCAGACCCAGACCTGACCCCCCTGCAGCTTGGGCTCTGTGTATAGGGAAGGGGTTGCCTTTGCCTTGTCTGGAGACGATTTAGCTGAGACCTTTCCAAAAATCCTCCCATCCTGGCATCTTGTAAGTTTGGGGAGAGGAAAGAGGGGTGGGTATTAGCCTTCAGTGTTAGGGTGGGGTGTTCTGTTGGGGTGGTGCCATGGGTGGGGTTTAAAGGAAAGAAGTCAGAAATATTTGCTCCTGGCTAGACATAGCCTTTGTGAGTCTGTTCAGAGCCACAGACTCATGGGTGTGGCATCATAACACCCAATACCTCAGCCATTGCCAAGTCTCTTACAGGGATGAGAAAGTGACGTGGCTCTCCGACAATCCTCCCATGTCTTGGGCCTGCCACCCACTCATCCTTTCTGTACTTCTGGGGCTGTGGGAATGGGTGTATGTGTGTATGTGTGTGTATGTATGTGAGAAAGAGAGAGTGAGAGAGCGAGAGATTGATTTACTGATTGATTGATTGTCCTCAGCTTGGCAATCCCAGGTGTTAGAGCTGAGAATCATCCCCCTCCACACACACGCACACACACACGTGAACACTACACCAGCACTCCCAGGTAGTCTGAACATGTGTTTGGGTTCTCTGTGCCTTTTTTTCATGTCCCAGGATTTTTGTCTAACAGGTAGAAAGGCCAGACTGAGCAGATGTCCCCTGAGAATTCTAGTTTAGCTAGATGTGGGAATGGCGGAAGTTGGAGGACTGGGGTACTGAGTATTTCTTGTTCTTTAGCCACAGGCAGTGTGAGCAGGCCAGAACTTGGACACTAATTTCCTGGTCTTTAGTGCTAGGGGACAGACACTGGAGCTTTCCATTAGCTTCACCAGGGAAACCAGGAAACTTGGGAAAGAAGGTACAGCACACAGGCCGGAGCAGTATGTTATGGAAAAGCTAAGTCTTCTATAAGACCAAAGGTACTAGGAGACAGGGTGAGAGGACAGAGCTGGGGGGCTTTGGAAGTCCTGAGACCCCCTTCCCCACCCTAGACCACTCCTTTTGCCTTCCCCTCTCTGGCTGCCCTTTCCCCTGCCTTCTGCCTCAGTGAGTTAACAGTGGTAGTGTGGTCTACAGAAAAAGAGTTGGTCCCAGCGGCTCAGGAAGCTGAGGCAGGAAGCTCATGAGTTCAAAGAGAGGCCCTAAGACCCTGTCTCTTAGTGTGGCTTAGTGGTTAAGCACCTCTAGGTTCAATCCCTGGTACCAAAAAAGAAAAGAAAGGAAAAAGAGCTGGGGAGTCAGGAGTCTGGGCTTGGCTCTCAATCCTGCATCAGCCAGCTTCGTAGTCTTGGGGCAGGCTTTAAATCTCTGTGCCTCAGCTTCCAAGTGTGTCACCTGGGCCGGTCTCTGAGGTGCCAACTCTGACATTCTGAGAACAGTGGGGGTAAAGTCTTATCTGTGGGTCAAACAGATGGACGAGGTGTATCCTTGGCTCTTCCCTTCTTCCCCATTCGCCTGTCTTTGTACTTTCTTCTTCCCCACCTCTGTGTCCCTTTCCCCTTTCCCCTGCCTGGATCGCCTGATGACTCCATAGGAGTTATTTTTTCCCAGCAGTTGTACTTGAAGTAGTACCTCTTCAGCCACCAGCCATAATAAATTCTGTCCTTCCTTTCCTCCCTACTTCCTCTCCTCTGGGGCATCACTCGCAGAGTTCCTGTATGAGCTGTCCTCTGGGACCATCTGACCCTCCAGGGCTGTTTCTACAATGGAGCTATTCTCTGCAGAATCTGCCAGGCACGAAGGGGCCCAGTGTCTGGCTGTCCCTGATTCTGTGCTGTTGGCTCTCTGTTCTCCACCAGCCCCTGGAGGGCACCCACCTCTGGCTCTGCTAGCACTGCCTGGAAAAACTGTGGGAGAGTTTGCACCCTCACCTGCTGTCTTGTCCTGTTCCCCAGGGACGGCAAGCGCAATGACCGATTCCCCATTCCTGGAGCTGTGGCAGTCCAAGACCATGTCTATCCGAGAGCGACTGGGCCTTGGGGACCAGCCCAATGACTCCTACTGCTACAACTCGGCCAAAAACAGCACAGTGCTCCAGGGAGTCACTTTCGGAGGCATCCCTACTGTCCTGCTCATAGACGTCAGCTGCTTCCTGGTGAGATCCCTCATGGACATGTCCCCTCTCAGTTCTGTGTTTAACTACTCCCCCCACAGCCTTCAGGGAGACTCAGGTGAGGTATCAGACCTTCAAACCTGGGTTTGAATTCCAGTTTTCTCCTTACCATACCAGCTTTGTGAGCTCGAGCATGTGACATAGCTTGTCTGGGCCTCAGGTTTCTTTCTTTTTTTTTTTTTTTTTTTTCGGTCCTGGGGATTGAACCCAGGGCCTTGTGCTTGTGAGGCGAGCACTCTACCAACTGAGCTATCTCCCCAGCCCCTGGGCCTCAGGTTTCTAATCTAGAATAATTCCTCAGAGAATTTAGAGAAGACTGGATAAGGCCATCCACATAAAGAGCTCACAGAGCTGCTGTCTTCTTCTGATCCTGATTGTAGAGCCTTGAGCCTGTTGTGTTTTCATGGCCCTTGGGAAGGGCAAGTCTCAGGGGGGATGAGAGATGGGAATGGAAGGTGTGAACTAGAGTAGAATAGGTGCAATTCCCTGTTCATAAAGGTCATCTGCTGTCCCCTTCTGGGATTCCTGTGGCTTTAGAGGATGACAGAGTGATTCTCAGAGTCAACCCTCAGCACTAGACCTTTCTTTTTTTTTTTTTTTGCAGGGCTGGGGATGGAACCCAGGGTCTTCCGTATGTTAAGTAAGCACTCTACTGCTGACCCAGGCCCCCAGCCCAGCTCGTTGACATTTATTTGGTTTATCATGGGATGACAGGGCCTTTCAGATGCCATCTCCTAACATCTACCAGAGCCCATCCGGGTGGATGGGGGCAGGTTGAGTGCACACCCTTGAACCACCTGGGTCTGGAGGCTGGGCTGAGTGAGGAAGCTGAGAGGGGAGTTAGGGTAGTCAGAGGGCATCAATCCCTGGGGAAAGAGGCCCTGAGGGGTGGGAGGTGAGGGTCCCAAACCCAAGTTTGTGGGTCCAAAATATGTCCACTGGAAGGAGAGAGGGAGTTCCTCGCTCTTTCTTTTTTTTGTTGTTGTTGTTGTTCTAATTAGGGTCTACATTGTTTCACGAGGTTTGCTACCTTATTGGGTCTTTTGTGGGCTGATGTGGGAGCCAGCATGCTACACTACCAGATTGGCTTTTGTGAAAAAGGGCTCTCTAAGTAACAAGTAACCATTTCTTTTTATTTATTTTATTTATTTAATTAATTAATTGATTTGGTACTGGGGATTGAACCCAGAACCACTATACCACTGAATCATATCCCAAGCCCTTTTTTATTTTTTATTTGAGACAGGATCTCACCAATTTGTTTAGGGCCTCACTAAGTTGCTAAGACTGGCCTGGAACTTGTGATCTTTCTCCCTTGGCCTCCTGGGTCACTGGAATCATAGGCATGCACCACCATGTCAGACCTAAGTAACCATTTCTTAGAGCTAAGACCCATTTGTAGGTGGAAAGCTCCCACTAGCCTTGGTTGAGAGGCGGTAGTTGGCAGTAGATTGAGAGCCTGTGGGAATTATGGAAGCAGGTGGCCCTGGATCTTTGGGGTGGGAAATTTGCCCAAGGTGAGGATTCTGGAGACTGGGCATGGACCCCAAGCAGGCTGGATAGCTGGTTAGGAAGAAAGATATTCTACAGGAGTGTATTAGGGAGGGGGTAGATTTTATTGTTGTTTTAAGACAGGGTCTCACTATGTTGGCCAGGGTGACCTTGAACTCCTGAGTAACGACTACAGGCATGTACCACCATGTCTGGCCTTACAGGGGGTGAATTTGTTTGTCTGGTTCTGGGGATTGAATCAGGGCTTCACATATGCTAAGCACAGGCTCTACCACTGAGCTTTACCTCCAGTCCTCTGGGGGTGGATTTTTACTGAAGGAAGTTATAAGGCGAGTGGGGGACACAAAAGGGTCAGAGGGGCCTGGAAAACATGCATATTTGGGAGATGTCCATGCTACACATGCCAAGGAGGCAGCAGCTGCAGACAGAGGGCAGGTGCTTGCTGAGTGGCTTTCAAGTTATCCTATAACATGACTCACTCATCTTTGGAAGTATATCCCTAACTTCCTGATTCACCTTGAGAAAATACCACAGGAACTCAGGGTTTCTGGAGTTCATTCAGGCCCTTTGGAAAGCCCACCTTTAAAGTTGGTCTGGGCTGAGGGTATGTAGCTCAAAGGTAGAATGCTTGCCTAGCATGTTCAAGGCCCTGGGTCCTTCCCTGGCACCACATACACATAAAATAAAAATAAGATAAACAAAACCCCAGTGTCTGATTAGCAATAGAGTGCTAATTGAGATGGCTCTCTTCACCTTCCTGAATCTTGAAAGGAGGGAGTCTGACTAGGGAGAGTCAGGACCTATCAAAGCACCTGCCAGATTATACATGTAGGGTATAAGGAGGTCCAGAATTCATAGCTATCTAGAATTGGCAAAAGTCAAGAGAGACCTTCAGTCCTCTCCTTATGTTGTTGTGGGACATATAGGCCTGCTGATTACCCCAACTCACTGAGACTGAGCCCACCCAAAGCTCCAGGGCCTTATTGGGTTTCCCTCTGTGCATTTTCTGTGCCAGGGTCCACATAGATTGCCTTCAGGAGAACCAAACTCACTAGAAACCTGACCATCTCTGGCTCAGTCTGGGGTGGCTTTGCTGCTATGGTTCTGTAATTTTTTTTTTTTTTTTTTACTGGGGATTGAACCACCCAGGGGCACTTTACCACTGAGCTACATCCCTAATATTTTATTTTTTATTTTGAGACAGGGTCTCACTAAGTTGCTTAGGGCCTCATGAAGTTGCTGAGTTGACCTCAAACCTGCTATCCTCCTGCCTCAGCCTCCTGAGTTGCAAGGATTATAGGTGTGTGCCACTGTGCCCAGCCAGTGGTTCTATGATTTAAAATGAAATTCTACCCTTTTCCTCTCATTTTTTCTCTTACCCTGCAGGGAGATACTCTGTTTGCTTAATAAACCCCTTTATGTGAACGAAAAAATGAAATTCTAAATTTGGGCAAGGTGGCACGTGCCTACGCCCCAGCTACTCAAGAGGCTAAGGAGAAAAATCGTTTCAGCCAAAGAATAATCAGGGTCAGTCTGGGTGATATAGGGAGAGCCTGTCTCAAAAAATAAATAAACAAAAATAAAAGTGTAAAGTGAGGAAGGCAGTGGGTTCTGCTACAAGGCCAGATTTTGTTTTCTTGTTGGAGCCACTGAAGCAGGTCCTGGCTGAGATCAGAGCCTTGTGGCATTAATATGATCTTGAAGGCAAAGATTAGGACTAGTGTTCTTGACTGGAAGGGCTCCAGGCTATGTTTGGCATCAGTGCTGACAGCCTTGGTAACCTGGGCACAGGTGAGAAGAGCTGATAAAGGAGGCGAGCAGAGCATTGGGCCACTGAGCTGTGTGACATTGGGTAGCTCCATGCCATCTCTGGGCCTAGATGATTTCCTTCTTACCTTACTGAGTCTGGGAAGGTGGCTTTGCTCCTAAAGTCATCCAGTATGCTTTTACATGGTGTCTTTTTTACCCTTAGTGTTTAATATTGGTGTTTTCCATCATAAGAAGAAGATTCTGGGATTATGGTCGCATTGCCCTGGTGTCAGAAACAGACAGGTAAAAAAAGATACAGCACCTAAAATGTGAGTGTGTGTGTACTTGTGTGTGTGTGTGTGTGTGTATGTGTGTGTGTGTGTGTGTGTGTGAGAGAGAGAGAGAGAGAGAGAGAGAGAGAGAGAGAGAGAGGGCATAGCCCACCTGTGATGTTGATATTAGATCATGTTCATTGAGCATGTCTGCCGGGCCTGTACAAGAAGCTGTGTTCTCTCTGCTCATCACCATAAACCCATGAGATCAGCCTTTGTTACAGAATAACTGTGTTCAGGAGAAAATCAAGGCCCAGACACCCACTCTCTCTTGGGGCTTCTAGCTGGGCCATGGCCATAGCCCTGTTGGCTTCTGGTTATGGAAGAAACACTGATACTTTTTTTTTTTTTTAAAGACAGTTATTCATCATCTTGATCAGACTATTACATTTAGGAATTGACAGCATTGGTACAAAAAAAAAAAAGTCTGCATTAAAAACCCTTTGTTGGAATGCTTTATACTTTCTACAGAACGAAAACTAAAATAACCTGTTATATAATTAGTCACAAATACAGCCTTTGAGTTTTTTTGCCCATACATATGAGGATTGTCTAAACCATGTCTTCTTTGTAGCAGCTAGGCACTGCCAGCACTGTGCTTGGCTGAGTTCAAGAATCTATTGTAACCTGTAGCTTCCCTGTCACTTTTTTTTTTTTTTTTTTTTTTTTTCCGGTGCTGAGGATTGAACCCAGGGTTTTGTGCTTATAAGGCAGGCACTCTACCAACTGAGCTATCTCCCCAGCCCTCCCTGTCACTTCTCTGGCTCCTCTCTCCTGCTAAGCTTTGTTTCCTGGCAGTATTAAAACATTCTGCCACTGCCACAGCTACTGCTGCTACTGGAACTGCCATAGCCACCTTGGAAACCCTGACACTGTTAGGGCTTTTGCTGTCAGCTGAATGAGATGCCTTTCTTTTGTACCTTGAATATTTTTAATGTGTCATCTTCATTATTAGCTTGGGCCCTGGGCTGACTGAGGTGGATTAAGAAGGTTGGCAGGGCTGCCAGGGAACCTCCTGGCCCTCTTTCTGGGTAGGCACTGACTTTGGATGAGCCTGTTCAAAAACACAAGTCGTCCCCCCACCATCAGACCTCAGACCCCTCCAGTCCCACCCTGGGCTCTGATGGCTCTGTTTATTTCACATGAGGGGTGACAATGAATTTTTGATCTGTATACCTGGATGTCCTGGCTCCATCTGGCCTTTGCATATCCCTGAATCTTGGGTGAAGTGTAGCAACAGGAAGTGAGTGGGAACTCAGGGGCCTGCCAGCCACCTGCCCAGAGCCTCTCCTGGTGTTTCCAGGCAGACCCTTCACTTTGCAGCCCCTCTTGACTTGTGGCCTTTTGGAGGGGGGAGGTGGTTCTCTGGACTGGGAAGAGGAGTCTCTGTAAATGCACCTTCCTGACAAGATTATTTCTTCTCTGGCATTTGTGAAAGCAAGGTGGAGAACTTTTTAGGACGTCCAATACCTTCCAGGCACATTCAGCCCTGCATGGGGCTGTGCTGTACAGTAGGAAAGAGTGCATGGGATCAGGAGACCCTGCCACTTCCCTGACTGTGTGAGCCTGGGCAAGTCCAGGCTAATCAGGGTCTCCTCTTGCCTTCTCTTCCCCATGGTGTGAAGGTCAACTGAGACCGTCTGTATAAATGCTTTGACAGTTAAGTTTCGTCATATTTTATGCTCTTAAAAGTTGGAAAGTGGGCCAGGAGTGGGAGAAAAGCAAAAATTCACATACTGCTAACACCTCCAATTCACTCTGAATGTGAGGTACTCAAAAGAAAGGATCTGATTTAAATGCGCAATATAAAATAACAGTTCATCTACCTAAAACACACATTTTGACATTTTCTCAGATCTGAAATTGAAATGTATCATATCAATGATGATCACAGTTTAATTGGCAACATTGTTTCTTTTTTAGTGGTTCATAAAAAAATTATGCAACTGACAACCAGTGGTATTTTAGATTTCATAAAATATATATAGTGTTTCATTTTTGGGGGGGACCAAAGCTAATAACTCTCAATGGCTGTGAAAAATTCACTCTGAAAAATGAATCAAGGATACTGTCCATTCCCAGGTACGGTATGAAACTTTGTGTTGTATGAAATTAATAGCATGGGGTCAGGGCATCAATACACTTTTTTGGGGGTGAGGGTTACTGGGAATTGAACCCAGGGATGCTTTGCCACAGAACCACATCTCCGGTTCTTCTTCTTTTTTTTTATTTTGAAACAAGGTCTCACTCAGTTGCTTAGGGCCTTGCTAAGTTGCTGAGGCTGGCCTTGAATTTGCAATCCTCTTGCCTCAGCCTCCCAAGTTGCTGGCATCACAGGTGTGCACCATTGCACCCAGCTCCTTACCCCTTTTTATTTTGAAACAGGATCTAGCTAAGTTGCCCAAACTAATCTTGAACTTGTGATCCTTCTGCCTCAACCTCTAAAGTCACTGGGATTATAGGTGTGCACCACTGTGCCTGGCTCTATTCTTGTTCCTCCTCCTCCTCTTCCTCCTCCTCCTTTTCCTCCTCCTCCTCTTCCTCTTGCACTTTCTTTTCTTCCTCCTCCTTCCCATACAGGGCCCCAAAAGATCTTGCATTCCTCCCTTTTGTTATTACCTCCCTAGGAAAAGTGCACAGTCTGCTGCCTTCTGTGGATATAAGTGTCTGTTTCTCAGTTTTCCCTTTCCAGAGTTGAACCCTGATTTCCTGTCACTCTTGGTCACCATGGTAGGACAAAGGACAGTATTTATTCCAGATTTTATTTGATGCTTTAGGAGGTATCTTATAAACAGGCAACACTTGGAAGTCACTTTAGGTGAACCAGTGCTGAACTTGGAGGTTGGAGCACACAGGGATGGTCTGTTGGTGCCTTGACCCCATGTTATTAATTTCACCTAACGAAGTTTTTACTGTACCTGGGAATTGACTACATTGACTACATTGAGGGATGGTAGCTTTGGTCCTGAGCTTTAAGATTGGGCAGCAAAATACTGGATATAATTTTTTTTTTTTTTTTTTACTTTTTATTTTTTAGAATTATCTATTTCTTTTTTCCTTTTGTGTTTCTAGTGAGTCCAGATTCCAGAGATTGTCATCGAGTTCCTCTTCAGGGCAACATGACTTTGAAAATGAGCTGGTTGGTATCCAAGGGACAGTTGGAGTGTGGCTGGGGGTGGGGATCAGCAGTAATGGTGGGTGGGGTGGGGGCAGTTGTAATCCTGGCTCAGTGGCTAACTTAGTACTGTGGTTCCCGAGTGGTGGATGCTAGAGAAAACTCTTCTGTACATCAACAAAGGCATCTGAATTTAGAAGTACCACAGGGAAGATGGCAGATGGGTGGAGACCTAGCATCGTGAGACTTGATCAACTCTTAGGCAGAAAGGGCTATGGAATCCCCTGGGGTTTCCAGCACTTGTCTGTCCGTCTGTCTCTCTCTCTTTCTCTCTCTCTCTCTCTCTCTCTCTCTCTCTCTCTCTCTCTCTCTCTCTCTCTCTCTCTTTTTGTATTGGAGATTGAACCCAGGGGCACTTAACCACTAAGCCACATCCCCAACCCTTTTTTCTATTTTATTTAGAGATAGGGTCTTGCTGAGTTGCTTAGGGCTTCGCTAAATTGCTGAGGCTGGCTTTGAACTTGAGATCCTCCTGCCTCAGCCACCTAAGCCACTGGGATTACAGGTGTGTACCATCGCACCCTGCCCAGCACTTGTCTCTTATACTTATGACTTGGTATGACAGTTAATTATTGACTTATCTGCTACATTGTGAGCCAGATGTGGGTAGGAACCCTGCCTTATCTGTCCCTGTTCCTCAGCACCAGTTATCTAGGAGTTGCTTAGTCATTGTCGAATAAATGGTGAACAAATATTTGTCTTTTCCAGCTGGATAACAGTCCAACTTTAGGGGATGTTAAGTTTAAAAGCTGTAAAGGACAGTAAAACCTAATACACACCCCTTTCCCTCTAAATCTCCACTCCAGGGGATTGTCCAATTTATTAGGCTTGTTTCCTCTCATTGTCCCACTCATTTGGTCACTTTGAAACAGTCAAATGGAAACTCATTACTTTCTTTGCATCTGCCCTGAACTTACTTTCTTTTTTTTTTTTTTAGACAAGGTCTCACTTAAGTTTTCCAGGCCAACCTCAAACTTTCCATCCTCCTGCCTCAGCCTCTTGCGTAACTGGGGTTACAGGAGTGCATTACCATGCCTGGCATTATTGCTCTTTTTTTTTTTTTTTTCATGGTACCAGGGATTGAACCCAGGATGCTTAACCACTAAGCCACATCCCCAGCCCTTTTTTATATTTTATTTAGAGACAGGGTCTCACTGAGTTGCTAAGTACCTCGCTAATCCACTGAGGCTGGCTTTGAACTTGCGATCCTCCTGCCTCAATTTCCTGAGTTGCTGAGATTACAGGTGTGCACCACTGCCCCCAGCTGCATGATTGCTCTTGATTCATGTTTTGCGATGTGACCCTGGAGCTTGTGTGGTAACACTAATTGTCAAAATTTGATAGACTTTAGCAAGAACTCCAAGTGAGGAACATCTTGCAAAGAACATCATCTCAAGGATAATGATTACATGTACCCTCCCCAAAGACACAGATGTTGGATGCCAATCCCTGTTCTCTCTGTTTCCAGGGATGCTGCCCCTGGCTGACTGCGATCTTCCGCCTGCAGTGAGTACACTAGAGGGCAGCTGCTGGGGGTAGGTTGCTTTGTTTGGGCTGCTTTGTTTAGGTGTTTGATCAATCAGGAAGAAAAAGCCAAGATGCTTGATCCTGAAACATGATCTTTTAGATACTTTTCAGTTCAGGTCCAAAGCAATATGTGGGGACTAAGAATAAAGGTAGCCCTGGCAGCTCCTGAATCAGGGGCATAGGGAGGAAGGAGGCCTCTAGGACTAAAGACTTGATGCTGGAGGGTACACAGTCCTGCTGGAGCTCAGGGCTTCCCAAACTGCAGCTGGACCCCAAAGGTTCTTAAAGTAGCAATGTACTTTTTTTTTTTTCCAGAATAATTCATGGAATTTCAAAATATTCTAAATGAGCCACCTCTCCTCCTGCTGCAGGCCAGAGCTCATTGGCATCACGTGGCTCTGCCTTCTGCCGGTTTCCCTGGGAACAGTTCCCACCAAAGTCAACAAGTTATATCTCTCACATGTTAGTTCATTGAATTGGGCCAGGCCTGTGTTATATCTGAGGCCCAGAGAGAGGAACTTACTCAATGTCCCATAGCTACCGTATTTCATCAATTCTACGATGTCCTTTTCTTTCATATTGCTACATAGGCTACCTTTTTTTGTTCCTTAAGCAGGAATTATTCTGCGTAATATTTAACACTGGCTAGATGTGGGTAAAAGCTCTATTAGGCAAGTGTACATATTTTTGAATGAGTGAAAAGTGGAGAAATAAATACATTCAGCTCATTTGGTTAAAGGTTTTCTGTTTTTCAAAACCTGGAGCCCATGAAGAGAATTCGAAAAGAGGTACTTGGCAATTAAGAACCAGCTTGTCACCTCTCATGTGGTGAAAGGAGCTGGGAGACAGGGGCTGGAGAAGTCTTTGCTCTGCCACTTGCTGCTCTGTGCCATTGAGTCTAAGAAGGCATCATGAGAAGGGTACATTATTTTGCATACATAACACTAAAAATAAGAAAATGCTGCCACTTAAACTACCGTCAACTATTAACGGTAGGGCACACCCCATCTCAGGGATGTTAAAATACAGAGGAGGAGTGGCTTACTTAGAAGTGAAAGCGTGTAGTCATTTGCCAAGCTTTGTCCTGGAGATGGAGAGGAAGCAGAAGTCACATTCACAAGCATATTTCTAAGCATCTCTTGGTGCTGGGTGCAGCATTTGGTACTTGGTGCTCACTACCTCTTTGAGTCCTGCTAGGCTGATAGAACAAGTAGTGGACCGTTTTCTCTTCTGGGCAGAGGCCCAGGTAGGCCACAGGATCTGCTCCCAGACAGAGGTGGCTGAACTAGATTTCTGACTGCGAGCCCACACTAACACCTTTCAGACTGGTTCTTTTATGCTGTACTTGTTTCTCTGATCTCTTCTAGTGCAGTGCTTTCCAGGTCTTCTGGAAGCAAGGGTCTTGGGATCCCTTCCTGTCAGGAGAGTGAGAAAGAGGGGAGCACCTGCCCCTTCTCCCTTTGCAGCAAGGAAGTCTGACCATCTGAGCCTGGAATTTTCCAGTTTCCCAATTGACCCAAAGCTTCCTAATGTGGCAGTTCAGAGGATGGAAAATGGTGGAGCAGATTACCTCCCCATCTCTGGGGCCATGGCAGGGACAAAGGGAGGTGGCTGGTGCAGTTGGATGAACATTGGCTCGCCTTGCTCCCCCAACTCACAGGAGAAAGGGAGGGGCCATGGGTCTGGGCACATTCCAAATCCAAATGTGACCTCCAACAGCAGAAGGGACTATGTATCTACACACCTCACCACATGCATAACATGGACACAGATGTTTCTGGCAATATGAAGTGGGGTTGTAGGGTTACCTTTGCCCCAGGAAAGAGGATGGGCCCTGAAAATCATGTCTTAGCTCTGCTGTTACAAGCTGTGTGGTCCTGAAAACTGTAATTTTCTGTACCTTTGTATTCACACATATTAAAATAAATAAAAGGAGGGAAAATAGGAAACTATTTCATAGAATTGTTGTGAGGATTAGAGGAGACAGTCCATGCCAAGGCCCAGCTGTTATCACTACTTATTAAGATTCCGTGTGTGTCTTGGCCAGCGATGACCAGATCCTGGAATGGTGTGGGGAGGATGCCATCCACTACCTGTCTTTCCAGAGGCACATCATCTTCCTGTTGGTGGTGGTCAGCTTCTTGTCCCTGTGTGTCATCCTGCCGGTCAACCTCTCAGGAGACTTGCTAGGTAACACCCCTTCTCATTCTTGTCTGTGTTGGGATGGTGCAGAGCAGTGGCCTTGGGGAAAGGGCTCATTGTGATAGACCAGGCCCAGGAGTTAGGCCTCAATTCAGATGTGAGACAGTCTTGGAGTGACTTTTGGAAATTTTCCATTTGCGTAAAGATCTAGAGGAGAATCTGCTCCAAACCTGAGTTAAAAGCAGAGGCCCCTAATATCAGCTTCTGGTTCTATCTAAACAGAAGGGAAAGAAGACCCAAAGGTTTACAGAATTAGATCAGGAATTTCAGAAAGTGTTTTATACTTCCTGCCCTTACCCAAATCAGGAGGTCACAGTTGAGGATCTGGAAGATGCTTAGTCGAGATCAGTGTGGAGTCACGTCTCCCCAGCTTCCGAGATGCCATCACAAATCCACCTATAACACCAGTGATTCCCAGTCTCAGTTTTGGTGAGAGCTTAGGATGTTTCAAGTTTTCTCAAAGTATTTCTGTTTTTGTGAATTTCAAAGCAAGATGAATTCAAATTCCAACTTTAGCCAGATATGGTGGCATACGCCTGTAATCCCAGTGCTCAGGAGGCTGAGGCAGGAGAAGTGTGAATTCAAAGCCAGTCTCAGCAACTTAGCAAGGTCCTAAGCAATTCAGTGAGACCCTGTCTCTAAATAAAATATTAAAAAGGGCTGGGGATGTGGCTCAGTGGTTAAGCACCCCTGGGTTCAATCCTCAGTACCCCCCACAAAAAAATATTTCCAACTTTACCCGCATGTTAGGTTGAGACGTTGTCAGGGAGCATTCTGGAGTCAAGCAGAGGCCTTAGTTGATGTGGCTCCGAAAAGACTGGATGGACATCACTCTAGGACTGGCCCAGGTGTCCTGTGCTCTATATCCCAGAGCTTCCTAAACCAAGACTGGTTATTCCCTTCCTGCTTTTCCATTGTGAACCTGGAAGTAATTATCTGTGGAACTAATTATCTGTGCTTCTCCACAGACAAAGATCCTTATAGTTTTGGAAGGACAACAATAGCAAACCTGCAGACTGGGTAAGTACGGGACACGTGGATGTGGGGGTGCTGATAGGTGAAATGGAGGGGGAGACAGATTCAGGAGCCAGGGTAGGCTGGAGGGAGTCGAGAGCAGCAGGCTATGTCTGGAAGTCTCTTGAAGCCGTTGTGTTGCTGGGCTGGGGGTGTGAACATGACACAGGCAGCCTCTGTTTGCAGTTTGGTCCTGTGGATCTAGAGTTCATTTTTTTGGATGGGGACAGGGACCTCTCTGAAGTATTTGCTGAGGGCTGAGGGGCATTGGCCATATGGCCTCTGTTGGATGCTCTTTTGTGATGAAACCATTGACCTTTGGCATGGTGCCTACTGAGAGTCAGCCGGCCCCAGCCTGTGCCCCTACCCTGCTGCCTGGGAGTCCAACCCTGATGTCAGGTGGTGTTCCCGCTTAGCAATGACCTCCTTTGGCTGCACACCATCTTTGCCGTCATTTACCTCATCCTCACCGTGGGCTTCATGCGGCACCACACCCAGTCCATCAAGTACAAAGAAGAGAACCTGGTGAGTGAGGCAGGGGTCTGGGACATGTATGAGGAGGGGTGCGGGTGGGAGCGCGAGGGGAACAGCCTCCCAGGTTTGAGCCACAGGACCATGACAGCAGTGAGACCAGGGAGCCTCTAGAATCTGGCCTGCATATTTGTGCTCTCACTTGGCATTATCTTTTTTTGGTTGTTGTTTTACTTTCCTGGTGGATTGTTTTAAGATTTGGATATTTTGCCCCAAATCATTGTTTTTTTTTTTTTTTTTTTTTTTTTTTTTTTTTGTGGTGGTGGGGATTGAACCCAGGGCCTTGTGCATGTGAAGCAAGCACTCTACCAACTGAGCCATATCCCCAGCACCCCCTTTTTTTAGACAGGCAAAGCATAGATTTATTGAAAATGAGAGTGAAAGTAACACTCTGTAGAGTAGAGTAGAGTGGGCTGAGAGAGTCGATGTCGGGGTACGTTTGTCTTATGTGCTGAGCTGTGGTGTTCCCCTCCCAGCATGGACCTGATTGAATTCCCTGCTCCATGTTCCTCTTGCCAACTTATTCTTTGATCTGTGGGGTTTGGATTTGTAGTTACTGATGTCAAGAAAAGAAGTTTAGATTGAGGCTGTGGGGGTATAGCTTAGTGGTGTAGTGCTTGGCTAGCATTTACAAGGCCCTGGTTCAATTTTAAAAAACAACCAGACAACAACAAAAACAGAAAAAAGTAAAGTTTAGGTTGAGGGCAGTCCTCCTTTCTGTGACTTGGTCCCAGGCTTGGGTCCTCCTTTGTACTCTGTGTGACCCCATTTGAATCACAGTCTTCTTTGGGTTCTTTCTCAGTCTCCTGTCCTGCAAAGGAGACTCATAGAGTTGCTTTGGAAATGGATTCCTCTGTAGCCTGGAAGAGGATGCTGTATAAATAACATGCTCCAGGGTTTGCCAAGGCCATGAGTAGAGAAAACCTGAGCACCTAATTTTCCATGGTTTTCTTTCAGGAGGCTTGAATGGGGTAAAAACTTGGGCCCACCCCAAAACTGGCTTGCCTCAGTGACTTTTCTTCCTGTCATATTTTTCCTGTCAGGTGAGAAGGACCTTATTCATCACAGGGCTCTCCAGAGATGCCAAAAAAGAGACAGTGGAGAGCCACTTCCGGTAAGCAGGCCTGAGGGACACCGAAGGGGAGCTGAGTCCCTCCAGGTGACAGCATAGGATGATAAGTTGCCAGGGAGCATTCTGAAGTTACGCAGAGAGACCTCAGTGGTTGTAACTCTGAAAAGACTGGACGGACATCACTCACGGACTGATGTCTGTGACTTCAGGTGTCTTGTGCTCTGTATCCCAGAGCTTCCTGAACCAAGGCTGGGAAGCTCTGGGATAGTCCCAGAGGATAGTCCCAGCACAGTCCCCCAAGGCTGGTACCTTAGGTGAGCACCTTACGTCTTCCACTTGGGTATGCAGGTGAGATTTGAGAAGGACTGGCACTGACACAGGAGAGGTGAACGGCTGTGTGCTGGCTCTGTTGGTGCCATGTAAGAGATGGGACGAGGGGTGGCTCATCCTCTGCAAGCAACCATGGCTGCCCATATGACCACAGTGTCCAGAGTGTGGACCAGGGTACAGGTGCAAAAAGACATCTCCAGAGTATGGGGGGAACAAAATGGTTCACCTTGGGGTCTGAGTGTCTACTTTGCTAAGTAAGAGGTACATATGCTGAGCTTTTCTGCCAACCACAAACTAGAGTACTCAGGTACCTGCATTTGTTGGCTTACCATCCACTCAGAAGGTGTCTTGCTGGAGCACTTTCTCCAGGTCTGGCTTTCCATGCAGAACTTCCTTTCCAGCACACCCTGCTGAGCCTCTGCACCAAAAGTTCCTGCAAGTGGAGGCAGGGGGCTGCCTACTATGGCAGGAAGGCAGGGAAAAGCCCCGGGGCAGCATCAGCAAGTGGGTGGGGTGGAACAACAGGCTCCCAAGGCTGGCGACTGGAGGACTGGAAGGTCAGCTCCATTGCTGAGGTCTTATTCTCTCTCCTTTCCTTATCAATTCAGCAGTCACTAATTCGTAGTATGTACTGGGTATGGGCTACACTTTAACTTGGTGCTTTTTATGAAGAAAGCACTTGCTAAGCAAATTATTAGTATAAACAGAATTGCAAAAGGAATCTTTAAAATTTATTGAATGAATATTTAATGATTATTCAGAAACTCCAAGTATTGTAGAAATAATCACCTTATATAAAGTCTCAGTACCACAATCATTTTTTTCTATTCCTTGAAACAATTCTCCAAAATTGCCTGCGAGGCAGCATTTGGAAATGCTAGTCCCACTTCCCGTACATGCTGAAAGAGAAAAGCCGTCCCTCATTCCCATGCAAACACTGTGTGACTCACGCTTTTTCCTATTTTAGGAAGCCTTCTGGGTAAAACGCTGTTGCAATCCTTGGAGACTCATGTGTGATTTTCCCTTGGAGCAGGGATACTTAAATTGGGCATCTCTTCCTCGAAGCTCTTATTGGGACCTGAAATAGACCTACTGATTAGTTGAATAATTCCCACATTTGTGGGCTGTTCTCTCACTAGAATGTAAGCTTATCAGGCTTTTTATTGCCACTACTTAGAACAGTAGTGGGTGGAGATTGACATGGTCCTGATGTCCCCAAGAGTACAATTGTGTGTAAGGTAAGGGGACATTGTGTAGTGGTTATGATCATCAACCACTCACAAGCTTATGTGACCTTGGGCAAAACCACTTAGAAATCTGTGAGCCTCAGTTTACACGTTTGTAAAATGGGGGCAAAGACTGGGGATCCAGTTCAGTGGTTGAGTGCTTGCCTAGCATGTATGAGGCCCTTGAGTCAATCCCCAGTACTGTCAAAAAATAGAAAATAAAATAAGGGCAAAAACTGACAGGTTATGATGAGGATGAAATATGATAACATACATAACAGTATATGTTATGTAGCCAACAGTAAGTGTATACATATTTGCTGATTGTTGATATATGTTGGACACTTGATTGGCTGGGGTCTTTTGCTTTTATTAGACCTGCTAAAGGTCTGTGACCTTCACAAAGGTTATGAACTGACTAGGATTTCAATGATAGCCCACGATAGATATTATCCTAGGACAAATGATTAATCTTTTCCTTTGGGTAGGCAGAGGGGATGATGGATGTGGAATTTGTTTGTTTGGTGGTGGGGATGGAACCCAGGGCAAGTTCCATCCCTGAGCCACACCCCCAACCCTGACATGTTTGAATTTCCCCATCAGAAGTACCTGCTGATTGAAAGCCAAGTAGATAGAAACTTGTCAATTTCAAGACAGTCACCTTCATGATATTAAAAAATGCCTCTTTGGCCAGACGTGGTAGTGCATACCTATAATCTCAGCTACTTGGGAGGTTGAGGCTGGAGGAACACAAATTTAAGGTCAACCTGGGCTATTTATGAGATTCTGTCTCAAAATAAAAAGGACTGAGGATGAAGGTCAGTGGTAGAATGCTTGCTTAGCATATGCAAGGCCCTGGGTTCTATCCCAGCATCACCAAGATTTTTGGAAAAATTTTTTTAAAAATCAAAATTTCAAATTTCAAAATTTTTTCTTTCTGGAGAATAACAGAAAAGAGGTTTCTACTAGCACAGAAACTAGCAGCCTGAATGCTCTACCATTCTTTCCCTTGTTGATTGGGCATATTTTGTCCTCCCTGGTGTGGTCACTCTTCCAATCACTGTCTTTTGCCTTGGCCTACCCTGGCCACAGGGATGCATATCCCACGTGTGAGGTGGTGGATGTCCAGCTGTGCTACAACGTGGCCAAGCTGATCTACCTGTGCAGGGAGAGGTAAGGGAGGGTTGCTGGCGTGTGCCTTGGTTCACCTGTCCTGGAGCTTTCTGACCCTTTGCCCCGGAATGCCCACCTTCTTCCTTGCTGGCCTGGGATCTCTCCGCTGGGAAGGGAGAAGTGTGATCTGTCCCCTTGCTGGTTCACAAAGCTCAACTCCCATTCTCTCCTGGGGACAAATGGTGTGCATGGGGCCCTGGTGACAGACTATGTGCAAGGGGCCCATGTCAATAGAACCATGAGTCTGATGCTTGTGCCCTGTCTCCTACTGCACTCTCACCTCTACAGAAAGAAGACAGAGAAGAGCCTGACCTATTATACAAATCTGCAGATGAAGACAGGTCGGACAACCCTCATCAACCCCAAGCCCTGTGGTCAGTTCTGCTGCTGCGAAGTGCAGGGCTGTGAGCGGGTGAGAGCCCCATATCCCTGCCAGGAGCATGGGCACTGATGTGGGTGTGCCCCTGACACCTATCCAGGGCCACATTACCCCAAGGAATTGTGTCTTCTCGCAGGAGGATGCCATCTCTTACTACACACGCCTGAAGGACAGGCTGCTAGAGAGGATCTCAGCAGAGGAATGCCAGGTCCAGAATCAGCCTCTGGGAATGGCATTTGTCACCTTCCAGGAGAAGTCTATGGCCACCTAGTGAGTATGAGCATATTCTGGGCCCTTTCTTAGCTGACTCCCAGGCCCCGTCTGGATAACTTGCTTTCTCTGGGTAGAGATGGCCCACCATTCCTCCTTTAGGGAGCCCAGCCCATGTTCGTGTGACAGCTGGAGGGATTTGGTGTGGGGTGATTCCAGATGACCCCCTGCTGGACTGATGTGGCCTGGTCTACTGCCTGGCTCTCACCAGCTGCTCCAGGAATTCTTGCCGTTGGCTCTGCATCTAGCATTCTGAATGGATGCTCCCTCCTTGCAGACATCTGCTGTAGAACTACAGATCCTTCTGCTCACAGGCCCAGTGTGTACCTGGTTGGGAGGACCCAGGGACTCCATGACATTTGCAGCTCTGGGAAGCCTGGAGCTATAAGCTCATAAAGTGCTCCCATACCTGAGACCTTGTGTCACCTCGCCTTGGAAATAGCAGGGGTAGGTTGGGAGTGGGATGAAGAAAGCAGGAAACCATGCCAGTGCCCCTCCCCCACCTTTGCTCTCTCTGGCTTCATGACCCTGGATATGGTCTCTTGGGTGTTACCCACTAGGGTTTCTCAGACCCAGTGGTGGGAGGAGAACAGTAGGAAGGGAGACAGGAGTCAAGGGGTGTTGGGTTCTTCATGGGAGGCCAAAGGGGGAAAGAGTTATCCATGGAGATGATGAGGGTGGAGGTGGGAGTCCTGAGACAGAAGTTAGGGTCAGTATATAATGTGGCCTAACGCTACCCGGCTGGGGATGGGGTGAAGATATGGAAAGGTGAAGCCACTGGCTGGCAGCAGGATCAGATCAGAGCTCCAGTCTCATGGGCAGGTGGAGGGAATGGCCCTTGGAGGAGCAGCGCGTTGGGGTGTGCAGACAGTGTGGGAGATGGAGTCAGGCACGTGGGGAAGTGAAATCGAACTCGGTGAGCCTTGGTTTCCTTATGTATAAGATGGGAATAGTAATCCCTTGCTGCAGGGTAAGGATTAAAAAAAATCTTCCACCGAGTGTGCCAAGCATGACACCTCTTTCACAACTTGCATTATAAGAGAATGATAAAGCAAAGACCTGTGCTATGCAGCTCCCACTTTTATTTGGTCCCTGTTTGATGTATGTGGTACCTCAGCTGGGCTGAGCTCTGATTGGTTCTGCATTTCCTGGCAGCATTCTGAAAGACTTCAATGCCTGCAAGTGTCAGGGCCTGCAGTGCAAAGGTGAGCCCCAGCCGTCTTCCTACGGCAGAGAGCTCTGCATCTCCAGCTGGACGGTCAACTTTGCCTCATACCCAGAGGACATCTGCTGGTGAGCTCCCAGGCCAGGGAAGAGGGCCTGGGTTCCTGCTGGGCCACCCCAGGCATAGGGGTGACCTGACATTTAGTGGAGATCTACACACGTCTTGTATAATTCTCTGTGCCCAGGTGCCACAATGTGCTCTATGTGGCCCAACTAGGATGTCCACACCTAGCTCTTGCCTCCACTATTACTCCCTAGCCTTCAAACATTGTCCAGCAAAAAGATAATATGAACTGTATATGTATTTTAAATTTCCTGGTAGGTCTGTTAAAAAGGAAAACAAGTCAATTTAATATTAATAATATCTCTCTCCTAATATATCCAAAATGTTGACATTTCCAGATATAATTATATTTTTAATTGTGATTTCTTTACATTGTCTTTTGCATGCTCAGTCTTGGAAAGCTATTGCATATTTTATGCTTCTAACACCTCTCAGTTTAGACCATATTTCAAGTACTCATTAACCACACGTAGCTTATGGCTACCACAATACAGCACAGCCGGTGAGCCAAGCTGTCCCCAGAGCCATGTGGGAGACTTAAGTGTAGTGGATGCTGAGGATGGAGGCACCCAGCCTGGACGCCTATCCAGGGAAGCCTCGTTACTTAACTCACATCTGCCCAGAATGCCTCCTGGATGCCCATCTCCATTGAATTCAAGTTTAGCCTCCAACAATTTTGCTCTCTGGTTCAAACTTGGGATTGGTTTGTGGGTCTGTTCTTGGTGGGAATGAGGGTCCAGAGCAGCTTCAGCTGTGCCAATGCTCCTTTTTCTCTGCCTGTCACCTCCTTGCACCCCTTGGGATGGTACCATGGGAAGAATGTGTTGTTAGTCACAGAGCATTGCAGATGTCCAAGAAATGTCACGCTGGAGCTTTGTTTGGTCTGTTTGGGTGCTCGTGACATCTCTTTGGTAGGTTTTGGTCCCCAGACTCTGGCCAGGAGCCATGTCAGCAGTGAATAGTGTTTTTCCGTCTGAGCCAAGGAACTGAAACTTGGCCTTCTTGTAGCTGAAACCAGTGCAGAGAACTTGCCTTTACTCCTGAAGGTCAAACAAGCCCTCAGCCAGAGCCCCCAGGCTAGTCTCCTGGCCTGTCTAAATCTGACCTTCTCACCCACCTAAGCACTGCTGGCACTGTTGGCCTGTGCCTGGGAGATAAACCTTCGGGCCTGTGTCCCTCCCTCTGCAGGAAGAACCTCTCCATCCAGGGCCTCCGCTGGTGGCTCCAGTGGCTGGGCATCAACTTCACCCTCTTCATAGTGCTGTTTTTCCTGACCACACCCTCCATCATCCTGTCTACCATGGACAAGTTCAATGTCACCAAACCCATCCATGCACTAAATGTGAGTGACTGTGCTGCAAGGCCCATCCTGGAGGGCCAGCAAGAGGAGGGCATCATGGGTTGGGGGAGGAATGAGGAGGGGCAAAGGGTTTGGGGGGACTGAAGCAGGAGGCCAAGTTACTTAACTCACATCTGACTTTTAAACCCCAAGCAGGCATGGCTATGTTTATTACAATGTCTTTTCAGTAAGTATATATGTATATATATGGAGATACATATATTTAGTTAATGGAATCGACCTAAAAATGCTCAACAGGAGAGATCATTTGAGCTGAATGAAATATATTCAGTCTGATATTCAGTTTAATAGATGTTAAACATCTATTAAAAATTTTAAAGATTTTGTGGTACAGAGGAGAAACTTACAATAAAAGCAGAATATAAAATTATCTCTAAGCAATGGTTCCAGGGTACACATAGTAATTTGTGTAAATAGTAGACACTAGGAAAAGGGACAGGAAAGAATGAAAAGCACATTGTTGAATGGGTGGCAGGATCATGGATGATGATTTCTTTACATTTTAGTTTCTCATAATCTTGTTATAAAGTCATTTATTCTGTATAGGTAATGAATTATTTTCAAACACCTTAGCTGGGAGCACGGAGGCATATGCCTGTAATCCCAGCAGTTTGGGAAACTGAGGCAGAAGGATCACAAGTTTGAGGCCATTCTCAGCAACCTAGCAAGATCCTGTCTCAAAATAAAAAGTAAAAAGGGCTGGGGATGTGGCTCAGTGGTTAAGCAACCCTGGGTCCAATTCCTGGTACCAAAATAAAAGACAAAAACAAACAAACAAACAAAAAACCCCACCTTAGATAGCCAGGCATGGTGGCACACAACTGTAATCCCAGCAACCTGGAAGGCTAAGGCAGGACTGCAAATTCGAGGTCAGTCTCAGCAACTTAATGAGATGTTGTCTCCAAAACAAAACAAAACAAAAAGCAAAGATGAATCAATGGGATAACAGCCTAAATACACCCTAAATGGACATCTACTGAAAAAACATTTTCCCCATACTTTACATTGCTGAAATATCTGCCTGAATCTTTTTCTTTCCTTTTCCAATTCCACTGAGCTAATCATCCCTGGGTGATGAATTCTGATCCTCAGTGTTTCACCCAAGAACTGGAGTTGAAACACCTGTCATAAAATACTCAGGTTGTGATGATGATCCAACAAGCCGTTGTGTGTTGGAGCTCCTATCTGACTCCATTTGTAATAAGAGCTCCTTAAGTATATATTAAGCAGTTTGGTTTAGATTTACAGCAGGTAATGCTCATTTCCTTTGACAATCTTTTGTAGGGACAAGATCTGTTCTTTTGAAGATGGATTTGCAGGTTCGAGTTCCTCTTTGTTTTACATAAACTACATTCTTATTTCATCATTTGTGATTCCAGCTTGGGTTTCTTTAAAGTACAGTAAGAATCTAGTCTGGTGGCATAGCTCAGTGGTAGAGTAAGTACTTAGCATGTGCTAGGACCTGGTTCCATCCCAGCATCTAAAAATAGGCAATAAAGCAAAGCAAGGACTTAAAGATACTTGCAAAGCCATTCCAAGTACAGGAACGCCTAGATTCATATCCCTTGGTCTTTTAGTTAATTTACTCTTATCTAATTCAACAGCACTTTTTAGAAATTGGCCTTTATAAATCTTTTCAAAATATCCAGCTTAGTTCATTTGTTCATTCTTCTTCTCCCTTTCTTTCACTCATTGGTTGATTTATTTGTTTTTCAAGGTGCTGGGGATGGAACCCAGGGCCTCCCATGGGTGATAACGAATGCTCTGCCACTGATGTACACTCCCAGCCCCAGCTTAGTATTCAAAGAGAATTTCTTTCTATTTTTAATGTCCATTTAATCAGTGAAAATAATAAGTCACATAATGACAATAATGAGTATAACCAACACAACAGGATTGGGATCAAACACCAGTCCTGTTAAGTTACAGTTAGACCAGTGGGAGCTGAGTGGGAAGGTCTACTGGAGAGGGGCCCTGGCCTGAAGGTTTTGGTCTTCTTAGCAACAGCCATTCATTTTCTATAGGGAACAGAGAAGTTGTTGGATAAGTGGAGTTCTACTATATGTGAAATTGCCTTCTTTGCTATAAAGAGCCACAGAAGCATAAGGGATTATCATTGTTTATTTGACCAGTATTTGAGAACTGCCTACCCTGCACTCAGCACAACATTGGTACTGGAGGATGATCAGGACTCTGCCCCAGGAGTCCACTGAGCCACCATGCCCTCAGTCCTGGCCTCAGCCCCTGTGGCCCAGAGCCCCTCTGACTCTCTCTGCTGTGGACTTTGTCTTCCAGAACCCGATTGTCAGCCAGTTCTTCCCCACGCTCCTGCTCTGGTCCTTCTCGGCCCTGCTCCCATCCATTGTCTACTACTCTACGCTGCTGGAGTCTCACTGGACCAAGTGAGTGCCTGAGTCTCAAGGTGCCCCCACTGAGAAGGATGTCTCCAACACCCCAAGCCAGGGTGATGGGCACAGCAGGGCCTTAACTGGGGGCACCTGGATGGAGCATTTGGGGGACCATGAGTGCTCATCTCTGACTTCCTGCAGGTCAGGGGAAAACCGGATCATGATGACCAAAGTCTACATATTCTTGATCTTCATGGTGCTGATCCTGCCCTCCCTGGGCCTCACCAGGTATGCACCTCTGCCTCCTGTCCTAAATTCAGAATCAGGGCCACCTCTGGAGAGCATTGCCCCAAGGAGAATGTGAGTGGCTTTGGAGCAGATGCGAATCCCTACAACTTTTAAGCCTGTCCTGTTCACTTGGGTTGCAGTTGTACTAGTCCATTGATTCCCCTGAAAATATCATCTTCCTTAAAAAAAAAAAGTCTGCCACAGACCTTTTTAGGGACCTCCTACTTAAGGAAGGTCTAATCAGAGCTGTGATTATCTTAAGGAGGGAAGTTTCAGTTGAAAAGCCCTAATGAGTCACATTGTAGTAAGTGGTATTGTAGAGAACAAAGGTAGACCTTGAGATCTGGCCTGTTTTTAGAGTGGAACAAAATGAAAATATATCATGGTCACCTGGTGTGTTAGAAATAGACTCTTAGGGGCTGGGGGTATCCCAGGGGAAGAGGGCTTACCTAGCATATGTGAGACCCTGGGTTCCATCCCCAGCACTACAATAAAGAAAAGAAAGAAACTGTGATTCATTTGTTTTTTTTCAGTCTGGATTTTTTCTTCCGGTGGCTCTTTGACAAAACTTCCTCTGAGACCTCTGTCAGATTGGAGTAAGTATGGGACAGATGGAGCTCTGGAGCCACTGTCCTGGGTCCATATCCATAGGGCCTCGGGCAGGGGCTGCAGTGGAAGAGTTGGGTAGTAGTCAGGTAACTTGCAACCCCTGATGTAGGGCCCACGGCATCACCAGTACCCTTGCCAGGTGCCTGGTATACACCAGGGGAACTGACCTACTTTGTGCTACCGTTGCAGAAATGTGATTAATCTTTTAGGCCAAAACTCAGTTAGTGACAGTCATTTCCATTCTTTGAAACTTACTTACTGAGCACAGAGTCGCTCAGGGAAAAGGAACTGCTGAGTCTCGGTGGTGCCAAGGAGCAGGGAAGGAGGATAATAACTAAGCATGGCAGCCAGAGAGACTGTCTGGGGATTATTTTTGTTGGGAAAATGGAGTTCAATTTATGGCTGATGTGTATGTCTTGTTAGACACTCACTTAACATAAATAGGTAATTACAAAAGTGCTATGATAAATCTTTTATACATCTTTTTCTCATTTAACCTTTACAACAAGCTAGGAGGTACATGCTATTATTATCTCCATTTTACAGATGAGGAGACTGAGACTCAGATATTTTGAATAACTCATCCAAGTTACCTAGCTAATTAGGAGACAGTTGGGATTTAAGCCCAGCCTAGATTGCATTGTACTTTGGGGCTTAATATAGGCTCAGAGGCCTGGGATTGACTCTTCTAAGGGTATGTTTGCAGGGCAAACTAGTGTACCTACCTGTAAGGATGGGGCCAAATATTTTAATTTGAGTTCTCAGGGTAGGGCAATGACTCAAGAGCTGGCAGCTCTGCATGTACCCAACCAACTCTTGTCTAGGTTGACAGTGACTTCCAGATGGCCAACTCTCAGTCCCCATCTTCTGTGATTTATCAGCAACATCTGACACATTTGATTGAGCTCCCCCACTCTTCGAAAAACTGTCTTCACTCAGCTCTGGGACTCTGCTGTCTCAGAAATCCTGTCCAGTGGTGTCACCTTCCCAGCCTCTTTCAAGTCTCCCCAACTTAAACTTTAGCTGCCTGAGGGCTCAGCCTCAGTTCTCTATCCATAGTCCCTCTCTAGGTGACCTCAGGTGCGTCCATGACTTCAGTGCTACTGAGGATGTAACTCAGAGGTAGGGTGGCTTTATATCATGCAGAGGCTCTGGGCTCTGCCCCAACATGCACGTGTATGCACACACACACACACACACACACACACACACACACACAGCAGACAACACCCACATTTATCACTCTAGACTGAACCTCCAGACTCTTCTATCCAAATCCCAGTCACTATCTCAACTCCATCTGGAGTTATGGTGAACCCTGCAGATTTTACTTTCCCCAAACCAAATGCTTGACTTTTTATTCCCAAATCTGCCATTCGCACAGTTTCCCCGCTTCCATAATATCTTTCTAGTTGCTGCAGCAAAAAACCTTGTAGTTCACCTTGTCTCCTTTATTTCCCTCCTACACCCAGTCTATTAGCTGATCCAGCAGCTCTATCTCTAAGACAGATCCAGAATCTGACCACATCTCCCTCTTCCACCAGTACTGCCCTCATCCGGTACCTGGCTGGGAGGATGACAGTAGTAGCTGTCTGCATGGTCCCCCTGCCCTTGTGCTGTTCTATGGAAATGCCAGGCACACACCTCCTTAGAGATGCCATTGTCTGGGGTTCCCTCTGCCTGAAAAGTCCCCTGTCCAGCATCCACGCGACTTGCTCCTTCATGTCTCTGCACAAGTGTCGGCTCATGAGCGAGGCCTCTCTGACAACCCTGCTTGATCCTCTGGAGCACTTATCTGGCATACTGCACATTTGGATGTTTGTGTGAATCCCCCAGACAGCACATAAATGCAGACAGTAGAGTCTGAGGCTGCTGTCTCCACAAATACGTGCTGAATGAGGGAATGAGGCTAAAGCCCTCCCAGGGGCCCCTGCCTCTCCTTCTGGTGGGAAGGAGGCTCCCTGGCTCCCAGCTGACAGACCCTGCTGGATTCCCCAGGTGCGTCTTCCTGCCGGACCAGGGTGCCTTCTTTGTGAACTACATCATCGCCTCAGCCTTTATTGGCAACGGCATGGAGCTGCTGCGGCTGCCTGGCCTCATCCTCTACACCTTCCGCATGATCATGGCCAAGACAGCTGCTGACCGCAGGAATGTCAAGCAGGTACCACCTCTGAACAACCTGAAGGCCTCTCACCTCTGTAGATTTACCTGGCCACCTACTAGAGCTAGGCACTGTGCCAAGGGCTTCTCAAACCTGGTCCAGGGCCACTTCTGCAGGAAGTTGCTTTGGGACCTGGCATGTCACCATTTAGCTTCCACTCTAATTCATGGCCTGGAGGAGAGAACTTTAGGACTTTTTTCTTTTTTCTTTTTTTTGTCTTTCTTCATTTTGTACTAGGGTTTAAACTTGGGGCAGGGGTAGGGAAGGCTTTATCACTGAGCTACACCCGCAAGCCTTTTTATTTTGAGACAAGGTCTTGCTAAGTTGCTGAGGCTAACCTCAAACTTGCAATCCTCCTGTCTCAGCCTCCTGAGTCACTGGGGTTACAAGTGTGTGCCACACATCTGGCAAGGGATTTTACATTTTAACCAATTTGGTCCCACACATATACATACAAACAACTAAAACCCTCAAATTCCTGGGCTGGGGATATAGAGCTCCTGTTCAGCTAGTACAAGGCCCTGAGTCTGATTCCCAGCACCACAAAAGAAACTAGCAGGCTGGGGGAGGAATAGCAAAGACTTCTAGAAGTGGGGTAGCCATGTGTCTCCTAGTTCCCAGATCCTCCCCCACTTAACTTGTACCCCACCACTTGGGGCACACAGAGGGGTGTTACGAGCTCCTTACCACCTCTTCCTCCCAGAACCAGGCCTTTGAGTATGAGTTTGGAGCCATGTATGCGTGGATGCTGTGTGTCTTCACGGTCATCATGGCCTACAGCATCACCTGCCCCATCATTGTGCCATTTGGTAAGTGGTCCTGGAGCCTGTTCCAGAACACATGGGCAGCTGATTCCACCAAGCCTCCCAGGGATAGTCATCATGAGGACATCGTGGATCCCAGACACCATCGGCCCTTTATAGCTTCTAGAACCAAAAACTGCCAAGGAACCACACGGGACACCAAGTTTCATTCCATATTTAAATGAATTCCTTCCACTGGCTTCCCAGCTGTGAACTCCCTTGGTACTTGTCCTTGTGTGAGGTTCTCTGGTTAGCTGACCATATCCTTCTTGGTTGATTCCCCCCACCCCTGCCAGGGGATGGAACCCGAACCTAGTACATGCTAAGTACCTGCTCTACCACTGAGCTATCAACTTATCTCCAAAGTGAGAACTTTAATTATTAGTATACTGTGTTACTTACTGCTAAAGAATCAACCAAGAGGAATTGGGGGTAGCTCAGTGGTAGGATGCATGCCTAGGATGTTCAATGCCCTGGGTTCTATGCCCAGCATTGCAAAACAAACAAAAACCAGAACCTGGCAAGTAGGAAAGGTAGCACCCACCTTCTGTGTCCCTGCTTGGAGTAAGATCTTGGGCATCTGTGGACTGTGAGGAAGGCAGGAGGGTATAGGGGTGCTGGGGTATAGGGGTTTGGTAGGAAAGGGAAGAGTAAGGCCAGCCTTCTGTATGTGAAACAGCCTTTCCCCAAGATGATTCTGGAATTTCCTTGTTCCATGGGGACAGAATCAAAGACCCTGCCATTCTTTGGGGGTCAGGAGGAAGTGAGGAAAGAGGCAGGGAGGGAGAAAAGAAGGTAGAGAATCAGCAGGCAGGTTGCATGTTTTGCCTAATTTCAAGTTTAAGCCATAGATCAGCAGCCCTACCACTACTCCATGCCAAAAGCTGCCCTGAGGAAAGGGGCAGAGAGGCCCTTGAGGCCTAGCAAGGACTGCAGCTCACAGCCCGCCTCTGCAGGCCTCATCTACATTCTGCTCAAGCACATGGTGGACCGGCACAACCTCTACTTCGTCTACCTCCCAGCCAAGCTGGAGAAGAGGATCCACTTTGCCGCAGTGAACCAGGCCTTGGCTGCTCCCATCCTCTGCCTCTTCTGGCTCTTCTTCTTCTCCTTCCTACGGCTGGGTGAGGGGCCTTTGTGACCTGGGGGGGGGGGGGGCGGGCAGCCATTGGCCTCATAGTCCTGCATCCATACCAGACTGCCAGATCCCTTACTGCTTTTGTGGTATCAATTTGGTGTCCAATCAGAACATGGTGCCCCAGGGTGAAGGCTGATGGGTATCCAATCAGAATGTGGTGCCCCAGGGTAAGGGTAAGTTGCACCTAAGGGTAGGTTGGTGTTGACAACCCAGCCTCTGAGCTAGCTCAAGCTCAGATATCACCTGAAGGCTTGGTCAGTTGCCTCAGACCCTAGGGAGAAGACATCCCTTTATCAACTCTGGGGGGACTGAACCCAGGGGTATGGGGAAGCTGGTCCAGATTGCTCTTTGGGTATTGTCCAGGTCCTCATGACTTATAGGGCAGAGGGTGTGGGGACACACTGGAGGGAAAACTGATATTCTCAGGAAAAAGAAAAAGGCAGAAGACATGTGATTCTGCCACAGTCAGGCTGGGGGAGCCTCCATCTTACCTAGCCCAGGGTAGTCTCCCCCAGAGACTGGAGGGAACTATCCCAGCAAGGAGGCTATAAATGGCCACTGACTTGGCATCCCAGTGCCTGAAATCTAACCAGGAATAATGGTAACCATTCCACAGGTCACTCTGTGCTCCTGGCTGTGAGGACACCATTCTGCCTGCTGGAGTGAGAGATAGGGTGGGGTTGGGGAGAAGTCACACACAATTCCTGCACCAGGCATGGCCCCCACCGCTAACCTCAAGGCTGACATTTCTGTCCCAGGTCTGAAGGCCCCTGCCACCCTATTTACCTTCCTGGTTGTGCTGCTCACCATCCTGGTCTGCCTGGCTTACACTTGCTTTGGATGCTTCAAGCACCTCAGCCCTCTGAACTACAAGGTACATGTCCCCCTCCTCTGTTGCCCAGCGAAGATGCTGGAGAAGACAATGGGTTCCCTCTCCACCCCTCCCTTATCCACACAGCAACAGCCTTCTCCAGATTGTATTTATTCCTTGGAAAAGCGTGGGTAGCAGGGTGTGATGTGAAACCTCCCTCCTTTCCCTCATCCCTGCTCCCAGCACCCACACCCCACCCCATCTTGGGCTGGGCTACTGGGAAAGTGGTGCCAGCTGGTACTATTATTCTGCATGTTAATAGTCATTTGTTTGGAGGGGCTAGTTCAGGGAGGTCAGTTTTGTTTATCATTGTGAGTCTTTGCTGTTATCTGCAGACAGAAGAATCATCAAGTGACAAAGAAAGTGAGACAGAGTCCCACGTGCCCCCACCGTTCACAGTAAGCTATCTTTATCTATCCTCACCCCTGAGTGCTTGTTGCCCTCTCTCGCTCTGGTGGTAAAGGTACCATCCAGACAGGTCCTGGCTGATTGATGTGCTTTGATCATCTCTTGTTAGGATAGAAATCCCTTGATCATGTGGCAGGCAAGTCTCTGAATTAATGTAAATGGAGAAAGAATTCCTAGTCCCTCTGGATATTTTAACCTGCATATCTTTAGCCACATCAGTCACTGGGAAGATAATTGGTCTTGGCAAATGTTCACCTATCCCCCTAGGTTTGGTTCCCTGCTCCCTTTCCCTCTCTGCAGACCTAATGTCTGATGGGTCTGTGGCTTTAAGGGAACTGCATCAGGAGCCCTGTGGTTAGACGAAGCTTTACCACCAGCCACTCACCTGCCTGTGTGAGGTCCCCTACTGGGCACTAGGAGGTGTCGAATGTAGTCCCCCTTGAGTTCAACGAATGGATGATGTGCCTGCTTTAGAGGGAGGTATAATGCTCAAAAGATACCAGAACTCTTTACTGGGCTAGTTCTCCCTGCCTCTGGTCTCCAGTGTCCTCCTCCTAGGGCGACCATCCTGACAGACGTGAAGCTAGGGTGGTGGCCTATCTCATCAGCAGTGTTCTTTCCAGTGTCTGCCTCCTGGGTGTCAGGCACTCTTATCAGTGTCTATCCTTGGAAAAGCCCCAGAGGAAAAGGTTCTCAGAGAGATTCATTACCCAGAGACACCTGTGCTATGCAAGTCAGGCAAGGGGAAAGCAGGACAGGTGGAGGATGTAAATGCTTCATTCTCAGCCTGAGTCTGGGGAGGTGTGGGGCAGGGCTGTATGCCCAGGGCCAGGAGCCAGACCCTGGAATGGGGAGGATGCATAATTTATACAGACCTGCCTCTGTAGATAGATTTATTTTTCCTATATAAAGTGAAAAATTCTCAATAGAGTCCATTGCTAGGAAGTTTTGTTTCCTCTGAGAAATACAGGAAACTTCTCTGTTGTGCTTCCTTCTATATGATCATGAGAACTGTGTCATTGGTTGTGTTTTTTGTTTTGCCCTGGCTGCTGGGAAATTCTGCAATTGGCATATTTTGTGTCCTGATGTCCTCAGTTGATGATGTTATTTCTTTGCATGGGTCCTTCTGCTGGAAGGAGGGGCATTAGGGGAATGGGTGTGGAATCTCATGCCTGCCACTACCCAGGCACTGACTCCTCTATCTGTTGACAGCCCTATGTGCCCCGGATTCTGAATGGTTTGGCCTCAGAGAGGACAGCCCTGTCCCCACAGCTGCAACAGACCTATGGTGCCATCCACAACATCAGTGGGACTCTCCCTGGACAGCACTTGGCCCAGAGCCCTGCGGACAGTGTGGCTTCTGCCTACCAGGAGGCCTGAGGATGGGCAAGCTGCTGGTCCGGGCCAGACTCAGAAACCCCAGAAAAGACTCAGGTGGAAAAGCAGCATGACTCCAACCTCTACCAAGTTCAGGACTTCTTTCCATCTATTTTAAGCCACACTGTTCTGAAAAGATAGAACCAGAAGGGCCTGGGACTCAGGTCCTTAGTTGAGGGGAAGGATTTGGACTGCCAGGGTAAGAGCCTTCAAGGGGTCCTCTTTTTTTTCTGTTCACAGCAGAAGTGTGGGTAGCAACTGTGGCTCCCTACCTTCATTTGCTCACTTGAGATTCTGCACATTTATGTTCCCATTCCCACTCCCGTGCAAGCTTCCAGCTCTGTAGCTGGGACAACCGCCATTCCCAGTGGTTTGTAGCCAAGATCATGTGTGGGAATTTTAATGCCCAGACTGATTAGCCCTGAAGATTATGTTGGATGATAAGGAGAAATGTAACAAGGGGAAGGCCTTGTCTGTCTGAGTGCCCAGTCACAGCCTGTCCCTCTGCAGGCTCATGGACAACTAATGACCAGAAAGCCTGCAGTCATCATGTCTGAGAGGAAGCCTAGATGGGAGTCCAGCATGCACCTGCCCCTAGCCAGGCAGCCCCTGCAACCTGCTCCTGAAGTGAGCTGTGGGGAGCTGGGGTGGGAGTACCAGGGCTGGCCGCAGTGGGCTCCTGCCAGCTGTGCCCACACGCCTCCATCCCACCATGGGTCTAGGTTTTTGTCATGTTGCCAGGGATTCTGTGACTGGGTAAGGGAGAGAAAATGAGGGGACAGAGGCAAGCCCCTTCTTCAGAAAAGGGGCCTCTTCTTCAAGACAAGATTGGGGAGAAAGGCAGAGAAAATGAAGATTATTAAGAATGTAAGTGCCCATGGTCTAGGCTGGTGAGATCAGGTCTCAGGGCAAGTGTGTGGAGTTCCACTCCAGGAAGGCTCCCTCCAGCTTCAAGATGGGGAGGGGCTGTGCTCAGGGCCTTCGTGGTTAGTAGAGAGGAGTGAGGAGGGTGTCTGGGCTGGATGCAGGGCTGTCTGCTGCCCTTGAGTTGCGACCCTGCAGGAAGTACTGGCAGCACCTTACCTTTTTCCTTCCTACAGGATCTCAGGACTGGGACCTGACTGAACTTTTGCCCAAATGCCTCCTCCCTGCTGCCTCCAGGGGGCACCAAAGGGGCCAGATGCACACAGAAGCCAGGGGCAAGGCGAGGGTGTGGAGGGTTGAGAGGGGTTTCCGTGCACAGAGCTGTCCACAGAGTGTCCACCAAGGCTCCCTCCAGCTGTAGGCCCCACCTACGCTTGTCCACAGCCCTGGCTGGGCCCGGGCAAGCACACCTCTGCCGAGTGACCTTGATCCTGGGAGGCACTAGGGCAGTGCCACCTGTTCTTTGGGGGCTGCTTCCTAAAGGGTGGTCCTGGTCAGTGACCTTGGCCTCTAAAAGCTTCTCCTACCTTTCTCAGCAAGGAGGGGCAGCAGAGAGCTGGCGGGGGGGGGACTTCCCAGCACAAATGTGGGCCTACCAGCTCTCTGAAAGGGGAGTCCCAAGCTTGTTATTTGGGTCCAGCCACTCTTAGAAGTAAAATCATTTATTATCAAAGCCATGTTGCATAACGGGTGTGTCTAAAAGTGGAGGGGTAAGCTGGGCTTCCAGAGCGGGCAGGGGACAGAACTGAGCCCCTTCTTCAGAAAACGGGCGTCTTCTTTAAGACAAGACTGGGGAGCAGGGCTGCTTCCGAGGCCACGGTCAGTCCCCACGTGTCACTGTTGCTCCACCAGTGTAACAAACTTGCGGATGTCTTGAGCGAGCAGCTTGGGCTCCTCAAAGGCAGCAAAGTGGCCTCCTGCGGCCATGTAGGAATAAGAGATGAGTTTGGGGAACTTGGATCTCAGCCACGTTTGTGGGACATGCATGATCTCACAAGGGAAGGCAGCAAAGCCCGTGGGCACGAAGACCTTCATCCTAGAAGGAACACAAATTCCAAGAGGGGTGAGCCTGCGGTGTGCACTCTCTGGTCCCCCCACAGCAGGGGGTCCAAGGGCTCAGGTCACACATATAGAACCATAAAGAAAAGGGTAGACCCAAGTTTTTTGTTTGTTTGTTTTTGGGGTTTCGTTTTTGGTACTGGGGATTGAACTTGGGCACTCAACCACTGAGCCACATCCCCAGCCCTATTTTGTATTTTATTTAGAGACAGGGTCTCACCGAGTTGCTTAGCACCTCGCTTTTACTAAGGATGGCTTTGAACTTGCAATCCTCCTGCCTCAGCTTCCTGAGCTGCTAGGATTACGGGTGTGTGCCACTGCACCCAGCTTAGACCCAGCTTAGACCCCCTATACCCCTCAACTCAGGACCAACTCACTCAGGACCCTGTGTTTTCTGGGAAGACCACCCAGGCAGGGGCATGGGACAGCAATCTAAGACCTCATGTTTGCTTGCCTTTCCCTTTGATGCCACCGGAGGCTCTAAATATGGGACTTGGAAATCCCAGAACCATTAGTGCCACACCAGGCCAGCATTCTGGGCTAGGGGGAGGCCCTGAGGAACATCTGGGGGCCAGGCCTGGTGTTCCCTCAGCCATGCCCACCCCCTGCCTCCCCGCCACCACTTGAGTTAAAGACCAGGCTCAGCCAGGCTCACCGATCATGCTTTTGGGTCAGACCCTGTCCCAGGTTCTCCTTGTAGAAGCGCTGGGAGGAGACTATGGTCTTTGTTGTCCAGTAGAGCATGATGTTGATCAGCAGATCATCCAGAGAGAACTTCCTGGGAAAGCAGAACACAGAACCCCAATTTCAGTGCCAAATGTAGTTGTATAAAAAGCAAAGCACTGCCACATTCTGCTGTAGGCAGCAGCCAAGGCCCCTGGCTTCCCTCCTCAGATATCATTGCAAGGTAAGTGGCATTTCCCTGTCACAGGCAGGCTTGGCCCAGGGTCACCAGCTACTGTGAAGACCCTTGATGCAGAGTGCTGACCACAAAGTAGCACGTTTGTCTAATTCATTGATTCCTTTCAACAACCCACCTGAGTAGGTAGTGCTATCTGTTTTATTGCTAGGAGGAAAATCCAAACCCAGGCACTTTGGTCCAGGATACATATTCCACAGCCCCCACCCCTGTCCTGCTGGCCTCAGCTCTACCACAGTAGGCTCTGCCAATTCCACCCTCCAGAAAAGCCCAGTTCCGGGGATCCAGGGTTCTCTAGGGCAGTGAATTTCCCACTTCCCAGAATCCTAAGGGACTTCTGTACTCATTGGATGCTGCCCGGACTTGGAGCTCCAGGAGGCAGGAAGAGGCCCGGCTCTGAGTCTCCCTCAGGACCCAGCACACAAGCTGACTGGAGGCAATGAACTGAGAAGGCCAGTTAAGAGATCCAAGTTCTGGTCACGGCCATATTACCAAAGAGCCCTGGGACTCTGGTAATTGTTTGCATTGCAGGTTCCCCAGGTTTTCCTCTGACAAAAACAGGATTATCAATACATAGGAAAATGGAAGTGTCAGAAGTAAGACCACTCTACAAAATTCAGGTCCATTAGTATGATAGCCTGTTCATCCAGAATTTTAGAACTCCCAAGTTAATGCAGTGATAATTCACTTATTGAGCACTGACTGTGTGCTAGGTGCTAAGGCTCCAAAGATGCATGAGGCTGGGTGCCTTCCTGGAGGAGGGATCTTATGGCACAGCAGAGAGACTGAATCATTGGCTACACTGTCCCATGACAGAGGTGGGGGTAAATTTTGTGAGGTGGGGGGACAGACACAAGTTTTGCCCCAGGGGAGGGAGAAGTCAGGGAAGGCTTCTCAGAGGTGACCTTTGCACTTCTGAGATGAGAGAAAAATGAGGGGCAGGGTGTTTAGTCAGATAGCTTGGCCAGGGCAGCAGGCCAAATGCAGAGGGCAGTCACAGGGACTAAACTGCCTTTGGAGACCACTGAATCCGTCCATCTGCTTCCTTGGCTCAACTGTCAGTGACCTCCTCCCTGGCCTGGCCACTGTCTAAGATCTCATGTCACCCCCAAGGCCCTTCTTCTACCTGCCTTCCCTCCATGGTCCCCTCCCCTTCCTTCTCCCTGTCCTCTCCTTCCATCCCTCCTCAACCCTGCACCTTGAAACTGTCCCTGCTGCCCAGGCCTTGTAGGTAGGGGCCTCTCACTAGTTTTTGTCCCCCTGGCCTATCTGTCCCCCTCCCTCTTTCTTTCCCCGCTCCTTGGTAGCCAATAAGGCTTTCCCCAGCATCCTGCTGCCTTTCTCGAACCACGAACTCCATCACCAACAAGTGGGAATAATCTCAGGTCCAACCCCTCCTGAGCTCCAGATCTGTGGGTTCAGTTACCAAGTGAACATCTCTACCTGGACAAGAATGAGCTCAGCATCTCTGCTGAGGCCTTCCCCTGATACCACACCCCCCATACACTTATGCATGCTCACGTGGACACACATACACACGTACACACTCACATACGGTGACTCCCCTTTTCATCCCCCATTCCCCAGCTTGAAAAATGGCATCTCCAGGCCCTAGCGGTGGAGCCAGAAGCCTGGGTCCTTGTGGAGTCTTCCCCCTCCCTGTTCCCTCCAAGCCCTGGCTGCCCTCACTCCACTCCCACCTATTTCTGTCCTGTGGTTGTTCCCTGAATTATAGACACTTCCTGGGCCTCTTGCCTGGCCCTCAGCTCGAGAGCAATGAGTTGATTCATTAGAAGCCAATTCACCCCAAACGGACACTTGGCTGAATTTGCTTGTTTCCCTCAGCTATTTAGATCAGCTTATTATTGAGCTACAGCTCAAGTTCTTTTTATTTTATTTTTTTATGTTGAGACAGTTTTTTGAGACAATTTTAAGTTGCACAGGCTGGCTTTGAACTTTCAATCCTCTGTCTCAGTTTTCCAAGTAGCCAAGATTATAGGCATGTACCACCACACTCAGCATGTGTGTGTGTGTGTGTGTGTGTGTGTGTGTTTGTGTGTGTGCATTGTGTGTGTGTGTGTGTGTGTGTGTGTGGTGCTGGGGATGGAACCCCAGGGTCTTACTCATGCTAGGCAAGTGTTTACCACTGAGCTACTGCCCCAGCCCTAGTTAATTACATTTTCAATTTCTGAATAACACGTATTTTAAGGAATATTCAATTCACCTGTGCCCTGCTCCTGACTAATGAAGCTGGAGGCAGGAAGGAGAGGGAGAGGCTGATGGCAAAAGAGAGGCATCAGGAAGGCATTCATACTAAGTAGGAAAACATGAAGAATGCATGTTATAAGAGGCTTCTTGGGAATGAAGAACATATGAAGACATTTTCATATTCAGGAATATGTTCTTCTTACTCCTCAATCTTTCCTCTCTGAAATTCTGATCTCTAGCAGCAACAGCATGCAGTAGGGAAAGTGAATGTCCTTCTTAGGCAATGAACTTAGAGCTGGCTATTTAGGCATCACTAGCTACATTGAAATCATATGCATTTTTTTTAAAGCAGGGATTGAATCCAAGGGTGCTTAACCACTGAGTCACATCCCCAGTCCTTTTTCATATTTTATTTGGAGACAGGGTCTCAGTTTCTTAAGGCCTCACTAAATTGCTGAGGCTGCTTTGAACTCGAAATCCTCCTGCCTCAGCCTCCCGAGCTGCCGAGATTACAGGCGTGTGCCACTGCACCCGGCTTCATGTGCGACTTTGTGGTGCTGGGGATTGAGCTCAGGGCTTTGCATATGCTAGCTCTACCACTGAGCTACACCCACTGCCCCTAGATGAATGCCCTTTTAAATGTAATTTCGATGATAAAATGAAAACCAGTCAGTGATACTATAATTAAACTAAACACGTAAACTCTGTGAACTGGCTTTCGCCAAGTTAGCAGAGTGCTTCTATCTCTCTTTGGCTCTGTTCACAGCTTGAAAACTACCACAACCACCATTTCCATCCTACTGTGTTAGTGGTTTTTCGAGAACACAGATCTCATCCCATCAGTCCCCTGCTTAGAGTGTTGGTGTTCCCTGTAGCCAGGGCAGGTGCTGCAGAGCTGCCCAGGTCTGGCAAGACCCATACCTGGCTGCAGGCACGTGTGTGCAAGGAGCAGGCCCCTTGCCACAGTGGTCCTAATGAAACTCCATCCGCCCCTGGGTCCTGCTGAGTGTGAGGTGGGGAAAAGAGATCTCAGGGGGAGGGCTTGGTGAGGCTCCCGGAGGACCCACTTAGAGGAATGAGTTCGGGGTCTGTCCCTAATGACTAGCCTGTGGACAAGTCACCCTTTCCAGTGTACCTTGCATTTTATTGTTTTTCTCTTTACCTGAATTCCTTTCCTCCATCCAGTAAACTCCTACTCATTCTTCAAGTCCCAGATCAAATATTTTTGCAGTCCCTTCCCCTCTGTCCCTTAGACAAAGTAAACTCTCATCTTTCGGATTTCCTACAGTCCTTTGCATATTATCTTTAGAGTTTGTTCATCTAGCACCTATTTATTGCTGGGCCTAAGCATGGCAGAGAGAGAGTCCCTGCCCCAAGGCAAATCCAGTCTCATTCCACTCTCTATTCCCCGTGCCCAGTCCTGTGTCTGGTGGTCTGTGTGCCACTGAAGGAATAAAGAAAGGGTGGGCCCTGGAAAGTCAGTCAGAGCTGACCTTGCGAAGTGGGAGACGGGCCAGGGAGTGCAGAGTCACACACTCTAAGGCACAGCCTCTAAGGCTCCAGGAGACAGGACACTGCCCCCACCCGAGTCCTCCTGCAGCCCCCATCTTGATCAGCTTCCACAGAGCACACAGGGCTCCCCAGGGGTTCAGGAGGAGCTAGCTATTCTTGGCAATGAAGAAGTGTTCACTGCCCTCAACTCACTCATCCCAGGAGGGGGTTGTGTGTCCTGCATCCTGTTCCTCACCACCCCACTGTGAGGCTTGGAGCAAGTCCCTAGATGCCGCCTCATCCCCCAAATGGGGACACATTGGTCACAGTGTTAGGATTTGTGGGAAACTCAATGACAGCTGGAACTTGCTGACCTCCCCATGTGGAGAAACCAGAGATGGGGACCAAGAGGGTGGGTGGGGTGAGGAAGGTGGCTGCTGTGACCTGGGTCCTGACAGGGGGTTGAGGGGGACCTTACTTCTCCAGGCCTCCATCTTCCAGGTTCCGGAATTCTGAACTGGTCCAGGTAGAGAACTTCTCTAGAATGTAGGCAGCCAGTCCCACAGGAGAGTCATTCAGAGCACAGCCTGGGTGGGAAGGAGTAAGGGAGGGACTCAGGCCTGGGTGCCTAGGCACCGGGACCTGGCCATCAGGACTGAGCTGAGGTGCTGGCCCCACGGAGTACTACATATGACATTTCCTTACCCCTTGAAGCTTCATGGGATAAATTGGGGTAATACTTCCCATGATCTCATGGGGATTCATACAGAATATGTGCACTTTTCTTCAAACTTAACGGTCTATATCTGGGTTTGGTGATACTCAAGTGAGAAGTATCTATCTATCATCTATCTTGCAGTGCTGGGGATCAAACCCAGGGCCTTGTGCATGCTGGGTAAATACTATACCACTGAGTTATGTCCCTAGCCCAGGACGCTATTTTTAAGGAGATAAATTTCGAGGGTTTTGTGTTTTGGGGGTCCACACGCCCTGATATTGAAAAACAAGAAGCAACCTAAAAATCCAAATAGGGGAATTAGTTACAAATAAATATAGATTCACCCATAATCTGTCAATGATGCATAAACTCACTTCTATGGGGAAATCCAAGTTAAGGGTCCAAAGAGCTCTGAGAAGGGAAGAGGATGTGACTCAGTGGCAGACTGCTCACCTAGCATGCCTGAGAGGCCTTGGGTCCCATCCCTAGCCCTGCAAATAAACAAAACACCTAACCCCTCCCCACACAACAATAACAAAACTAGCTCTTAGTTCCTTACGAGGGGTTTTCATTCTGGAGGCAGCGAGGTCCCCCAACCCCAGCATGCTCACCCACGGTGTCTGGCTTGGTGGCTTGGATGTGTAGGTAACCGCTCTCCCTCATGATGTTATAGAAAATCTTTTCCTTCCAAGGAAACAGCAACTCCACATCTCTCTCAGTGTAGCCAAAAAATCCTGCGAAACGCCGTCCCATGAGGAGGCTCAGGTTGGATAAATTTCTTGCAATAAAAGCCATGTTCAAGTGCAGGCCTTTCACATGTCTGAGGGCAGAGAAACCGGTTTAGGCGAGGTTGTGCTAGTATAAGAAAGGCGTCAAGAAGAGATGGAGGAGGAAAGGACAGACCAGAGGACTGAGGTGCCAGCCTCCTTCAGTACCTGCCCCTCTTGGGGAGTCCACATGAGTTGGAGCAGAGGGGTTGAGGAAGAAAATACAGTTTCTAGCTAAGGAAATGAATAGACACTTCACAGAAGAAGATCTACAAGCAATCAACAAACATATGGAAAAATGTTCCACATCTCTAGTAATAAGAGAAATGCAAATCAAAACCACCCTAAGATTCCATCTCACCCCAATTAGAATGGCGATTATCAAGAATACAAGCAACAACAGGTGTTGGCGAGGATGTGGGGAGAAAGGTACACTCATACATTGCTAGTGGGGCTGCAAATTAGTGCAGCCACTCTGGAAAGCAGTGTGGAGACTCCTTAGAAAACTTGGAATGGAACCACCATTTGACCCAGCTATCCCACTTCTCGGCCTATACCCAAAGGACTTAAAATCAGCATGTTACAGAGATACAGTCACATCAATGTTCATAGCTGCTCAGTTCACAATAGCCAGATTGTGGAACCAACCTAGATGTCCTTCAATTGATGAATGGATAAAGAAACTGTGGTATATATATACAATGGAATATTAGCCATAAAGAATGATAAATTATGGCATTTGCAGGCAAAATGGGTGAAATTGGAGAATATCATGCTAAGTGAGATAAGCCAATCTCAAAAAAACAAAGGATGAATGATATCACTAATAAGTGGATGATGACACATAATGGGGGTGGGAGGGGTTAGTGTTAGGGTTAGAGTTAGGGTTAGGGAGGGGGGCAAGAATGGAGGAAGGAAGGACTGTATAGAGGGAAAAGAGGGGTGGGAGGGGTGGGGGGAAGGGAAAAAATGACAGAATGAATCAAACAGCATTACCCTATGTAAATTTATGATTACACAAATGGTATGCCTTTACGCCATGTACAAACAGAGAAACAACATGTATCCCATTTGTTTACAATAAAATAAAATTAAAAAAAAAAAAAAGAAAATACAGTTTCTAGAGCATTCCGTTCAGGGCTTCTCCAGAGTGTGGTTCCCCCAGAAAAGTCTAATCTCCCACTTTTACCTCATCTCACTGGCTGTCTCTGCCTGGACACCTGGCCCAGAGTCACCAACCCTGTGTTACACCAAATGGGAGGATCCAGGTCAACATGCCCACATGCCCTGTGGAATTATCAGAAAACCTCTCCTCTTTCCTGTGGGCACACAAGCATCTCTGCCTGGGTGGCCCCTGGCAAGAGGGAGCCCCAAAGTTCAGACACTATGCCCAGGCAGGACCTGGTGTGAACCACCCTGCTGTCCAGATGCCTGCCCTGATCAAAGATCCTTTTAGAAGTTCTGTACATGCACACACACCTGAATGAGAGCTCACCTGGGCACCCAGCTGAGCCATGTTGGTGCAGATCAGGGAACCCCAGTCCCCACCTTGAATATAGAATTTCTGGAAGTCCAGTCGCAGCATCAGTTTATAAAAGATCCTTGCACAGGCCACGGTGTTGAAGCCTGGTTGTGAAGGGGAAAAAAGAATGGAGTCACAGGGAGGCCATTTCTTGGATTTGTGAAATTCCTCAGATCCACCTCTCCACAGGGCGAGGAGAGAGCTGTGCACAGGAGGCAAGGAGGAGTCCTTGGGCCCAAAGGGGGGAGGGGTCCTCTAGTTCCAGAAGACAGTGTGCCCTGTGCCGACTTCTGTGCAGGGGCAGTGAATGGACAGCTGCTCTGCCCAGCAGTATGGGCATGGAGGGGCTTGGGACAGCCCCATGACGTGTCTATGGGCCCACACTGCATAGGACCTGCATGTGGACCTGCTCTTGAGCAGAGTCATGAAAACACAAGAGTCCAAGTCCTGAGCAGCACTGAGCAGTGCTGACCATTGCTCTACCCAGCCTATGGCCCACCACCTCCTCATTCGGATCCTGAGATATGCTGGCCCTTTAGCATAAGAAAAATGCCTCTCAGACCCCCTTCTCCCCCAGTCTCTCTGGTCCCCTGCCCGCCCCATCCTCTTAGAAGGCATGGCCTCCCAGCAGCACACCCCACCCCCCTCACCCCACCACCCCGTACCCTTCTTGTAAGATGCCTCTGAGAAGCCGTAGCCAGGAATGGAAGGGCAGATGACTTCAAAAATATGCTCATCACTCAGACCATGGCTCTTGGGGTCAGTCAGGAGTGGGATGATCTTATAAAACTCGTAAAAGGAGCCGGGCCAGCCGTGCACCATCAGCAAGGGCTTTGGGGTGCGACCCGAAGGCAGCTGTGGGGGCTTCACGTGGATGAAGTGGATGTCCAGCCCTGGAGGATGGAGCACAATTGTGGGGAAGGGGAGAAGATGGGGAGGCTGTAGTCCTAAGAGTGCCTAGGCGGGCTCCCAGCCTCCAGGGCACGGGCAGTGTGTGCTGCCCACTTTGTGCCCGCCACCATGGTACCGTTCACAGTACTGTTTCACACCTGCTCTGCAGGTGTCCTTGCTCGCTCCGACTTCACAGTCCCCCTGCTTGGAAGGGAGCAGGGCCATGTGCACCATTGGGTCCCCAGGGCCCAGAACAGTTCCTGGGTGATGGTGGGGCTCAGCAAACATTTGTTCAATTATTTAAAAATCAGGGGAGAGGGAGAAGATGTGGATTTAATTAACATAGAAAATAGTTCACTGCTAGTTGGTAAAAGTGGATTATCAAGTCAGGGTCATTGTATGATCCAATTTTTTGTGAACAGTTACAGGCATGCATATATATTCATGAAGATGTTCCTCAACTTAAGTTGAAAATTTCTTGGTTTGTGTGTGTGTGTGTGTGTGTGTGTGTGTGTGTGTGTGTGTGGTGTGGTGTGGTGGTACTGGGAATTGAATCCTTTTTATTTTTTATTTTGAGACAGGCCCTTGCCAAATTGTCCAGGCTAGCCTTGAATTTGAGATTCTCCTGCCTCAGGCTTCTAAGTAGCTGGGATTATAGGGATGTACCACCACACTTGGCTTAAGATGAAAATTTCCTAAGTCTAAAATGCATTTAAGGGTTGGGGATGTGGCTCAGTAGAGCAATCACCTAGCATGTGCAAGGTCCACACAGGTTCCATCCCCTACACCATAAAAAATAAATAAACACTAAATAAAATGCATTGAATATGCCTGACCTACTAAACTCCTAGCTGAGCAACACAGTCCACTGTAGAGAATCAGTGGCTTCCTCTCATGAACGTGGGGCTGTCTGGGAGCTGTGCCTATAGCATATCACTAGCCTGGGAAAAGATCCAAATTCAAATATGGTTTCTACTGAATGCATATTGCTTTCACACCATTGTAAAAGTTAAAAATGATAAATGGAACCATTGTAAGTCAGGGACTATCTGTACTGTGAATGTATGAATTTAAGCGTCTGAGAATGAACTCCAAAAATGTACAAAGTCATTCTCCATGAGCAGTAAAACCAAGTGTTTTTATTTTTTCTCATTGTGTTATATGTATATCTAATTCTTCTACAATGAACATATCCTAAGTGCATAACTTTTCCCCATATACACTGACATAAACAATTATTATTATTTTTCCCAATTATAAAACATAACTTTTTAATTTTTAAAAATTGTTATTGTTGCAGGGTATGGTGGTGCACACCTGTAATCCCAGCAGCTTGGGAGGCTGAGGCAGGAAGATTATGAGTTCAAAGTCAGTCTCAGTCACTTACCAAGGTCCTATGCAAATCAGTAAGACCCCGTCTCTAAATAAAATACAAAAAAGGGCTTTTTTGTGGCTCAGTGATTAAGTGCCCCTGAATTCAATGCCTGGTGTAAAAAAAAAATTGTTATTATTATTTTTTTTGCAATACAATTTATTCACATTTTTTCCTGGGGATAGAACCCCGGGCCTTGAGCATGCTAGGTAAGCACTCTACCACTGACCCCCACCCCCACCCATAACATTTTTTTAAGTGGAGAATTTCTTTTTAAGTAGAATGCTGTGAACTTGGAAGGTGGTCCTAGCCAAGAGTAGGTGAATACATTACAGTCTCCCCCAGAGTCTCCTGAGACTTTACATCTCCAAGGAGCACAGCCCTTTCCCTGGCAAGTGACCCCTATGCACCTGGGCATTCAAGGCACACACTGCAGAGTGGCTGCCATGCTGGGGACCCTACACCTGGAGGGTGGAGACAGCAGCAAGGTCTAGCTAATGTTCAGGTCTGTGGTTAATTCATGATACAAATAATACATGGTTACTGCAGAAAACTTAGAAAACACAGATAAACCAAATAAGGGAAAATCACATAACCCCGGTATCAGAAGAGAATATTGTGTTGTCATCTGAATTTTTCTTATGCTTTTTATTTTGGGACAGTTTTAGAATTATTAAAAAATTGTAGAGTATAGAATGCCCAGTCTCATATATATATATGAGGATACTAGGTTAAAACTAAGGAAATCTGAATAATATTCCATTGACTGTATATTCAAATATTATCCCAGCCTTAAAAAAGAAGGAAATCCTGCAAAATGTGACAACACAGAAAAACCTCAAGGACATTATGCCAAGTAAAATAAGCCATTCACAGGACAATACTTTCTGATGCCACCTATGTGAGGTACTTAAACTAGTGCTTTACTGCTAAGTCACATCCCTAGCTTTTTTTTTTGTTTTTTGGGACAGGGTCTCGCTAAGTTGCTTAGGGCCTCACTAAGTTGCTACAGCTGGCCTCAAACTTGCAATCCTCCTGCCTCAGTCTCCGAGCTGTGGGATTCAGTCTCCCCTATTCTTAATATATTACACTGATATGGTAATTTTATTGTACTATGCCTTATAATCAATAAACCAGTATTGATACATTGTTAATTGAAGTTCATACTTCATTCAGATCTACTTAGCCTTTTAATTTAGTTTGTTTGCAGTGCTGGGGATCAAACCCAAGGGCACTCTATCAATACACCCCCAGCCTTTTTTATATTTTATTTTCAGACAGGGTCTCCCTAAGTTGCCAGGGCTGGCCTCCAGCCTCAGTCTTTCTAGCAGGATTTACAGATATGGGCCAACATCCCAGTTCAGACTTCCTTAGTTAAAACATTTGTTTTCTTTAGTGTTGGGGATGGAACTCAGGCAAGTGCTCCCCACAGCCCACAAAATTTTACTGTGGTGAGAACACTTAATATGAGCTTTTTCTCATAATGTATTTTTAAGTATATAACATAGTATTGGGGTTTTAAAAAATTTTTTTTGCAGTACTGGGAATGAAACCCAGGGCCTTGTACAGGCTGGGCCAGCGCTCTACCACTGAGCCACACCCCAGTCCTACGGAACTGTTCATTTCAGGCACTATGTTGTAGAGCAGATCTCTAGAACTTATTCATCTGGCATAACTGAAACTTTGTACACATTGATTAGCAATTCCTCATTTCCCCTACTCCCTACCCTGGCCACCTCCTCTCCTCTTCTGTGTTTGCCTAGTTTAAGTACCTCACATAGGTGGCATCAGAAAGTATTGTCCTTCTGTGAATGGCTTATTTTACTTGGCATAATGTCCTTGAGGTTTTTCTGTGTTGTCACATTTTGCAGGATTTCCTTCTCTTTTAAGGCTGGGATAATATTTGAATATACAGTTAGTGGAATATTATTCAGATTTCCTTAGTTTTAACCTAGTATCCTCTTTCTGTCCCAGGATCCCACATTACATTTAACTGTCATGTCTCCTTAGGCTCCTTTTGGTTGTGACAGTTCAAACTTTTTAAAAAGATACTTAGGTGCCATAACTTTCTTTTAACAAAAATAGAACCCTACATTCATCCTATTTTGGAAACTTTTTTTTTCCACTTAACAGTATATCCTGGGTATCTTTCTACATTGCTAAATTTATTCCTGTCCTGAAGTTTATTTTAGTAGGTAATCTTATCTTTTTTTGGGACACATTGCATGATGTGAGATTATTTTTAATTCAAATTCTACCACATTATCATTTGAGTTTAAAATTATGAAAAAATATACACACATGCTTGCACACAAGTGGGCTGTCCCTGGAAATGTACCTAAGGAAAGCAGAAAGAAGCTGTCTCGGATTGGGGGCAGGGAGGAGAGGGAGACTTCCTTTCTCTGTATTCCCTTCTGTACTTCTAGATTTTAAATTTTTTTTTGCATAGTGAAAATTAAGACATTTTCATGATGCTGATTTTCTTTCTTTTTTTTTTTTTTGTGCTGGGAATGGCACCCAGAGCCTTATGCACACCAGGGAAATACTGTACTACTGAGCTATATCCCCAGTTCCAAGACATTTTTCATTTACTTATTTAATTTTTTGGCAGCACTACAGATCAAATCCAGGGTCTCACATGTGCAAGGAAGTACTCTGCCACTGAGTGATACCCCCAGTTCCTGCCTCCTGTTTAAAACTTTCAGACAGAATCTTGCTAAGTTGTGAAGGCAGTCTCAAACTTGTGATCCTCCTGCTTCAAGCCTCCCAAGTAGCTGCAATGATAGGAAAGTGCCACCCCATCCACCCCCAAGACATTTTTTTTAAAAAGCCCCTGTCTCATCATTCACTCCATGGGCCCCTCTTTCCTTTTGGAAAAGGAAATATTCTCTCTGGGTTTCCTGTAGGTCAGTGATACCATGGGATGCTCTATGACAAGGCTGCTGGGTCAGAATCCAGGAGCTGAGCTGTGCTCAGGAAGGCAGTGCTAGCCAGGAGTGAGGGGAGGGCTTGGGTGGAGGGTATTACAGCCAGAAGGTCCCAGCCCACTGGATAGTGGCTAGGATAAAGGAAAAGGGACAGGCTAGCTGTCTAGAGAGCTGGATGGTGGCCCTGCATCTCCACCTCCATTTTGTCTTGGGCAATTCCTTCTTCCTCTCCGGATATGATAGAGTTGAGTTTCCTCAGGAGCATCTGAGGCCAGCAAACCCTCAGACTCTGGGAATAGACAGTGTTCTCCCGCCACAGGAGGCCCCAGACATGGGTTGGATCTGGAAGTTCACAGAACAAGCAGGTAAATGACAGGAACAGTGCAGCCAATGGGAATGTGGACAGAACACTGGGGTAGAGGTCACAGGTGAAGCTATGAGCAGCCACGAACAGAGGTCAGAGAGGACCCTGAAAAGGTCCAGCATTGTTGAGGAGAATGGCAGCAAACAGAGTGATAAAGGACCTTCTTTTACAAGTCCCAGCCTGGGAAGCCCAGGAAAAGAAGTGAGCTGAAGGTTTGCTGGGCCTGAGGACCAAGGTTGTCAGCTGGCGCTATGGGGGTGGGGTAAAGAAAAGGTGAATCCAGTCCCAGGGTGAATTCATCCTGCAAAGACTAGGCCAAGTACAGGCTGCCAGCCCTGGTAAGTCTGCACATGGGTTAAGTCACAGTGGGCCACTGTCCATGATGAGGTATTATCCTCTTTGGAGCCCTTGTGCTCTGAGGGAGGTTTTGTACTGTAAACCCTTGGTGTCCTGGGAAACCCTGAGATGGTCCAGTGGGGTTAACTTGCAGCCTCCAGAAAGGAAAGAGGCCACAGTGATGGGGCAGCTTGTAATCCCAGTCACTGGGGGGTGGGTGGGACTGAGGCAGGAGGATCTCAAGTTCTAAGCCAGGCTCAGCAACATAGATCCTCAGCAATTCAGTGAGACCCTGTCTAAAAATAGAAAGTAAAAAGGACTAGGGTGTAGCTTAGTGGTAAAGCATTCCTTGGATCAATCCCCAGTACCAAACAAACACATAGAAGGGAAACAGCCCTTTACTGTCTCCTGCCTCTGGGTTTTTGCTCTTCCCTTCTCCTTGGACTACCTTCCCCAATACTTGGCAAGCTCCTATTCATCTTGGCTTACTGAGCGCCTCTCTCTGGGAAGTCTCCTGTCACACTTGCAGGAAGCACCTGAAGTCCCTCTCCTAGTGCCCCTCTTCACGTACCATAATTGCCCCAGAGGAGCTCATGAGCCATGTAGACAAGGACCCTGTCCTCAGTGACTGTGTGTCCCCAGCCCCAGCTGAGTGTCTGGGATCAGCAAGTTTCCTGTTTCTGCTGAGGAGAATTGAAGAGCTGAGGTAACTGAGGGATCCACGTCAAACTCCAGGAGGCAGGAGGCAGGAGGCCAGGTGGTTTGGCACTAGGGTTTTAAATGATGATCTTTGGAAACTGTATGTGACCTGTGTATGATTTGATGTGGCTCTCTTGTTAGGCTTCTGACAGAGAACATCACAATCTCTAAAGTGCACTGTAGCACTCAATGAGGAGTCCAAATTTGATCAAAAAATAGTAATAATAATAATAATTCTAAAGTTAGGCATGTGCCTATAGTCCCAGCTACTCAGGAGGCTGAGGCAGGAGAATTGTTTGAGTCAACGTAGCGAGATTCCATCTCAAAATAGAAATCAGAGAGGAGGCAAAATCATTCCAGAGTTTTGTTATATGCTGCTGGCTTAGCTTCGGGAAGGGTTCCAGGACCAGGACCCACACTAGTTATGGGACTCTACTTAGCTTTACCCACTCCTGTTTTCCCTCAGACCCAGTCTCCTAGTGTCAAAGGACACATTTGCTGGGCAGGCGTCTCTGGGCCAGGGTTTCCATCCATCCTGTCCTGTCTTCGTTACACCTACTCTGTGAAGTGGGAACCATCATTTCCCCATCATATAACAAAGTCTTTGAGGGCCAGAGGCTCAGGCACCAGCCCTAGCTTGAGTTCTCTGGCGCTGGGGGCAGCATTCCCACCACCAGGGTGCGCTCTGCCACCAACATTGTGAGTTTTCAATGGTCTTGAGGGTGGTTTTTATGTGTAGCAGAGAACATTCAGAGCTTACTTGGATTTTTACGATTATTCTTCAATTTACTAAACTTACAAATTTAAAAAACTTTTTTTCAGTAAGCATTGTTGAGTTATGCTTATGAATTCTGTGTCACATATTTATAAGTATATGTGATGTTACTCTCCAGAGATCTTTGATTAACAGGTTGTTGCATTTCTAGATTTGTTTAATGATGCTCCTCCTTTAAATACTGTATAATTTCAATTTCTTTTTGTGATGGGGGAGGTAGGTACTTGGGATTAACCCAGGGCCTCACATTTGCTAGGCAAGTACTCTTATCACTGAACTACATCCCCAGCCCTTTTTATCTTATTTTATTTTGAGACAGGTCTCACTACATTGCTCAGGTTGGCCTCAAATTTGTGATGCTCCTGCCTCAGCCTCGTGAGTAGCTGGGATTGCAGGCATATGCCATCACACCCAGCTCAATGTCCTTTTCAAAAACTTTAGTTGTGCCAGGCCTGTTGGCACACACCTGTAATCCCAGTGACTCAGGAAGCTGAGGCAGGAGGATGACAAATTCAAAGCCATCCTCAGCAACTTAGTGAGACTCAGTCTCAAATAAAAAAAAAAAGGTCTAAGGGTGCGGCTCAGAGGTTAAGTGCCCTTGGGGTTAATCCCCAGTACCAATCAATCAATCAATAAAATAAAAAAGAAGATCTTTAGTTGAGCTGATGGACCAATATGTTACATCTTTCACATATTTTATGTAAAACCTAGAATTTTAATAAATTAAATCTTTTTTTTAATATTCTTTTTTTGGTAGAAGGGTATTAGAGATTGAACCCAGGGGTACTCTACTACTGAGCTATATTCTCCAGCTCTTTTTTTTTGTTGTTTTTATTTTGAGACAGGGTCTTGCTAAGTCGCTGAGGCTGTCCTCGAACTTTCAACCCTCCTGTTTCTGCCTCCCAAGTCACTAGGATTACAGGTATGTGACACCATGCCCAGTTAATAAATTAAATTTCATCTGTTACTTGCAAAAGACAAATTCTCTTAAATGTTACAAATATTTAAAATTCCAAATATGCACAATTTCCTCAACATAAAAATTAATAGAATGGCAACCCACAGAATGAGAGAAACTATTTGCAAATATCATCTGATAATATTGTGCAGAATACAAAGAGAACTTCTAAAACCAACAACCACCACCACTACATTTTTAACTCAAAGATGGACAAAAGGGGCCAGGCAGGTGGTGAGAGCCTGTAGTACCAACTACTGCAGAGGCTGAGGCAAAGAGGATCGCCTGAGTCCAGGAATTTGAGGCCAGCCTGGGCAACATAATTGGACCCTGTCTGAAACAAAAATGGGTAAAGGACTTGAATAGACATTTCCACAAATAACCAATAAGTACAAGAAAAGATGCTCAACATCACTAATCATTAGGGAAATGCAAATCAAAACCACATCAGGCCCATTAGGATGCTCCTATAAAAAAATATACCAGAGGACTGGAGATGTGGCTCAGTGGTAGAGTGCTTGCCCAGTATGTACCAGGCTCTGGGTTCTATCCCCAGTACTGCCCAAAATAAAAAACAAAATAACCAAAAATTAACAAGTGTTAGTGAGGATGCAGTGAGAAATTGGATACTTGGAATTCTTGTGCACTATGGGAGGGGAATGGACAATGGTGCAGTCACTATTTTTTTGGTGGTTCCTAAAAAGATTAAATGTAGAATTATCCTATGATCCAGCAAATGTACTTTGGGTGAAAACAGAAAGAATTGAAAGCAGGGTCTTGGAGGAATATCTGTACACTCACATTCAAAGCAACAGTGTTTATGATAGCCAAAGACAGAAGCAACCCAAGGGTCCATCAATGAATGGATAAACAAAATGGGCCATATACTATGCTTTAAAAAGCAAAGGAATTCTGACACGTGCTGTAACACTGATGCATTTGAGGACCTTATGCTAAGTGAAATAAGCCAGACACAGGAGGACAAATACTGTGTAACCATTTGAGATACTTAGAGTAGTCATATTCATAAAGACAGAAAGAAGTGAGTTGCCGGGATGGGGCAGACAGGGGAGGGGAGTGATGGTTTAATGGGTACCAAGTTTCAATTTGGGATGATGAAAAAGGTTCTGAAGATGGAGGTGATGCTGGCCTAACAATGAACCATCCGGTACTTAACACCACTGAACTGTACTCTTAAAAATGGTGACAATGACAAATTTTAAGTTATGTATATTTTACCATAATTACAAGTTTAAAAATGTTTTAAGTTAACAAAATGGCTTTAATCTTTTAAATGTTTCCATATTTGATGTTAAGACTTTCTGGAGTTAAAAATTTCTTTTCCACTAGGAAATTATTACTCATCCTACATGATCCAGGGGTCACCTTCCCAAGAAAAATCTGAAAGTCATCTTCTCTTCTTGGAGAGTTTGTATGACAATCTGTGACATAGTTGGTACATGAGGTCTAGAGTTGCAGACAGATGGGACAATTTTTCAAAGGACTGACCATCTGAGCACCTTTGAACGGTTGTGATATCATGGAGTACCAAACTTTGTGAGAAGGGGCTAAGCTGACTGACACCACACTCAGTCCCAGTCATCCTTTCCCTCCTCCTCCTCAGGGATTGCTACATAGTCAGACTGGACTCTGCATTTCTTTCTTCTTCTTTTTTTTTTTTCTATTTTTTTTTGTTTTGTTTTGTACTGAGGTTTCAACCCAGTGGCACTTAACCACTGAGCCACATCCCCAGCTCTTTTTAAATATTTTATTTAGAGCTATGATCTCACAGAGTTGCTTAGTACCTTGTTAAATTGCTGAGGCTGACTTTGAATTCACAGTCCTCCTACCTCAGCCTCCAAAACTGCTGGAATTACAGGCATGCGCCACCATGCCCAGCTGGACTTCGCATTTCTTTGGCTTTCATGTTATTTATATATTTTGCTTGTTTAGTTCTGAAGATCAATGGTTTGTTGAGAACTGGAAATATTTTCGCATTCCAGTAAGGTTACAAATTATAACTACTTCTCAGTGACCTATAATTGGATTCAAGGTCCCCCCAGCTTTATCTGACTCTTAATCACCTCATGCAATATGGCTACTCCTGTGACGCACATCCCTTCAAGTTGGTGTTCTGGAAGCATACCTTCAATCTTAGTCTTGAAGTGAGGGTACTTGTTGAGGAACTCCACCTGCTTCCTCCAGTCGAATTCATTCCTCCAGTAGGACAGGATTTTCTTCAGGTAGTTGGAGTTGAAACCGTAGTGGAAACGGCTGTCCTCCAAAGGTGGGGTTAAGCGAAACTTATCGATCCTCTGATGTAAGTCCTGGAGTGAAATGCAGGGCCCCATGGACAGAGGCGTGAGCGGGCCAGAGCACAAGAGAAGGCTTGTTTCTACAGGATAAAACCAATCCTGCAACCACACTGCACATAGTAGTGGCAAAGCAAAGCTCCCCATATCATTGGCTACTCCCATGCATGTGCGTCCATCACTAAAGACTGCAGATTCACTTTTCATCTTCTTTTCTTTTTCTTTCTTACTTTTTTTGCAGTGCTGGGGATAGCACCCAGGGTCTCACACATGCTAGGCAAGTGCTCTACACTGAGCTTCATCCCCAGCTCTCAACTTCCATGTTTGAAATGTATGAATAATATTCATCTTAAATTTACCAAGACTTCTATCTATCAGGGGTTGGCAACCATTTTTATTGGTTAAAAAACCAGATAGCAAACATGTTTGACTTTGCAAGCTCTGTAGTGAGAAAGCAGCCACAGACAATACATGGATGAACAGGTGTGGCTCTGTTCTAGTAAAACTGTATTTATGGGCATTGAATGCCATATAATTTTCATGTCACCAAATATCATTCTTTTGATTTTCTCCTCCCAGCCATTTAAAGATGCAATAACTATTCAGGGTTGGTTTTATCCTGTAGTGCAAAAACAGGTGGCAGGCTACATTTGACCCATGGACCATGGCTTGCCAACTTTTGACAATACAGCACTGGATGCTATCACTCAGTCGAGATAAAAATTACTGCCAAGGAGACAGGAGGAAGTCCTTTGGGCATGTGTTAGGCTGAAAGGCCAGAAGCCCTGCTAGGGGACATTCATGATAGTTCATGGATCATCTCAAATGTCATCATTCCTAGGGCTTCCTCTCAAGTGCTTTGGCCACCCCAGACAGGTTTTAAAAATCTCTGACTCATTTCATATATAGAATTCACTACAGGAGTTATTATCTTCAGAGTTCAGCATCTGCCCTCAATAGCAAGGTCATAGCAAGTCCTATCAAGGGAGCCCCAGCCTATTTCTCTTGGGTTTAGTTCCGTTTCTATTTTTAAATTCCTTCCTTCTTGAAATTCTCAGAGATCTTTTATCAGCACAATCACCCTTACTAATGTTTTAGTTAACATCTTTGCGAATGGTCCTTTTCTCACTTACTGGAGTATAAGCTATATGCTTTCTTTCAAGCATTCAGAAGAGCATCTGCGCACCGTAGGTGCTCAAGTGTCACAGAATGAAGGAAAGAATGGGCAGGGTGGGCAGCCCATCCTCCTGGCCCTGCTCACGCCTCACTGCACCCTCAGGTGATCCCACCCATCTGATGGCTTCCTTCCTGATTCTAGCTCTTGCAGAGGAGAAGCAGTGGCTTTGGAGTTAGCCCCAAGTTCAAATCCTTCTGCTTATTAGCTTGATCACCTTGGACAAATCACTTTACCTCTCTGAGCTTCAGTTTCTATATCTGGGAGCTGGGAACAACAGTAACCCCGGACTGCAGGGACCGAAGGTGACTGGGGATAGCTGGCACACTAGCCAGCACCAGCACTGCCTTCTCAGTGCTACAGGGTTTTATGTGGGCACCACCTCACGCTGCATTCAGGATCTCCACCTGGGACACAGAGAAAGGGAGAGCATCTGCTTTCTGTGACCTTTGATGCACATAACTGGTCCAGCTGGCAGCCTCCTGCTTGGGCACGGCCTCAGGGAAGGGAAAGGAGCTGGAGGGAAGGGAAGGGGGAGTTGGGCATGCCTTTTGTGAGCAACCTGCACTTGCCCTTTGGGAGAAGGGTAGAGAGAAAAAACTCCCAAGAAGGGCTACTCCCCAAACCCTTGCCCAACTAATCAGAGAAACCATAGCAGCCCCCCACCCTCCCCTTTGCCCAGCCTGACTAGGAAAAGATGTCTTACATTGATCTCTTCATCTGATGTTTCCACCTTGAAAGGGCGAATGCTTTCGTCCTCTCTGGCTATAGGCTTCACCCCTGGCCCCCACCACCCATCTTCAAGTGGCAAAATCTCCTCCTTGTCCTGGGAGATGAACCAGTAGATGACAAAGCCCAGCACTGAGGCAAGGAGAACTTCCAGCCACATGACTCCTGCAAGACAAGGAGTAGCCCATCAGCAAGAAAATGGGAGACTGCAATTCCAGCAATCATGTATATATGTCCTGTGAAAGAAATGTGGAAGTTGCCAGAATCAAAATTACTTGTGTCAACCCTACCAAAAATAAATAAAGCAAGCTAAAAGATTATGTAGAAAGAATTCTTATGCATGAGTCCCTGATAATAGGTACACAAAAGACTCTTCCAAAATCACAATCTTGCACAGAGGCCACCACAATCGAATACAGAAAGTACTTCTACAAGGACATCTGCCCAGCAACTCTCTGTTCAACCTTGGACGGACACCACTCTTGTTATTAATCATTGTGGCTAAGGATTATTGTTTCAAATTAACTAGTGTGACTCTCCTCATTTGCCTTTAAAAATTCCCTTTGCCTCAACTTCTTTGAATACGCCCATAATTGTTTTGTTTTTGTTTTTATTTATGCTGGGGATTGAAACCAGGGCCTCATGCATGCTAAGCACATGCTCTACCACATCCCGTTTTTAAATTTAGATTGACCATCCTTAAAAAAAAGAAAAAATACACACACTTATGTACATAATATATGTATTTTCTATAATACACAAACATATGATATATGTATATTATAGACAAATTGGAAAATAGTAGAGAAAGAAAAAATCACCTATAATTCTCCAAGCGATGAAAATCGTTCACCAAAATTGGGAAAACATGAACTTGACTTCCGCATAGCCTTGGTGGCTGCACTTCTGATGCCTCAAGGCCTCTAAGAGGCCTTCTCCAAGGGCTTCTGAGAAGGCTTTGTTCCTACCTCCTGACTCCCTCCCCCACAGGACAAGGAGCAACTTTCCTGGCTCTTTCCTTGCTCTGTCTCTCAGGGAGAGGGGCCTGTTCTCACAGTATACAAAGGTTAAAGGGGCGGTCAAAAGTGCTGGAAGATTACGTTTAGATGAGAGGGCCGTGTTAGGAAAATCTACTGTGGTCATGCATCTTGGCTGTATGTTTAATGGCTTTATTGAAATATAATTCACGTATTATACAATTTTTCCACTTAAAGTGGACAATTCAGCAGTTCTGAGATGTGTTCACAGAGAGTTGCAACCATCATCACGGCCACTTTTAGGGCATTTTTGTAACTGCAGTGAGAAACCCTGTAGCTATCATTTCTCTATTGCCTCAGCCCACCCTGGGCCCCGAGCAACCATTATTCCTCTCACTGTCACTACAAATTTATGTTTCAAATAAATTCAGCTGTTTTAATCCCTATTTTGTCTGAATCCCGCGCATTTATTCTCAAAGAGGAAGAAAGAAGAACTTCTTCTCTGCCAACCAATACCAGGAAGATACCAGCCTAGCATTGTGGTCTGGCTTCTTATCTTCCATCTTCCCAGGGAAGGAGTTCATGACCTATTCATGTTCAGAGAAACTTGCATGAACATGAACACCATCCTCTTCCCAGAGGCACAGGAGGTTCCACTGGATGTAATGTGGTCAGGACCCAATTAGAAGAAAAATCATCCTGCCTACCAGGATGCCCCAGCACTACCCTGATTCCATCTTGGAACTAAGGAAGGCCCTGTGAGGAAACCACCATTTCTGTGCTCCTCATTCACTATAGGTTAGATGTTCAGGATCCTGTCAGGGGTTTGCAGACGCTGGTTCCTGCCAAGACTTGCCCCTTTCAGCTAAGAACTGGGCTGCTGGCAGCCATTGCTGTCCACAGGTCCAACAATGGAACTTCCCTAGAGACCTATCCATGGTGTCAACTTTCACTATCTCTCTTTAGTACAGTGGGAATTTAATCTGGAAAACTGGCTATTCCCTACTACCTCTTAGCTCCTTCATACTCAGTCCCTGCAGAGTCATCTGAGTCTTCCTTTACACCCATTACCAGGTACTAATGCCATTCAGATTTAGTCCCCCCACCTCTTTGCCCAATTCCCACAATTAGAATACTGGGGCAGCTTTCAAGAGAGACAACCCAAAACCCCATATCTCAGTCACCACTGTACTCTTTAGAAGCCATTGCAATCTTCTTCCTGGAAACCATACTCCATGAATGCAGCCTTGAACTTTCAACATATTTTCCTCTTTGGGCTATGAAACTCTGAAGTCGCTCATAGTCTCAAAGAACTACTATTTTTCAAAAAATTTGCAGTGAGCCAGGGTAGTAGGTCTTGACCATCCCAGACTGAGATGTACTGAAGGGTTGTAGTAGAACATGTTGGCACATGCTCTATCTCTAGCCAAAACAGGCCATGGCTTTCATCTTTCAATCCCAAGTACCAGCAGTGCCAGTCCCTGAGTGCCCTGTATGTGACAGCTGATCAGATGGATGGCTGGGACCAGCACACCTACAACTAAAACAAGGCAAGGGATAGCTGGAGAGGGATTCCTCTAATTTTAAGGTATTCAGAAAAGAAAATTTTCATAAGTTTTTGCATTTCCAGAGAGACCCTCTGTCCCTCCCAGGAAATTTTTCTCTTTTGAGAAGATGGGGAAGCATTAGACACTAGACTCCATGATATTGAAGGCAGGGTGGGGCTTAGGGGCTGTGGTGCACAGGTGGATGTAGTTCTCTGGGCACATGACTCACACCATGATAAACCATAGTTTGGGAAGCCAGGAACTACATCTGTCCTGGTCACTGTTCCTAGTACCCAGCACCATACAGAGAGGCACTCTGCCAACACTTGTACCAACTTCATAGGCACTGCATGCAAATAAGGTAAATTGTGCATGATGCTATAAGGGAGCTGCAAGCATGATGAACAATAAAGGATCAACCTCCCAAGTGAACTTGACAATCTGCCCTCCTTACCTGACTTCAGTAGCAGAAGACTCTTCTGAGCACTGTGGAATCTTCCCTCTGGGGTATGAATGCCCGACTTTCCCTTTTCTGGGCAGTTATCTCAGTGCTTTCACCTGTCCACTTGGGCTCTGGCTTCTCACCCTTTGATCACCTCCTTGGGAAGCAGAGCTGTGGAGCTCTGTACACAGTGACACTCCAGAGACTGTGGGAGAGGCAGGGCAGGTTGCAGGTATGGGTCCCCATCCACCACTGCCTTTTAAATTTGCACAGTCCCGATGACTCAGCTGATCTGATGTGTGCGCAGTGTGGTTATCTTACGTGGACTTCAAACAACAAACTGAACCATGGTGACCCCAGAGTCACAGTGTTGAATGAGCACTGCTGGAGTCCCATCTCAATGGAGGGAATCTAGTACAAAGGGCATTAGATGGACCGTGACAGCATTGCCCAGGGCATTACAATTGTTCCCCCTTATGTACAGTTTTGGTTACCCACAGTCAACTGCAGTCTGAAAATATAATATGAGCACGAAATTGTTCATAGGTTTTAAATTGTGTGCCATGTGTGTAGCATGATGAAATCTCCCACTGTCTTGCCCCATCCTGCCAGGACATAAGTCATACCTTTGCCATGCATTCACACTGAATGTGCTACCCAACCATCAGTCACTTAGCCCTCTCAGTTATCAAATTCACTGTGACAGTATTGTAGGGTTTGTGTTCAAGAAACCCTTATTTCACCAGGTACAGGGGCACAGGCCTGTAAACCCTGTGACTCTAGAGGCTGAGGCAGGAGGATTGCAAGTTTAAGCAAAAACAGCCTCCTAAACTTAATGAGACCCCGCCTCCAAATTAAATAGAAACAAAGGGGAAGGGAGAAGAATTGAAGTTCAGTGAATTAGATAAAGAGGAATAGAGGGAAAGGAGGGAAGACATGAATAGGAAAGACAGTGGAATGAATCTGACATAAATTTCCTATGTACATATATGAATACACCACAGTAAATCTTAACATCATGTACATCCACAAGACTGGGATCCTAATTAGAATAAAATATACTCCATGCTTGTAGAAATATATCAAAATAGGCTATACTGTCATGTGTAACTAAAAACTTTAAAAATAAAAATAGAAAAAAAAAAAAGAAACAAAGGGCGGATGGGAATATAGCTCACTAGTAGAGCACACCTGAGTTCACACCTCAGATCCTCAGTAACACACATACGCACACATATACACACACATACAGGAAAAAAACAAACAAACCAGTATTTCATAATGGCACCAAAGCAGAAGTAGAAATGCTGGAAACTTTATTATAGTACAGTGTTACAAATGCTAAATTATATTATTAGTTATTGTTGTTAATCTTTCACTGTCAAATTTATGAACTTTATCATAAGTATGTTCATACAGGAAAAATAGTTTATACAGGGTTGCATACTGTCCCTGGTTTAAGGCATCCATGGGGTAGAGCTTGGACTGTATTCCCGTCATATAAAGGGGGATCGTTGTATAGCTAAAGTGGAGCATGAAGTAATAGATTTGAAGAAATCAAAAGCTCTATCTCTTGCATTCTAATTAAGATAACAAGAATATTAGTACTTTGCTCTTGGACTGTGTCTTAGAGTCACTGATCTCAGATTACAAAGCAGACTTTACTGCAGTGTGTTAATTAACCATCCAGGAACAGCACCTTTATTTAATAGCAGGTATTAAATAAGCACAAAGAAAAGTGTTCCAGATTAGCCCACAGTAAAAGCAGGCATTGACTGTTTGCAGGTGGGGTTTCAAGGGATGTGATAAACCATGGAACAAACAAATCCACCAAGGAGCCACGATTCATGAAACCCGACTTTCCTTTTTCACTTATTTAAAGGAAGAATCAGAGTAGGCAAGGACCTTGTTGCAAGTCACACAACTGTGAGTATTAGAATTTGTGGCCAAAGATTGCTTTCACAGCTGTCACTGAATATGTTGTTCAATGACATGTCTCCCCCCCACCCCACCCCGTTTATTTAACTCTGTGAAGGACTGGAGCCTTCATATCAGCTCTCTGGGACCCCCCTGCCCCCAAAGCACAGATGAGCCTCGACTGCACCGGAGCTGCGTCCATCTGCTCCAACCAGTCTCCCAGGCCTCAACATCTCATTTCCCCCAAATGAAAACGATGAGAAAACGGCAGGGTCAAGGGGCCAAGAGAAGGGGGTGGAGCCTCGAAGACCCACCAATCAGAGTCAGGCGCCCACTCTAATCTGCGTAGCTCCGCCCACGCACTCCTCACAGTCAGACTCAGCTTCCCAGATCCCACAACCCAGGGCAGGAGCGCCTAGGAGCGGCCAGGTGACCAGGAGACCCCACAACGGAGCGCGCTCGTCAAGGATGCTGCCTTATTTAGAGTCTAAGGAAAGTGAGGCTCAGAAGAGAGGAAGCAAGCGTGCCTGCCCAACTCCCCAGACAAAGCAGACAAGGGTATACAGGCAGTGGGTGACTCTCTCTGCCCTCCCCAGGGTGCGCAGCTTGAGGTGGGGTCGGTGGAAGCAAACATCGCCCAATATAAAGAGAGGAAACCCAAAACCATTCTGGTGGCAGTAAGCCTGGGTTGGGGAGGCGGTGGTACTAGGCAGATGACAGAGCCCTCCCTTCCCTCTCAGGGTTTCTCTAATGGCCACCCAGCATCTAAGAGGAAGAGAAGGGCTGTATCAACTCAGCTCCACCGGGTTGACCAGGAGCAGGAGCTAGGTCCAGTCACGAGCCTCCAGTTTAATCCACTCACTTCACAGTTCGGAAACTGAGGTGAGAGGGAGGGAGTCATTCTAGGTCATGTGGCCAGGAAGTGGCACATCAGGAATAAAGGGTGAAAAGAATCACACCATAATCCTTGCATTCTTGTGTAATTGCTCCACAGTAAGGATTTTCAACCTCTACAGGTTAGACATTTTGTACTAGGTAACTCTTTGCCTTCTGGACATCTTATATTATTGTACAGTGTTTAGCAGCATCCTGACCTCTACCCACTAGATACCAGTGGTTTCCTCTCCCTAGGGTGACAACCGAAAATGCCTCCAGATAGTGCCAACTGTTCCTGGGTGGTTGAGAATTTAGATTACAGAATGCAGGCTGTGAGGGAGGGTTAGGGGATTTCTTTGGGGGCCCCTCCTGGAAAAGAAAGTTGGCAAAATTTGATTGTTGGGTTGCCGAGCCTTTCACAGTCCTGGCCCTGGGATGAGCAGCAGACAGCCCTGGAGCTATATAGCATTTTTTTCACATTTCTGGTGGGATTGTGGCAGCTGAGGATCCAGAACCATGGGATCCATCTCCCTAGGGGGTCACCAGGAGAGCAGCTAAGAGGCTCTGGGATTCTCTGTTCTGTTACCTGGAGATGTTTTTTTCTTGCTCCTGTACAGAGGCCATGGGATGCTCAAGGGATTCTTAAGTGTGCAGGATAGGTAACTTGATCTTCTTAAGGCTTACACTCTAGTCTAGAACAGGGGTCTCAAAGTGTGGTCTCTAGACCATAGCTCCAGTGAAGACTAGGAACTTGTTAAAACCAGAGCTTCTCTAGCTCCACCCTAGGCCTCCTGAATCAGAAAGTCTGCATTTAACAAGTTCCCCAGGTGATTCTGATGCACCCCAAAGTTTAGCCATCCATCTAGAGCACTGGTACTCAACTAAGCCTGCATGCTGTAATCTAAACTCTTAGCCAGACACATGGGGCACCCCTGCTCTGCAGCCTGAAGCCTCATTAAGCAGCCCTCTGTCCCCCGAAAACAGACCACTGAAGCCTAGGATCTCCTTCATTTTCCATCTCTCAAAGTCTTATTCTTACTCCTTTAGGAGCCAGCAAATCCCTCTCTTTGAGCTGCACGTGTTCATGTACTGGCACCCCCCCACCCCCATCCCCCACCCCCACCCCACCCCCCGTGGCCCAGAGGCCTTTCTACTCCTGTGGCAGAGTCTGAGGATGATAGAGAGGGCTTCCTCTGGCACCACTCTGAGCATTTTGTATTGTTTAACTGATTTCATCTTTGTAACATTTCCATTTTACAGATGAGTCACTTTCAAGGTCAAATAGCCAATAAGTGAGGGAGGTTTTCAAATCCAGCCAGCTAGATGCCACAACCCACACTCTGTACCCTTCCCTAGGCTACCTCTAGTCCTTATTCTCTGTTACTTGGGGAAGGTTTCTCTGTGCAATGAAACTGTGTGGCAGGGATGATGTCCTTTTCAACCCTAAGTCCCCACCATGTCTTCCTATAAAAAGGTGCCTGACAAATCGGAGGCATTGACTAACCATGGTAGATTGATAGTTAAGTGGGAAAAAGCAGGGTGCGAAAAAAGGTATAAGGTTAACAGGTACCATTCTTGTGGACCAAAGAACACAAACATCCACAGTGAAGATTATCTCTAGAAGTGACCCCTGCAAAGAGGAAACCAAGCATCGAGGAAGAAGGTGAGCAAAATTGCACTGAATAGAGGCTGGGGGTGCAGGTGAGTGGTAAAGCACTTGCCTACTGGGTTACCTCCTAGCACTGCAGGGGGTGGAATGTGTTGTTAGCTTTTGTACCTTGGGAAAGCAGGGTTTTTGTTTTGTTTTGTTTTATTGTTTTTGTTCTTGTTTTCGTACCAGGAATTGAACCCAGGGGTACTTAACCACTGAGCCACATCCCCAGTCCTTTTAAAATATTTAGAGACAGGGTCTTGCTAAGTTGCTGAGGCTGGCTTTGAACTCATGATCCTCCTGCCTCAGCCTCCTGAGCTGCCTGGTGGGAAAACAAATTTTTACCAAAGGCATGTACAATCTACTCAAACACAAATAATTAAACATGTTTAAAATATGAAAGGACATAGGGTAACAGTTTTTCCTGTGGGTCCATTTCCACAGTGAGGCAGACACTTCACAACACCAGAACCTCACAGAACATGTTCCAGCAGCTGTGACGGGACGGCTGCTGCATGACTTTCTTCTGCCCAAAAAGCCTGTGGGACAAAAGTTAATCCAGAAATCCATGGCACCTGATGGCCAAAAGCCCAGAAAAAAATGTGTAACTGGGTAAACTAAGCTGTCTGGGCTGTTGGGAAACAGTGGCTGCCAGAGAACTGGTATCCACGTGGAGGCCATTATTTCCAAGAATGTGGCTCCCACTTCCACCTCTGCAGATGACAGATGCTTGTGTTTCTATCCTAGACCTCCTTTGAGTTTCACGCCTGTACACCCACCTGCCAACTTGACTTCCTGAATGTCTCCAAACCTCCAGTGCATCTGAAATTACATTGTGATTTTGTCCCCCTAAACTTTGCCTTTTTCCAGGGTTCCCTCTCACAGCAACTGGGACTGCCTCCAAGTGCCAAGTCCAAGACTCAGGAGATGTCCTTGGAACCCTTCTCCTTCATGCCACCCGCATGTATCACATATCATTAGCAAGTTCCAGCAGCTCTGTTTCCAAAATACATATCAAATTCATCTCTGCCGCCACACCCCAATCCAGGTGCCTGTGGCCTCTCCCTGCCCAGTCCCCTCACCCCTGCTTTGCTCCTCCAACACTCACTCTGCAGCCAGAGTCACATTTTGGACTTGACCTTGTCACACCCCAGTTAAAATCCTTGAAGAGCTCTCCAGTGCCCTTGAGGTGAAGCAATACTGGTAAATGACCTTCAAGGGCTGGGCCCAGCCAAACACCTCTGCACCACAGATCCTTCAGTTCTTTTCTTTTCTTTCTTTTTTTAAATATAGACAATATAGATTTTTTTGTTAAGCTATTACAAAGACAAAACAATTATCATTAGAAGTACTTGGAGGACTTCATTTCAGTTCACTTGTTCTGTTACAGAAAACTAACCTAAGAGGGTGGAAATTAAATGATATAATCTAAGAGGCTATAACAGGGCAGACTGGTAAAAGAGGGCAGAAGGAGCAGAAGCTAGCCAGAAACACTTGTGTCAGTGGCAGGATCTGTACCTGGGACACTTCCCAAGAGGCTACTACAGAGGCCTGAATTAATTAATTTGGCCCCCAAATCATTAAAAGACTCTTGTCTCTGTGGAGAATAACAAAGGCTGATCCCTCTGAGATCTTTGTCTTTCCTTCTCACACTCTAAGCTCCCGAGCATCTTAACTACAGGCTTGCTCACGTACAGATGATTCACACAGCTATGGCAGGAATTATAGTCCTACTCAAAGGCTACCTTGGCACAAAGTTTGGGGGTAAATGATAAACTACAAGTACCCCCCTTTGAATTAATTCAACTTTGTCAATAAAGTTCATAGTTCCTTCTGCTGGGGACAACTTGCTGTCTCAGTATAGTCTGTCTTGAGAAAGAACTGGTTTGAATGTTGAGTTTTGGAGAAGGAAAGACTTTCGTCAATCCCACTCCAAAGTGGAAGAGGCACCAAGTTCTCTCCTACAGTTATATGAGAACATTAGAGCAGCATAACTCATTTTCAGTGATCAACACCTGCATCCTCAAACTGCCCAGCAACTATTGGTGTGGTATCTACCTCTATGCCATCTTCATGATCTTTTACTGAGTCTTCTTTCTGGACTCCAGCCATGTCATAGTGCTGCTTACAGACTGAAAAAGCATTCCTTCTAATCTCTCCAGTGTGACTTGCCCTTCTACTATTAAATGGGATATTCCTTCTCTAAAATGTAGGGACATCCCCCCTACATTCCTTCTCTAAGATGTAGGGGGGGGGATACTTCCATATCATATTCTTCTCCATCATAATCATCTGAGTCTTCATCCTCAGGATCTGAATGCACAATCTGGCATTCACACATTGCAGTGAATAGTGTCTCCAATGCTGATTTATCACTAGGCACAAATCTAAATTCAGTAATAGGTTCAACATCATCATCACTGTCTTCCTCATCTTCATCAGCAAGAGACTCTTGATTCTTCTCCAAATTTGGTATTCACCATAACATACAAATGCTCTCGAGGATAGGCATTTAGGTCCCTGGACACAGCATAGGGGTATTCCAGTAAGAATCCTAATTCAGAACCATCTAACCAAGACAGGTGGCTCTCTGTGATGTAAAGAGGCCCTTCCCGTTCAGCGCAGCCTCTGTATCTGGCTGCCGTTGCCAAGCCCCTCATCCAGGCTGGGTGGGAAACTCTTTAGGAAGTTCGTTGTACCTAGGGAGCCCGTCCTTCAGTTCTTTACGTTCACATCCTCCCTCCTACCACAGGGCTTTGGAAGGTCATTCCCTCTCAACCTCCTTAATTTCTACTCATTCTTCAAATTTCAGAACAAGCATCCCTCCTCTGGGCAACCTCTCCTGAGCTATTCTAGCATGATGCACCTCTTAACTCTGACTGTTGTCACTGCTACACTTGTCCTTGTGACTATATATCTACTGCACCGGAGTACCTTTGGGGTACTGCCCTTGTCTACTTTGGCTCCCCCCTGGATCCCCAGAGTCTGACATTTATGGGATGCTCAATAAATATTTATTGAATGAATTTAAAATTTCTTTGGATAGCAGTGTCAAAAATTATCAGAACTTTTGGACAAAAAGATGGCTGAATTTTCCTTGAGGAATAATAGATAGCTTGCTTCTCAGTCTATTTTGTAGAGAAGGATCATAAGATACAGGAAAGGGTTGAGTAGGTAGCATGTGGCAAGTTTCCCCCCCACCCCAGACAACCAGAGACACACACTTCAAATTTCAGGGTTTGGATCTAAAAAGATGAGAGAGTCTCCCTCAGCTGCCCGAGGGAGACTCCCCTACCTCAAACCCAAGCAAGAATCAGAAAATGCTCTAAAATCATAGTAAAGACTAGCTGACCATGACTCAGCATATATGTGGCCTTGGCTAAGCGCATTACAGGGCTGAATGCCCAAGTGTTTGTCCAGAACAAAGGCCAAGAAGGTGCACGCAGCCCTGCCACCGCTGAGTGGGGACAGGCTCTGGCTCTGTCTACATGTGAGGATTCCTCTCTCTGCAGAGCTGGGTGACATTTTCTGATGGTGACTCAGACTCACAGTAGTGTGAAAACCTTGTGCTCCTCCTGGGAGATGTCTGCTACTTTGGGTGGAAAACTGTGGAGGCAGGAGTAAAGGAAAATCCATGGCGCCCCACAAAGGTGGGGCTCCAAGGGTCTGTGAGCTTCCTCAGCCAGGCACCAAGTCTGTCAACTTCCACCCTCCCTGGTCCCCCAGCCTTGCCTCTTCTCCCTGGGATAAGGACAGGGAACAGCCAGTGGAAAGGGGGAAACAGATGGCTTCTCCTCCACTCCAGGACCGGCCTGCCAAGGTAACACAGAACAGGAATGTTGCCACAGCTAACTCCCTGTTAGCAGCTGCCCAAGCCTTGGGCTCCCGGGGTCTTCCTGACAGAACAGCCCTGCTGACTCCAGTTACAGGCTGGCCCAGGGCAGGTGGGGCAAACCCTGAGGGGACCTCCTTGGGACTCTGTAGAACCCAGCTAGGGGACAGCCTCTCCACCCTAAGCCACTGCCCCTGAACCTTGGTGGCCAGGTCATGGAAAGTGTTCTGCACTAACCAAAGGCCTTGTTTATCTCCATGCAGGACCTGGAGCCAAGCCCAGGAGAACAGCTTGGAGCCAGCAAGGGAAAGAAAGTGCAAATAAGTTTGTAGGCAAAAACAAACAGGAGTGAAAGAAAGTAAAAACAGTGTGGGGGACAGCCTCCTGGGGGAGGGAGAACTCAGGGAAGGAAACATCACCATCTACTCTGGAGGGTCTCCCCAGCCCCTGGCTATCTATCTACATGTCAGGAGGGACAGATGGAAGGCATGCAATTTGGGATTGCACTGTGATGAAGACAGTTGGGACACCAGGAGCCAGCCTGGCTGGTGGCCAAGCCCTCACTGCCTGCTCTGAAAGCCCTGCAACTTGCCAGCCATGTTACCTCAGGACAGTGACTCTGCTTCTCCAGGCCTCAGTTTCCATCACCTGTAGTGAAGGGTCTGGCTGGAGGAAGGGGAGGACCATGTGGGTGGGCTGGCTGGCCCTGCAGCATCTACAGAGGGGACGGCTACTTCCATAGTGTTTAAAGGCCACACAAATGCATTTACACAACCTTCAGTTTACCTAAGATAAAGTCAACCTAGTTGAGAAACAGATTACATTTATTGGGGGCTAATTAGGATTGTGATCCAGGAAAACAGATTCAAGAGGTCTTGAAAATGTGCTTTGGGGTTTTACAAAATGGTGGCTGTATTTATAGCTTTAAACCACAAGGAGATTGGAAATTAAACGATTCGTTAGTCAGGAATTAGGATTGGTGCTGGTTAAATGGGTGATGTTAAACTGTTGTGTGTGAAGCAGTGCGGTCTGGATCTGTGGGTAGTTGGGTGGGGTGGTGTCTGTTGTACAGAAGGTCAGCAGAGTTTAACAATGTTTCGAAGGTCAGTTGGCATCCAGTTATGGTCATATTTGTGGCTCAGTTCAAAGGTTTAGCTGCAAATGTGTCTGAGATCTGATTAATAGTGTCCTCTCAACTCTGTTTTAAGGGCCTAAAACAAAACTACTCCATTTAAAAACTATTTTTAGTTGTGGATGGACACAATACCTTTATTTAATTTATTTATTTTTATGTGGTGCTGAGGATCTAACCCAGTGCCTCACATGTACTAGGCAAGCGCTCTACCACTAGGCCACAATCCCAGCTCCTCAAACTACTCCATTTAAAACAAAAATTATTTTTGTGGATAGAACCCAGCGCTTCATGCATGCTAGGCACACTACCACTAAGCTTCACCTAAACTCCATTTTGATTTTCTTCCCCTTGATACTTCCATGCAAGTTTTAAGTCCTATAATGCAAGAAGGGCAAGAGACTCCAACTTGTAAGGTTCACATGTGAACGCTCTGGAGTTTCATTTGAAGCCCTGTCCCCATCTCACACTGCCAATTAAAATACAAGCTACCCTGTTTCCACTGGTTTTAAATTACCAGGGAGGGGGTGGGGAAGTATGTGGAGCAAGTTCATGACCCATTAGGGAAAAGCATTCCTTTCTGTGAACTTTCAATCCTTGGCACTCTCTATTTGAGCAGAGAGTCTCCTATTTCAGTGGATAATAGGAGTGGGCCATCTAATACACCTACTTGATTTCCTTCCCACCATTAACCACACTCTGCACCTATCTCCCCTCTCTCAGAGGTTTTTTCCTCAGCAATTCGTTCGCTGGTCTGAAAACTTCCTCAATAGCGTGTAACAGGATAGCTCTGGTAGCTGGGCCTCATCCCAGTAACCCGAGCAGGCATTCTTGTCTGGAACAGTAGTGAGAGCACTAGCTGTGCTTCAAGGAGAGCAGCCCTCAGGAGGAGGGTCAGAGTTCCCAGGAATGCCCTCTGGCTTGTTTTGTCTGGTGGGGGTTAGTTTGAGGGCAGGCTGGTGATATGCCTCAGTGGTACAGCGTCTCCTGAGTCAACTCTGAAATGAGGATGTTCAGCTGGGACAGGCATCATTGTTTCCCTGACAACAGCCTTCCTGGGAGGGTCTGGCAGTCCTGACTCTGTGGGGCACATAAAGGGAGAGGGCAAGCCTGCTTTCCCTTCAACGCTAACTCTGCCTCCACCTGGTCGCTACTTTTGCTGGGTCCACTCCTGCTTCCTTACAGGGACAACGTGGTCCAGCAGGAAGGTCCTGCCACAGGCAGAAGAACTGGAAAATGGGAAGGTATATGCACTGGAGCCAAAGTATTTCTCGTACTTTCCAAAAGATCTAAGTCTCTTCAGTCCTAACGGAAGTGGGTACAAACACATGTGACTGCAAAATCAGCTTTCAATGCAGCCAGGGCTGCTCTTTCCAGAGGGAAAGCCAAGCTCAGGCTGAGCTGCAGAGGACAAGCCTTCTCAGTTGGGTGGAGGGCCCTGCCTTTCTGAAGCATACTGCATGGCTGTCTGACACTCTATGAAGGCACTGGAACCTCTTGCTCCTGGTCATGGTGGAGTCTGAGGTCAGGCTAAGCCAGCCAGCTAAGCCAGTCACTCAAGCACATCACAGGGACATTCAGTCCCTCCAGGACTTCAGTATGTGTCTGGACAGCTATTACCTCTGTGAGGAAGCCCAGAGAAACCCTGGACTATAACACTGGGGTAGGAAGACTCTTAAACATCTCATTTCATGTAATACATTTGCCCAGAAGTAAGGGATAGCTTTTTCTGTTTTAAAGAGAATTAAGAACGAAGCTCAGAGAGTTTAGGTTGTTTGCTCCAGTTATCCCAGCTAGTAAGTTCCAAAAAGATATTCATATTCAGTCCATTCATCAACCTTCCCAACTGCTAAATGCAGCAAAAACTCCTGAATAAGACCCATGGTCCCAGTTGGTAGGTTAGCTAGAGAATTTTCGAGGAAGTCTTTTTAGCTCAACATAGAGGAATATATTTTTTTTCTCCTTACTGTGAGCCCTCTGTTAGGCATGGGAGAGCCTAAGTGGCTTTGCAATGGCTGGGCCATGCACTAAACAGGGCTCCCCTGCCAGGCAACCAAGGAGGTCAGTGGGCCTCTGAACTGGCTAAAGGGATGCTGCAGGCCAGACAGTGGGAATAAACGCTGCTCTCTCTGGGGAGAAAGGATGAGCCATGACTCTGCCCCCAAGAAAGTAAATAAACCATGATGGCAGAGGAAACTGCTACTTGAGCCTGGTTTCACAATCCTGGGTTTGATTATATAACCAAGGATAGGACTACACAGTTTTTCCTGGGGTACCCACCAACACCCGCCCAGGAGCCGCCCAGGAAGCTTTGGTTCCCTCTCGGGGAACTGCTAGGGAGGCTACTCGCTGCAGCTACCTCCCCTCTACCACACAGCCCACAGGAGCTCTGCTAAGCCATCAGGCCTGGGTGCAGAACCACCCACAGAGAGCCCACAGGTGACCTCAGACAGCCAGCTGGGCTGGGCGGTGACCCTCCTATCTCTACCCAGGGCCCTCGACCTCTGGGTCACACCTCTGGGCTAGTCCCTTACCCAACTTGCAGCCAGGGTGTTGACTTGCAGCCATCCTCCATGGACCCGTCGTGGGACCACAAAAACCCTACCAAACTGACCACTCCGCCTACATATCCCCTTTCTTGACGATCCTTTTGGGCTTCTTAACCACAGAATCATCCCATAATAGAGCAACAAGGAAACTTGCCAAATGTCAGGCCTGACACACCCTCATTTTATGAGGACCCATTTTAATGGTTGAGCTGAGACGTGAGTGGTCTTCTTCCTACGTCAATCCTCTTTCAACATCACTCTCTTACTTCTCAGAGGAATGGACTGATATTGGTAGGAGCTGCCATCCTAGCAGAGGTGGGCTTTGAACACAAGATTCTAGAGGCCCCTCAAATCACACGCCCGCCACAGCAGTGCTCATCCAGCCCCAAGCGGGTGTGCTCTGCACCCTGTCCTCAGCAGCGGTGCCCAGCACATGCTGCCCACCCTTATTTTGTACACACAGCTGTGCTCCATGCTTTCAGGTCTCTCAGCATGGAACTGAGAAAGTCTGAGGGCAGTCTCTGCGGTTCATTATCTGAACCTGGGCCAAGATACCAAGAAAAACAAAGAGTCGAAGTGTCAGGTGAGCAGCGACCATGTCTGGGCATGTTTGCTCTTCAGTCGATGGGTGGAAGAGCACTGGCATGGCGACACAGGAGCTCCCTGTGGGTTCCACCAGTGCTCTATGTGGATGTTAGGCGGGAACCTGGCACCGCAGGGGGCTCGTGAGAGGCTATTTCCTCCCATGGTCAGGATGCCCTTTCTCTAAAAGTCCCTCTGCTCACAGCACCCTCGCTCAGGGCTCACCACAGACGTCCTCACGTCTGTAGGCCTGCTGGACAGCGTGCTTAAGGCATAGCTGAGAGGCAGTGGGATCACCCAGAGAGCATGGGAGTTGTGGATGGTGTTGAGTTTCACCCCCTTACAGAGCAGTTATTTTCTGTGGAAGGTCTTCTTTCCTGGAATAGAGGGGTGCAGCTCCCGGTCCTCATTTACACACTGGGCTAGTTTATCCAATGGGTGATTCAGACCAGCTTGGCCCACACTCTACAAACCTAGACATAAAATCATCCATGCTAGGCACATTCCTGCCTCAGGGCCTTTGCACTTACTCTTCCTTTGGCTTCTTGCAGCCAGCCCAGATAGTAGCATGGGAATCCCTAGTTCCTCAGGTGTAGTGGGAGGCAAGGCCTTCTTTTCATCTAATATTCCCTTTCTCTTTAATGCTTTATTATTTTCCATAGCACATTTCATCATCTAGTATAATTTGTATCTTACAGTTTTGTTTATTGCCCCCACCCAAACAAAAAAGAAAAACCACTACAGATCCAATGAGGGCACATTCCTAAGAACTGTCCACAATTCCTAAGAAAACATGAAATCATCACATGACCCTCTTCAGAGCTGAAATTTGGGAAATAAGTTTTGCTGAACACGCCCAGATTCCCCCCCTCTCTACTAAATCAGACCAAGTGGGGCCAGTAAAGGCTCCTCCTCCCTGAAGGAAGCAACGATCACACCAGAAAACAATGCTACTCTCTGGGCGGTGTGGCTTCCTGAAAATGTTTATTTTCGATTTTGCTGAAATCCGAGGAGGCCGCAGAGCGGCACACAAAAAAGCATAAATCCTCAAATATCGTGCTAAACAATTTCCCACAGTACGGGCTATAAATCGCAGCAGAAGCACTTCCCTGGGGGTTGATCTGCCAAACGCAAGGGTACCCCTTCTCTCACACCCCCGCCCCGCACGCTGAGCCCCCAGATCCTTCAGAGCAACGGGGTGGGATGTCCAGGGGCGGACCCAGGCCTTGCGGAGCCTCAAGTGTAAACAACCGGAGGTGGGAAGTGGGAAGAGGCGGGGCGAGTCAGGAGTCCAAGTTTTAAGTGGATGGCTTGGAATAAACCTGAACCTGCCAGGGAGGGAGGCAGACCCGACTCGGGTCTCTGCCGAGGTCCCCTCAGATGGTTCATATCCCCTGGCTTCTAGGGCACTAGAACTCTGAACTTCTGGTCGGTCTCCTCTTGCGCGCGCTGCACGCTGCTCCTGCTGGCCAGCTCTCCCGAGGGAAGTGGAGAGCGGCGGGTGCTGGACAGCAATGACAATTAGACATCTTTCAACTTGATCAGCTTAGGACTTGAGCGACAAGTTCATTTCACTGTGGAAGCGAGCCCTACCCCTGGAGGCAAAGGGACCCGTGTGCACGCCTCTTGTCAGCGGGCCTGCGGGGCCCACCCTCGGTCCCGGCCCAGGAATTCCCCACCCAAAGTCCCGACCCGCCCAGGCCTCTTCCCCTCGGATGCGTGCACTTGCAGGCCAGACTGGACGGCGGTGCACAAGGGGCGCCAGGCAAAGTCCTTCGGTTCTGGGAGGCAGCCGGTGGTGGCTGACCCCAGAAGTATGGGGTGGTCTGCCTGCAATTCCTACTGCACTCCTAGCGGGATGGCGCAAACCGACCACTGTCCCCAGTCCTCCTCCCTTCGCCCCTTTTGTGGTTCCCGCGCGCGCGGAGCAGCATCCGCGTCTGCGTCCTAGGAGCGCGGGCCCTAGCGGTCCCGGGAGCTTACGGTCTCGGCTTGCGGACTCCGGAGACGGCAAGCGTGCTGTCCCTCCGACTCCCCAGCTCCTCCTGGGCCTGTCTGCTGGCCTCCCGGGTGCTGTCTCCGCCCAGGCCTGGCCTCTGGCAGAGTGGGGCGGTCCCTGGCCAGGCCGACCCGGGTTCTGTCCCGCCCCGCGGGGTTACCTGAGCGACGCCAAAGTCTCATCCCCCGCCCCCACCCGAGGATCCATCTGTGCTTGGGAAAAACCCGCTTCTCAAAGGGGCTGTCTGGGCACCCAAGTCCAGAACTGGAGACAAACGTTTATTTATTTATTTAAAAAATTTTTTTTTAGTTGTCGACGGACCTTTATTTATTTACATGCTCGGCAAGCGCTCTACCACTGAGCTACATCCCAGCCCGTGACAAACGTTTAGAAGCACATAAGGCCAGTCGAATCCAAAAACAAAAACCCCAAGCCTGCATGGCGCGTATGTTTTTATCTCATCTTTCTAGCAATTTATTGTTATGGTATCTTAAAAACGCACTGGTCTGTGACAAATGTAAAAACAAGTTTGACTTTCAACAGTCTGAAGAGCACTGGTCTGAACCCTCTGAGGACTTGGTGGTGAGAACTAATGCTACTGCTTGCTGGGAGAGCAAGTGCATAGAAAATCAGCTTCCAGACAGAAGGAGCTCAGGGCTCAGACCTGTGGTCACAGGGACTCCTTTGGCTTCAGTTCAATCTCCAGATCGACATTGCTGGGAAACTTGTCCATTTACCTCTCTCAATACCTCCCCTTAGGTCCTGAATATCCTGCTAACACCCTCTTGTACTTAGAAGTACAATTGTTTCAACCAGACATACTCAAGATCTCAACAGATAAACCAGGCCCCTTGGATGCCTTGTGCAGGGCCTGTGACCAATTTTAAGCTTTGATCCTCAGCACACAATTTCAGAATAAAGCTTGCCACCCCCCCACCCCCTTGGCCTCCAACCTTCCTGCTCATCCTGGCCCAAGAACTTTCCATGTTAAATTAATATAGGCAGTTTCTGGCCATCAAATACATTGGACTCATTCCTACCCACAATCTTTGCTCATATGGTGCCTCAGGGCAGGATACCCTCCTCCATCCAAGCGGAATCTCCTGTGCTTTGGTTCCACACCCTCCCACAGACGCCTTCTCTTGCACCTGCAGTCTCTGGCATCTCTGAATTCCTTCAAATCTTGCAGTCTGGGAGAGTTCCCTTCCAGTCCTCCAAATTATTCAATTTGGACAGCTTTGCCTCTGGCCATTTCACCAAAGAACTCAAATTTGTTACTTGTAAAACAGCAGTGATGATGAAAATATTCTAAAAGTAGATGCAGGCGATAGATGCACCACCACAACTGTGAATATACTAAAACACACTGAATTGTACATTCTAAGAAGGTGAATTTGGGGCTGGGAGTGTAGCTCATTGGTAGAGTACTTGCCCTAGATACAATCCCAGCACTGCATAAATAGATAAGAGAGTGAATTTTATGGTATGTAAATTACATTTCAATAAGGCTCTTATTTTATTTAAAAACAAAACTGTCATCACATGGTAATCTCACTTCTCACTTCCACTTCAGTATCCTCATATCCCCCTCCTTGGTTAACCATCCATTCAGCATAGGCTCTAAAATCTAAAATAGTTCAAGATATCTCAAAGTACAACTTACATACAAGCCATCAATAAATAAATTCACAGAGTCCAACTGAGCAGGACAAAATTTGGATAGCCTTTCCAATTTTTGTTGAAAAACCACTGAAATGTTTATAGATCAAGAGTGGGTATAGTGTGAGTTCTAAAATAAATTATTTATTTTTATTTTTTAATTTTTTTATTTGTTCTAATTAGTCTTACATGACAGTAGAATGCATTTTGACACATTGTACACAAATGGCGCATAACTTCTCATTCCTATGGCTGTACATGATGCAGTCACACCAGTAGTGTAATCATACATGTATATAGGGTAATCATGTCCATCTTGTTGCTTCATCTCTCCCACCCCCCATGCCCCCACTTCTACTCTCACTCCCCTCTGCCCAATCCAAAGTTCCCTCAGTCTCCCCTCTCCCCATTATGGATCAGCATCCACTTATCAGAGAAAACATTCGGTCTTTGGTTTTCTGGGATTGACTTATTTCACTTGGCATGATATTCTCTAGTTCCATCCATTTCCCCACAAATGCCATAATTTCTTCTTTAAGGTTGAGTAATGTTCCATTGTGTATATATACCACATTTTCCTTATCCATTCATCTGTTGAAGGGCATCTCGGGTGGTTCCAAAATTTAGCTATTGTGAATTGAGCTGCTATAAACATTGATGTGGCTGTGTGACAGTAGGATGTTGATTTTAAGTCCTTTGGATATAAACGGTGGAGTTTGATAGCTGGGTCAAATGGTGGTTCCATTCCAAGTTTTCTGAGGACTCTCCATACTGCTTTCCATAACAGTCGCACTAATCTGCAGTCCCACCAGCAATGTATGAGTGTACCCTTTTCCCCACATCCTCGACAATGCTTATTGTTGCTTGTATTCTTGATAATTGCCATTTTGACTGGAGCGAGATGAAATCTTAGTTTTGATTTGCATTTCTCTAATTGCTAGAGATGATGAACATTTTTTCATACATTTGTTGATCGATTGTATTTCTTCTTCTGTGAAGTATCTGTTCAGTTCCTTAGCCCATTTATTGATTGGATTACTTGTTTTTATGTGTTAAGTTTTTTGAGTTCTTTATATATCCTGGAGATTAGTGCTCTATTTGAGGTGTGTGTGGCAAAGATTTTTTCCCATTCTGTAGGCTCCCTCTTCATGTTATTATTTCCTTTGCTGAGAAGTTTTTTAGTTTGAATCTATCCCATTTATAGAATAAATTACATTTTTAAACAATATGAACAAGGAGCGTTCCTCTGTATAAACTTCTAGAGCGTTTCCAGGTGCTAGGTTTGGATTCTGAGCATACCCTAAAGGCCCATTAAAGGCTTACTCCCCAGCTAAGGCTTTTGGGATGTGGTAGAACCTAGTGGGAGAACTTCAGATCTTTGGGGGCATGTCCTTGAAGTGGATTGTGGACCTCAGCGCCTCCTTCCTCTCTTCAAGGTCTTTGGCCATCAGATGAGCAGTCTCACTGTCTACACATTCCTGCCATTATGTGCTTCCTCAGGTCCAAAGCAGTGGGACAAACTGATCACGGACTGAAACCTCTAAAACTGTGAGCCAAAATATATCTTGTCTTTTCCTAAGTAAACTCTCAGATATTTGTAACAGAAAGCTGACTAAACACACCAGGTTTTAAAAATAATGTGTGGGGGACAATTTTGGGTAAAAATTATAGATCCATCACCAAAAAGGAAATTACAGTTCATTTATGCCAAAAATGTACAATATGAATCTAATCATGAGGAAACATCAGACAAATTAAGAAACATTCTACAAAATAGCTGGCCTACACTCTTTAAAAATGTCAATGACAGTGGTTGGGGATGTAGCTCAGTGGTAGAGTGCCTGCTTAGCATGTGTGAGGCCCTGGGATCCATCCCTAGTACTTCCAATAAAGGACAGTTAATGTCCTGAAAGATAAGGAAAAACTAAAAAAAAACATTCCAGGTGCAATGGCCAGGTGCAATGGCACAAACCTGCAATATCAGCTACTTGTGAGGTTGAGGCAAGACGATCATAAGATCAAGACCAGACTGGGCAACTTAGTGAGACCCTGTCTCAAAATAAAAGAAAAAGGGCTGGAGATGTAACTCAGTGGCAGAGCACATGCACAGCATGTGTGAGGCCCTGGGTTTAATCCCTAGTACCAAAAAAGAAGAAAAAAGAAAGAGACTGAAGCATTGAAAACTAATAGCAATGTTCTTCTAGAATGAATCCTGGACCAAAAAAATAAAAAATAAAAAAGTTTCTATAAAGAATATTATTGGTCTGGGTGCAGTGGCATACACCTATAATCCCAGCTATTTGGGAAACTGAGGCGGAAGGATCTCAAGTTTGAAGTTAGCCTGTGCTAATTAGCAAGACCCTGTCTCAAAAATTAAAAGGGGCCAGGCACAGTATTGCATGCCTGTAATCCTAGTGGCTTGGGAGGCTGAGGCAGGAGGATCGTGGGTTCAAAGGCAGTCTTAACAACTAAATGAGGCCCTATGCAATTCAGTGAGATCCTGTCTCTAAAAAAAAATACAAAAAAAGGGTTGGAGATATGGCACAGGGGTTAAGAGTCCCTGGGTTCAATCCCCTGCACCAAAAATAAAAGCAAAAAGGGCTGGAAATGTGGCTCAGTGGTAGAGGGCCCCTGGGTTCAATCCCCAGTACTGTCATTAAAAAAAAAAAGATCTGGGATATACCTCAGTGGGAGAGTACTTGCCTAGCATGTGTGAGGCCCTGGGTTCAATCCCCAGTACTGCAAAATAAATAAATAAATAAATAAATAAAATTATTGAAACAATTGGAAAAATTAGGAATTTATATACATTAAATATTATTTAAATGTCCTGATTTTGACAATTGAGTTGTTTCCTAAATGAATATTACCTTGATCTTAGAAAATATATACTAAATTACTTAATGAGTAATGAGGTATTATTACTGAAATTTACTTGGAAATGGTTCAGTTTGTGTGTGTAAAAAGTTTTAAAAATTGGCAGATCAAACATGTACTTATTTTATTCCCTAATGAAAACCCCATGAAAATAATTATAGGCGGTGGGGGGACACTATTAATTCCACTAGTACAAAGTAATTAGGAAAAAAGTTAACAGTACAGGAGAGATGTCAACCCATTTTGGGGAGATGGCTGGAAAGATTAACTTAGCATAACAGTTAAAGGTAAAAACTTACTACAGTGAAAAGCAAGCAGATTCTCACGTTAGATTTATTTGGATCAGCAACTACAACTCTGGAGCTAAATTCAACTCACAGACTCCTTTTATAAGTAAAGTTTTATTGGAACACAGTCACACTTGTTTATATACTGCCTATGGCAGCTTTCACACTAAAACAGCAGAGATGAGTAGTTGATGGTGAAGCTCAAAATATTTATTATCTGGCTCTTTGCAGAAAAAGCTTACCAATTTCTGCTTTAGAGGCCTGAAAATTTTTAGGAGCTAGAGGTATCAGGAAGCTGTGAAGGCAAGGGACAGGGAGATGTTGAAAGTGGGAATCTGCCTTAGGCCCTGAGGGTCCCCACAAGCTGGGTATTCAAAGAATGCAAGAATCTAACTTGCATTCTCTGACTCCTACCCAGGCTGCTTCTTAGTCTTGTGTTTGCAGTAGGCAACGTTGAAGGTTGAAGCAATGCCACCTTACACAACTCAAAGTGGATATCTTCTGTAACACAACCCACTCTGTGTGCAGGTATCTATTTGGGGGCCTTTGCATTACCCTGTGGGACTCGTGGCAAGGGAACTAACAGGAACATGAAGCTTTGGCTACTGTTTTTCCATGACTGATAAAGTTTTTGTCTCTGACCTATGAGTCTCCTATCTTCTGCTGTTATCCAAGCAACAGTAACAGGCTAGGCTTATTAGTTTGGACATAAAGTTAAGTAAAATATCTGGACACTGTTGTTGATAATGGGGTTAAAAACAGGGGGATAAAACCAAAAAATTAAACAACCTGATTAAAAAATGAACAAAGGACTTGAATAGACATTTTCCAAAGAAGATATGCAAATGGTCAATAAGCACATAAAAAGATGCTCAGTATCACTAGTCATTAGGGAAATGCATATGCGAACCATGAGATAGGACCTCACACTCATTAGGATGGCTATTATCAAAACAATGGAAAATATCAAGTGTTGGTAAGAATGTGCATTGTTGGTGGGAAGGTAAAAAACAGTGCAGCCACTGTGGAAAACAGTAGGATCCTTTTCTCAAATAATTAAACAGAATTATCCTATGACCTAGAAATGTCATCCAGAAGATGATTATCAAAAGAACTGAAAGCAGGATCTCAAAGAATAATTTCATGTTCAAAGTAGCATTATTAACCTTAGTTAAAAGACAAAAGCAACCCAAGTGCTCACTGAGGGATAGATAAACAAAGTGTGCTAGACCCATACAATGGAATATTATTCAACCTTAAAAAACAAGGAAATTCTGAAACATGTTACAATATGGACAGACCTTGAAGACATTGTGCTATATGCAATCAGCCAGTTACAAAAAAAGGTGAATACCAAATGGTTTCATTTATATGAAATACTTAGAGTTATCAAATGCATAGAGAAAGTAGAATGGTGGCTGCCAGGATACAGGGAAGGAAGGAATGAGGAGTTCATGTCTCATGGATACAGTTTCAGTTTTGCAAGATGAAAAGAGTTCAGGAAATGTATGGTAGTGATGGGTGTACAATACTGCTGATGTTCTTTATGCTACTGAATTATACATTTAAAAAATGGGTAAGATGGGGGGCGGGGTTATAGCTTAGTGGTACAGCATTTACCTAGCATATGTGAGGCACTGGATCTGATCCTCAGCACCACATAAAAATAATAAATAAAATAAAGGTATGGTGTCCATTTACAACTAAAACTTTTTTAAATAGGTAAGATGAAAAAATTTATCTTACTCATATTTTACCAGAATTTGTAAAATATTGAATAAAAGAGAAAAGAAGGATTAATGTCTATATAAGAAGACATTATAGCCCCTGTTCTTTGTCCTTGCCCTAAGCCAATGACCACCAGTGCTCCTTCAACTTGGCAGACAAGAGATTTATTTTCTGGAAACTAAACCGAGAGGGATACTAAGCACATGCAGGATGGGAACAGGGATGAGACACCCAGCAGAAAACAGGAAAATCAAGTGGAATTCTTTGAACTGGCTTCCGTAGCCTCTTCCCACTCTTGGGTTCCAGGTAGTAACCCCCAGAGGAGAAGTATGAGTTTCTGAAGTGAATGAGTGGATTCAGACAAAATAACCACAGGTAATGACATTTGGGGTCCTGTAACAAAACAGATATCTCCCTGTCCGACTGCCTGCAGTACCTCCAATGGATGTTCTAGTGCCTCACTTCTAAATAGTAAAGGATTATCACACACTTGGTAAAAGCCACTGATATGAAAGGCAGAGATCGAAATAGAGGAAAAAATGCTCACAGTCATCCAAACAAGTAGAAAGGAAACTACAAGAACCGAAGGGATGAATTGCATGTATAAAACAGGAAAAACAATAACAAAAAAGAAACATTTAGAGAATTAGAAAACACTCTTTAAAATAAATTTTAATGAAAAGGTCAGAAAACAGTTGAGTAATGAAGAAAAATAACACAAATCAAAGAGATGGACGCTGGGAGAAAAAAAGGAGGTGAGGTGGGGAGAAAAATTATAAGATCAATCCTGAAGCCATCAGACTAATATTAGTTCTAAAAGACAGAAAGAAGAGAGTTACTAAAGAAATAATCCAAGAATATTTCCCAGACCAAAGAACAGGATTCTCTAGATTGAGAAAGCACATTCAAAAGTCCAGAAAGGGTTGAGGATGTAGTTCAGTGGAAAAGCACTTGCCTGGCATTCAAGAGGCTGTGGCAAAACACACACTGTCCAAAAATCCACACCAATTCGACGGTATCACAATGGTATCAGACTTCTCACCAGCAACAACTGATGTCATACAATAGTGAAGCAAAGCCTTCTGTGGGGAATTTCATAATGAAGTGTGAGGACAAATTAAAGGCATTTCCACACATGGAAGGACTAAACACATTTTTATTTCTCAGGTACCGTTGTCTTTGGAAACTACTAGAAAGAAGATATGCTCCAGCAAAACAAGGGATTTGGGAAGTTGGGGATGTAACAGAGCAAAGGAGAGTCTGAGCTTGACAACTGTGCAGCACGCTTTGAGGGAAACCCAGATCAGAAGAGGAAGTTATAGGGCTTCAGGAGGCAGATCTCCAGGGGAAAACTGAATTGATCAACTGACAAAGTTAAAGTTTTAGAAAATAATACAAACAGACATTTGTCAAAAACAATGGCATATTGGGGGAAAAATGAAGGAAAGTACACAGAAAACTAAAGAAAAAAGATTCACTTGGGAAAAACAAAATTGCTTAAGAAAATGTAACGATGGTACACTAGCTTTGTAGTGGACAATATTTATACAATTATGTAGACATTATTAATTTAGTAAATATTATGATTATTACTATATTGAGAGGATGAAGTGGGAGCAGTAGGGGTGGATATAAGATAGTTAAGGCTTGGGGCTGTGGTTGTGGCTCTGTGGTAGAGTGCTTGCCTTGCATGTGTGAGGCACTGGGTTCGATTCTCAGCACCACATACAAAGAAATGAATAAAAAATAAAGGTTCATCAACAACTAAAAAAATTTTTAAAAAAGTACTTAAGCCCTTTATAAGGGAAAATCAATAGATACAGTGTAAACTTAAGAAACCATGAAATAATATGCTTATAATGCAAAAAAATGCATTATAAGCATATTATTTAGATATACAGTGGGTAAATACCAAGTCTCAAAAGTAGAAAGGGGAAAATGAGGGACAAGGGATTATTTTTTACTCTAAGACTTGATTATTTGATATTTTAAAAACCATGTGCAAGAATAAAAATAAAATTTAATTTAAAAATACTATTTTCTGAGACCATCAGTCATCTCATCCTTGTTTTCTCCTCAGAGTGTTCCGTACCCTTCCAGACCCCAGGTTTCAGGTCAGTGCTAATAACCTGCTCTTTCTTTCTGCTCATCTCAAGCTTTTCCTTCATTCTTACTCAACTCTGGGCTTCTGCCCTGCATTCTCTCCTTTCTGGAAACGCTCCATACTAGCGAAGAAATCCCTTACCAGATGAAGCTCATTGAGAGCTAGGGGTGTAGCTTAGTAGTAGGGTACATCTTAGCTCGTGTGAGGCTCTGGGTTCAATCCTCAGCATCGCAAAAACATAGATCATGGGTTCCACCAGATTCTAACAACTTATATATTAGATTCTCAAAAGAGCATAGCTATAGCTACTATTTATTACAAAAGTACTATCTACTTCAAAATTAACAGATTGCAAATCCACAGGAAGACTGAACAGGTACCAAATGGTGGGGATACCAAATGGGTGTTTTACCAAATGTCCTAGGGAGCGAGCATTTTGTAAGAATGTCAGTTGCATAAAATTGTCTCAGATCTCTGTCTGCTCATCGTTTCTGTGATTGAGGGTGGTTACCAATTGCCTATGTTCCCATGGTGCTACCAACTAACCAACACACAAATTAAGCAGAATCTACAGTTCCTAGAAATTTGCCCATGTGAAATGGACTACATGAATTACAAAGTTATGTTAGGAGATATCAGGAATGATAAAGTAAAATAATATATCCCATGTACAATCACTCCAAATAGACAATTTTAGATTTTATACGGAATCATATTTTATAAAAAGATGCAAACGAAGAGGAAAGATGCCAAATGATGAATTTTAAAGCATTTTTCCTATGTCCACAGAAAGGGAGAAGGGTACATTAGTATTCACTCAATCCTAAAAATTCCTTTAAGTAACTTTACACTGATTTCTCCCAGAGTCTTCCTACTTTCTCCTAGAGTCTTTGAGATTCTTGACTGTATTACATTCTTCAGAATTCAAGGACAATGATCAATAATGTAATAGTGTGAAGATCAAAGTCAATTGAAGAAAGTGAAGAAGCTAGTTTGTAAACAGCAGCAAATTATGTCAATTTGTCACAATAAATGAAGGCCCTCTTGAGCCCCCTATGGACCTGCACTGGACACTGCATTGACCATGCCCTACTTAAGAGAATCATGTGCTTGTTCTTGTTTTGCAGAGGATGGGGCACTGTTATTTAAACTTCATATTTTAATCAGAGTCAATTGTTCAAAGTATCAACTGGCTCTACAAGGTTTTAAAGACAATTCATATCTCCCCACCACCATTTCCTTTTTTGAAGAGCGAAAACCATATTTAACCTTTTTAGCTGATTCTTTTGACATCTTCCCGCATATCTCTAAATAACATGCTTTTAGTGGTTTTTTTTTTTTTTTTTTTTTCTTTGCAGTGCTAGGGATTGAACCCAGGGTCTTATACATGCCAACAAATGTTCTACTGCAAAAAAAACAAAACAAAACAAAACAAAACGTTGTTTTGCTAAAACCTCATTTTAGGCACTATGTGTCAAAGGCCTCAACAAATGTGGAAATCAGCTCTTTCTTCAACTGTCCTCACTATTCAGATTTCCTGTAGTCTTCCATATGCTCAAAATAGTTCATTTCAGTTATATGAATATTCAGTGTTCTTATTATTATGAAGGCAATTCAGGGCTGAACTATAGTAAACTATGGTTTATTTTCCTTTCTGATGATTTAAAAAAATTTTTTTTGGTTGTAGATGGACAAAATACTTTTACTTTATTTATTTATGTGGTGCTGAGGATTGAATCCAGTGCTTCACATGTGCTGGGCAAATGCTCTACCACTAAGCCACAAACTCAGCCCTCTGATGATATTTTGTTTTCCCTAGAATTAATATTTTAAAATTTTTTCTTAGTTTTCCACACATATATTAGTCATTACTTCAACACCAACTTCTTTACCAGTTGTTTGATTTTGCCCTTCATAATAAATTCATTGACATCTGATTTTCTTCAATCTCACTTTTTCTTTTCTTTTTGGTACTGGGGATATAATACAGAGGTGCTTTATCATTGAGCTACATCCCCAGCCCTTTTGATTTTTTATTTTGAGAGAGAGTCTAAGTTGCTCAAATGGGTCTCAAGCTTGCTATTCTCTTGCCCCAACCTCCAAAGTTGCTGGGATTTATAGGTGTGTGCACTGCACCCAGCGATTTTACTTCCTTAAAGAAATGTGTGTGGAGTCTTTTGACCTGCCTACATTTTAGGTGGGGTGTCCCATGCACAGCTGTATGCTGAACTTCCTCTTTGCCTCCTCGAGGATCTCTTCTCTTTACTGTTGATGTCCTACTTCCTCCCACATGTCTTTTTGCCAGCTTCACTCCTTCATTTTAGAGGAACATATCCTCGAGTAGCTTCCAGGTAAATTTTTTGAGGCATTATGTAGTAGATTACCGTGTCCAGGCAGCACTGCTTATACAGTCCTGCCCTTTGCCTTGTAACCTCCAGCGCCTCCCTGTGGATGCACGTAATTCCCCACACAGCTGACATCAGGCTTGGCCACATGAGTTCCTTTCATCAAAAGAAATGATGTGAAATGCCTTCAGGGCAATCTGAAGTAGCTCTTCAGGCCTTTCAGTGTGAAATAAATTCTAGGTATGCAAATGATGATTTTCTTAGAAAACTTCACAAAACAGAATTTATTCCTAGCATAGTAGTGTGTGTGATTATCACATACTTTTGTGAATTACATTGTAGCAAAAATGATTAATATACAAGGATTGTCTATAGTAATCTGTGTTACAATGCAATCTGGAGTACATTATCCTACAGAAATATCCTGGAAATAGGACAGTAATAAAGAATTATGAAAGACTTAATTACAAAAAAAAAAAAAAAAAAAAAAAAAAAGAATATGATGTGATATCCAAGCAGACTCAGAGCTGTTGCAAATTCTGATCTTTCAGCTTGGATCCTGGAATAAAGACACTGGAGCAGAAGTGCAGGGTTCTGAGTGGAAAAATTATCTTTTGTTAAATTACTGAGATTAGGGGGATTGTTGCCTCAATAAAATTTTAAATGTTTGTAAAATGTTTTTATCCAGTGTTTACCATTAATGAATAGTTGGCTGGATATAAAATTCCAAGATGAAAGAAGTTTCCTTCAGAATCTTGAAGGCATTGATTCATAATCATCTAGTTTTCAGTACTTAAATGGCAAAAGGGACTTTGCAGATGTGATTAAGATGGGGTGATTATCCTCAGTTGGCACTAAATGTAAGCAAAAGGGTCTTGATAAGAGAGTAGTACCACCAAAAGAGGAAGAAGACAATGCAGCAAGAGAGGCAGGTGATGTAATGAAGGAAGGTGATGTAATGTAATCCTGAGGCAAGGATTGAGGATAGCTGGAAAACAAGGAATGTGGTTTTCTTCCCTAAAACCCCAAAAGGGACCAGCCTTGTCAACACCTTGATATTAGCCATTTCAAACATCTGGCCCCATCGGAGAATAAAACTTGTGTTGTTTTAGGTCACTAAATTTGAGGTGATTTGTTAAAGTAGCAATAGGAGACATTTCCAGAAAGCCAAAACAAGTATTCTTACACAAAGATAAATTGTAAGTATCAGGAAGGGAGAAAATGTTTGCAATATATTTAACAAAGGATATTCTGACTACATAAGGAAATGGAACCCAGGGTCTTCCACATGCTAGGCAAGAGCTCTATCACTGAGTTACATACCCAGCCCCAAAATTACTATTTTTAAATTTTAATAAACTCATAGAATTACTATTTGCCAGGCACTGTTCTAAATGCATTACAAATATTAATCCATTTAATCCTCATAAAAACCCTATGAGGTAAATACTATTATTCTTGCCATCTTACATATGAGGAAATTGAGGCACTTAGGTTAAATAACTTGTCCAAGGTCCCAGGATCCCTGAGACCTAACACAAAATGCGAAAATTTTAAATTCAAATTGGCAACAAACATTTGAAGATATATTGCATTAACTCAAAACTTCCAAGATGGAACCAGTGTGAGAGATTTACTGACAGAAACACTTGTGGAGGGCAGAGGTAGAGGACCTCAGACCACATGCAGATCTGACACCTGCAGATGACGGAAGGAAGACCCCCAAGAGTTTCAAACGGCAGTGTGTCTCTGAGTCTGGGCCAGGTCACATTGGGCAGGCCAGTCTGGTACAAGTGCCCCTGCCACAATCTGTTACTGGCTGGAAGCAGCCCAGGAAAAGCACGGCCTTAGCATGAAGGCCACAGTAAATCACACTGGTATGGCCTGCAGGCTGTTGGCTAAAGGCAGCTTCCACAGAGGTTCTCCTTCCCTCTTTAAAAACTAACATACAATGCATGACAGAATGTACAATGTCTTATGTTTTAATATATGGGTATACCCATAAACTGCCACCATAATTAAAACCATGAGTATATCCATCACCCCAACAGTTTCAGGTTCCACTATAATCCCTCGCAGTTCCATTTTCCTTCCCTAAAGAAGCCAGTCATCTGCTGTCACTATACCACAGATTAGTTTATGTTTTTAGAATTTTACATGACTTAAATCATTCGGTATATACTCTTTTGAGCTCCCTTATGAGTATACTTATTTTGAGCTTCATTTATCTTGTCATGTTTAATAAATAGCCCATTACTTTTCATTACTGAGTAGTATTCCTGTGTATACATACCTGTGATATGATTACCTTGATATGATTACCAATCTCTTGATGAGCTTTCAAATTATCTCCAGTTTTTGGCTATTGCAAATAAAGATTGTATATCCATTCTTTGTATGGATATACATTTTCTTTGGGGTGAATACCTAGGAATAAAATGGTTGTACCATATAGCATATTTATGTATAATTTTTTTTTTGTGTGTCTGTGTGTGTAGCTGGGGATTGAAACCAGGGTCTTATGCATGCAAGGCAAGCACTCTACTAACTGAGCTACACTACTACTGGGATTTTAGTGGGTATTACATTCAATCTTTGAGAAAAGCAGAAATCTCAACAATACTGATTCTTATAACCCATGAATAAGAACTCAGTCACAAGGCTGGGAGTGTGGCTCAGAGGCAGAGCACTTGCCTAGCATGTGTGAGGCACTGGGTTCTATCCTCAGCACTGCATACAAATAAATATATAAAATATATAGTATTTGTGTCCATCTACAACTAAAAAAATACTTTTTAAAAAATGACATCACCTCTGTGAACCTCATTTTCCTTTGCCCCCCAAAATAGTCATTAAAAAAAAACCCTCAGCATTATCTTGTAGTTTTCATTGTATAGGTCTTGTATACCTTTTGATGCTATTAAAAATGTTTTTCTTTTTTTTATTTTAGTGTCCAAATGTTTGTTGGTCATATAAATAAAACTGTATATGCTGATATTGTAACCGGAACTAGACCTAGTTCTAGTACCTCTTTTTGTAGATTTCATAGTATTCTTTGTGTATGTGATCAGTTATCTGTCAATAAAGACAGTTATTTTTTCCCCTTCCAATGTAGATGTCTTTTATTTATTTTCCTTGCCTTGTTGCATTGGTTAGTTTCCAGTATGATGTAACTATTTCACAAGCACTGAAGAGAATGTATATCCTGCTACTGAATGGAAACATTAGTTAAATACAGTTGGTTGATGATATTGTTCAATTCTTCTATATCCTTGTTAATTTTCTATTTGTTAGTACTGTTACTGAGAGAAGTATTGAGGCATTTACTGTACACAAAGAATTTTCTGGTCTTTGTCCATGTTTCCTGGGAGACAACCTCTAAATTTAGAATTTCTTGAGTGATAGGAAGTGCCTATGTTATTCATGGTGGGCCCCTGGGACTGTGTCTGGATTTAACCTAATGAGATAACTCAGAATAGGGACTGGCCATGCCAGAAAGATCAGCCAGGTAAATTAGAGACCTGGGGTTTTAAACCAAGTGATATCATCCCATCCTCTGAGCAGGAAAAGCAGTGATGGAGACTGGATTCAATCACATAGCCAATGATTCAGTCATTCCTACCTACATAATGAAACTCTGGGTACCTGAAGCTTGGATGAAGGTCCCTGGTTGGTAATCACACATCAATGCTTTGGGAGGGTAACTTCAGCTGAGGATATGAAACACCATCAGTATGTTACTATAATACTACCACTTACCATTTGGAACCCTTCCAGACCTTACACTAAGTATCTTTATTGGGAATTCCAAAGGTTATAACTTCTGTGGAAAATTTTGCTCTTCATCTATAAAGTCTCTGTTAACTCCAGACTAACTTTACAGTTTGTCAGAATTACATTGGTTTTCAAATATTATTATTATTATTATGTGTGTGTGTGTATATACAGGATAGAACTCAGGGGTGCTTAACTACTGAGTCACATTGCCAGCCCTTTTTACTGTTTGAGACATGAAGTTGCTCAGGACCTCGATAAATTGCTGAGGTTGACCTCAAAATTGCAATCATCCTGCCTCAGCCTCTACCGAGACTCTGGTAGGTTACAGACATGTGCCACCTCTCCCAGCTATTGTGGACTTTTGTTTCTTTTGGTCCTCTCAGTTTTTCTTCCATGCATTTTGAATGTTTATGTGTGATCATGTTCATGATTGTCTTCTTGGTGAACCCACCTTTTTATAAATATAGTGTCCCTTTTTCTCCCTGAAAATTTCCTTTGCACTGAATTCTACTTTGTCAATATATAGTAATGCTAGTTTTCTTTTGACTAGCATATTTGCAGTTATCTCTTTTCCTTGAGATTTAACCTCTATCTTTTTTGAAGTAATTTTCTTATACTGAAGATATATTTGGTTTAATCATTTAAAAAAATCCTTTGCGATTACCTTTATGTGCTCAGACTGTATGCATTTCATGTAACTATTGATATATTTGCATTTGGGTCTACTATGGAATTATTTTTGGTTTGCTTCCTGTTTCCCTTTGAGTTAAAGACATTTTACCATTTCATTTTATTTAATCTATGGCTTTTTATTAAATCATATTTTTTGCATAGTTCTTTCAGTGGGTCAGTGGATGGTTGAAGGATTTGAATATACTCATGTTTTCAGTCTATTTAAAATATTTCACCACTTCCAGTGGAATGTAGAAAACTTATTACATAGGTCCCTTTACCTTCCTCCTTTCTTTGAGACCATGTCTTCCTGTGTTACCCAGGGTGACCTTGAACTCCTGGGCTCAAATTATCCTTCTATCTCAGCCCCCTAAAGGAGCTGGGATGCATGTCTTCAACATATTTTGAGAACTCAAGAAATAAATAAATTTTCAACCACATAATTACAACTTGTTGTTATTTCTTTATTCCTGAATGTTTGTTTCCTTACTGTGTCATTTCCCCTCTGTTGGAGGAAGTCCCTATAATAATTGTTTTTAGAGAATGTCTGCTTGGTTATGACTTGTTTGTTTTCTTTGATCAATGTATGGCGTTATTTCATTTTTATTCTTAAAGGTTGTTTTCAATGGATATAGAAGTCTGAGTTGACAATTCTCTCAGCATCTCAGAAATGTGCTACTTCTTGGCCTCCATGATTTCTGATATGAAATCCGGTCATTTGAATCATTGATTCCCTATAGGTAATTAGTTATTTTACTCTGGCTGCTTTCAGTATCACTTTAGTTTTCACCACTTTCATTATCATGTATCTGGGTGTGGATATGAGCTTGATTCCAAAGATTTCTCAAAAATTTGCCAAGTTTCTAGTTAATATTTCTTCAAATTTATTTCCAGCACCTTTCTCCTCTTTTTGAAACTCTGTTGGTATAATTTTAGATCATTTATTACTGCCCACAGGTTCATGGTTTTGGATTTTTTTCCCCCAATCTTTTTCTCTATTGTTCAGATTAGATAAGCTGTACTGGTTTATCTTACTTTTCACTAACTTTCCTCCATTCTGAGAGACCATCTAGTGAGATTTAAATTTTGGTTACTGTGTTTTTCAGTTTCCACTTGGATATTTTTTGTACCTTCTTTGCTGAGATTGTGTCCCATCTCCCCTCACCCCCACTGGTTTCAAATGTTCATGATTACTTGCTGGAGCACTTTTTAAATAGCTGCTTTAATCACTTTGTCAGATCATTTCAACATCTGAGACATCTCAGTGCTGGCATCTATTGTCTTTTCCCAAAAGAGTTGAGATTTTCCCATTTCCTGATATGCTAAGGAATTTTGGATTATATTCCTGACATTTTGAATACTGTTATTAAGTTCTAGGTCTTGTTTAAATCTTGTGAAGAATACTAAATTTTTTTGATTCTGAGCAGCCTGGCTAGATTCTAGCCCAACCTACCTTCTATAAGGCTATGATTTCAGAGTCAGTTCAACTTTCAAAACTTTGGCAGTGTTATTTGGGCCTATCCCATGTGAACATCTCCCAGTTTCTAGCCTAGGATCTGGGAGGTGGTATTTCTGTCAGTAAGCTCTCTAAGTCTTTGGTATAATGAATAAGATAAGACCCATGTGTAGCTTATAGCTGGGGTGAACCCAGGAATTCATAAACAACTTAATGGGATCAATTTTCTGTGGCAGATCCCTTCCTTTCTGTAATTTTCCCAATACTTTCTGGTTCCTTTTATTTGTTCTTTGGCAAGAAGACTGAGGCTGTAGTTACCCTGAGTACTTTTGCCACTGTGTTTGTATCCAAGGACACATGGATGGAGGACAGAGAGGAAAAACAATGGGGATTGGCTCCACACTCTTAGAAACATAACTACTGAAGAAAGGGTCCTTGGTCTCAGAGTTCGCTTTTGTAGATTCCCACTGCCAATAGTCAATAGTGTCACTACCACTGGACTGCTTGAAAGGTGGGATGTAAAACAGAAAAGGAAAATGAAACAAAAGGGTTTCTGCACTCTCCTTGAATATTAGGATTTCCCTTTCTAATCCTTGAGCTAGATCTAGAGGATTTCTGGCACTCTCTAAATGCTAGTTCCCAACGTGCTGAGTTCAAGGTGCAAGACAACAGTGCGGGGAGATGATAGAACTGTCACTGTGTCAATATTACTTCAAAGTCTTGTCTTCCCCAATCTACCTGCTACCATTTTCTTTTCCAAGACCTTGAGCAGCTACTTATGTGTTAACAGCAGCAGACCCACAATGTAATGCTCTTACTCATCTTATCTGGAACCAGCCCAACTAGTATGTGGGTATGAGAGCACATGCCTGTAATCCTAGCTACTCAGGAGGCTGAGGCAGGATGATCACAAATTTGAGGCCAACCTGTACAACTTAGTGAAACCCTGCCTCAGAATAAAAATAAAATGGGCAGAGGATCACTGGCAGAGAGCTTGCCAAGCACACATGAGGCCCTAGGTTGGATCACCAGCACTAAAACAAAACAAAAAAAAGAGCAAAAATCCTCATGAGAAAACTTAAAGAGCTGGTTACTTATATTCTTTTTTTCTCCTCAAAAATAGTCATCCTAAAAATAACTATAATAGCTACAGTTTATTGATCTTTACTATGTTCCAGGCACTGTGCTAAAATCTTAAAATGGATCATGCCATTAATCCTCATAAAGTCAAGGAGAAAGGTACTGTTGTTAGCTCAGTTTCCAGAGAAGAAAATGAACACTTAGAGAAGTTATCTTGTGCAGAACAGAGGAAACAGTGGAGCCAAGATCATAACTTGGGCAGTTTAGCTTGAAACCTCTGCTCTCGGCCACCTATAAGCCACAAGGACTCAGAGAACTCAAACACTAGTCTCTCCCTTTCAGGTTTGTCTCTATAAAGTGGTGTTAAAGTGAAAGCTGTAAATGAGGGGGGAAAAAGCCAAGCTCCACCACTGCTCCATTAATTCCGAGGGGAAAAACCTAAAGTCTAAAAACCCCTATATTATTTGATATTATTTTTCTAATTCAAGAGAATAAGCCAGCCATCAACATACAGCTTCGAAAAGTCATGTAATAAAAAAGTACTGAGAAAAATAACAAAAAATACTTTCAGTATCATTAGGCTCACTTTAGACTAAATGAATACAGTATACCCTAGTCAAGAAATCAATAATTTTTGAGAAGCTAAAAACTTTAACAAAAACATGAATCTACATCATGCTTTTTATTTACTGACCTATCTAAAACAATGCAAAATTCTTATGGCAAATAGAACTTTCCATACTAAAATGTTGTTCAACATGACAAATTTCTACAAAAAAAAAAATAAAAAAATAAAAAAATATATATATACATATATATATTTATAAATGTGGCACCTTCACGTCACTCTTAAGGAATCAATATATGAACATTACATTTAGATGGTAAAATTAAATTACAAATATAGAATAAATATGAAATAATATCATACTTCTGGTTTACTAGAAAACATAACAGTTGTGACAGTTACACTTAACAGCTTAGGTAAGAAAAGAAAATGGTCAGGGAAATCATGGAGGTATGCAAAGATTTAACAGTTAATATAATCCTTAGCCCTTCTGAGAAATATACATGGAAAATATGTAGCAAATATTCTGTAATATGGAGGTTCCAGTGCATTACAGTGATTATTATTCTGTTCATGTATACAAATAACTGCTGTTGTTTTTGATCACAAAGTTGCTTAACAAGCTGATACTGATACCATAAATCCGTTAGGTTACAAAATGTAGTTTAGCTAGGGTGTGGTGATGCACGCCTGTAATCCCAGCAACTCAGGAGGCTGAGACAGGAGGATTGCAAATTCAGAGCCAACCTCAGCGATTTAGCATGACCCTGTCTCAAAATAAAACATAAAAAAAAAAAGGACTGGGGATGTGGTTCAGTGATTAAGCACCACTGGGTTCAGTCTCTGATACCAAAAAAAAAAAAAAAAAAAAAAAAAAGAAAAGAAAAAGTAGTTTAAATTGGAAAAGCTTAAGGTAAAGAATACACGTTATTCTTAGCTACTTTTAGATATAACTGAGACTATATTACTGTACATAATCAGCCATACTATTATGTAGAGTTAATTCCAGTTACTATATATTTATTGGTTATTAACAGCACAAATTTTATGTTCCAAAAGAAATATAATGATCCAGCACAATGTTTACGTTTAATTTTTTCTTAAAGACAGACAAACTAACTTTAAGGAAGAACTGACTTTTCTTGGTATTTCATTTTAAATTACTAATATAAACTTACCAGAGAAATAATTATATATTTTGGCCAACATCAAATAACCTGCAAAAACTTTCTAAGACAGATGCATTTCGTATTTAATTTTCAAAGATAAATAATGGATTTCTAACTGAAAGCATTTACATTCCTAACTCTCTAAAGTAAGCATTAAAAATAAAATACAAAAAATGATCTCTCAGCTTTTGAATAGTTCACTTAGTTACATAAAGTATTTTTTGTCAACTTTCTCAAATTCGAAAGCTATTTACTTCCTAGGAACATGACAAAAAGAGTCTTCATTTCAAACCAGTCAGTCCGTTTCCATGGCAACACTGCGGGATTCCTTGGCTACCATAAGTCGCATTAGTTGACTGTGGAATTTCTCAATCTTCTTTACATCTTGAGCTTGGTCTGTTCTATACACCAAACACTGTCAGAAATTTTAAAATTACACACACATTAACTAAGTAAAACTAGATATTGGCAGTGTGAAAATATGTAACTAGGAAAAATTCTGAACAGTCCTTCCTACTATTGTTTTGCTCTATTCTCCCTATAGCCACAGGAAACTGTACTCAAGTTCACAAATGGCATCCAGCAATTACATCCCTAAGAATGGTATTTTTTGCTGAACCCAGGGGTACTTTACCACTGAGTCACATCCCCAGCTCTTTTTATTTTTTCTTCTGAGATAGGGTCTTGCTAGGTTGCTTAGGACCTTGCTAAAATGCTGAGGCTGGCCTCAAATTTGTGATCCTTCTGCCTCAGCCTCCAGAGTCAGTGGGACTACAGGAGTGTACCACAAAGTCTGGCTTTAAGAATGGAATTTTGGGCTGAGGTTGTGGCTCAGTGGTAGAGCACTTGCCTAGCACATGTGAGACACTGGGTTCGATACTCAGCACCACATTAAAAAATAAATAAAGGCATTGTGTCCATCTACAACTAAAAAAAAAATATATATATATATATATATATATAAATATATATATATATTTTTTTTCCTAAGTTGATGGACAACTTAATCAAACCAACTAAGTTGGTCCAATCTTGATTTTCTGAAGGTATTTATTATCATTTTAAAACCAAACCAAAACCTTAGGTAGATACTTAAGATCAGTTTATCGTTAGTCCTAAAACTATTTGTTCTCAAATCTTCAAAAATATCAACTTTGAGCTGGCAACCTTTTCTCTCATTTTGTAATTAGGTCCATGTTTCCTTAACCCACCTTAAAGGTTCACGAGTTTTATATAACAGAAACTAATGATCCTATACTAGGTCATTAACTTAAATAACTTGGTAATTCAACCTCATCATGCCCAACTGATCTGAATTCATGTAGTTTTTAAAGCACTCACTTAAAAATTTTTTTACCCACACAGTGTACAAATCTGTGTGGAAATCTTGTCATGAGGCCATACTAAGCCAGGTATGATGGTACATGCCTACCGTAAACCCAGAACTTGGGATGCTAAAGCAGAAGGATCCTAAGTGTGAGGCCAGCCTCAGCAACTTAGTGAGCCCCTGTCTCAAAATAAAAAGGACTGGGGATGTAACTCAATGATAAAAACACCTCTGAGTTCAATACCCAGTTCCCAAGAAAGAGAAAATTATAAATCATTGAGGATTAGGAAAAAAATTAATTATGCATACAGGTGATTACAAAAAAAATCAAAGCTATATGGTAATAATGATGAATGAAGTCTAAGACCAAGTTTTTTGATAGAATTGTTAGCTTTTAAAATTAGTGAAGGCAGTGTACAAACTTTTTTTAGTCCCTTCTGGATATTTCTAGATATGGCTTAATCCTCAGTAGTTTTAGGAAAGGGAATAAAAGTTATTTTTCATATTTAAATCCTGTCACAGGAATAAAAAATGTCAAATAAATTATTTCTGACATTGCTTAAAATGGATCCTTAAATTATCCAGTAGCAAAAAGCTATTACTTGGAGATAAAGCCTTTTGTATTAAAATTTATTCTGCATTTCCCTACCCATTTTAAAAACAGGACATATCTATTTCTTTTCAGCAGGTACATCTAACCACTCTGGGACAAACTTTTTCTTGATGTGGAATGCTCAAGATTCAAGAATACATTTATTTAGATCTAACAAGTCACAAGCACTAATGCTAGTTACTTTCACACATTTTGTTTGCTTTCCACAATATCACAACCAGATAAACAGACTATAAAGTAGGCATTTTATAGATGAAGAAACTGAGATCTAGAGGGAAAATTTTTCCAGGACCAAAATGCTAATAAGTGGTTAAGCTAAGATTCAGATCTCTTGAATCTACTCTAGCACATATCACCGCAATTTTTTCTTCCTTTTCCACATTTTTAGCGACTCCACCAGATTCAATTGGTCCTTAGAAAACATGATAATCATTAAAAGGTCTGACTTCATGCAACCTTATAATGGAACCCCAAACACAAATATGGTATATGACCAAAAGTGATTTTGTAGAAGAATTAATCATTTTAAAAAATGTTTACTGAATGCTCTCTAGATCAAGATAGACTAAGGGAAAAAAAATATTAATAGGGTAAAAAAAGATAGACTAAGGGTAAGAATACAGGTAAAAATATTACTCATCTACCTCTATTGTCTTGAAACAAGAAGTCTAGTAAAAAGATAATTGTGGCCAGGTGCAGTGGCCCACACCTGTAAGGCAGGAGGATCATGAGTTCAAAGCCAGACTCAGCAAAAGCAAGTTGCTAAGCAACTCAGAGACCCTGTCTCTAAATAAAATACAAAATAGGGGATGTGGCTCAATGGTTGAGTGCCACTGAGTTCAATTACTGGTACCCACCCCCCAATCCCAAAAAAAGATAACTGTGATACAGCACAAGAGAAGCCAAAAAAGATATGTAAGAGATGAAGCAATTCTCATGAGTTTGGTTTTGAAAGATGATTAGCCTTGCCACAATGGGAGTAGGGGTAGGATTCAATATTGCAAAGGAGGAAACAAAATGTTCAAAGGCAGAGGTCTAAGCACAGTATGTTAAAGGAGCACTTAAGTAATACAGAAAAGAGGATGGGGGATATGACAAATTGAAGAAAGAAAGAAAAATAGATTCTGGCAGCAGTACAGGATGAACAAAAACAGAAAGGATACAGTTGGAAGGCTATTCTAATAGGTCAGACAAGTGATACAATCCTAAACATAGAAAGGAAGTGCCAAGATAGAAAGTCTGTAACAGGAAACGTGAGGAAGGAGCTTGAATCATTAACTCCAAATGCCTAGTAAAGTGTATGTATGACTGATCAGGGGATCAAAACAGGTCTTTTGGGCTGGGGTTGTGGCTCAGTGGTAGAGGGCTTGCCTAGCATGTGTGAGGCACTGGGTTCAATTCCCAGCACCACATAAAAAAACTAAATAAACAAAATAAAGGTATTATGTCCATCTACAACTAAAAATACTACAAAAAACAAAACAAAACAAAGAAAAAAAAAAGGTCTTTCAAATAAACACATTGTGGACAGCGGAATGAGGGAAATGATTTCAAGGTTTCCGACCAAGTGGGTGACAACGCAACTCAATAGGAAGAGAGAAGGAGCTCGACAGAGAAGAGCTGATGAGCTCTACTCTGGAGAGACTTACTTTGAACAGTATGTGAGGTAAAGACACTTAAGAGTTAAGTCAGGGCATCAGAAGAAAAACAGGAATTAAACATACAAATTTGCAAGGAGACACAGATATAATCACTTTGGACTCAACTGAAAGGATTGCTCCAGATGTCATAATATGAATGACAACCGAGGACATTCATTCCTAGGGAAACAAATATTTATGGGGACACATGGAAGAAACAATCAGCAAAGAATGAGACGGAAACAAAGAAAGCCAAGATAAAATTAGCCACAAGTGTCGAAATAATAATTTCCACGAGAGCACTCTTTGTATTAAAATTAGCAAAGAGATCAGGCAAAATATGAAGTCATGATACTACTGGGCTTGAAAATTAAGATGCTGCTGCTGGGCTCTCACCAAGAATGGTGTGACTGGTATAAATCAGATGACAGAGCGCCAAGGAAGGAATGGGATGTGAGGAAGTAACGAGAGTGAGCACATCGAGAAAGAAGGGAGAGGGGCTGGGGTTGTGGCTCAGTGGTAAAGCACTTGCCTAGCACCTGTGAGGCACTGGGTTTGATCCTCAGCACCACATAAAAATAAACAAATACAATGAAGGCACTGTGTCCATCTATAACCAAAAATATGTATTAAAAAAAAAGAAGAGAGATACAATAACAAAGCCTATAACTTGTGTTCAAATACACTGTTTACTACTACTTCTTTTATTTTTTATGGTGCTGTGGACTAAACCCGGGCCCTCATGCATGCTAGGCAAGTGCTCTACCATTGAGCTATATCCCCAGTTCCCTCATTTATTTCTCACACACACAAAAATTAAATCTTTCCTCTCTCATATCAATTTTGGTCTCTATATTCCTTTTGCTTAAGGTGCAGAGAAAACAACTGTTAAGCCACACCTGAAATGTTGCAATAATGAAGCAAGTTAAATTATTTCTTGACGGTCTATAAAGTAGTAGGTCTAAAATGAGGCTCATCATTTTGGAATGAAAGGCAAATAAGCATCCTAATGGGGAATCTGCATAAATTCTATATAAATAATTTCAAGTAATCAACTCAAACAAATCTGAAAGTATGCAACAAATAAAAATGTATACTTACAACTAAATCATCTGTTACTTTAATACACAAACTCCCATCAGAATGCCTATATTTGAGAACAACACGTGCCTGAAATAAAAACACAAATTTAGAAACAGTAAAGACAGATGTCATTTCTCATAAATAATTTAGTCTTCAGGTAGGCTGAAACAGATCCTTTTAGAATAAACACCCAAAACATCTAAAGGCATCTTTACTGTAATCTTATCATTACTGAAATTGAGTTAAAAGAAAAAAAAAAAAAAAGAAGTCATTTTGGTTCATTCCTTGTGCTGCACTTTAAATACTTAAAAAAAAAAAAAAAGTTGGTTATTTTATTTGCAGCCAAATGAAGAAATGAACTAAATGCATTTGAAGAAATGTACTAAAAACTCCCAAAGCATATTCATATTCAGGGAAATGTCTATGAGACTATAAGATAGTTTGGCATTTTTTTCCCAGTGAGAACATATACCAGCAGCATGCCCAGCAATAGAGAAATAACAAGAAAAGAAAAACAAATGAGCAGAAATGGCTAGGTAATAAGTCCAATTCCAGGGCTGGAGATGTAGCTCAGTGGTAGAGCATTTGCCTAGTATGCCTGAAGCCCTGGGTTTAATCCCCAGCACCACAAAAATAAAAACAAACAAAAAGCTCAAATATATTTTTCAAGGAAAGAGCATACAGGGCTGGACACAGTTTCTACCTTTCCATGGCTGTCAGGAGGTAGATTCAGACTGAAGTGTTCAGCAAAATTATATATCTTTATTATGAAGATATATGATGAGTATCACCTAAAAACATAATTCTGCCTTGAAAGAAGTCTTTTATCAACAATTTTTCCAAAATCCGAAATTAGTCCTATATTGAGTGCCATGCTACATTTTATTGTTCAGTATTCTAATTAAGCAGCCAAGATATCATTCAGATATTAGCATATTCCTCTAAGACAATATCCAATAACTTCCAACTTCTGTGAACTTTTTTTTGTTGGAAAAAAAAGTTTTTGGATGGAAGCTTGATCAGCAGTCAGTTTTTTTGCTGTCCATTATCAGTAACTCTTATTTAGCTAGCTGTTTCAAAAACTGCTAAGACTCCACAAGCCAAAACAGGAACATAATTTTAAAATGGTTATAATATAGCACAAGAAGTGTCAACACAATTCTGGAAACTAAAAGGGGCTAATAATACAGCTATAATTTTTCTCATTATGCTCTCTGTACTCCTGGAATTGCAAAAAAAAAAAAAAAGCTATATCTCTTGGAGATCTGTCTTGGTGAGGGAGAAGGAACTCACCCAGTATTTAAGGAGAGAGAAGTAATAATAACTAGAATATGTGTGAAATATGTGTGAAATACCTGATCTATTTACTGAACTAAACTGTTTTATATACTTTTAAAAATTTATTCTCTAAAAACAAAAGAAACCAAAATTTAAAAATATACTAAGTATGACAACTATATAAAGTGTTAACTCTTAGTTAAAAGAATACTCACAGGGCTGGGGATATAGCTCAGTTGGTAGAGTGCTTCCCTAACATGCATAAGGCCCTGGGTTCAATCCCCAGCACCACAAAAAATAAAACAAAACAAACAAAAAAGCAGTGAGTATTCTTTAATACCCACTGGCTTCACTAGAAGAAATGAGAATTACAGCCTATGATGCTGTAAGATAGGGGTCCATTTTTAGCTTAGGGGGCATCTGAGACACTGTGTGAGGTGCCAGGAAAGGAGAAAGGGAAAAAAGTCAAGATTTTTGCCCTCTTAGGAACTTTAAATTCAACCAACCGAAATAACCAAAGCATAAGACAGAGTTAATTAAGTCCTATAAAGGAATATATAGGTAAAACACTAAAAAGAGAGAGAAAACAATTTATACTGGAACAAGGGAAAGAGCCACCTCTTTTATGAGGTATCCTTGAAAATATGTTATGGTTGGATATGAGATGCCCCCCTAAAAGCTCACATGTTAACGCAGGAACATTCAGAAGTGAAATAATTAGGTTATGAGGGCTGTCACCTAAATAAGGAGATTAATCCATTTGCTGGATTAATAATTTGAATGGATTACTGGGTAGTAATTGTAGGCAGGCAGGATGGGACTAGAGGAAGCAGGTCACTAGGGGCACACCCTTGGGAATTATATTTTGTCTCTGGTTACTCACTCTCTGCTCTGCTTCCATGCTGCCCTGGGCTAAGCAGCTTTCTGCAACACACCCTTCACCACGATCTTCTGCCTCACTTCAGGACCAAAGCAATGGAGTCAACCAACCATGGACTGAGACCTTGGAAAGAGCAAGTCAAAAAAAACCTTTCCTTGTCTAAGTTGTTCTTGTTAGGTATTTTGGTCAGTGACAAAATACTGATTAAAATAAAAATGCATGTTTTTTCCTCTAAGGAAGAACGTTGGAGAAAGAATAAGTATTGTGAACAATGATTTGATAAATTCTGTAGTTTCATTGAGTCTATAATTGAAGATGGTGGAAATGGAGGGGAGACAATCCCTGACTGGAAAGAGGGTCAGACAGGGACTGGGAGTTGGGACTTTATTCATTAATCAATGAAGTTTTTAAAGCAGGAAACAATTCAATTTTTTTTTTTTTTAAGACAGCTGTAGCAAGAGTGTGAAGCAGAGACTAAAAAGGCAGACAGAGTAACTAAGAAGTTATTATATAGTCCATCAGTAATACCATTTTCAATTAGAGCCATGTAAGTGAGAGTAGTAAAAGATAACAGATATAATCACCAGTCTAAATGTGCTGGGGTGAGAAGACAAAGAGATTTTGGAAAACGGATTCCAGGGTCCTGACAAAATTTCTTTTTTCTTTTCTTTTCTTTCTTTTTTTTTTTTTAGTACCAGGAATTGAACCCAGAGGCACTTAACCACTGAGCCACATCCCCAACCCTTTTTATTTTTTGAGACAGGGTCTCCTTAAGTTGCTGAGGCTGGCTTTGAACTTGTGATCCTCCTGCCTCAGCATCCTAAGTTTCTGGGATTACAGGTGCCACTGCACCTGGCCAAATTTTTTTCTTTATCCCTGGTAGGAACAGAATGGACTTGGGGTTCGGAGCCTGAGTCTGTATTTCAGCTTAATCTCTTAAGAGATTAGGCAAACAATTTATGGAATCTAAGACTGTTTATTTATCTGCCTCAATAGATTGCTATTATGGTTTGGATCTTGACTGTATTCCCAGAAACTCATATTTTGGGCAATGCAGCAACAATGATCCATGAAGGCTCTGACCTCATCAGTGGACTCATTCATTTGACAGACTAATAATTTGAATGGCCTACTAGGTGCTAACAATATGCAGGTAGGACATAGCTGGAGGAAGTAGTTCACTGGGGGCCTACTGATCTTGGGGGCTATATCTGTCACTGATTTCTTCTCCTCTGTTTCCTGGCTGCCCTGAGCTAAGCAGCTCTCTTCCACCACACTATTTGCTATGATCTTCTGCCTCACCTCAGAGCAATGGTGTCAGCCTACCATGGACCTGTGAACCTTTGAGCCCAAAATAAACTTTCTCTCTTCTAAATTGTTTTTGTCAGGTATTTTGGACAGAGTAACTCAAAGCTGACTAACACAGTTGCTGCAGTTGTTCAAATAAATTATACATATACATTCCAACTATACATATACATTCTGCTGTTTTTGTTTGTTTTGCAGTAGTGGGGGTTGAAAAACAGGCCTCACCCTTGGTAGGCAAGCACTCTACCACCAAGCCACATCTCCAGTCCTAAACTATACATATATGTAAGATGTCTGTCACTTAGAAGGCACTCAATAAAACTGCTGGTCAAGGGGCTGGCATTGTAGCTCAGTGGTAGAGTGCTTGCCTAGCATGTGTGAAGCACTGGGTTCAATTCTCAGCACCACAAAAGAATAAATAAAGGTATTGTGTCCATCTAAAACAAAAAAAATTTAAAAACAAACAAAAACCCTACTGGTCAAGATTGTTCTCCCTACCTATCCTTTCTATCCAAAAATCAGTTAAAAACCAGTAGAAAGCCATCATGAGAATGCAGAAGTTTTGAGGACACTGAAATTATCCAGTTGGGTGAAGAACTGAAATGTACTTCCTCTTCTCTATTCTATACGTGCTTTTGTTCACAGTGATATTCTCTAATTACTATTTTAATTTTCATTTGCCCTATCATTACCACCACATTCTTGAAATATAGTCCCTCTTGAGGTGTATCTATGTATTCTTTTCAAATATTTTTGGTTTACACAGTGGGTGTTTTTGAACAAAAATCTTGTACTATCTCATGGTATATTGCTTGAATCCAGAGCTGCTGAGGAACGAAGAAACAAATGGCCCTGTGAACAAGGGAAAGGAAAACTACCAAATGGAACAGACAGCACTCACTAGTGTCACAAATAAGTACTTGATTTCAAGTATACCTAATTAATTTTGTTATTTATATCACTTTAGGAACAAAACTAATATTTTATGAAATAAAAAACCATTGTTATATCACTTTAAGAATGGCACTGAAAATGTTTTAGTTTCTTGTTGGTTATCCAGGTTTTTCTATAGGTCTAATGCTATTTTTAATAATAGTATTAGCACATTTTGCTGCCCTATTTAAATGATTCTCACTGTAAACAATATGTAGCATGGGAGTAACTGGTTACCAGCCCAATATATACCTTTAAAACACAGTTGGTGTTATTTACTGATCATTAAAAATCTCACATAGTAAAACCTGAGTCCCGTTTCTTGAGATTAACTGCTTTTCTTTCTTTCTTCTCCAAAGGGTATATTCACATTTATCCACAGTACCCTCCAAAAATACCAGCTCCTTAAGGGATAGGCTGCACCTTTCCTTTGTGTTTCCCACAGAAACTAATCTGACGTGGTGCGGTGGGGAATGAAACCGTTTGCAAACATTTATACATAAGTCCGTTTTCTTGGGAGCGGGCACAAGCATTCTCAAATTCCCAAAAAGGCCACTGACCCTCAAAAGATTAAGAAGTCCCATGATTATGGAGCGTATATCTGCTTCCAAACGAAATTTTCAAGAACACCTGGGCGGTGCCAAAAAGTTATCATCACTGTATTATATATGCGAGGTACCTTTACATCTTGGTGTTATGTGAAATGCGCACCAAGACACCTAACGGACAGGAATCCGGAGCTGCTGAGGCACGAGCCCTAGCCTGAGAGACACGTAAATCAACCAAAGCCACAGGGGAAGTTCAAGGACCGGAAGAGGGGACAGACAGGTTGCACTGTGGGTGAGGAATGAAACGATCCTAACTGATGTCACTATCAGGGCCTCACTGGGCCACTGGGTAAGAGATGATGAGGAGGCGACAGTAGTCACAATTAGATTTGGCGGGGTCCATCTCTGCTCGCTCCCGGCACTTCCTGGGAGTACTAAAGAAGCTCCCGAGGCCGAGAGGACTGCAGGGAAGACTCCCCGATCCGGGGTTGGGACCCGAGGCAGCGGCCCCACTATTTACCTTCATAGGGTCAGCGAGGTAGAGTTTCTCCGCCGCGCGGCTGAACTCCTCCCAGGTCTGGTACTGCGGCATCGTGGCCCGGGATGGATGGGAAAGAGAGACAAGCCTGAGGGACCGGAGGCGGCGCGGCCTGGCCCACCGACCTACCTACAACCAGCGGTCGCTGACCAACGCAGGAGTCCCAGCTGCTCAAAGATGGTGGCGCCTCCTCGCACCAACGCCTTGCTCCGTTGGGCAGCTCCGACCGCGCTCGTCCAATGGGCAAGAGGGATGTTACGAGGGAGGGGGCGGAGCCCCAGGCGTGGCCCGGGGAAGTCAAGAGCCCGGAGATGGATCACAGCGCGCCCTGCAGGACTGGAGGGGCAGCGTCTGCGCGGTTGCCCACTGGGTTGGACTGCCATGATAAAGCCCAGGTTCCTTTAACAAGGATTGAACCACCGCTTAATCACGAGATTGTGATAGGCGCGGGCATACACGCATGGAGATGACACGGTCCAGCCATCACACTCATAGCCTAGTGAAGGAAGGGAGAGACATAACAGGGGTGACACCAAAAACTTTCTATGGTAAACATTTATTTAGGACCAGTGCAGCACAAAAGAATGGTCACATTTGGGTGGGTGGGCGGGGGGGGGGGGGGGGCGGGTAAGCTCATAGAGGTTGACACAAGCTGAACTGGCAGGCAAGGAAGAGGCCTCTTTAGAGCTGCAGCGTACTATTAATATGAATGGTGGGTAGGGGATGTGAGAAGAGAAGCAAGGAGAGGAGCCATATCATTGCATATGCTAGAATAAGAAATTTGAACTTTGTCTATCAGGCAATTGGTGACGTAGGAAGGGACCTTTTAAAAATAAAGTTTATTGAGGTGTATTTGACATACAATAAAACACACAGATTTTAAGTGTACAGTTTCATTCATTTTGACTATTGCAGACCCATTGGTATATACTCACATACCCAGTATCACAATCAAGATGTAGAACATTTTTTCATCTCCAGAAATTTCTCTCAGATGTCCTTACATTCAATTTCCCTACTTCCACTCTGGCTCCCACGAATATGCTCTTTAAAACATTTTTTTTTCTTTAAATTCTTTTGGTACTGAGAATTGAATCCAGGGGCACTTTGCTACTCTGCTACATCCCCAGGCATTATTTATTTATTTATTTTTATTTCGAGACAGGGTCTTTCTAAGTTGATGAGGGTCTGGCTAGGTCCTGAGGTTGGCCTAGAACTTGCAGTCCTCTACCTCAGCCTCTGGAGTTACTAGAATTATAGGCATGCACCACCCTATCCAGGACAGATAGGTTTTCTGCTACTATGGGTTAGTATTTCGTGTTTTATGAAGGACTTTAAGAAGTTTTTTCCCCTTTTTTTATCTTCTTCTTCCTCCTCCTCCTCTTCTTCTGATCCTCTTCTTCGTCCTCCCCTTTCCTCCAGTCTTGATATGTTGCCCCGGCTAGCGCTCAAACATTCTTCCTGCTTCAGCATCCTGAGTATCTGGGACTACAGACAAAGTGCCACCAGGTCTGAGCCATACTTGCATTTTATAGGGCTGCACCTTCATGTTAAGACAGAATTGAAAACCAGGCATGGTGGCGCATGCCTGTTATCCCAGTGGCTCAGGGGGCTGAGGCAGGAGGATCATGAGTTCAAAGCCAGCATCAGCAACTTAGTGAGGTCCTAAGTAACTTAGCAAAATCCTGTCTCTTAATAAAAAGAATTAAAAATGGGCTGGGAATGTAGTTCAGTGGTTAAGCACCCCAGGGTTAAATCTCCAGTACCAAAACAAAAAAAAAAAAAAAAAAAAAAAAAAAAAAGAATTGCAGTGGTGGAAACCTGGAGGCAGGGACACCTCTTAAGATGCTATTGCATAATACGGGCATGAAACATGGATCTGACTTAAGGCACTAATTTAGGAATGGAGAGTTGCAAATTCGAGATTTGCTTAGTGAATGATTGGATGTGGGCTGTGTGGGAAAGGAAGGAGAAGAGAATGACTCCCAGGCAGTGGAGGTGGTGGTGCCATTGACTGATTCAGGGGAAAAGGAAGAACAAGTGTAGGGAATATCATATCAGGGAAGACAATGATTCCATTCTAGACTTGATGAGCATGAAGTTTCTTGGGGACATTCAGATGGAAATGTCTGGTAACTTAGCTGAGCCTCTCAACATGAAAATCCAGAAGAGGTTTGATGTAGAAGTCATCAGCAGATGGATCTCAGTTGCGCTTTCTCAGGGAGCCGATATGCTATAAGAAGACAAACTCTGGGAAATGGTCATATGGACAAAGACTTAGAAGAAATAGAGTCCACCAAAGAGGAAGAGATTATCAAGGAGGTAAAAGGAAATTCAGAATGAGGGATGATGAGAGTTTTGGGAAGGGAGCAATCAGTTGTATCAGATGACAGAGTATAAGTACAATGAAAGCCAAAATGAATCAACTACTTATAGTTATCAGAAGTCATTGGTGACTTGTGCCAAAGGACCCTCAGTAGGGTAGAGTTCAGGGTGGAAAACTCACTCCAGGAGGCTGAAGAGGCTGGGAAGTGATGGAAGCTGCTTTATCCTGCTCCCTACTATCATGAGCAGAAGAGATAAGATGATGGCCAGGAAGGAACACTGAGTTTAAAAACAGTATTTTAAGATAGATAGATCCAGGGCATGTTTATAACATTCAGGGAAGGATACAGAAGATATGGAGAAATTGAGGAAAGCAAGATCTCAAGGATAAACATGAAAAAGAAGACCAAAGACCCAGATGAGTGAAAAGAGGAGCTTCCCCATTGCCTTTGAGGCACTGGGGAAGGAGAAAGAGATGAGTGAATGTATAGATACAGGGGCAAGAAGGTACATTTTCTTTTTCACCCCAAGAGGCATCTTCTGAGATAGGAGGGCAAGAGAGGGTTTAGGAGAAGATTTGGAAAATCCATTGTGAAGAATGAGTAAGGAAGTCAACAAAACCCTCAAAAGCAGTATGTCAACCTGAACTGAAAGTCCTGCTGAAATTGGAGGTTACACTCTGGGCATTTCCCTAATTGGAGTCTCTCTCCAGCACCACCCAAAATGAAAATGGCAGATGTTAGAGATTTTTAGAGTATGTAAGGCAGAAAGACAAAGGGTCAAAAATATTGGCAGCACTGGCAAGGGAGTGGTTGAAATAATAAATCATGGGATGCATGTGAGATAGGTGGTAATTAATCAAAAGAGAAAGGTTAAGGGTTCTGATTTCAAGGAAATTTGAAGTCAATATACTAAGAGAAAGGAACTAAAGAGAGAGATTGGATATGAGGTTTTAACATTTCAGAGGAGCAAGGGTTCCTACTGAGACTTGGTTGTTAGTTGGGTCATCTCCACAAATGTTAAAGTCTCTTATGAATAAGAAAGGAAATAAGATGAAGAAGTCTATGAGCCAAGTGCCCAAATCCTCAGTTAATGAGAATAAGGTGTGTGGTGGGGGTTGGCGTGTGTAGTGGGGGTGGTGGGAGCCATAAGGAACAGAAGTGAGCAGAGGCAGAGGACAGAGCTGGGCAGAAGGACCCTCTGGGAAGAGGAATTTTTGTCTGAAGATAAAACAACAGAAGTTACGACAATGCCAATTTAGCCTTCTGTCACAACAAAGAACATAAGAAAGCAATTTCAATTCAATTCAGGGGAAAAAAAAAAACCTGACGCGCCCACCCAGGCAAAGGCCTGGAGCTGTATTAAGCTCTGCCTTCAGAACTCAAGGCCCAGCAAGGAGGATGATAGTTAAAATCTGGTTTCCATGGTGAAGGTTCCCAACCCTATGAGTTCCAGCATCTCCGGGCTTAGAGTTCAGTCCCAACCCCTGAAAAGGGAGAGAAATAAGATGAGGAAGAAGTTAGGAGACCTGCCCTTGATCATTCAAATGTTTCTAGCTACCCTTGAATGCATTTTTTTAAACTGGGTCATTCCTTTCTAACTGTGGAGACATGGCTTCCAAAAGGCTATCAATTTATCCTTTATAAATTGCTCACACAGGCACCATATCAGAAAAAGAAAAATTCCTTTCATTCCCATCCAGGAAAAGTAGAGCTTCTGTGCCCTTTGCAGTTACTCTTTCTGCTTCGTTTCCATTTGAGACTTAAAGCAACTCTGCCAGGGTGGTTCTTATCACAATTCCAAAAATCTGAAAAGCTCTAGAAAACAAAAGTACCTCAGTAACTCCTTTGGTAGAAAACTTGTCTTGGTCTCAACTAAGGTTGCTTAAAGTCCTTTGATGGCGTTGTTTGATTACAGAATAGAACCCAGATTCTGTTGCTGGTGTTGTGTCATACATGGTATGTGTACCATACTACCTTTCCAGAATCCAACATATTATGTACTCTGGGACACATGTTGCTCCGAGGATTTTATTTTAAAATACATTTATTAGTTTTGGTACTGGGTATTGAACTCAGCAGCACTTTACCACTGAACTACATCCCAGCCCTTTTTATTTTTTATTTTGAAACAGGGTTTTGTTAAGTTGCTTATGGCCTCACTAAGTTGCTGAGGTTGACCTCAATTTTATGATCCTCCCCCCTCATCTCCCAAGTCACTGGCATTACAGCTGTGTACCACCGAGGCCTGCCAGTCCCATGGAATTTGGATAAGGAACCTTGCAACTCTCCTTTACATGAGATGAGGAAACCAAGTCTGAGAAATTGTACTATTCAGATTGACATGGACGTTGCTCTTGATTGTCCAGCAAATGGCAAACCAGCAGATGTGAGATGTGAGATCACAACAGGAAGTGAGATGATTAATTTTGATTTTTGGAAAATGTAACCATTGGTGATACAGAAGCTAGATAGCCCTCATTCCCTGTGTTCGTTTCTTCCTGTGATCGTCTTTGTGTCTTTACCTCCTGTGATTGTCTTTGTGTCTTTGCCTCCTATTCAATTCCATTCTCACGAGAGTCTGGCTTCTGCTGTATCCACTCCATCTCCATCCAAAGCTGGTTTCAGGCGTCACCAGCTGACCTTGATATGCACACATCTAGCATATACCTCTCAGTCTTTTCTTGAGGTCATTCAGCTGCATTTGAGGCACTGGCCACTCTCTTGTCCCTAAATTTCCCATGCCCTTGAGTTATTTGGACCCCATTCTGCCTTACTTATCCTCTTGCCCATGTCTGGGCGCCTCTGCCTCTCTGATCCTTCAGCACTGGGATTCCAAGATATCAGACTTTGCTTTTCACTATCTCAAGTTATCCCTAAGTGACACCATGGAGTTTTAACTACCACATCTATGCTATAGGATGGCCGGATTTGTTCTTAGTTGAGACCTCTTTCCTGAGTTTCAGACTCATATGTCCAAATGCCTGTCAGGTCCTGGGCTAACCTCAGAGTTGCATTTTTGGAGAACAAAATAATATATAAGCAATAAATATGAAACCTCCTTTCTTAAAACTTATTTTTACTATTGGTAAATTATTAGCCACTATATTTGACCTTCAGGAATTCAATAACTATGTATCACAAACCTTTTACAGGGAAGTCATTGTGTTGGGCCAAGTATTTTACAAGCTAATAAGGTCAGAAGCAGAGACAATAAGACAAGTTCACAAATATCTATAACTGAAGACAGAAAGCATGTCACAGCAAGGGAGAGAGCAGTCTAATCCCTGAGATTTGACAGTACCTGTGTTTGCTTTCCCTTTCATTTATCTTCAGTTCCAGATCTTTCACCAAAAGCCTGCAGAGTCAGGCCGAAGGAGGAAGTGTGACTTCCTCTTAAGATGGGAGGTCTGTAGCTCAGTGGTAGAGAGCTTACCTAGCATGCATAAGGCACTGGGTTCCATCCCCAGTACTGCAAAAGATTATTATTATATTTTTAAATTGAGAGGAATGACTGGTTTTGAACTCTTCTGCTTGAATTTTTTGTCTCCCTTTGTTTGACTGGGTTGTCTTCTAAAAATAACTCCATAGCTGTTCCAGACTAAGAACAGGTGTAGGTCCTTATATGGATTCTTCCATTACTGATCATAATAATAGTCTGAAGTAGGGCTGGCATGCCAGGAATGTGTGTCATTATGTTTATTTTCTCACATTCAATATTTATCAAACCCAATATATGCCAGGAGTCAAAGAAGACCTTGTTCTTCTTGTACCTTCCCAGGTTTCATGGATTCAATGTAAGGCAGTTAGGGTAAAACAAACCTGGTAAGAGAAGCCAACCAGAAACCGGTCTGCCCAGGAGTTGTGTCCCAAATAGGGAGGAAAGGAAACCTGAATACTCACAGTAAGGCAGGTTTTGGGGCAGCTTTGGCTGTGTCCAGCTGAGGGCAGTAGTGTGCAGATAGTCATGGAGACTATCTCTGAGGGCACAGGAAGGGTGAGGCAGGGATTCAACACATACCCAGCTCAGCTGGGAAGGTGTTGGTGCTTGTGGTTACTTTTTGCTCAACCTCAACACTTCCCTGAGACAGCCTTGGCTTGTTATTTGATTGCCAACTCTATTTCCAATTGAGTTGAATTTATTCATTACTTATTGAACACCTATCCTGGATCTGTCAACCTAGTAGATGCGCTACAGCAAATCCACAGCTGTGCACCAGAAACTCCCAAGCTAATGAGTACAGAGGAGGATGCAGGGTCAGACACATAAACAAAGCATCAAAACTGAAGGCAGAAACAAGCATTGATGGACATAACCCTGGCACAGTACACTGGGGCTCCAAAGAGCTCCGAGTATCTTCTGCCTTGGGAGAGTCAGGAGGTAAACCATTCACAAGATAGAACAGTGTCAAGTTTTGCTGTGTATATGAAGTGACAAAAAAAAAAAAAAAAAAAAAAAAAACCCAAAAAGCATTTTCCTTTGCGAATCTGTGGGAGTAGTCCAATGCTGACCCTAAGATCTACATTCAGTACTTTCCTGGATTATTATTATTTTAATTTCTTGAGTGATGAGGTCTTCACACATGCTGGGCAAGTGCCCTACCACTGAACTACACCACCAGTCCTATTCTGATCAGAATCCTGGAAATGTGTAGAAAACCTAAATATTGCCTGGCTGCTGAGGGCTGGAAAGGTAGGGAGGGAGGAGCAAAGGTAGGGAAAGAAGTTCACCTGAGAAACAAAGTCTCTCAGGGGAGCCAATCACAGGGGCCTGGGGAATAAAGACTGTGCTAGCACAGTCATGCCACCCCACTTCAAAGGTACCCCCAGGGGCATCTCACAGATCCTGGAAGCTGCCCTCTCTGTCCCTGTTGCACCCCACTTCAAGAATGCTGACATTTCCATAGTTTGGGCAGGTAATGATCCCTTTAAGTGAAACAGACTTCAAACAAAACCAACACACCTCAAAATCCAACAGGAGGCAAAGTCTGTTTTTTCCCCAAGGGTGTTGAGCGAGAACAGGCTCCCATTAAACCTTGTGTGTCAGAAAGGCCACCCTCAGTGCTGCCTCCTCCAGGGGAAGCTGGGTCAGGCCAGGTCACACACTGCCCAACCTCTGTGGCTGGCTGTTTGAGAGACCTGAGGCCGAAGTCAGGGGCACTGAGATTCCCAAGGCCCCGGGCTTGTCAGTTTCATCTGAAACTGATTAAAATGAAATGCGAACCCAAGTAGCTGGAAGAAAAGGTCAGAATTTTACCCCCGCCTGCTCCCCTCTGTCCCACCCTCCTTCCTCCTCGGCACACTGCTCTCTGGCTTGGGTCCCATCAGGGCTCCGGTTTCCCCTTCACCCAGGCAGCTCCGCACTGCCCAGAAATTCCGCAGAATGGCCCTATTGTAGAGCAGGCAAACTCAAATAGCAGCATTTTCTCTCCCCTGCCTTAGGGAGATTCACTTAAAACCCCAAAGTCCCACATGTGGATGACAATGGAAGTTGTTGTTGCAAATTAGTGATCCTGGAACAGATGAGAGGCAGGTAGTCGGAAAGCAGCCAGTGTGGTGGGATGGGCCGTGGAGAGCACAGTTACACAGTCATTCCATTAACCCAACTAGCAAACTCTGGCAGGAATTCTGTCCACTGCCAAGGAAGCACAAGGTAGGGAAGGTGGGAAGGGGCGGGGGCAAAGAACTGGTGTGTAGTACGGGGAGGTGATGGGGGAGGGAGGGATTGCTGCTGGCCAATGTTATTTTTATCATTTTTTAAATGTTCTGCTTTTTTTTTTTTGTTTTTAAATCAGGCCCTGGAGCATTTGGATGAACAGTGTTTGCATTAATTAATAAATCAGATGACATCTCTACTCAGCAGCAGGCTCTGTCATGGAAACCCTCTGGGTGGCCTGGGGAATGGTGACAGTGGAATCTTGATTGATCACAGTTGTCACATCATCGGTCATTCAGTCAATCATCACTTCCCCAGGTCTATCTTAGGTAGACCTCAAGGACTCACTTGGGTTCGGTTTTGTTTTGGGGGGGTGGGAAATGCGGGAAGACACAGCATTAATAAGGCAACATCTGTATGCAGAAGTGGCTCTTTTAAGTACTGTTTATAATCAAGTTCCAGAATTTTGCTGAACCTCTGCTCAAGTTAACTGGGACAGGTTAAGTGGGGATGGGAATCAGGAAAAGCTGCAGAGAGGAGCGGGATTTTAGAAAGTTCAGATTATACCAGATACAAAGAGAGTGTTCTCAAAGACACAGAAGACAGGCTCTTTTGGGGGTGAGTGTTGGGGATACAGGGAATATGGTGATGACCTTAGTGGCAGAGATACCTACAATGACCAATCGGGAAAGAAGGCTCTCGAGTGGGCAATGAGGACTAGAAACATAGCGAGGGAGGTCCTCCCACCTCCCTGTCACAGCTTTATGTTTTTAGAGGCCACAAAGTTGGAAACTGGCCTGGGAGTTTAGTGTGGCAACTGGGACTGCAGGAACCCTGACAACCACAGCATTCATTGCAGTCAGTAAAGAGAAAAGTTTAAAAGCTACCACAGCTCAGCACCCTGGGTGACTGTGGAAGGGCAGATGGAGAAGATAAGCCCAGAGAGGGAGGACTGAAATGATGAGCCATTAGGTGCCTGCCCTGGATCCTTCCTCACCCAGACCTGGGAGCCCTGGTCCCCCAGCTTCTTCAGCCTCCCCTGCCACCATGAATGGTCCCCTCCACCCAATTTCCCTCCTTTGCATTTACTCCTTTCTCACTTCACCCAGCCTCTTAGCCACTGTGAGAAAGAACAATCACAAAATATGCAGAGCTTTTGTCTTCAGAACAGATGACCTATTGTTCTGTGTCTCTTGTGTTTGACCAGTTGCAAACATAGTGTGTCTGGTTGTCATCTGCTAAAATCACTACCCTTATCACCTGTCTTCAGGGTGCAGGGGCTGGGAGGGCAGGCATTGACCTTTGTAACATAATATCTCAGACAGGATCATGTAGACAATCCTGCTCAGGAAATATTTGTCAGTAACCAGGATGACAATATACGGAGAAACTACCCCCACAAGTGTTTTAAGGAAAACATTCTTTTTAAACTACTGACCATGGAATTTCTGTACTCCCAGAGATATTGGCCCAGGCATATGCGTTGTGTCTATGGAACTATCTATGTCCAGGAGTGAAGTTTGGGAAACATGTCCAGCTTGGTTTTTGGGTATAGGTCACCAGTACCCTCACGGGCACACCTTCCTTTTCCCGGTCCTTTGAATCCAGGCCTCCCTTGGCACAAGGCGAGGATCTAGTCTGTGCATGAACCACGGGTATCCTATACCTCCTCTGCTCCCAATCACACAATGACTGCCTGTTCTCAAGGTACAACCCAAAGTCACGCCAGCTTCTTCTCAGATTTCATAACTGCCCTCGAATTACATCTGACCCTTCTTCCCCTGGGGCTTCAAGGTTGGAGGCCAAGCGGATGGCCACAGAGCTACATCCCCAGCCCAGCTCTGGGATTTTATATTTAAACAGACCATCTTCCCTGGCTTCCCTCTGACTAGCAAACCATGCATTTATTCAGAAAAATAGTTACTGCCAGGAGCGGTGGCCCATGCCTATAATCCCAGTGGCTCAGGAGACTGAGGCAGGAGGATGGCAAGTTCAAAGTCAGCCTCAGCAATTTAGTGAGGCCCTAAGAAACTCAGCGACCCTGTCTTTAAATAAAATATGAAAAAGGACTGGGGATGTGGTTCAGTGTTTAAGCACCCTGGGGTTAATCCCTGGTACAAAAAGTAAAAAAATTTAAAAGGTAGTTACTAAGCAGATACTATGTGCTAGACATACATACCTCTTAGGGCTTGGGAATAAGGAAGGACTTGGGAATAAGGACTCACAGAGAAGCAAGTAAAAGCAAGTATAGTCAGGGAACAAGGGCCCCTTTTCCCACTCCCTGCTCGTACAAGTCCAGGCTCCTGAGGCCACTGGGGTTTGGAGACTGACTCAGTCTTGTGTGAGTCAGAAGAGCCTTGGCAGTTCAGGTCATTTTTCAGGAGTGAGCTATCTCTTATCCCAGGTGGGAGAGACTAAACAGATCTCAGGCTCACCTGTGGGTAAAGAACTACTTGGAAAATGCTAAGTGGTACAGATTAGCACTTGGCGTCCTAGAAACCCCCAGCCTCCCTTGTGAGTTCCGGGCTCATCTCCTAGCTCTGCTCAGTAGTGAGACCCAGGCTCAGGTCTGAGCAAGCCTTGACAGAAATGGCCATGAAGCTCTCCCTGACCTTGAAATTCCCACTACAAGCACAAACAGGCCTTTAAAAAGCTTCCTAACTTCCTGGGGTAGGGTGGCGGGGATGAAGGTTAGTGCGTTGATTGCTGTTGTGTCATTTTCTGGTACAATTCCAGGTGGCTGGCGCCACCACCTCTCCTCCATGCAGATGCTGAGGCCAATGAGGCTCAAGGGGGAGAGTTGCTTTGAAGCAGCCGGCGTTGACCTCCTGTGCCCTGTCTTGGTGTTGGGAAGCCTTACAGCTGCTCTCGGCTACAGAGCCTTCCCCTCGCTGACTTGAGAGTTTTTGGATCAGAGTATTGGTGAAGCAGAGTTTTGGCAAGAGCCTTGACAGTTACTGCCAGGAAAGAGGCTGAAGGAAGATAATTAGACCTGGTAATTGGTTGCTTTTTCTTTTTTTTTTTTTAACAGGCAATAGTGACTGTGGCTGGGAGCAGAAGACACCAGAAAGTTGTCCTCCAGAACCAACACTGAACCATTCTAGAGTACAGTGCTGGCTCCTAGCTGGTGTGGCATGTGAAAAGGTTCTTGAAGCCCACGCTGCCTGAAAGCAATGTAGGTTTATCACCCATGTCGTGTACAGAGACCAGGCGTCTTAAAACTGTGACTCCAGAGGCAACCTTCAGATGGAGTTACCCAAGTCTACCTCCTCCAGAGAGATTTGATGGAGCCTATTGCAGGGGACTTCATTAAAGGCTTTTGTTTCTTGGTGCATCTGACTCATCATTTCCCTGAGATAAGTTTGCTTTTGGATAGTGTCCAGGCCCCCATCCCTCCAGTTGGCTATTTCACACGACCAGATGGCTCATATTAGATCTCAATTTGCAACTCGCCACCCTTTGTGGGCATGTGCTCTGGATTCATCCCAACCTGAGCAGCTGATTCACTCGGCTGATCGGGGAAGTCCTCACCATTTAATTCCACCTCAGCACAGAAGCTGTGAGTTGGATTTCCAGTTTCTGCAGGATGCCTACTGATCCAAACCCTGATCTGAAGTATAGCCCAGAACCTGAAGGCAGAGCTCAGATGGGGTCTCTGGGAGCTCAGTCCTCAAGAGCTGTTGCTGCCTTTAGGAGAGTCAGTCACTCAAAGTCCATCAAACGATGAATTAAGTTAGAATCAAGAATCTCTTCCTGTGGCTTATTTAATATCTTGGATAAAAGCAGAAGAAAGACAAACTCTGGTATTTTAATCTTTTTTTTTTTTTTTTTGCAGTGCTGGGTATTGAACCCAGTGCTTCGTGCATGCTAGGTAAGCACTCTGCTTCTGAAGTACACCCCTAGCCCAGCTCTGGGATTTGGTATTTAAACATATGGCCTTCCCTAGAGTTCCTCATGACCAGTTATCCATGCATTTATTCCAAAGATAGTTACTAAGCACATATCATGTTCCAGACATAGTGCTTAGGGCTTGGAATATGGATAAAAAGTTCCTGCCTTTGAGGGACTTACTGATCTCTGAGAGAGGTAGGAACTTACAGTGAAGTAAGTGAAAGCCAGTGCAGTAGAGTGACCAAGGACCCAGACTCAGGATTCAGACTGCTGGGTTCATATTCCTGCTTTGCACTTACAAGCAATATACCTTTGGGCAAATTTTCTAACCCTATGTATATCAGTTTCCTCATCTGTAGAATGGAAATAATACTGCTAACTACTTTAGTGTTTTATGAGGATCAAATTAGTTAATGAATTCAAAGTGCTCAGAACCATGCCTGTGAATAGTGAGGACATTAGAAAAACTTGGTATTGCTAGGCATACTAACTTCTAACTTAGTTTATCCTTTGATGGACTTTGAGTTACTGACTCCCCTAAAGGCAGCAACAGCTCTTGAGGACCTTTTAAAGAGCTCCCAGAGCCTATAATCCCAGCAATTCAGGTGAAAGAGGCAGGAGAATTGCAGGTTCCAGGCCAGTCTCAGGATTTAGTGAGGACCCTGTCTCAAAATAAAAAGGGCTGGGGATGTAGCTCAGTGGTAAAAGCACCCTTGGGTTCAAGCCCAGTACAAAAAAAAAAAAGAAAAGAAAAGAAAAGAAAAGTTTGTTATCACAGGAATAACTGATGAGGGATTGAAGAAGAAGAAATGGGTTATGAAAATTCCAGGATTCTGAGATTCTGGATATTTACAACCAGGAAAGCTATATTTGAAGAGTATTATAGTAGTATAATGCATTTGTTTGACCGTCAATAATTATGACCTTAACATGCTCCTCCGTAAAGTGGGGATGGAAGATTTTCCCTTCTGACATCATTGGGAAAAAAGAAGAGAAACCGACATTGGTATCTACCGTGTGCTGGACAGTTTTCTTCTGAGAACAGAGAGAAGTAACATATTTTAAGTATATCAGGGATGGGGACAGGCTCAATGGCAGAGCACTGTTCAATCCCTAGCACCACAAAAATTAAAATTAAAAAACTCATTGTAGGGCTGGGGAGATAGCTCAGTCGGTAGAGTGCTGGCGTTGCAAGCACAAGTCCCTGAGTTTGAACCCCAGCACCGCAAAAAAACAAAACAAAACAAAAAAACTAACTCATTGTAAACTAAAACACAACACACAGGGCAGTCATGATTTTCTCCCTACTCTCTTTCCCCCAGGTTCATCACATGGGTAATTGAGAGATGATGAAAAAGGCAGGCGCTTTGTCTAACTAATAATAACAGATAGTGCTTCACCTCTGTGTGAGTGTCCCTGTTTTCCATGCTATTTAGTTTCTGATTACTAAAGCTTCGTGACCCTGAGGAGGCTGGTGATTTCCTTAGAAGGAGGAACCGGGAACAACAGAGAGCACAGTGAGACATGTTGAGCTCCTGAGAGGAAAAGTTAATGGATGATGCCATCAGATATGACAAGCACAAACGTTCCCTGGCTCAGACTCAGGTCCTTCTGGGTCTGGAGGGGCTGCCTCCCAGATTCTGTGAGCCTGACTGTATCTCAGGGCTCCTGCAAGGCAGGCTGGGCACATGAGCTTATAACAGAACTGGGTGAGAAGGGTGGGGTGAGGCAGGGTGGCGGGTGGGGTGAGGGGTGCCAGCCTTGCTGTGTGCTCACTATCACGAGCTACTTTCACATGTCCCGAGACATCTTGGCGAGGTTACAGAGCTTGCCACCAAGATTAAGGTCATCTGACTGGGCAACAGATTGGGGGAGGAGGAAGTCTGTGGAGTGCAAACAGACAGCACTGGGGCCCATTCGGGAGACTGGCCAGCACTAACGGGATTACCATCCGCTGCCCTAATATCTGCCAGGAAGTTGTGAAATGAAATTTCAAGGACCCTACCAGAGCCAGAGAGTGTGTGGGATGACTTGGCTGAAAGCAGGAATCCTCAGGGTAATCGGGCTGAGTCCCTGGTGTTCCATGTGTCTCTTCGCAGAACAGAAGATTCTGCCATTCCCTGGCTTTCTTCCCAGCCCCTCCCAGGTCTCTGATGATCCTAGACTGTAAGGTTGAGAAGGGAACGACCAGCAGCCCTTTCTCCAACCCTTTCAATAGACAGGATCCTAGTTGCAAGTCCTGCCTGATGCCTTAACCAATCAGACCCTCAGTTTATTTTAAAGGCTTTTGTGAGGATCCATCGAAAAAAGGCCTGTGGAAACTCTTTGGGAACTGTAAAGTTACCTCAAAAGGGAGGAATTGCTCCAGGCACAGAACTGAAGACCTAGAGGACAAGTGGAGCAGAATGGAGTCTTCAGGCCTGGCTCTGTTCCAAATCAGCGCCTCTCTTGAACACAGAGAAAAGGGACCTTTTTCATGGACTTTCTTTCTGGCTTCGTATAACATGAGCATCCCAGACTTTCATTGGTATTCAGGATTCCTAATTAAAAGGAGTTTGCAAGGATCACAGAGTTGACTGATTTTTTTTTCCCCCTCCAGATACTGCCACTCCCACTGCCACTGGTCTGAACAGCCCAGTGGCTCCCCAGTCCAGGCACCATGCGGGCCCTGTTCTCAGCAGGATTTGTGTTTATAACATGACAGTGTCTTTACCTCTTATCTAGCAAGAGTGAGTAATCTATTTGGGATATTTAACAAAAACCAGACATTACCTCACTGGTGTCTTATCCAGAGCTGCTCCAGTCTTCCCATTAATTCCAGCAGTTTGGGGTCTTTTGCCATGTTAAGCAGTATATAGAGAAATCTATAGACTTTTTCCCCTGGGTAAAGGGAGTCACAGAACACACAAATTTCAAAAGTTCTATTCTAACATGTGTATTCAAGTCTGTTCTTTTTCCCAGTAAATATCTGGCAGGGGGATTGTTTTGGTGATTGAACCCATGGGTGCTCTACCCCTGAGCTACACCCACAGTTCATTTATTTATTTATTTATTTATTTATTTATTTATTGCTTTGTTTTCATGTTGAGACAGGGTCTTGCTATTTGCTAAGACTGGTCATCACAGAGGTGCTCCTCTGTAATTCCAGAGACTTGGGAGACTGAGGCAGGAGGATTGCCAAATTAAAGGCCATCCTGGGCATGTGGTGAGATCCTGTCTCAAAGTAAAATTAAAAGGGCTGGGGATGTAGCTCAGTGCTTGCCTAGCATGTGCAACATCCTGAGTTCAATTCCCAGTACTGCAAACAAACAAATTTCTGTTTTCTTCATTTTGAGATCATGACTGAGGGATTAACTCCAGCCCAGCCCCTAAGCCATCCTCACCCTAAACAGGTTTCTCCAGCTCCCTCTTCCCTAAAGGTTAAAGTGTTTTATGTGTGAACTCTGGTAGCATTGGTGTGGTTACTGGGAAGTTCCAGCAGCAGACAGGCCACCTGCTCTGGGGCAATGGCTATTTTCCAGCAGAAGTGTCAGAGATAGTGACTGAGGTGGTCACATGCTTTGTAAGCAGCTGCCAGAGCTGTAGAACAAAGCAGGCATCTCAGTCTCTCCCAGGTGCAGAAGGGCCTGCTTGCTTCCAGAAGAGGAACCTGCTGATTGGACAGTAATGAATTCACACCTGGGGCATCCTTACATAGGAAGGCGGGATGTTGTAATCCCAGGTCAGGCAATAGTACATTTGTTTGCATTTTGCAGTAGAAAAATAAGACTGTTAAAAACTTCTGTGTATTCAATATCACCAACTATGAAAGAATAATTGTCAATTTTGATAATAATTTTCAATTTTCTTATGATGACTATGTAAGAAAATGTCCGTAGTTGTATAACTGCTTAGTGAAGTATGTGGGAATTAAATAATATGCAGTCTGGAATTTGCTTTAAAATACGTTAGTAGAAACATAAGAATTAAAAAATAGATAAGGCAAATGTGGCAAAATCTCATTAATGAGTCTAGGTAATAGATAATGTGATTTGCATATACTGTTCACTCAACTTTTGTGGATGATTGAGACTTTCCATAATTTAAAAAATAATTAGGAATAGGGCCAGGTGCAGTAGTGCATGCCTGTAATTCCAGTGACTCAGGAGGCTGAAGCAGGAGGATCACAAGTTCAAGACCAGCCTCAGCAATTTAGCGAGGCTCTGAGCAATTTGGCGAGAACCTGTCTCAAAATAAAACAGAAAAAGGGGCTGGGAATGTGACTCAATGGTTAAGCATTCCTAGGTTTAATTCCCAGTACCAAAAAAAAAAAAAAAAAAAAAAAGTTAGGAATAGAGGTGTGGTTCAGTGGCAGAGAACCTGGGTTCCATCTCCAGCACCAGGGGTGAAGAAATTAAAGACTTATAAATTAGTGTTTAAAAACAAGCCATGGCTGGGAGAAGATATTTAGAACATATGCTCTAACAAAATATTCCTATCCAAAATGCACAAAGAATTCCTACAACTTGGTAAAAAAAGAAAAAAAAAAAAAAAAAAAAAAAGACCATAAATCCTATAGAAACATATCAGCAAAGGTTAGAATAAGCAATTCTTATTCCCAAGAAAACTGAATGTCAATATCCACACTGGTGATCAGGACAATACAAATTAGAAAACAAGACAACAATTCTTGTAAATTGGATTAGCACAACTTTAAAAGTCTGACAGTATCAACTACCGGTGGAGATGTAGAGTTTAAATTAATATGTGCAGGTGGAAAGCAATTGGTCAATATCCGTTAGAAACATGTAAATCCTACAACCCAAATTCTACTTCAATACATACTCCCCAGAAACTCTTGGGGAAATGCACAACCTATTCTTGGAACATAGGCTTGACTGTCCACTGTTATTGTTTACAATAAATTAAAGTGGAAAAAGCAGAGAAATAACTCCGACACATTCATACAATTCAGAAGCTTAACTGAATGCATTTCATACATATGTATGAATTTCTGAAGCATAATAGCAAATGAAATAAGAGCAAATTGCAAAAGAACATACCATGTACATAAACAATTTAAAATACTTATCATAATAGCTTTGGCTCTCACTATATATGTGATAATAGTACAAAAATAACTAGCAGGGATGGAGCAATAGGAAGATAGTGTTTATCTCTGGGGAAGGAGGAAGGGGCATGACATATTCTCTGTATCTGTAATGTTGTATCTATGTTTGTTTTTTTCTTTAGAAAAAAAAATGCAAAAAAAAGAATCCGAAGGCAATGTATCAGAAGAGTGATGTCTGAATATCTGGATGGGAGGTACAGGGTGTTTATCATATTGTTCTCTGTACTCTTCTGCATGTTTGAAGTATTTTTTAATTTTAAAATATTGTTCCTAATTGCAGTCCTAACACTCTTCCTTTCTAAATCTCATCTTTACCATGACTTTAGAACCTCTTGACTCAACTTGCCTTTATGAAAGTGATTCCCAAATCTGATTTTCTTTTCAGCCTCATTTCTATATTTCCACCCACTTAGTGCCTATTTCTTCTTTTATGTTGAAATCATCATCTAAGTGAATTATCTCTACCACCCGGAGTCTCAAAACAACTCTTTAATTCCTGTTTCTGTTCATAGCTCATTCGATAAATGTTCATTTTCGTTTTCATTTGTTCTTTCAACTTGTACCTCTTTCCATTGAGTTCTTCATATGTAGAACTGCTGAACTTCCAGAAATTCTGTATTTGTTTCTTTTTTCTGAAATACTGTTTTTTCACCCCTGAAATATTGTTTTACATCAATTATTTCTGAGCTCAAAACCACTATGGTGGCTCCCTGCCAGCAAAAGACAGTCCAAAATTCTTAACCATTTCTTTAGTACCTCAAAATCTGGTACCAACATCTTTCTACAGTGGGCAACAGCCCACCATCTGCTATCACTAAAGAGTCAACCAGGCTGCATGTCTTCCTGTCTTTCTGCATTTGCTCATCCTGAAATGCTTTTGCCTGCCCACCCTTCAAAGTCAAGTCCAATGCTGTTGCCCAAACCACTGCTAGAATCATTCCTGCAGCCCAGCCTATGTGCTGCCAAGGTATGGGCAAAGCTCATTTTGTAAAAATAGATCTGGAAGGCATCTCCTTTCCCCCTCCCCAGATCCTTCTGTATTAATAATGTGCTCAGTGGGGCTGGGGTGTAGCTCGATGGTAGATCACTTGCCTAAGATGTTTGAGACACTGACTTCAATCCCAGCCACCAAAAAACAACAAAAAGAGGTCAGGGCTGGGTTGTGACTCAGTGGTAGAGCGCTTGCCTGGGATGTGTGAGGCACTGGGTTCAATCCTCAGCACTTCATAAATAAATAAATATAAAGATATCATGTCCATCTACACCTAAAAATATTTTTTTTAAAGAGGCCATTTAGGGTTGGGTTTGTGGTTTAGTGGTACAGCACTTGCCTAGCATGTGTGAGGCACTGGGTTTGATTCTCAGCACCACTTACAAATAAATAAGTAAAGGTTCATCAACAGCAAATAAAAATATTTTTTAAAAAAGAAACCGATTACTGGAGAGACCCAGGAAACAGAGGTGAGAAGAATAAACCTACACATACACACTATCCCCTTGCTTTTCTTTCTCCTGAATTTTCTTTCATGATATTAAACATTCATTCACATCAGACTTGCAGGCATGTAGGGAACTATTCTCTGATTTTTTTTGCTGCGGGGGGGGGGCGAGGTACCAGGGATTGAACTCAGGGGCACTCAACCACTGAGCCACATCCCCAACCCTGTTTTGTATTTTACTTAGAGACAGGGTCTCACTGAGTTGCTTAGCACCTCACTTTTGCTGATGCTGGTTTTGAACTCATGATCCTCCAGTCTTAGCCTCCCCCGCTCTCAGCCTCCCCTGCTATTCTCTGATTTATGGCAAGAACGTGATGAAAACGAAATTCCCTTAAGTGTAATATTTATCAATTCTAAGATGCACATTTTTCACACTTTTATATCTCTGAAATCAGGATGAATGTTCCCACCAATGGAATTTTTTTCTTTCTTTGTGGTTATACAAAAATAAAAAGTACATCTAGTATTGATGGTTTCTTAAACTTGGTGACATACAGTATAGGGGAAGGTATTTAAAATGCATATAAATGCAAATAAGTGACTTTAATTATTTGATATGAATATTAAATGGAAGATTAAAAATGAGATTTAGAACACTGTTCTAGGCTTGCATAATTTTGAGAGCAGGATTCCAGAATAGCATTCCAGTACATTTGCTCACAAAAGCAGTACTGTGTACATATCTCATCCTTTCTGCCATATTTTGTAAGCCGTTAAGAAGAGAGAGACCCAAAGGAAGGCACATCTTGATATTCTCTGCATAAAAAGCAATAAAAAGTAGACACAAAGTCATGCAACCAGAAATACTGAACAGAAAGTTTGTAGGAGGGAAGCCACTGAGCAGTGGTGCCAGAGGTGACAAGTGGATGATCCAGAGCGCAACCCCGTGCTCAAGGCCTGGGCCTTAGGCTAGACCGCCAGGTTCTGATCTGTTTATGCATGATTCTTGTCATAGCCCTGGAACGGAAAGTTTGGGTTATCCATCTTTCACTCCAGGACTGTGAATTGACAACAGAAGTAACCGAACAGATTGGCCTGGAATTCATGGTTGCTTTTATAATTTCCTGGTATTCTTTCACCTGCTTTCACATCCAGCTTTCCACCACCAGAGATTTAGGCAAACCAGACTCTTCCATCATCCTCTCTCACCTCTTCCTACTCAACCTTGGTGAAGCCAGGAGCCTTAACTTAGGTCACTGTCCACCTTATGCCCCACTTGCCCATGGTTCCTGAGGCAGTAATAATCTTCATGATCATGGAAGACTCTGAATGCAGTATGCTACTCCATCAATAATTCACTGTTAGAATTGTAAAAGCAAAGAGCTCTGCGTAACTGGAGAGGGAGGACAGAGAAGGTTTGAAAACACACACGTGTATACACGCCATGTGCTTTATCGGTGGCTTCGTGACAGTTTTCTGTTCTGTTTTTTCCTGTACTTGACTGTTTTTGCAGCTGTAAATAGGGCTGTCACCAACTTGGTCCTGGGGTGCTCTGGCAGGGGCCTGGCTGCAGAGATCTTCGTGGGTTTCACCCAAGGCCAAGCCAAGATGCTGGTGAGACTTCAGGAATGGGGGAAGCAGGCCTGAGGATGGCTGGATGCAGACCCTCCTGACGTCAGGGAGGCAGTTTGTGTGTGGAAGTCTGAAGTCCAGCCTACACTGATCTCTCTGTCTTCAGATTCCCGAGACACTTTGGCGTTCTAAATGTATCTACTTCCTTGTTCCTTGGCAGGTCCTGGGTGGAAAGGGGGCAAGATATACACAGTGACAGGCTGAGAGCAGGACAGGAAGCTGCTGGATGTACAGGCCTGCTTGTGAGAATGAATTACAAGGGGCATTGCTAACCCCAGATGCTGTTCTCTGACCTTCACTCCAGTTGCTCCATCACTCCTGGGTGTTTTCTCGTTGCCAAAACCACACCCGGAGGAAATTGCTGAGACAAAGGGGTGACCGCAGAGCCAATTTCTATTCCTAGCCTGCGGTTGACCCTGGCAAGTAACCTTGATCAGGTCATTAACTCCTCCCTGAAGTGATTATATTGGACTTCAACCTATGTCAAGGAACTTCTGAGAAAACCGAGGTTGAGATTTTAAAGTGCTTTGAGATCTTGGATAAAGTACGCTATATCCCCCGGTTTGGGATCCATGTTATGGGGTGCCCTTAAAGCCAGAGTACTGGTCGTGCTCTGTCCTTTGCTTGGTAACCAGTTTTAGAACACACTTAGGATTGGCAATAAATATAACATATCTATTGCATGTTTATGATGTGCTGGTCATTTTAGTTTGATACTCACAGCAACGCTAGGAGGTACAGTTTAGGAAATAGGTCCAGAGAGGCTAAGTAACTTTTCCAAAGATGCACAGACAATAAGCCATAGTCATTATTTTGATTCTGGCCTCCTGGGTCCAGGGTCTGCTCTTATCCATGATGGTGAAGCACATTTAATAACCAGGTAACTAGTCATTAGTGAGTGAGTGTGTTCTTCACTGAGCTGGGTGGTATGAGAGACATAGAAGTATGTAAACAAGGGATAGATGAGGTCTGGTGCTATTTGGTGACATCAAAGTTTTTTGGGGAATCTGAAGACAGAGAGATCAGTATAGGCTGAACTTCAGGGGGAAGACTTCATGGAGAGAGTGAGACTTCTTGAGCACTTTTTTTTTTTTTTTTTTGCCCCCTTTCAAACAACTTTTAGATTCTCTGGGATCACAGTGTCCAGAAAGATGCTAATTCCTTTTGGTTTTGGGAAAAAGGATATGGAGGAGGGACCATTCTGTGGTAAACTCTGGAACCTGTTGCATGCTCTGTCTTGTAATGATTCACAATGCTCTTTGTCTCTTGTCTCTGTGATATTCTGCAATTTTAAAAAAAGCTGCTTGTTTCTCAACTATTTGGCCATAGACCACATTTTACATGAAATTGGTACCAGTATTTTATAGACTTCCAAGGTAGGGAACCACTGATAAAGAGGAAAGCCCCTCACTGGAAATAGAAGTAGTTTACAACCTCAAACAACTTGAAACCAAACTCCTTGCACATCCAATGTAACTTTCACCTTTCCAGAATTGGCATTTATCAACGTATATGTGTTTTGACATTTGGTGTATCCCATTACTACCCAAGCCAGACTATGAATATCTTAAATGCAAATACTTGGCCTGATATATCTTTTTATCCCCCCTGACTTCTAGCCTACCCCTGTCTAAAAGAAGGTTGATAAACATTTCAGACAGAGACAGAGAACAGAGAGAAGAAAATGAACAAGAAAAAACACTTGAAATGATAGCAATTATTGGTAATTTGCAGTTGATTACTTAGTTGTTAATTGCTACTCATCAATCAGTACTCTGAAAGACTGGCAGTTTGTTTAAAATGCAAAATCATGTTAATGTGTGTCTTGGCATAGGTCAGGGTTGGATCTGTAGTTAGAGGTAGCTGGTTTTGGACTGTGACCTCTAAAATGCATCTTCTTTTAATAACCTTAGGCTATTTTATACTGAAGCAGGGGTGTCTTGGGTGGGCCCAGCTGTCAGAGGTTAGATGTGTGGATCAAGGATCTGATAACGTAGGCATGACTGCAGACGCACTGCTTGGGGAACAAGTAACCCCAGGGCTGTTGGGAGCTTGCAATTAAAACAAAAGTGACACTTTTGTTTTGGTGTCAGGGGATGGTCTCAGGTGTAGTCCCTGGTTCAGATATGCTTCCTTTGACCTCATTAGGACCAATGCCCTGGGTTGGAGAGGCTACCACTCATTCGAAAGGTGTGTGACTTTGAGGCTCTAAAAGCCTGTCACTCTTAAAAATTGTTCCCCCCCACTCCCTAATCTACCCCCAGTTTTGTTGTTGTTGTTGTTGTTGTTTGTTGTGTTATGGCTTTTGATTTTCACAGTATGGGGGGATCAAGCCCAGGGACTTGCATGTTAGGCAAGCGCTCTATCACCAACCTACACCCATAGCTCACCACCAGTTTTGAAACTAATCCACCCTGTGAGAAGTAATACACACGCTCTTTGGAACTGACACCCCAAAGGGGTTTCCATGAGAATGGGGCATGACTTGGCCCCCTTTTTCAGGAGGAAGGAACAAAGACAGGCATCCTAAAGGGGGGATAGAGCCACCTCTGAATGTTCTTAGCTTTAGCTTGGGAAGATTCTGCCTCCTGTTGGGGGAAAGAAAACAGATTGTGTTTATTCTTTTATTTTGAGTTCCCGATGCGGCTTCTGCAGGCATTTTGTCCTTGGTGTCAGAACCACCGGGGCCTGGCCCTCTGTGGCTGGAGCCTCCCTTCAGTCGCTGCTGTTTCCATGTTCCTCACACAGACAGCCAGAGCTGGGTGTGGGCTCTGGGAGATCCCCATGTGGCCTGTGGGTTTCTGTTCCCCTCTCCCCTCTGGGAGGTTCCAGTTAATGCAGTTATTGAGAAAAGATTGAAAGTAGAGGGTGGTGAGTCTCAAAACCTTGAAATTGGATCTGTGCTTGTTTTTCTCTCAATCCAAATGGATCCCCACCCACTACCCAGCTGCTGGTGCCCTTTAAGTCAGGGCACATTGACCCTGTCAGGAGTTCCTGTGGGAAGAGGAGCAGGATAAATACATCCGGCCTCCATGTTCTGCTTAGGAAATGCTCAGCCTTTTGTTTCGGATCAGTGTGAGTCCTCTGCAGCCATGTTGTGCCCTGTCTTCAACTTCCTGTTTAACACCCCCTCCCTGCAATTACCAGAGGCATTACAGACAATGGGACTTCCAGAAATGCTGCCCACGGGCTATAGGAGGAATTGAGGACAAGAAGGTTCCTTTTCATTTCCAGGGTTAAGGGGTGAGTGTCAGAATTCTCATCTCCTTTCTTAATTTCTCTGATACCTGCCAAGAGCCAGGGTGGGCACAATCCTTAATCTCTGTTCCTAGCCATGTCGCCAACTGTCACACCCATTGAAACAAAGAAGGGTATGTGTGGGCAGCAGGTGCCCTGAGACTTGAGCCCTGCCCATCTAGCCACAGGCTCTCTTTCTTGTGGCTCCCCTGGTCACCCCCGACTGTTTTCCTGCCTGAAGGGAAATGCGATCTGGTGGGCAGCAGCCCTTGCATCAGAGCTCCAGATAGGGAAGCAGTGGGCCCAATTGGCAGGGTACAAACAGTCACACACACCAGGGGTGTGGCCACCGGAAGCCCGAAGATGCTATTAGCTCTTGTAGACCATGGGCTTCCAGAGGCTTTTCTGGTTAAGCAAACACATCCGAACTCACCTTGGAGTTCTAGTAACTTCAGCCTTGACACCGTCTTCCTCAGAATTCTTTTGTCCTGACACATGTGGAGACGACATTTACTGTGGTCTTCCTGTGTGCACGATGCTTGCTATACAAACAGCTTTCCATGCCCTACTTCATTGAATCCTTGCAACAACTCTATAAGGAAGGCTCTGTTACCATCCCAGTTCTACTGATAAGCTGAGGACCAGAGAGTTTAAGTAACTTGTCTAACATCATATGACTGGAGCTGGGGCCGGGGGTGAAGTTCAGTGGCAGAGCAATAGCCTAGCATGCACAAGGCCCTGGGTTCAATGGGCCAGCATGGGGTTTGAACCCCAGCATTGCAAAAATAAATGAAAATTATGCAACTGGCATGTGGCAGACCTGGAAGTCTGAGGCACTAGGGTACCTATTGTATCTATATGTGATAACCTTCCTTTGTCCAGGATTAAAGCATTTATATTTTGCCAAACTTGAGTCTTGTACATGTTCATCTAGCACAGGGGGTGGCAAACTATGCCATGGGCCAAATTTGGCCATGGCCTATTTTTATAAGACTAGCACATTGAAAATAGTTTTCAACATATTTGAAGGATTGTTTTTAAAAAATTGCTGAACTGCATGCTTAAAAATATTTTAGGGACTGAGGATACAACTCAGTGGCCGTGCATGCTTGGCTTATGTGAGGCTCTAGGTTTGAACCGCACCACTGAAAAAAAATTTTTTTAGATGGCCATTTTCCCCCTTTGGTACTAGGGATTGAACCCAAGGGCGTTTTACCATTGAGCTACATCCTTATCCCTTTTTAAAAATTTTATTTTGAGACAGCCTGGCTAAGTTGCTCAGGCTGGCCTTCAACTTGCTATCCTCCTGTCTCAGCCTCCTGAGTAGCTGGGATTGTAGCTGTGTAACCATCTTGCCTGGTTAGATGGCCTGTTTTATGTTATGTATATTTTACTACAGTTTTTACAAAATGAAAAGGAAAAAAAAGGAAGATTGTGCCATAAAGACAATATTTGACTCATAAATCCTACAATATCAACTATTTACTCTCTGGTCCTTTACAGAAAAACTATTTCTCCTGATCTAGCACGCCCCAGAATTCAATGACGACAAGATTACTTGTTGTGATATTAAGCCCCAGTACTATCTGCCATTCTTTCATTTTGCTTGGATTCTGCCCCTTTCAAGAAGGACTAAAGGTGTAACTCAGCAGTAGAATGTGTGTACAGCATGTGCAAGACCCCTGGGTTCAATTCCCAGCACTACCACCAACAAAAACCTCAAAGGATTCATTCATCAAGTTGGAGGTGTCAGTGGGGATTTTAAAATCCTGGGCTGCACCATTAAGTTTGTAGAAACCTGGTAGGCCAGTCGGTTGCCTGTGTCATGACTTTCCTGATTGTGCAATAAGGATGAGAAATTTTGGTTTTGGAATGGAGGGAAATGAAAGTGGAATCTGACCAAGAATGAGATGTTAGCAAGGACTCTGAAGTTTCTTAGAAGGAAGAACCACTCTGAGTCACAGACAACATTATTATCTTAGCAACTCTAAATGTGTAAGATCATCTCTTAGGGTTGAGGAATTATCTTCTCTCTTATTGTGAATTACATAGTTACAATGAACACATGACCTAGAGAGGCTATTTGGTTTTTTGTTATTTTGTTGTTTTTGGCACTGGGGATTGAACCCAGGGGACCTACGACCCCAGCCCTTTTTGAGACAGGGTCTTACTAACTTGCTTAGGGCCTCACTGTGTTGCTGAGCCTGGCCTTGAACATATGATTCTCTTGCCTCAACCTCCTAGTTGCTGAGATTATAGGCATGCTCCACTGTGCCCAGATTGAATCTGTTTTCATGTCTCACCTCTGCCTGATCTAGTCTCCTATTTTGTGTTTTCTCTGAGCACTTAGTATTGTACTGGGCCACACACAGTGAGGGACTCTTCATAATCCTTTATTGCCTGGCTTACCTGTTCTAAAAAGACCCTGAATGGAAATAAGCCTCTAAAAGGAGTGTCTAGAAAATAAGTATCTTCTCTCTGCCCCTGAAAAAAAATTTGAAGCCCTGAAACCAGAGTTGAGCTAGTTAGGGGTCCCCAGCACTGCCTAAGGTGAGGGAGCTCCCAGAGGTCCCCGTGGGCCTGACTGCCCAGGTATCACCTCCCCCTCAGAGGTCTGGCACTTCCTGTGCCTTCAGCATGGGACTCTCCTCAGTCCTCCAGGAAACATCCAGAGGGTTAATTATTTCTCAGGGCTGACTCAGACAGCATTTTTCCTGCCAAAGAATTCTGTCAGCCAAGCATGGTCCTGCTGTTACCCCCAGTGAGGGAGCTTTGTAAGTCATGTCAGAGGAAGGTCTAGGCAGGGAGGCCCAAAGCCCTGTAGCCTGGGGTGGGGTCCAGATCTGATCCCCAGGAGATGGGGCTGGTTGCCGGGGAGGGGGTTGTTGCTGGGGAGGGGCCCTCCCCAGTGTGTGAGAAGCTGGCTCCAGAACACTCTCACCACCAGGCTGCCTTTCAGCCAGTCCCTGTGGGCCAACGTTTTGTTGATTGGAGATTGTGTCCCTGAATAGAGCTTAATGTCCTTTGGACATTATCTGGGTGGTTTTTTTTTTTTTTTTTCCCTCTCCATTTGCTTTAGATTGTCACTGTGTCCCTAACTGCCGAAGGTGGATAATAGGAGATCTGGAGGAGAGGAATGACCCTCAAACATCAAGTTTGCTCTCTGAGGCCAAACCAGGGGAGAGCAAGAGGAACAGAGGGAGGGAGAGTCTCTGGGGGGCAGGAGGCCTGGGAGACATTCTGTCTCACATCAGAGAGCGTGGGATGGGATGGGGTGACCCTGGGGAGAGTGGATGGCAGGGCATCCAAGCCAGAGCAGAAAGGGGGGCAAGGCTGCAAGAAGGAGAGCTGGGAATGGCCACCAGAAACTAATCTGAGGGACTGGGATGGCCCTGAGCAGAGATTCGAAGAGGATGAACAATGCTTGAGAGACCTTGTACCAGAATTTTAGGGGAAGAGGCAGCATGAGCAACACCAAGGTTTCCTTATGAACTTCCTTCATGTAGCCATTAGTTTCAACCAACCCTCTGACCATAGCACCCATACCCTGAGCACCCCACATGGGTAGGGGTGAATGCAGGGTGCAATGTAAATTCAACTGCCCAGCCCCCAGGTTAACCCATGCAGTGTATATGGCTTCCTGACATTGGGCCAAAAGCTTTGCCTTCATAAAGTAAGAAAAGTACTTTGCACAAAAGGAGCCAGGTTAAGGAAGGTAGGGTACTTTTTATGTGAGAAATGAGAATTATACTGATCAATCCCATCTCCTTTAAGAACCCAAGACCTGTTGTAAATTACATAGTTACAATTCTACTCTAATCCTCCTGAGCCCCACCCCCACCCCCGCAAAACAACAAAACACCCAACAACCATGGTGTGTATGAGTCAACAAATACAGAATAGCTACTATATACAAGGAAGTATTTTGTATATTGCCCTCATGTGTTGCTTAAAGACAGGGACAAATTCTGGGAAATGTGTCCTTAGGCGATTTCATGATTATGCAAATATGATACAGTATCCTTAAGCAAACTAAGATGATTACAACATTATATGGCCATATAATCTTCTGGGACCACCATTGTATATGCCATTGGTTGTTGATTGAAACATATTCTAATCTTCTCGGTAATCCTGAGATCTATTAACTAATGAATGAATAGAGATGTCAAGAGGCTAAAATGTAGCCAGGGATCACAGGACCAGAAGGGGTATGAAACCTAGGCTGTCATTTTGAGAATATAGGAGGACATGGCATCAAGTAATTGCTCCATAAATCCTCATTGAATGAATGGATGTGTCCACAGATCTGTGAAATCAGGACTTGCCTACTGCTTCATTAGCCATAGTTCCAGGGCCTACAATCTGGCTAAAGTCAGGGTCTATAAATTTGCCTCAGGGACATTTTATAAGATCCTATTCTTGTCCTCTGTCCTGTGTTAATTTGATTATTTGATGTACTAGGTATTTGAGTGCCTACTATGGTGCCAAGTATTATTCTAGATGATGGGTGAACAAAACAGTTTGTAATCCCTATTCTTAGGGAGCTCACATTCTAGCCAGAATGGATTTGTCTGGCAGGTTAGGGCTGAAATTTGGCAGTCCACGTGTAGAGTAGGGAGGATGTGGAGAGGAAAGGTAAGCATTCTAGGCCTCCTGGACGCAGGCCTCTGGGTGCAGACTGCAGCAGGCACCAGCTGTGCTGTCTGCTGACCCTCCCTTGCTGCCCACCCGTCCTGTGGTTGCAGGCATGGCTCCGCAGCTCTGTCTCTCTTCCTTGGCTTTTCCCTAGCTGTGGTTTCCATTCCAGCGAGGGATTCTGAAAGTGCCTGTGGCAAACCACAGAACCTAGAATGGAGACTAAGATCTCTCAGAAAGATAAACCAGGAACTAAGGCATAGCCGTTAAAATCTATTTTTGTATTTTAACTAATTAATTAATTGTTGATTACCATGTGGATTGGGGGACTCTTGATCTCCTCTAGTCCCTGATACAGTCCCTGTATCTAGTCCTCAGATACAGCCAGTGTGTGCAAAGAGAAACCCCCTACCCATCCCATGACTTAGAGTTTCATGCTGAAGCTGGTTCGAGATGGTTTCTATTATTTACAACCAAATACAGTCTCATCCCAAATGTAAACAAAAACAATTACAGCGGAGGGCAGAAGCACCAAGCCCTTGATATGATCAGGTCTGGGAGTTACAAAGTCAAACTGGTTCCCTGGAGACCATTAATCACCAGAGACGCTTCCCTGCTTTGCATCACCTTTCTGCCAAGGTCAAGGCCTAGGATCACATACTGAATGTGCAAATCTATACGGATACAGATAGAGTCTGACCTCTCTTCAAATCTACTCTCCAGCACAGGATCTGCACTTACATTTTCCCCTCACTTTAGACCCTACAAGGGAGTAAAGATTGTGGTAGAAGGAAAAGAAGGAAAAAGATGAACTGTCTCCTACACTCTGATATAGTAATGGAGTAGTTGTTGGTATTGATTATGGCAAGATCATTGCAAGATCATTGCAAGCTTAACAAGAATCAGTTGCTGGGTCATATCCTGTTTGGAAAGACAACTATAGTCCATTAAAAGGAATTCACTTATTAGCTCCGTGAAGTTCCTCATTTGACTACCTTTGCTCTATACCTGACAGGCTCCAGCTGGGTCTATAGGCCCCAGTTTCTCCAGGGAAGCCTTTCCAAAGGTCTTAAGGAATTCCTTTCTCTTGGGCCACTTTGTTATAACACAACAGGTCACAAACTGTTGAGCACAGAGGCCATGTGTCTAGCACAGAACCTAGCTCGTGGTAGATTCTCAGTGTACATTTGTTCAACAAAAGACTAAGTTCAGTCATTCATTTAATCCTACCTACCAAATCTTCATATCTAAACTTCTGTAGATGGCCACCTAACTTGTGCTTCATCACACTATAAAGCAAACTTAGGAGTGTGTGTTTAGGAGGCAGATAGAGCTCAGGTGACATTGACTAGCTAGAAATTCCAGGTGCCTCTATTGAATAGGATCTATCAGCTAGGATTACCTTCAACTTTATGCAACAAAAAGCATGGATTTATTCTCTCACTTAAAGGAATTCCAGAAGAATTCAGTCTAGACAGGAATGGTGTCTGTGTGAAGTTAGGAGCCCCAAGCTGTTTCTGGCTTTCTCCGTCATCATCCTTAATTCTGACTTCCATTCCCAAGGGTACCTCATGGTTCATGAGGGCTATGACACATCAGCTATCACGTCTGCATTCCAGGCAGCAGGATGCAGGGGAAGGGAAAAGTGGCCTGCTCATCTGAGTCAGTTCCCTCTAAATAGACTTCTTAAAAATTTCATATATATGAATTTATGGGGGGTTTTATTTATATATAATTTCAGCCAGGAAATCTTGGGAATATAGGCTTTAGCTGGACACAGTGCTCCAAATAAATGTGGAGTTTTATATTTAAGGGGGAAAAGGAGAACAGATCTCATTCAGGGTTTGGAAGTCTCTGATCCAGTCCCTAAGCAAAGCTCTCAGAAAGCCCCCACCCCCCAACACCTTTTTGTAAGTTAAAAGTCAACAGATCTGTAGGCAGCTTCACTTGGTTACATTTCAGTTCCCCCTGACACAGGGCCCTGACACAATACCTTTATCTCCATGGAGAACTATAACAAGAGTGGTAAGGGTCCTCTCCCTTGCTTCATTTCTACTTTGGACTTATCACTTTACTCATTACAAGATGGGACCACATAAAGTATTCAACATAGACATGCTGCAGAAAGTTAGCAAGCGGACATCTCTCACAAGGTAGGGTGATTTCACTGAAATGGGTATTGAGGGTCATGTTGAGTATAATGCAGTGCGTTAGGGCCCTGCTGTAGAAGTGACAGTCTGTATACTTGCAGGAAATGCTCTGACAACCAAAAGGTCTGTGAGCTGGCCTCTGGGACTAGGTGAAGGAGGAGAGATTCCCATCCCTACACCCTCATCCTCCAAGGCAGTTAGCTCCCAATAGCCACTCCTGCAGAATCTTCCCCACAGATCTGGGCAGAAGACCCCACTCCCTTGGATTCCCTGGCTAGTACTTTCTCAGACTGCAGGTTGATTTTCTGCTCAATTGGAAGCATCTAAATGTAGGACAACTTGATGAAAAAGAAAATGTGGCAAAGTAACTACAAGTTCTGTGTTGGAATCTGGGTGCTGCCCCTGTTTTCTGTGTTACCTTGTTAACTTGTATAACTCCCCTGGGGATCTATTTCCTCAGGTAAAATAGGAATGGTAATGGCAGCTGCCTCTCAGAGCTGCAGAGAGGATTAAACAAGATAATGTAGGTGAATGCACTTAGCATAGTGCCTGGAGCACAATAGGTCCTCAATAAAAGACAGTTAAGCTTACATCTGAGAAAACAGAATGGAGAGAGATGGCAGAAGCCATTGTGAAGGCTGGACCCCTGAACAAAGCTTCCTCTGATATTAGAGAAATTTGCAACCCTGGCATCTTGGCTGGAATCCCAGGAAGGGATGGATGGGTACTCGCTGCAGCAAAGCCAGCCCCAGCCTGAGACACCAGGCCCCAGAGGACCAGGGCCACTCCCCATCAGAAGGCAGGCCTGGCTCAGGGAACCAATTCACATTTTGTCCTGGGGACACAGTACTTGGAAAAACATTATCGATTCTGTGGTTCCGGTTGCAAAGGGAGGAAGAAAGACTGAATTTCATTACATAAAGCATTTAAACCTACTGTACAGTCTATTTAAAGAGGCACTTGGCAATCATTTTCATTAGTGTCTCTTCTTAAAACAATCTCAGAGATGGCTTATCTCCATTTTATAAAGGTAGCACAGAGAAGAAATAGCTGGATGAAGAGCATGTGGCCAATGAACTAAAGTTAGAGTTCATGACCCCCAAATTTCTAGCCTATTGCTTAACTAATATGCTCCACGAATGCTTGGCAGGGCCTCTCCGTCATGTAATTACTGCTCACATCAGTCACTCATGACACCAGAGAAATGCAGACACTTAAATCTAGGCTACATGACTGGTATCCCTAGCAGCTTAGGACAAGAGGTGAAATGTAACTTTTCCAACCAAATCACAAGTGGGTCTGCTGCCAGCAAGTCCTGGAGCTAGGATGTTGGACCTTTTCCAGGATATGCAATGGAGATTGGTGGGGGTGGGGAGGGAAGGGGTGGGGGGAATGGGAGGTAGTTGTAACGAACTAGCCAGATGCATCCTCAGTTTTCGGCACTTGAAAAAAATCATGGGACTGAGTAGGAGGTTGAGGCAGAGACTGGAGGCAACTCCGGGGTCAAGATAAGGCAGCTCAAGCTTACGCTGCACTTTCTAAGACTTTACATATGTTAACTCATTTCTTGTTGGCAATGTCTCTAGGAGATGGGTATGACCTCTATCCATTTTTATAGGGACTGAGACTTCAGTCAGTCTGGTTCCTGAGTTCAGAATCTCCACTATTCTCTCCCATGCTTCCTCTCAGGACAGTATGGAGTGTGTTGAGTCCCTCAAGATCAGTGTTAGGTCCAGGCTCTGGGGACTCATGCCCTTCGTGAAGAGGCCTACCCAGGTTCCAGCCTGACTTCAGCCCACCCAGCTGGAGCTAGGGCCAGGTTGTCCTCTCACCTGCAGCACGGAAGTCTGTCTCTGCTACCAGAAGGAGAAACACTTTGGGCACGTGCCCTTCTGGATGGCTCAGTTTGCAGAGAACAGGACGTTTAGTGACTGTCTCAAACTGCACAGAGAACATGGTGAACCTACTAGGACTGATGACAGAGAGAAATGAAGACAGAACTGATGGCTTCTCTGTTGCTAAAGCCAGCAGGCACCTGAAATGAGCCCCAAGGTCCAGGACTGATTTCATGCCTTCATTGTCCTAGGAAGAGGGTTCATCAGATTCCAAAGAGCACATTTCAGTTCTCTGTTTCTGATACAGGAAATGAACCCCTCTGCTCACTGAACTAGAGCCTTTTCTCTCTTTTCCAGAAAAATCCCAAGGAAAAACTGCTTTGGATAACTTAGTTGATCCAGTATAGAAACTGCTTGCGTGACCCAGCTCCATAGGGGTATTTCGACAAGGATACTGACCTGGAGCCTTTGGAATGACCCCAAGAGATCATATGTGAACATTTGCTGCATGTTCATTAACTGCTGAGAGGAAAGCCCTAAGTAGTCAAACCATCTACTGTCGGTTTCCAAGACAGGCCTCAGCAAGCAGCTTGGTGGGAGGCGTCCTTAGTCAGCTAGGGAAGAAAGACCCATGTGCCATCTGACCTAAGTAAGCCATGTGTCATACTCTTTCTGTGCTCTGGCATCCTCTAATCCTTCCTAAGTTCTTTTCTCAGCCAGGTGATTTGTGTGACATAGACAGCAAGCAGGACAGGAGGCTGGGATCCCTCCCGCAGCAGAGTTGGTCACTTACACACCCTAATATCACACATGCTATCTTCCAAGCCCAGAATGTGGGTGCCTACCCCTTCTGTTGGAACTCTGCCAAATCTTTTGTAACATTTTAAAACAGTCATTGAAGCTCCAGATGACAAAATTTCCCTTAGAGATTGAGAAATAATGATTGTCATGATGGCAGATTTCTGGAATTTGTGACAGAGTTTTTTCCCCGGGGGCTGGAATGGGAAGGTCAAGGCTGCAGCCTTCCATCCCAGTTCAACCAAAGCATCTTGATTTTTTTCAGCACTGGGGATTAAACACAGGGGTACTCTACCATCATCCCCAAACTTTTTGATTTTTTTTTTTTTTTTTTTTTTTTTTTTTTTTTTTTTTTTTTTTTATCTGAGGTTTGCTTGCTAAATTGCTGAGGCTGACCTCAAACTTGTGATTCTTTTGCCTCAGCCTCCTGAATTGCTGGGGTTTCAGGCATGGGCCACTGTGCCGAAGTCTTTTTTGTTTTCTATACTGAGGTGGGGTACAGATTTCATTCACAAGAGGAAGTTCCCTCTGCTTTAAAAATGGCTTGAGCCAGGTATGGCTCAAAAAGGAAGAGGCAGTTTTGGGCGTTTTTTGCTTGTGGTGCTGGGGATGAAACCCAGAGCCCATGCATGCCAGGCAAGTGCTCCAGCACCATACACCATCCCCAGTCCAAAGAGGCAGTTATTCTAGAACATGGGAAAAAAACTACAAAAGTTGTTTGGGACCCAGTAGGACTCTTGAGAAGGAGCCTACTCATCAGCAGTAACCCCAGCTTGGTGGTACCTGAAAGAAAGAAGAATCCTGGCCTCCTGGTGTTCTTTAGGATATAAGATCACTATTTGAAATATTAATCCAAGGTAATAATCACATATAGGGATCCTACCTAATCCAGGGCTAAAAAAAAAAAAAAAAAGTAAAATTAAATGATGGATTGCCTTTAGCTGGGTACAGTGGTGCATGCCTGTATCCCAGAGACTCGGGAGGCAGGAGGATCAAGAGTTCAAACCCAGCCTCAGTAACTTAGCAAGGCCCTAAACAACTCAGGGAGACCCTGTCTCTAAATAAAATACCAAGTAGGGCTGGGGATATGGCTTGGTGTTTAAGTGCCCCTGGGTTCAAAACTCTGTACCAAAAAAAAAAAAAAAAAAAAAAAAAAATTGCCTTTAAACACAGGAAGACCCTTCTTCCCTTCTTGCCTCTTCCAGTCCCAAAAGGTCCCACCACATGCTGCCCCAGAGTCAAGTCCGGGAATAAACAGAAGTTAATAAGACTGAGCTACCCTTTTTGCCCTTCTGGGTAGCATGACCCTCAATTACAGAGAGCAGGAAGGAGCATCTCAAGCCATTTAATTGGTGACCTCTTTTAAAGTGAAATATGAGGCCAGAACTCCACACTGTCATTGTCCTGAGAGTTACCAGGGAGGCTTTTCTTTGGTAAACTGGATGTGGGTCCAAAGGACCTTGGCTGGTCCCACCCTTGGGCTCTACCTCTCTGAGAATGGAGCTGCTATCAAGTGACTGTTAACATTTCCTTTCACCGCCTTGTTCAAACTGCTGGCTGAGTGCCAAGTAGTAGCTTCGCAGGGTTCATTCACCCCAGAGCTGGGAGCTTTTCAGCAGTGTGGGAAGGTTACGCATTTGCAGATCGGCATAGTAGGGCAGAGTGATTTGGAAGCCATTTCATGTCTCAGTTCATCACACTCCTACTCACTGAGAAAACTAACCCAGTGATATGAAACCTGTCTGGAGTTGTGACACCCTAATGTCACTCATTTCACTTCACTGAACACCCACCCCTCTTAAAAATGCCACGAGGCATATATTTATGTTTAAGATTAAGGTGAATTAAAGTTGGAAAATTACCTGAGAATTCTTTGGCACTCTCACAGAAAGATTTACTAGAAATGTTTGGAAATCAGAACTAGGGATTATGATTCTACCCAGGGAAGGTGTTTGACCAAATCGTGAAGTAGGAAGAATTTGTCTTTGCTGCCTTTCCCCATCTGTCACCCAGTTCCTTTGCCTGATAGGTATCCTCTTCCCTGGCCTCAGTGTCTTCCTGCTGCCCTGTGCCTCCTCCCTCCATGGTACCAGACACAGAACTGGCCCCCACCAATGCCCTCAATCCCTGCTCTAGAACCATCTCCTCTCAACCTACCTTTTAACACTTACCTGATGCAACTCCTTCTGCAAGTGGCTCTTGTAGACTAGTTGTTTCTTTGGAAATGAACTAACAACTTCCAAGTTCTCTTCCAACATGAAAATTTTAGTAAAGTTAAGGGTGATGATGATACTTTGAAGACTTAATCCCTCCCAGGGACATTTGTAATTTAACTGGAGATAACACCATACTCAAAATAATTAATCTCTAATGAAATTTCAACATATAGCAGAATGGCTGGTGGGAGAATGGAGGGGGGGCTTAGCCCATTCTGCCTTATGGTAATGTTTTTCCTAGTTATGCAAGTCATTGCTTTGATTCCAAGGACAAGAGTCAGGTGACTGGAATCTATATCTGACCTAATCCATTCTTTACTAAGCACTTACTATATACCTGGCATTTGGTTAGGCCCTACAGGTTTAAAGAAAAATGAGACAGACCCTGTGCCCTCTGTGAGCTCCCAGTTTATCAGGAGGCATCTAATATCATGACAATTTTCTTCCTAGCAATGTAGGCAAAAGATTCTGGAAGCACAGAAGAGAAGAGGGTTCATTCTGCCTGGAGAAAGTTGCAGAAGTTCAATATTTGCAGTGGACTTTAAGGATGAGAAGGAGTTCTACGAGTTGCGAGAAGGAGGAGAGACAGAGGGAGGGTAGTGGGATAAAAAGACTGGGGAAAATTGCATAGGCAATTTCTGGGAAGGTCCAAGAATCTGGAGCCCAAGAAAGGAAGTAGCCCAGATGAAGTTAGAAAGCAAGGCTAAGGCCAGGTTTTGAAATGGTATTACTATATTTTGGAACTTGAATGTCCTCTAAAGGTCCATGAGTTAAAGGCATGGTCCTGAGCCTGGGAGATGGTAAAAACTTTAAGAGGCAAGGCCTAGAGGGATGTCTTTAGGTCACTGGAGACATGCCTTTGAGGCAATTATGGAACCCTGACCCCTTCCTTTCTCTGGTTTTCTTCCTGGTCATAAGGTGAGCAGTTTTGCTCTACCCCACTCTGTGTGCTTGCCATCCAACACCTCCCTCAGAAGCCTAAAAGCAACGAGTTCAGCTGATCATGTACTGGGACCTCCAAAGCTGTGACCAAAATATACCTTCCTTTTTATAAGTTGATTATCTCAGTTATTTTGTTATAGTGACAGAAAACTGCCTGATACATGTCTTCAGTGTCTTACTAAGAAGTAAAAGCTTTACCCTGAAGACTGTGGGACTATCAGAAAATTTTCAAATCTCCATAAAGAAGTACATTCAGGAAACTGCTACCTTCCCTCAGGTAAAAGACAACGAAGATTCCGTTCAGGACTGTGTGGAGATGATTAAAAAAGACACTCTGAAGATGGACCAGATACAAATAATCTACTGCTTTCCTGTGGAGGGTAAAGGAGAAGTCATGAGTGACAAATGAAGTGCCTTGCTAAGGCTGCTAAGTAATGGTGGTGCCATTAATTGAAGACAGGGATTATAGAAGCAAGGGCCATGGGACATAATAATGAGTTTGATTTGGGGCCTGTTAGTCTAAGAAACCAGGGTGTGGAGTAAAGGTTCCTGTGGATTTTTCTGTAGTGGATTTTTCTGTTTGTGGTTTTGGTCTTCTTAAAAGGATATGAAATGCTTGTCTGTGCCAGGCACATATCTCTCTCTGATCTGGCTGTTCTTTCAGTGCCATTATTTCTTCCATTAGACAGCAGGGTGTGAATGTAAACAAGATCTCTGGGATTGCTGTTGCCATTAGCCATAGGCCAAGCCAAGTGGAAGTGTCTAGAAGCTCTCAGGTCCCTCTTGAATACAGACCTGCTCCTCTATTTCCTAAATGTTAAGGGTTGAGAGTATAGCTTAGTGGTAGAGTGCTTACCTAGCCTATGCGAGGTCCTGGGTTCAATCCCCAGCGCCACAAAATATTAATAGTAAGATAATTATAAGTAAGTAAATGGTCAGCTCTTTTCCTCCCATTAATCTCCTGTTTTCAATTTGTATTTCTGAAGTAATAATCTTGCTTTGGAAACTAATTATTTTTCCAAAGAGAACTTGTGACTTCCTTCTTACTCATTTCAGCATGAACATTGTTGAGTGAAAAATCAATGATCATTGGTTGAGTGAAAATCAATGACCTGGAACTCCACTGCAGAGATAAAGTAGTTTGAGAAATGTTTGTATAATTAGGAATTCACCTCAGAAACCCTAAAAATGTTCATGCTCTTTGACCTGGTAACCTCACTTCTTAGAATTTATTCTAGAGGAACAAGGGACTAGTATGTAGATATGTAAGTATGTACAAAATTGCTGATCTTGCTTACTGAAGTCAAAAACTAACAAATAACATAAAAATCCAAAAATAAAGGATTGGTTAAATTAATTAAAATGATCTATATGATATACTTTTATAAAATCTAATTCATTAAAGATGATAGTGTTAGATTAACATTTGCTGAAAATCAGAAAGCTAGAAAGACATTCAATTTTTATTAATTGAAGAGAATAACATATGTACTTTTATTATATAATTTTTAACAAAAAGATGTGGAAACTAAAATATGCAAAATGTAAATAGTTATCTGAGAGGAAGGAATTTCTATTGGTTTAACTATTTTTTTCTCTTGGCTCTTTTTATTTCCTAATCTTTCTACAGCAACTATGTATTATTGGCAAAAGGGAATATCTGTGCTTCTTTAAAATGTACCTGGGCCAGTTGTCCTCTCAGATATAGCTAAAACGAGGAACAAAGAAAAACAGGGGGACTGGGGATATAGCTCAGTTGGTAGAGTGCTTGCCTCACAAGCACAAGGCCCCGGGTTTAATCCCCAGCACTGTAAAAAAAAAAAAAGAAAGAAAGAAAGAAACAGGGAAGTCCTCCAACAGTAACTAAGTTGGAAATTATGGCCCACAAAGTATATTTTACAAAGGGATCTTCCTTCACCTTTCTATGTGCCCTTTGGGGAATCTTTGAGCCTTAGAATGATCACATAAAGAATCACATACAGGGTTCTCTTATTATAACATCCCATGTTGCCCCAACTTTTCCAAAAATCTCAACTCTTGAAACCTTAGCTCTCCCCTGTAGTCCCAGCCTCTTGGGAGGCTGAGGCAGGAGGATCACAAGTTTGAGGCCAGCTTCAGCAAATTAGCAAGTCCTAGGCAGCCTAGTGAGACCTTGTCCTAAAATTAAAAAATAAAAAGGACTGGGGATGCAGTTCAGTGGTAAAAGTGCCCCAGGGCTCAAACCTCAGTAACCAAAAAACGAACCAACCAAACAAACAAAAAAAACCCCCAAACCCAACAATAACAACAACAACAAAGCACCTTAGCTATTCCACATAGAAAAATTACCCCCAAGGTCTAACTTATTACCTTAAAATTATTGTTGTTTTAAAATCCTAGCTAACTCTATGTAGTTTACCTTCTAAACCAGATGTGTTGCAGCAAGAGATAAGTGGTATACGTGATGAGAGGGGCCATGTGAGGACATGGTATCTGAGTGTGATGAAGAACAGCAGAAGACAAAGAGGTTGCTGGGAAACAGATCTTCAGAGTGTGGTCAGATCTAACTGGTAATTGTATATACACAGAATGAGATGTCATTCTTCTAACCCATGCGGTTAAAGAGGGAGAAAGATCCAATGTGGGCAAAGACGCGGGGTACTGACCCTCTCTGCTGCTGGCGGGGGTGTAAATGACTGCAACCTTTCTGCAGGGCGCTGGCAACTGGAATAGAAAGCTATCTTCCTGTGCGCACTTTCTGACAGGATTTCTATCTCCAGAAATTAATCTTAAGGAAATAATCAGAGATGTGATCATAGGCTCATCTATTAGAGTATTCATCAGTTTAATGCTGTAGTTTGGATCTTGAATATCTCTCGAAGGCCTATCTAGGGCTGGGGTTGTGGCTCAGTGGTAGAGTGCTCGCCTAGCATGTGCGAGGTCCTGGGTTCAATCCTCAGTACCACATAAAATAAAGGTATTGTGTCCACCTACAACTAAAACAAAACAAAACAAAAAGGCCCATCTATTAAAGCCTTGGTCCTCAACTTGGGTGTTATTGGGAGATGTCAGAACTTTAGGGGGTGGTGCCTAAGAGAAGGATGTTAGGTCATTGGGGACCTACCCTTGAAGGAGATATTGGGACCTTGGTCCCTTCTCTTTCCCTGTTTTGCTTCCTGGCCACCATGTGTTGAGGGCTTCCTTTACCATGTACTTCCACCATTATGTGCTGCCTCACCACAGGCCCCAAAGCATTGGAGCCAACCAACCACGGACTGAAACCTCCAAAACAATGAACCAAAATAAATCTTTTCCTTTTGACAAGTTGACTTTTATAAGGTATTTGTTACAGTAACAGAAAACTGGCTACAATTTCTAGTAGAACTTTTTAAGAAAAAGTCCATTTCCATTTATAGAGAATTAAGAATTATGTTTGTTTTGTTTTGGTTTGGTTTGGTTTGTTGTTGTTTTTAAAGAAATATAGCTGGGCATGGTGACATGCACCTGTAATCCCAGAGACTCAGGAGGCTGAGGCAGGAAGATCACAAGTTTGATATCAGCCTCAGCAACTTATCAAGGCACTAAGCAACATAGCAAGGCCCTGTCTCAAATAAAAAAGGACGAGAGATGTAGCTTAGAGGTAAAATCCCCCATATAAGTACAAAAAATTTGTTTATTTTTATATGGTGCTGAGGATCAAACCCAGTGCCTCACACATGCTAGGCAAGCTCTCTGCTACTGATCTACAATCCCAGCCCCCTCTTTCCTCTTTGACATACTTTATTCTCTTGACTTCTGGACCCTGTAATCTCTTGATTTTTTTCTCTTACATCTCACGGTCACTCTTCCATTGCTAGATTTCCCTTCTGCCTGCTCTCTGTAGATTGGAGCTTCAGTCCTTGGGTTTCTCTTTTCCATCTATACTCTCTCCTCCCTGTGGTTGGTCTCATCCAGTCTCAAGACTCATTAAAGTCTATACACTGATGATTCTAATTTATATTTCCAGACCAGATTTCTCCCCTGAAATCCAGACTGATTTATCTGATTGACTACTCAGTGCCTTAATTTGGAAGTCTAATGGACATCTCAAATTTAACATCTAGGGGTTGGAGATGTAGCTCAGTGGTAGAGTACATGATTAGTACACACACAGCACTGAATTCAATGCCTAACACCCCTCTCCAAGTTAACTTCCAAAATGAAATTAAACTTATTTTCACTCCTCTACTTGCTCCACTCTTAGCATTCCATTTCCATTTCAATCTTCAGGTTGTTCAGGACAAAAGACCTTAGAGTCATCCTTGACTCCCTTCTTTCTATCACATTCTATACTTAATCTCTCAGGAAATCTTTTGACTCTACCTTCAGAATATATCCAAAATCAGATCAGTTCTTGCCCCCTTCACCATTATCACCCTGGTCTGAGCTACCCTCCCATCTCACTTGAAGTACTGAGACTCCTGACTAGTCTCTTTATGATCATCCTCGCCCTGACCTTTGTCCCTCCCTTCCTTCCTTCCTTCCTTCCTTCCTTCCTTCCTTCCTTCCTTCCTTCCTTCCTTCCTTCCTTCCTTTCGACAGCTACCAGAATAATTCTTTCAGGTTTTGAGTTAGGTTATGTCATTTACCAAAATCCTGCACTGAAGCCCACTTGCAGTACACAGTCAAATCCTGACAATGACTCTCAAGGCCTTCCATGATTTCTATTCCTATCATCACCCTCATCTCTTTTTCCTCCTTTGTGCCCATTGACTCCCTCCACTGCCACCACTCTGGTTTGCTTGCTGTTCTTGACCACACTGACATTCCTGCCTTAGGGTTTTGGACTAGCTGCCCTTTTCCCTGTATTGATCTTCCATTTTGTTTCTTTCAAGTCTTTGCTCAAATGTCACTGTCACAGATTGATCTCCCAGGAGGCAATCCCATCTCCTCTGAGATGGAGGTTCATACACAGGATGTTCATTGACATGTGCTCTTGGGGGTCAAGTTCTGGGGAAGGGAAGAGAAGGAAGCACTGTGAAGCAGTCTCAACGAAGTTGCCAGCCAACCCCACAAGGAGCTCTGAAGTTGGCTCCTTCAGAGATGGTCTGAGTTAGGGTTGCATTTAGCCCTGATGCAGCTGGTCATCAGGTAAGGGCAAGGCAGGAAAAGATGGCGTGGTTCTCTTCAACAGAGGAAATTCTTGAGGTGGATTGACAGCTGAGGGCTGTCTGCTGATGGGTCTCCCAAGTACTTGGCGGAACAAGTTAATCATCCTGATGGGGTTCACAGGCAGCACACTGCAGCATCCATCATAACTCACCTGTCACAGATCTACTCCTTCATATAGCCATATGGGAATGACTCCTCCAGATTTCCAGTGGGCTTCTTTTCTAGGAGAAGTTTATTCTTAAAAAACAAAAAAGGTTAAGAAGATGAACTAAGCCCCTGACATTGTAACATTGTGGGTTGTCTTGGGGCTATGATTAATTTTCATTTTCTTTACACACCTACAATCAATTCTAGATTCCTCCCTGCTAACACAGACAAAAAAAGCACTTCTGTTGGTCTAAGTGACTGACCTGGTGGGGTGACCTAAATTCTTATCAGTAAGGGGGTCTGTTCCCTGGTCACCATGCCCTTCTCAGGTCATAGCTACTACATGTGTCCATTAACTCTCAAAATTGGGCAAGGAAGTAGAAAAAAGTCACCCAAGTAGATCACCAGACTGACAGACATGTTCTTTCTGTCCCCAGTAGTGCTACCTTCTCTTGCTGATTAGAGTCAATTGCCCCTATCAAGATGGTGACCTCTTGTCTGCTGATCCTGCTCAGCACAAATAGCCTGAAATACCCAAGTAGCAGCCATCACTCAGAGTTGAGTGAGACTTTTCCGTGACCCCTGGTGGAACCATTTCTTCTTTATAACCAGGACCTCTAACTCTGCAGAGCCCAGAGTTGAAGAGACAGGAAACACAAATTCCCTCAAATGAATGATTGAAAGTGAAGGTAAGTAGTCATTTTTGCTTCCAATTCTTGGTTCCCAGATTGAAACACTCTGTAACCATCCTTGCAATGCCTCCCTGTTGATTCTTCAACAGGCTATTCCATCATTCTCACAGACTAGGCAGTGTGTGATATTGTGGTCATAGGCTTGTTGCACTTTCTTTGCTATAAAGTGGGTCTGTTGGTCTAATGCAATGTTGTGTGGGATACTGTGCTGATGGATTGAACACTCTGTAAGCCTTTAGATAGTGGTACTGATTGAGGACCTATATGGAGGAAAACCAAAGTCATTCCTAGAATTTTTTACCTTTTCTACTGTTAAAAGTAATTGCTACTCCTTGCAAGGTGGCTGGTTGTTCTTCTGATACCAAAAAAGTGCTTGCTGTCAGTTTCTGTGGCCGGCAGGCTGGACATGCAGCAGCAATAGCTAGATCAGTGTTGGTGAGTAGGAGCCCATGCTCTCAGGCCCAGCATGCAAAGTCTCCATCCCTCCCACCATGGTTATTCTACTTATGTGTCCATTATGCCAGCACTGTCAATGACAGATGCAAGCTAACTTCAACTGGTTGCTTCATTTTTACCTTCTTGGTTGTGTAATACTTTAGAGGTCAATGCTATCATATAAGCATTCATGCTAATCAATTATCTTTATGCTATATGTCCACTCCCAAATGTCCATCCAAGTAACTCTACCACACATTTGTACCAATTTTCATCTCTTTCTCTATCAAGGATACTGACAATGCCATTCATCACTACCTATGAATCTTTGTTTGTTCTAAGCCCAAGTCACTTCTTTTTACACACTAGTAAGTGACAGGTTCACTGCCTGAAGGTCTGCCCACTAATACGATTTCTGCTCACTATTGTCTTTCCAGGTCATATTTCAACTTGCACCTGCATGTCAAGCCAACCTGTTCATGAACCAAATTCAGGTTTTTTCCCTCCTCTGTTAATTGGTTATAACCAGTTATCAGGAGATCCACAGGATTCATAGATGTGAACCAAGGTGGAGGTGCTGGGGCAACAATGATGGATGGCATGTGTGTTAAGGCTACCAATTCATGCAGATTACTTCTGCCCTTCAGTCCTGCTTGTGGGTGATCCTGGGTGTACCATTTCCATCTTACTATGAACTACTTCTGGGCCTGCCTCACCTTATGACTCTACAACTCTGATAGAACCCAACTCATGATGAGCACTTTTGCCTGTTTGGTTACTTGTCCAGTGGCCAGGTGTTTTCTCTCTTAGGGCCTATTCGCATGCTCAGAGCTTTCTAGAAAGGTATTTAATTCTCTGCTGCAGTTGACTTGGCTTAGGTCTTGTTAAATACAATATAATGTATTTTCCCTTCCCCTCTAGTAACATAGGGTCTACCAGATTATATTAGGGCTACAATTAAAATTCATTTTCTTTGCACCCCTACAATCAATTCTAATGCATGAAGCGCTTCTGTTGGTCTAGGTGACTGACCTGGTAGGGGTGACCTAGGTCCTTACCAGTAAGGGGGTCTGTTCCCTGGTGACCGTGCCCTTTTCAGGCCATATGGATTGTATGGCCCAAGCATCAGTGCTACTTGCACTGTAGCTTGAACATGCTATAGAGTCCTTTCCTGCTCTTGGCCTCATTTAAAACTGACAGGCTTTCATGTCATCTTGTATGTGACTTGAAGTGGTACTCCCAGGTGTAGACTATGCTGCCTCTAGAACTTCAAGAGGCATATCTTGTGTTCTTTGAGATGGGAAATACAAGATTCAATAATGTGTCCTTTATTTGGCAGATGTCATAGCATACCTCAGATCACTGGACCCATAAAAATGTTACAGACATAACAGACCTCTGAGTCTTCATAGGGTTTTTCTTCCACTCTCTGGCATGCGTGTGTCACACAAGTCTCCAATGCACTTGTGGTTTCTTGCTCAGTTGGTCCAATTATCATGATGTCTTCAATTTCCAGCCAGTTCAGATCTCTTGAGACTATGTTATGCCAAGGGCAGGAGCATTAACACAGCTTTGGGGCAAGACTATAAATGTATATGTGGTCTTTACCAAGTGAATCGACTGTTCTGATGGAAAGAATACACTCATTGGGTCAGTAGCCATACATTACATAATTGAGATTGTCTTAATTTGCTCTAGAAAAGATATCACATCTGGCACAGCAGCCGCAAAAGGGGCTACTACTTGGTCTACAATGGCAATCTATTGCCATCCTCGAGGATCTGGCTTTTGGAAAGTTTAGATTGGTGATTCAATGGAGATGTGATGTGGACCTCAACCCTGCACCCTTAGGTCTTTCCCAATTACTTTTATAGTTACTTTTTATGAATTGCTGTCATCTCTCCTGGGAGGCATTATTGTTTTTGATTTAGTCTCTTGGCTCAGGGTGGGAGGAGTGGTGCCAGAAAGATAGTTTCAGAGGCTTCCACTTGGCCTTTCCACTATAATACCTCTTATTCCACAGGCCAAGAAACCAAGGTATATCCATTTAAATCATATATTTAAGAACTGAGGAAATGACCACTGGTGAGTTCACAGACCTGATGGGCACACCATGGGCCAGAAATGGGCCACCTTCCACTTACTAACTGGCTCTCATACACACCCACTCTACCTGAGGTCTCAGGATGATGTTTCAGGTTTCAGGGTCTCAACTTAGACCACAACCCAAACAGTCAAGACAAAATATTCTCTTCTTCCATGTATAGTTAACACAAATGAATAGCCATAGATCCCTTTAGGGAAGAACTTGAGAAATATTTCCTATGTATATCATTATGGTGTTACTTCCTGCTGGGGACCTGGCCTCTCTTTGTATCTCTGAGTTCTGGATCTGAAAAACTCATTTATATGTAGAAACAGAGCAGGGGTTCATGACATTTTATTGGGGCTCTGTCCTTGGCTTCCCGATCATCCATTCTTGATTTTGTTTTCTTTTACAGACTGACCAAACCTTTTTGCCCAATTATTTTGTTTGTGTTCTCTTAACTACATGTAATTATCTGAGGGTCAATGTTCACCAGCTGCTGCTTCAGACTTGCTACTCATTAGGATAATGGCATCCACCTGGCTTCTGAGGGTTCAGTATCATATTCGTTCCTTATTGTTTCTGGGTCCTATCATCCCCATTGTCATTAGTGAGCCTTGTTCTGTAATGGTGTCTCCCACCCATACCCCTGGCCTTAGACTCTAAGTGATACTGGTGCTTTGTCTATCTGACTCTTATCATGTATTTCTTACTATTTTGGGGTACCCTCTGGGTACCAGATAATCATCTGGTAGACTTTGCTGCTACATGTAGTATGTCAATTATACCATACCCATTTCTCTGAATCTTTTATTTCCTTCTTCCATCATCTGCCATGGGTACTCTGGCATTTCTATCTTATTTGGTGAGGACCATAATTTTCTTCAGGCTTTTAAGGACCATCCTAGCAGTTTGTTCCCACTGCCATCCTGGGACCTTACCAGAACATTACTCCTGGGAGACTGCTTCCAAATAGATAATCTCTCCCTTTTCTGCCTTTACACCATGTTTACACCATGTATATCTGGAACCTTCAGTATGTAGTCCCAGAAGTTCCTGGTACCTGTTTGTAGGTCCTGCAGCTAACTCCTCTGTAGTAGAAGCCATTTTCTCACTTATCAGGTCCAGCACATTTCTGGCCAGGTTTTTTTGTGATTTTGTCCTAATTATTGGTCTAGTGGTCAGGAAGGCAGATGTGATAGATTCTATAGGAGGTGCAGGACAGAAGTCTTGCAGGGGAGAGTTCTCTCTCATCTTTAAGCCAGATGGAAGTGCTAGCCCTTACTAGGGAGAGGCAGGCCATTTCTGCAGACTCAGAGTGATCTGGGAATTCAAGACCTTTGGGTACATCCACTCAGATATCCACATCCCATGTGTCAGGGTCCTATTCTTTCCCAACCAGGGTCCATCCTTGGCATAGAGCTATGCAGTTTGAAGTGTAACCTTCTTCAGTGTTCTGCTACACTTATGATTAATCCTGTACCTGTGTCTCACTTTCTCTACCCCCAGGTACAGGAAATGAGAGTCTTAAATGTTTCCAAGAATGTCTTTTGGCTTATACACTAAGTTTTTTTTGTTTGTTTTTTGTTTCGTTTTTGGTACTGAAGTTCAAACCCAGGGGAGGTGTACGACTGAGTTATAACCCTAGCCTCTTTTATTTTTTATTTTGAGACGGAGTCTTGCTGAGTTGCTGAGGCTGGCCTGGAACTTGCAATTTTCCTGCCTCAGACTCCTGAGTTGCTGGGATTATGGGCATGTGCCACGATGCCTAGCTTTTGCGCACTAAGTTTTAACTACTGATTATTCTTTTTCAATATTTCATTCCCAAGTGTTAATTATCCCTAGCAAAAGTCTCCAATTACACTGTTTGTGGCTATTTCCCCCTTAATTCTAAAATGCATGATTCATCACATTCTTTGGTACATCCCCTTGCACCAGAAAACTATTCCAGATCATCATTGATGAAAGTTTTAACAAATTTTAGTGCTAGTTTGTGCTGGAACACTCTGTACTCCACATACTGCCACTGATGGGGTCCTCAGTGCCAGCTGGATGGTAAATGATCCAATTCTAAAATCCCATTTTAGCACCTGCTTTCTTGGACCACTGCTGGTACCAATAGTCTTGGGTTGGGAAGCAGACATTGAGATAGATATTAGCACAGAAGCTTGTTAGGAAGTGCTCTCGATATCAATATCAGTGGAAGGGAAGTAAGAGAAGCAGGATTTTGTAAAAGACGTTGGTTGGATCACAATGCAGTGTCAGTGAGGCCTTAATGGGAAGCTCTGAAACTGGGGTGACCATTCAGAATGGTCTCAAGTTGGGACAGTTACACCAGGCCTTTGGACCCTCATACTTCCCAATCTTTGGATGTGGGCTCTCTCAGGAGCTGGAGTGATCTTAAGTGAGATGACTTTCTTCAAACAGGGCAATTCCCGAAGAGGATTAACAGCTCGGGGCTGTCCATACTCCCAGCAGCTGGGGGAATAATATTCAATCTGGAAGGAGACCTAGATAGTATCAGAAAGTCTACTATTACCAGGGGCTGGGGAGATAGCTCAGTTGGTAGAGTGTTTGCCTCGCAAGAACAAGGCTCCTGGGTTCAATCACCAGCACCGCAAAGAAAAAAATTCCTATTCCTATTACCAGGAAAAACAGATACATAGTCCTGACCATCCTATCTCCTGCTTAATGAAATGACCCATGCCACCTCTCCACTCCATCCCTAGTCATAGCATTTAACATCTAATATAGAATTAATTAACCCATTTATCATATTTATTGTTTAGTGTTTATTTTCCCTGCTAGAATGTAAAGTCAAAGAGGATAGAGATTTCTGTTTGTTTCTTTTACTGATGCATCCTAAGCACCTAGAATAGGACTTGACACATCATAAGGGCTAAAAAAAAATTGTTAAATCAATAAGGAAATAACTAAATATTAACTCATTGAGTTATTGTGAAGAGTAAATTGCATAGATTAATTGAAGTTTTTTAACATGCCAGACACACAATAACCTCCATGCTTTCTAGTATTATAATGGAGTTCACAGTTTTAGATCAAGATGTTAATAATGATTTTCTCTGACTCATGGAATTATAAATTGTTTTTATTTCATTCTTTGAATTTTTTTTTTTTTTTTTTTTTTTTTTTTGCATCCTGGAAATTGAACCCAGGGGTGCTATACCACTGAGCTACACACCCCAGTCCTTTTTATTTTTTTATTTTGAGACAGAGTTTTGTCAAATTGCCAAGGCAGTCTCCAACTTGTGACAGCCTCCCAAGTCACTGGGATTTCAGGTATGTGCCACTGCTCCCTACTATTTTTTGTATTTTCTAAGATTCCTATGATAAGCACATTTTACTTTGTAATCAGGAAAAGAAAAATGATAAATTAAAAGAACTGGTTAGGATACTCTAGATAGTAGAGAGAATGAAATTTTTCCTTTGTGTTTTTTGCAATGCTGGGGATCAAATCCTGGGCCTGTGCACTTTCTAGCAAGCACTCTACCTCTGAGCTATGTCCCCTGGCTGAGAATGAAAATTCTTGAGGGATATCACCTCTCTGCATCAAAAAGAGCAATGAATTTGACTGTAAGTTTCAAATGGTCCTTGCTTAAGCTTGATCTCCAAATCAAGCACCTAAAACTGTACTTGCCATGGAGCAAGCAGTTAACTATTTGTTTGAAATTAGGGACAGAGGAGACTGACATCAGGGAGTTAGCAGGTATCTGTTCTACTGTTTAAAGCAGCACAGTCAGACTGAGGAAATTTTAAAATGCACTGTTAGAGCAGAGCATGGTGGCATATTCCTGTAATCCCACTGACTCAAAGAAACTGAGGCAGGAGGATTGCAAGTTTGAGGCTAGCCTGGGTAACTTAGTGAGACCCTGACTCAAAATAAAAAATAAAAAGAGCTAGGGATGTAGCTTAGTGGTAGAACACCCCTGGGTTCAATCCCCAGTACTGCAAAAAGTAAGAAAAGCAAGTAGATATCAAGGAGCCTGTGTGTGAGAGGCCCTTGGTTCAATCTCCAGCACACAAAGAGAGTAGATTGGTGGTTGCTGGGGATGGGAGTGGGTATAGGACAATGGGAAATGACTCCTGAGGGTGCAGGTTTCTTTTTAGACTAGGGAAAATGCTCTAAAATGTTGAAATTATTAAAAATAATCTGTGAATATAATAAAAACTACTGAAACATACACTTTAAAAGGGTACATTTTAGGACTGGGGAGATAGTTCAATTGGTAGAGTGCTTGCCTTGCAAGCACAAGGCCCTGGGTTCAATCCCCAGCACTGCAAAAAAAAAAAAAAAAAAAAGTACATTTTAGCTAGGCATAGTGGCACATGCCTATAATCCCAGTGATCCAGGAGGCTGAGGCAGTATGGTCCCAATTTCCAGGCCAGCCTCAGCAACTTAGCAAGACCCTTGACAAATTAGCAAGCCTCCGTCTCAAAATAAAAAATAAAAAGAACTGGGGATGTAGCTCTATCAAGTGCATCCATGGGTTCAATCCCCAGTATCCCCCCACAAACATACATTCACACAAAGGGTGAATTTTATGGTATATGAAGTTATCTAAATAAAATTATTATTTAAAAAAAAATGTAGCCAGGCATGCTGGCTACTCAGGAGATTAAAACAGGTGGATTACTTGAGTCCAGGAGTTTCAGGTCAGTCCAGGTAACATAGTGTCTACAAAAAAAAGAAAGACAAGAAAAACAAAGAGGAGGTAAATGAGATGAGGAGATGTGTTGGACAGTGCAAACCTCCAGTGGTGTCACAGCCTAGTGTGGACACAGCCGATTCTGAACCCTCAATGGCTTTCAGAGCCTGAGTTAGGCCTGAGTTCCTTCAAACAGTTATCTTGAAGGTTCTTATTCTCTTTGCCTGGAAGGTCTCCTCTACCTGGCTGGGTCTTCTCCATAGAGCCCCACCGCACCCCCATTCCTTTTGGCCCCCACACAGTCACAGGGTCATCCACTTCACAGAATGGATCAAAAACACTGCCAGGAGTGCTTTTTCAAAAAGACAAGATTCCCGAGCTTCACCCTGCTGAAATTGAGTCAGTAGGTCGGGAGTGGACCCGAGTCTCTCAAAGTTCCCCGCAGGTGATTCTGATGATCAGCCAGATTTAGGAACCTTTGATCCAGTTCAGCCTCCCACCTAGTGCCGCAGCCTCTCTGCCAAGAGGTTGACTCAGCTTTTCCAAGAAGCACTCCCAGACTCGCCTCACCAAGAGAGGCGCTCCACCCAGGTGCCTTGAAAATGCTTGCTCATCACCAGCCCCATCTCAGTGCAAGTCAGGGATTGTCATCACCTGCCTTAATGCCCCGCTCCTCACTAGGCTAAAAGCTCTTTGAAGAATAGGACCCTGTCTCATGTAATGTCTTACCCCAGTGCCTGACTCGTAGCAAGGACTCAGTGTGTTTACTGAATGAATGAATGCCATCAGAACTTTCCCAATATGGTGCACTCATTATCTAAGGTGTAATGATTGTGCCCATGTAGCTTTTGATACAAAGAATTTGGCATGGATAATATTTAGAAATTTTTTTGTACCAGAGAGTGAACCCAGGGGCACTTAACCACTGAGCCACATCCCCAGCCCCTTTTTATAATTTATTTACAGACAGGGTCTTGCTGAATTGCTTAGGGCCTCACTAAGTTGCTGAGGCTGGCTTTGAACTCGCCATTCTTCTGCCTCAGCCTCCTAAGCCACTAGGATTACAAAGTGCCTGGGCTTTGTTTAGATTTAAAAAATTATTAATACTAGTATTAGAGATGGGGTCTCTAACTCCTGGGCTCAAGCCGTTCTTCCTTCTCAGTCTTCCAACTAGCTGGAACTACAGGTGCATGCAACCACACTCAGTTTACTTGGATATTCTATAAATAGAATGCAATATTGATAGATATATCAGCTCTGAAGACCTAATTAGTTTGTGTGTGTGTGTGTGGTTACTGGGCCTTGTACATAGTTAGGCAAGCACTCCACTACTAAGCTACATCCTAAGCTAGAGACCTGACTGGAAGACGGCTGCCCTTTGGAGAGGTTAGTCTAGCTGTTCTCACAGAGCATCTTCCAGGAAGATGTGCCATTTCCTGGAAAGGCTCTATGTATTTCCTGGGACCAGGAGTGAGCTTTGAACTAGACTGTGTTGCAAGTACAAGAGGAAAGAAGAAGTACGAACTGGTTATTTTCAACCCTGAATTCATCCACTCATCTAGCCAAAGGCATATTCACATTCTGAGGGGCCTGAAGCTCATAATCTTGGAAATCCTCTGTTAAAAAGGCACTTGTTTCTCTAACACCCACAAACTTTCAGTGCCAGGAGCCTAGGACGTACTTATTTGTGACATCATATCTGACCTGCATCTTTGTGACTTGCCAGATGAGACTTCACAACGGGTGATAAGAATATCCCTGGAAGTCATTCCCAGAGTGGGACAGCCAGTGACAACTAAACTGCACATTTAGTGACAACAAACCATCCACTTGTCCCCCACATCCCATACTTATTATATTCCCAATGCAAATTCCTCTTAGTTGGTCCCCAAATGCTCATGGCCACTCCCATGTCACATGACATAAAGGAAAGCAATGGAGGTAAATACAGGCTAGTGACAGAGGTCTTCTCTAGTTAAAATATCTTACTTTTGCCAGGTGAGGTGGTGCATGCCTGTAATCTCAGAGATTTGGGGAGCTAAAACACAAGTTTGAGGCCAATCTGAACAATTTAATGAGATCATCAGCAACTTACTGAGACCCTATCTCAAGATAAAGTAAATAAAAAGGACTGAGGATGTAACTCAGTGTAAAGAACTCCTGGGTTGAATCCCAGTACCTCCCCCCAAAACCTTACTTTTTATTTTTTATTATTGTTAATATTATTATTTTGTACTGCTAGGTATCAAACCCAGGGACTTGCACATGTTAAGCAGGTGCTCTACCACTGAGTTATATCCCCAGTCCTTTTTATTTTTATGTTGAGACAGGGTTTCTCTAAGTTGCCCAGGCTGGCCTCAAACTTGTGATCCTCTTGCCTCAGCCTCTTGAGTAGCTAGTATTATAGAGGTGCACCGCTGCACTGGGCTTGAAATTTTTATAATCACATTTAACCATGAGGGCACATGGTTGTCCCTCCCAAGGGGACAGGGCAAGTGAGGGACCCTAAAACTTAAACTCCTTCAGTTTCAGAGTCTGGGGTTGTAGCTCAGTGGCAGAACACTTTCCTAGCATGCTCAAGGTCCTAGGTTCAATTCCTACCACTGCAAAAATACCCTCCTTCCCCTTCACAGCAAATGCACCTCTTTATTTGACAATCATTTATTGAGCATCCAATACGTGCCAGGCACAAGGAATACAGCAATGAATAAAGTAACCAAAGTCTGTGACCTCACAAAACTTATATCTAGCCTTTTAAAATAAGTGTGTTGTCCTTCTTGTTTTGGGCAGGAGGGGCAATGAACATTTTGGGTGTCACTGCCTGACTCTTAATAACTATTTGTGGAATGAATAAATGAATGATAGGATGAATGAAACATTTCAGAACTAAAAACTGTTTTACCCTGGAGACTTGGTATGTCAGAAATGAAGTTCAATACAATTATAAAGTTGCTATAAAAACCTGTGAAAAATTATAAGGATGATAATGACATGGGTGTTGCACTACGATTTTCCAGGGCCCAGCAGGGCTATTGTTCTAACATGTATTCCGATTGGCAGGTAACCAGAGATTCCTCCTCCCTCCTGGAACTCAGTTGGCAAGGCAACCAGTACACCTCACTCAGGTGTGAAAGGTAGAAACTGGGAGAGACTAGTGAGAGCCAGTCCTAGTCCTGCACCTCTGCCTCCTCCTGCTTCTGCTCCCTGGCTGCCTAAGACATGGCCTTCCCAGGTGCTCACTCATCGTCCCTCTCACCAGGGGCCCCTTCACTGCCACCCCCAATCTCCTACTTCACACAAAAACAGAAACTCTCAGATACAATGTCCACAGTTTACTGACACTAAACCTGCAAACTTACCTGCATCTGACCTCACTCTCTTCTTCCATTCTTGTTACTATGGAACCAAATCCCAGCTCTACCACTTACCAGCTCTGTGACATCGAGCAGTTGTGGCAATGGAGTAGAGCCTCAGTTAAAAACTGGCCCCCATTTAAAAGTGGGGATGATAATAGCACCTATTTTATGAAGTGGTGGTGGGCATTAAATGAGATACTAGAGCATAACTCAATGGTAAAGCAGTTACCTAGAATGTATGAGGCCCTGGGTTTTGTCCCCAACACTGCAAAAGAGAAGAAAGAGAATTTTTAAAAACTCGGCACACCTCGCACAAGAAACTTTCTAAGAAAAAGAAAATAAAATTTCTCTGTTAGTATTACCATTATTATTTCTGTCCAAAGCTAGCGTCCTCCTTGGCATACTGAGTTCTAGCCCATCGTGCCTTCTCAGGATCAAGTGTTCTTGTCAGTTACACACCCGGGCCTTCGACCTTTCTTCCATGGGCCCATACCCATCACCATTTCAACAAATTCAATTTACTCCAATTTTTCAAAAATGACAACAGAATTACAAACTTTTCTTAATCCCTTTCCCTGCCATCTGTCAGTCATCCTCCTTGATTTTAATCTTTAAAATTAAAGATTTTAATTTGGAGTAAAGATTAAAGTCGTCCATTCCTAGTTTCTCCTTCAAGTTCACTCAAACCCACTCACCCAATAAAACCTGGAGCCCATTCTTCTTGACTTCTCAGCAACTTCTGATCATGTTCTCTTCTTTTAAATGCTTTTGTCCCCTTGAGTTCAGGACACCTCTCCTGCCTGTCCCTCCTGCTTTTCCAGCCCCTCCTCCTCAACTCCTGTGTGGACTCCTTCCGCTTCCTCTGTGCCTTCTCCGTCTCTGCTCATCCCTAAGAGGCTGCCCTCCCTCCTGGTCCAACTTCTGTCTGGTTCTCATCTTACTTTTGCCCTCTCTCCTGGTTTATCCCAATGACTCGGGGACTTCCATTATCATCCAATGCCAAATATCAATAATTCAGAATCTCTAGTCCTGATCTCTCTTCTGGGCTCCAGACACATAAATCCAACTGTCTACTGCTCTTCCCCATTTACATTCCCCACAGGCCCCTCACCGTTCTCATGTTCAAAAATAAGCTCATCATCTTCCCCCAGAAACTAGCCCTTGCTCCTGTTTCCTGTTTCAATGACTTGCTGCATGATCTACCCAGTCACCCAAGCTGGAAATTTGAGTCCTCCTTCACTTCTCCTTTAGCCAATCAATTACTGAGCCCTGCCACTGATCCCTGCTATAAATCTCTTAAATCCATTTGCTTCTTTTCATCTTCACTGTCACTATTCCTTCTAAACTGCCCTCCTGGTTTGCAAACTCCCTTCTCCCTGCAGGATGAAACCCAGGCACCTGAGCATTTGGGTGGGACCTGAAGGGACATGTTGGTCTCCTTTGATCCAACCCCTGCTTGGCCTTTCAACCACAGGACTTTTCTTCTCTTTACCATCTTTCCTTCAGTCCAGTCACACTGTTCCACTTTCAGTTTCCAAAATAGCCAGGCTCTCTTTTGCTTTGGGGCCTTTGACCCTACCACTTAATGTGTCTGGAATAATCTTCCCAGTCTTCAGTTCTCTATTATGTTCAGGCAGTTTCTCCCCAGGCCTCTCTATTCACCCCATCCTAACAATCCCGGCACTGTTTCCTAACAGATTGACTGTTTTCTCTAGTCTACAAACTCACAAAGAAGGGACTCAGTTTCCCTTGTTTTGTACTGTATCCTTAAGACTTCAGGCAGAGCTAGCATGTGGTACCTGCTGGAACCATAACTATTTCTTTCTAGAGGCTGCCACGGCTACTACACATCCATGGCAGCCAATAGAAAGAAAGAACATCCTTGGAGATGCTGGGAAAACTTTGTAAGCAACTCTTTCCTGATGTCTCAACAGCTACCCCCAAATTTCCTCTCCACCAAGAACAAACCCTGGAGCCTGGAGTTCTGAGCAAGGGGATGGAGGTGGGAAGAGGTGGGGCACCTTCCCTTGGAAAACAGCCTGGATTCTCACTTTCTTGAGATCGGTTTACCAGTTCCCTCTCTCATCCATTGCTTTTCTGCCTCTCAGTATTTCTGAATCATTCTTACCTACTCTTCCTTCCTTTTGGATTCAGGAGAGGAGGTATGGTTTGAATGTGTTCCCTGAAGTTCTTGTGTTAGAAACAGATTAAATTTGCAATTAAGTGATGCAACAGTGTTGAGAGGTGGGACTTCTATGAGGTGTCTCGCTCATGAGCCCTCATGGGTAGATTAATGCTCTTACTGTGGGAGAAATCTTTTGATTTTTAAAAAAAGGCGAGAAATGAGTTCAAAACCCTTTCTTCCTCCCCACTCTCCCCTCTACACCTCTTTTCTCCCTCCCTGTTCCTCTTGCCTTCTGCCAAAGGATGATGTAGCAACAAGGCCCTCACCAGATGCTGGCACCTTAATATTGGACTTCCCAGCCTCCAGAATTGTGAGAAATAAATTTGTTTATAAATCACCAAGTCTGGGATATTTGTTGCAGGCAAAACAAAGTGGACGAAGACAGAAGGGATCCCTCCTTTTAGCCAAGGTTAACTCTTCTGTTGGATTCCTTAATCCTGTGTCAACTATCACCTCCCCTTCACCTATAGTAGCTAGTGGCTCCCTTTCTATAGTTTTGTTCCTTTCTGCAGATACACAAGCTCAGTTTCCTTCCTGCTGACCTCTCCCCATCTCTCTTTTTTTTTTTTTTTTTTTGCGGTGCTGGGGATTGAACCCAGGGCCTTGTGCTTGCAAGGCAAGCACTCTACCAACTGAGCTATCTCCCCAGCTCCCCATCTCTTTTTTTAATGGGGAGGTGCTGGGGATTGAACCCAGGGCCATGCTAAACACATACTCCCCCACTGAGCTGCGCCCCAATCCTCTTTTACTTTAAGCACTTCTTCCCACCCCCCTTGATGGCCTATCTACTTGCATTTTTAAAAAATGATAGGATCTTTTAAAAAAGAACTTTCCACTACACTTTCTACATTATTTTCACCCTCTTGACCCTTCCTCCTTGCCCCTCACTTCTTTCCCACTTTATTGAAAATGTTCTCCTAAGATGGTGGATGACCTAGAACAGCCCCTCTTCCTAGTCTTACTTCCATGTTTTACTGACATAGACACTCCAGTTTTCTGCCTCTTCTTCCCATCTTCTAACAAGGATATAATGGTTTAGATACCAGGTGTCTCCCTAAAGCTCATGTGTTAATGCAGGAATGTTCAGAGGTGAAATGAGTAGATCATGACAGCTGTAACCTAATCAGTCCTTCCTAATCTGAATAGACCAACTGGGTGGTAAGTGTAGGCAGATGGATGTGTCTGGAGGAGGTGGGTGTCATGGGGGTGTGCCCTGGAAGGGTTCATCTCTGTGGGTCCCTCCCCTTGCTGTCTGCTTCTTGGTGACCATAAGTTGGGAAGTGCTCCTTCACCCGGCCATGATGATGATGGTGCTCTGCCTCACCTCAGTGATGGAACTCTCTTACCTTGGACTAAACCTCTGAAACAGTAAGACAAAATAAACTTTACCCCCTCTAAGTTGTTCTTGTGGGGTATTTTGGTAACAGCATTGAAAAACTGCCTAATAGAGAGAGTTTATTGTGGACCTGTCCTGCAGCCCTGTGCTGGAAGAGGAGTTACCAAAAAGTGGCCCCTAAACTTAGAGATTTGATTAAGAAAAACCCAGATGAAACAGTACTGAACAGTGGGTGGCATAATATAAATGCTAAATTATGTGGTGCAGACTATGCTTCCTATCAGGGAAGAGGGAGAAAAGCAAGGTAGGAACAATCAGAGGAATCTTTTATTTTTATTTTTTATTTTTTATTTTTTTTTGGGTACTGGGGATCGAACCCAGGGTCTTGTGCTTACAAGGCAAGCACTCTACCAACTGAGCTATCTCCCCAGCCCCTATTTTTATTTTTTATATTTTGTGGTGCTGAGGTTCAAAACCAGGGCCTCACATATGCTAGGCAAGTGCTCTACCACTGAGCCACACCCCAGCCCTAAGAGAATCTTTAACTTAAAGGTAGGAACTAAGCTAACCTCTGTATGATGAATAGACTTGGGGAGATCGGAGTGGGGTTAGGAAGAAAGTTCCAGATCAGAATCAGACAAGGTGAAGGGTTGTACCATCCCAGCTTCCTTCAAGTGTTTTCTTCACACTGAAGTGTAAATGACTGAGAAGGGCTTTAAAATGTAACCCATTTAAATTGTACTTGCATTTTATAGGAAACCTGTTATAGTTTGGATCTGGAATGTCCCCCAAAGGCTTATGTGTTGAAGGCTTGGTCCCTAATGAAGTGGTGTTCAGAGGAGATGCAGGTTACTTGGAGAAAGGCCACTGGGGAGGTTCCCTGAAAGGGTATTTCTTGTCTCCAGCCCCATAATCCCTAATCAATCTCTCTCTCTCTCTCTCTCTCTCTCTCTCTCTCTCTCTCTCTCTCTCTCTCTCTCTGTGTGTTTCCTGGCCACCATAAGGTGAGCAGCTTGTTCTGCCACACTCTTCTACCATGATGTACTGCCTCAGCACAGGCCCAGAAACATGAACTGAAACCTCAAAACTGTGAACCAGAATAAACCTTTCCTCCTTTAAACTGCTCATCTCAGGTATTTGGTTACAGTGATGGAAAGCTAACATAAAAGCCTTCAACTAAGAAGATGCAGTTCTAATGATAGAATTTCAGGCATTTACTCTGCGTTAGAAAGTAATACAGTAAAAAAAGAGGGTTGGGAGCTTATCTCTCCCTCTCCGACTATTCAGTTTGTTTGCAAGTTTTCTCATAAAAGAACCATACGCGAATATACCAGCTCTGCTGTGCAAATATTTTCCTTGATATGAAGTCAGAGCCAGGCCTTAACTTGCCTCAGGCACACACAATCTCACATCCTCCCAGTGGGCTGTTTGTGCTCAGTGTAGGCTTGATATTCATCTCTGTTCTGTGTGTTTTTGTATCCCACGTATTACTTTAATCAAAACCATCTTTTATTTACTTATTTGCCTTTCTCAAGAATGTAATAACTTTATTGAGATATAATTGATGTACTATACAATACATCTTGTTACCAATGCTGTGTTAAGTTTGCATTGCTTTCTTATTTTATTTATTTATTTAGGTGTTGGTGCTGGACCCCAGGGCCTTGTGCCTCTATGCCTAAGGTACATGCCTAGTTTCAGTTTTTTAAAAATCCTCTCTTATTTTGTGCAAAATGACTCTCCCCATGCATTGTAAATAGCAATAATATCGGATAGTTTGCTAATGTTCTCTGGAGCCAAACTGAACCCCCACACACAGAGGAGAAGGAGAAGGAGAAGGAGACAGGGAAGGGGAAGAGGAAGAGGAAGAGGAAGAAGAAGAATGAGGAGGAGGTGGGGGGGGAGGGGGAGGAGGAGGAAAAAAATGTTTATAATTTAGGCTATGTCAGCTTGCAGTATGTAACCTATAGTAGTGCTTTTCAAACTGTGATGAAAAATTAATTTTATTTTAACTTTTGAAGATTTTGACCAACACTTTAACAATTACTATTAAAGTTTTCAAATGCCCTCAATATCTGTACTTACCTTATTGCAAGTTAATAATGAACAGTTTGCAGACCAGCATCAGTTTGAGGATTGTATTTTGAGTGGTACCAACATATATTATCAACAAAATAACTTCATGCTTTTACATTTTCATTTCATTTATTCAATAAATAAGTGTTAAAATGCTTGCTACATAGTAGGCACCTAGCAAGGTGCTACAACTCAAGCAGAAAATAAGAACATCAAAGAGCGCTCACAAACACTCTAGCGAGAGAAGCAACAGACTTGGAGAAGTTTACTGCAAATTAGTTAAACGTTTAGGTTAATGCTAAGGAGAAGATCAAGATATGTTGGAGTTCACATCTGGGTGCCCAAGACAGGCTGATGGATCAGGGAATGTTTTTCTAAGGAAACTTTAATCTAGGAGCTGAAGAGTAAACAGGGCCCAGAATGGGGAAAGGGTCTTCTGTGAAGGAAGGACAAATGTAAGGCCCTGGGGAAGGGAGACAGAAAGGGGGCTGCTGAAATAAATAAGAATTGTGTCCTGCATGTCTCTAAGGATTTTTTTACATTTTATCTTAAAAGCTGCTAAGGTTTGAATGTCCCCTCCAAAAGCATCTTGAAATTCAATTGCCATTTTAACAGTACTAAAAATTGGGACCTTTAAAGGATGATTAGGTCATGAGGGCTCTGCCTCCAGAACCATAAGCCAAATAAACTTTTACTGTTTATAGTTTATCTAGTCTGTGGTATTGTTCTGTTATGACAGCAGAAAAATGTACTTAGACTAGAGCCACAGAAAACTCCTGAAGGAGATGAAATGGTCGTTTCCCTTTAAAACATAATATTCTTGCTTTCCCATAAACCTAAAGACAACAGTTTCATAATAATTGTGATGGGAAATTAATGATCCATTACAGACATTTTCACATATGAATACAGAGGCTTAGGAGTGATCTCATGTAGCAAGGTTATTTGTGATTCCCATGCCTTCACAAACACATCATAGAGACAGCTAGTTACATCTCCCAAAAGGTCAATATGTTTCTCTTTCTGCCTCCTTTCCTCTGTTCCCACCATGCTCTGTGTATTTTTTTTTTTTTTTCTCCCTGAACTGGAGATTGATCCCAAGGCCGCTCATGTTCTAGGAAAGTACTCTACCACTGAGCTACATCCCCAGCCCTTTTTCTCTTTATTTTGAGACAAAGTCTTGCCAAGTTGCCCCATCTGGCATTGGTTTGCCATCCTTCTTTCTCAACCAGAGTAGCTGGGATGACCAGTGTGCTCCCCCACGTATTAAGAAGAGCAAGCAGCTGGTGAGATAAGAACTACTAACAGACTTGCAATTTTATTTAAGTCAGTCATATCCCCAACTAAAACTCATTTTTCAACCCTATCGAGAATGACCAGGTAACACAGTTGTGACTGATGGGAAGACATTATAACTCTGCTGAGGTTTTAGGGGAAAATCTTTTTTTTTTTTTTTTCTAAGACATTATCTCCCTGTGTTGCCCAGGCTGACCCCTAACTCCTGGGCTCAAGTGATCCTCCTGCCTCATTCTGCCAAGTAGCTGGGGTTAGAGGTGCTCACCACCACACCCAGTTTTGGGGAAACCTATTTTGCATATGGAAAGAGATCATGTGACTAAGACAACCCTAACCCCCTCCTTCCTACCTTAAAAATCAGTCAGGAATCTCAGAGGTACAATATGAAGCAGCATGTACAAGGGCAATATCCAACATAGCAAGACTTGTGGGACAGAAAGGACCTGAATCCTTGAGGATTTGGCCTGGACTGCCCACTTCTGATCTTGTGATATGAGAAAAATAAACCCCCAAAAGATGAAGTCATTTTAAGTCTGATTTTCTGGCTCTTCAACTTGAAAGTAATTGAGCTTTCCAATTAGAAATGGATGGTCCACAAAATCAGACCAACTTACATAGCACTGTATCCTCCCCCTCTGTGACTGTCCTCAGCTTTGGACATTTAGATATTTTCAAAGGATAAAGGCTTTTCTTTGATTTCTGACATCCTTTACCCTTCTCACCAGGCGCTGTAACGGGATAAGTAGGCTCTGCCTGTGTCCTTTGTTTCCTAAAAGAGGCAGGGCAAGCAACGAGGCTTCTGGTGGAAAATGCTGATATACTACACCACATCAGAATGTGCTGTTCTCATTTATTTTTTAATACAAACCCATTTTTGCATGTGGGCACTGGCAAAGAGCTGGTGGTTACGAAATATTGGGCGACAGTGGTAATATAGGAGGTGACACATAGCAAAGGAATCTTGTCTTCAAATTACACAGAATGCAAAACCATTGTGGCTCATGACATAGCTCCCACATTTTTTTCCATATTTATCCAATAAGGCTCCAGTAAAATGGATTGTGCATCCCATTTGTTAAGTAAGTGTGTAAAAATACCAGACAGGGTTGTGTAAAGGAGTGAGTAAAAGTCATGGGAGGGGCTGGAGGTGGAGTTCAGTGGTAGAGCACATGTTTAGCATGCCATGAGGTCCTGGGCTCAATTCCCAGCATGCAACACACGCACATGCAAAGCCATGGGAAGGTACATACAGCAAGCTTGCTACTGCTGCCTGATGCCCGTTTCCCTCAATACCATGGTGTTTTGTCTAGAGCCAATAATAATAATAATAATAATAATAATAATAATAATAATAAAACAGTTTGTACAACTTTCGGAAATGAAGTTCAGGAAATAGTTGTCAGAAATGATCCATGTTACAGCTACTATATTCAGCACCAAAGCAACACAAGCAGAAAGGGTGAATTCAAAGGTAGTCTTTCAGGCAGAGAAAACATTGCCATTCTAGACACACACTGTCACGAAGTCCATATGTCTACAATGTAAAGGATTTTTTAGGATTATAAGCTGTGTTTCATACAAAGTAGCCTCTTCTAAAAATAATTCCATTTGATCAGACAAAGTGCAAAGAATGGTACTGGTTGGTATCTGAGAGACAAAGATAGAATCAAAACAGTATAATCTCTCATGCCTACAAACGGGCCCCATGGAGGACTTTCAATCAAAGGAGAGATGTTTTAAAGGAACATTTTCACTGTTGGCTGGCTGAAGGAAAATATCAAAATGCAAAATATATGCATAATGAAGCCTCCCTGGTTTATAATGAGGATCAATGTCATTGATGGGGCCTGAATGAAAACTCTGAAATAAGAGAATGAAGCTGAAATCCCCTTGACCTTGAGATAGCAGCTGAAGACGTTAATGTATGTACATTTTCAGTCACTAAATTTTTGTAACATCTGGAGCATGATTAATGCCCAAAGAAATTTAAGAACTTCTAATGACACTAATAGCCATGGGTTGCCACTGAAAAGTGGTCCTGCTGCCAGAGAAACAAATGGTCAGGCACTTAAATTCTCTATCAGGGTGGAAAAAGGCATTTTGCCAAATTTAGTCCCCTCTTGAAAACTGTGGTCAATTTTCCAAACTATATTTGAACTTGAGAAGGCCATACTTGCTTCACTGGGTAAAATAGACTTCCTGGTATTTCAAGGAAATTTTAAAATATTTGAGAAGTCTCAAAAACATCAAGATCCTAATTTGGGGGAAGAAGGAATATTATAAATATATACACAATATAATAATGCATTAAGAAAAGTTTAACCCAGTTATATATGGCATACGAGAACTTACTACTTGTTTATGCCTTTCAAATCTCCCTAACTTTCTATTTTGAATGTATAGTATTTTTATATTCAGGACACATCATAAGAATACTGATTTGTGTGTGTGTATGGGGCTGAGGTTGGAACCCAAGATCTCTTACGTGTGAGGCAAGTACTCTACTACTGAGCTACATCCCTAGTCCTGGAAAACTTTAAAGAAGAAAAGAAATGTTTCAAGAGAGTCCTTGAAAAGCCAGGCAGCCTTCATTAGAGGAATAAAGTGAATTGGATTCTGCCTTTGCCACTCTCTAGCTATGTAACCTTGGTATTGAGGAGATGCTTGTATAAGATGGAATGAAATAATGTATACAAAACTCCTACAATGGCAAATGATGTATTATAGATGCTTAATAAATGTCAGTTGGCATCATTATTCCTGCACGAATGATGTTCAGTGTTCAAAACAATATTCAGAGAGCCCAGGTATATAATCTTATTCTAATAAGAAATTTAACTGAATTTTAAAATGAAAGAAAATGGTCCTGAAAATAGGATAATAAAAGTCTTCTTAGTTCTGAAGTATGGGATTCTCCCTTTCCTTCAAACTCCATGGTAGGGCAAGGGACAACAGGACAAGAAATTTACCTGAATAGTCTGGGTGCCATTTCTAGGGATCAAAATCTGGCTCCCTTCACCTCCCATTGGTTTCCGGACAGATGAAGACTGTGAGGCTCTCATGATCACTTGTCAGGGATCCCCATGCCTGGGATCAAGTGCGGTGACGTTGACCACAGCAGCTGCCGTTGCCACAGCTGTTGGCCATCAGCCCTGACAGAGGCTATTTCAGGTTTGACTGAGTGTTCCTTGCCCCACTTGCAAAACTTCAAGAAATGCTTTGAACCATCACAGACAAAAACGCCCATACGCCTCCATTCCTAGGAGGCCAATCTTCTGCTAATGGCCTCAATGAGGGTAGGCTGTCTCTCTTGGTGGGAAGAGACTATTATGTTCCTAAGCCATAGCTTTCAGGGAGCAGTCATAAACATCATGCCTCTAAGTCAAGGCCTTTCACGAAATTTCTGCCCAATTTTTTGTATTAATTCCAGGTAAGTATGTCTAGTAAGAACACTTTCCCTGCAGTGAGAACAAGGAAGCAGTGTCTCAAGGGTTGAGGAATGGTGATATAGGTAAAAAATCCCTTATTTGAAATGCTTGTGCCAGAAGTGTTTGGATTTTTTAAGAAATTCATAATATTTGCATAAATGCAGAGAGATATCTTTAAGGGTGGGGGATGGAGCTCATCGAGTGCTTTCCTAGCATTGCAAGGCCCTGGGCTTGATCCCCAGCACTACAAACAATAACAAAATGGTTTGCCTAGCAAAATGAGATATCCTGGGGATGGGACTCGAGCCTAGACATGAAATTCATCTGTGTTTCATCTATGCCTTATACTCTTAGCCTGAAGGTAATTTTATACCTTTTCTGGATTCTGCAGAAAACAAAGTTTTATGGTGTGTAACTTTCCACTGGTAGCATCTCAGATTAGAGATGTTCAACCTGCAGTAGCTAACATTGATTACCACTTACTTTGTGCCTGACATTGTGCTAAAGACCTTCTACATTGCTGTATTCATGTATCACAAAAAGTTTGTGTGGTATATATGGTCGTTATCAGTGTATAGAGGACCATCCCTAAATTATTGTGATCTTACAGGTAACTTGTCATGCATACAGGACTTGGAGCATCCTCCCTTACTCTCTTGTAAAATTTCTCAGATGATTATCAGTGCAAGTGTGGGTCTTTATGTATTCGAAGGGAAAAAAATTATTGTTAAATTCTTTTCCTTTGTTTCCACTCTTCTATTCCACCGATCCTGGGTACTTGTTTAGATGATCCTGCATCCAGGTTTCAAATATACTTCCTTTATGTCATGTCCCTAAAGACTGATACTCTGAGTTGTTGGTCTCAATTCTCTCCTAAAAGCTGTAATAATCTTTTTTATGGCCTGGGGAACAAATGTACTTCCAGAGTGACCAAAAGAAAAAACGGAATAGAGAACTGGCCAGAACCATATGCACTGAATTTTTTAGTGTAAGAAGAGCCCTGTGGAGACCATTATTCATTTATCATGCAGGCATCCCTGAGCAACAGCTGACAAGTGCAAAACGATGCCCTGTGAATTACCAGTCGGGACACTTGATGCAGCCCAGCCATGGCAGCCCCTTCCTCTGTTCTCCCTTCCACCGACCCCTCAAAGCCTGCTCTTAGCAAACATATGGGAGCCATTCAGGCTTACTCCTCGCCTTTCTAGTGTCCAAGTCCTTTTGACAACAGGGATTTACAACTGCCCAAAATGGAGTGTTTTGTTTTCTTTTGGATTATTCCAAGTTTGGGGCCTGTTAAAAGTTTTGTAACTACATAAATATTTATCCACAGTTTTTGGTTACTATATAAACATAACAAACATGACACTAGACTCAAATGCTGTAAGTCACACAAAAGTCTTCTAATTCAGAAAGGGAGAAACTCATAAAGGTCTTTGGAACTGATTATTTTTATCATGAAATATTTTTACTGCTATTTTTATACTAGCCTTTTAAAATACCAAAATATGTTTATCCTTGACTCTATATAACTATTCAGACCTCACTTACTGTCCATCAGCCAACTTGCTTAAGCAAGCCACTGGATGGCAGAGACTTGGGAGAGAATATGGGTGATGCAACACAAGGCTGCACCTTTATAAATACACTCAGCTAACAGCTGGAAGCCTAGGATGAAAAATGGTGCTCTGAGTTTGTCAGCTTTGAAGGCAAGAGATATTACTTTATGTCCAAATGTCACATCTTTGCATTTCTTAGTAAGTTCTGGTTGACACATAGATGCTAAGTAGAAAGACCTGAAATGTTTAATGCCTCAGATATTAATTACTAAAAATAGACACCAAAGTGCCCCAACTGGGAAGGCACATGTTACTGATGAAAAAGGTGGAGGAAAATATTACTGTGCATTTTTTTTCCTTATGGTTCTGGGGATCAAACCCAGAGCCTTGTCAATGCCCAACAAGCTATATCCCCACATTGCCACTATGTTATTTCCCCAGACTATGCATTCTTTTCTTGACCCCTGTTTGCCACAAAATTCACATTCCACATCTAAGGGGTGACATTTGTGTTCTTCAGAGCTGTTAGGGTCATCATTGTTCTCCATCTAGAGACACACACATCATCTTGTATGTGTCCCTGCAGAACTCCCCACTCCTCTATAGAAAGTGGTTGACTTGGTACAGTGGCACATGCCTGAAATCCCAGTGGCTTGGGAGGCTGAGGCAGGAGGATCAGGAGTTCAAAGCCAGCCTCAGCAACTTAGTAAGGGCCTGAGCGATGTAGTAAGACCCTGTCTCAAAATAATAAATAAAGAGGGGACTGGGGTTGTAGCTCAGTAGTAGAGCATTTGCCTAGAACATGTGAGGCACAGGGTTTGATCCTCAACACCAAATAAAAATTTTAAAAAAGGTATTGTGTCCATCTACAACTAAAAAATATTAAAAAAAAAAAAAAAAAAGAGCCGGGTATGTGACTCAGTGCCTCTAGATTCAATCCCTGGTACCAAAAATCAAGCAACAATAAAGAAAGTGGTTGGTCCAGGAAGAAAGCAGCTACTTGGGTTAGGCCCTGTTCCCTTGGTCCTAGCCTGGATTCATCTTCTCTGCCTTTCTTCAGCTCCCCAGCATGACTTCCAATGGATGGAATAAGGCAGGCCTCTCTTGCTTTGCATGATGAGACTAGAACCAGGAAACAAACTGTTTTCCTGTTGATGGTACATGGTAAAGGCAACAAACCCTGAAACTTAGCCTGAGGTGAAATATGCATGTGCTGGCTTAGTATGCTCTGGAACAATCTTATCTGTTGCCCCAAAGGATGACAGAGGCAAGCTCTGAAAATCACGGCTCTGGTGACAGTGACGTTTCCAACAGCTCTGCTGGGCCTGATGCAACAAACCCTGGGGGCTTCATTTCTTTAAAGAAATTAGCTAGTAGGCAATTAATGTTGTTAGAATGTTTTTCTCCCCATTCTGTGTACAAGTAAATGTTGAACAGCAAATGTTTTAATGACTTGCTCCAAATTTCATAGCATACCAAGATTATATAGAGAAAAAAATAGCTGAAATTACTGATTTTCCAGCCCATGCTTTAGCCAGGAGACTCAGCTCTAAATAGATATGTTTTAAATGCACAGGAAAATCTGAGAAAAATAAAAATAACATTGAAAAATGTTATGTTTTAGAACTTTTGGATAGAAGTTATCAAAGCTCCCTGCTAACATTTTAATGCTCTTATCACTGCATGAACTTTTTTGTTTTGATTGTCATTATTCCTTCAGCATCAGGGCCTTGCACCTGGAGACAGGCACTCTACCACTGAGCTACACCCCCAGTCCTTTTTATTTGAGACAAGATCTCACTGGGTTGCGCCAGTTGACCTTGAACTCACTATATTCCTGCCTCAGTCTTCTGGGTAGCTAGGATTACAAGTGTGTGCCACTATATGCCCCTCTTGCATGAATCTTTTAAGAGGTCATTGTCTTCTTGTTCCCCTGAAGACCTAGGACATAAAGAGGTTAACAACTTAGCCAAGGGCACATTTTAGGGGTAGAAGCATGACCAGAAGTTTGAGATATCCTGACTCTAGATCATGACTTCTTCCAGCATGCTAGTGACTGACCTGGTGAGTTCTGAGTGTCTATGGCATATTTATGCATTCTGTATTGTGCTGTCATCTTGCTTTAGCTACAATGGTTCCCCAAATCTCCATTCCCTACATGCTTTTGGATTAAAGTTGGCCAAGATCTGGAAAATGGAAGTAAAGCAACAGCCACTACTCTGAAGGTAATTGTGGTTTGATGTGGTGACAGACAGGCAGGGAAGATGGTAAGTTCCAGCTTGTTCTTTTTCTTTCCTATACTGCACCCAGCAAGTCTTCCTGTGACCAACAGTGGCCCCAGGTCCACCACCAAATGCAAAGGCAATTGTTTTCCAGAAACTTCTACGCCAGCTTTAGTTTCCCAGTCCCAAACCAGCAACTGGATGTGTCTGGCTGCCCACACACCTTGGCAACATTCACATCAGTGCTTCAGCAGGACTAGTTCCCACACCCTCACTTCCCCACCTTCTATCTTTTAATTCTTTCATGTGGTGCTGCTTCCCAGTTGAACCCTGACAGAATAATCTGTTACACCAGGGGAGATGCAGAAGGAATAAGTGAGTCCTTACCCTCAAGGGGCTCCAGGCTCATTGGGAAAATGGAACATTTTAATACAACCAGCTGGGGACCTGGAAGTTCATGGTAAAGTGACACATGTGCACTATGGTCACTGCAGCCTGACATGTCCTGGGTTTTTTAGTGTCAGGTAGAGGAGCTGCCTGGGGAAGGACACAGCATTCTCCATGACTGGTGGCCACATTTAGACCCAAGTGGATAGACATTTTTCTGTTCCAGTCTTTAGGTTCCTTATCAACACAAAAATGGAAAGAAAGTTACATACACATTGAATGAAAATGTTGAATGCAAGTGGGGCATGGAGGCACACTCAGGAAATCCCAGCACCTTGGGCAGCTGAGGCAGGAGGATTGCAAGTTCAAAGCCAGCCTTAGTAACTTAGTGAGGCCCTAAGCAACTCAGTGAGACCCTGTTGCTAATAAAATATAAAAAAGGGCTGGGGATGTGGCCCAGTGTTTAAGCATCCCTGGATTCCATCCCCGATACCAAAAAATAAATAAATAAAAAAATAAAAAAATGTTGAGTGCAGATGAAAACAAATGCTGACATTGAAGATTTCCCATCCAGCCAACAGAAATTCCCTGGTCAGCCACAGTTGGGTAACTTGAGTTTTGGAATTCCAGTCTTGGTTAACCCAAATCCACAAATTTGCTGGAGTTATGAAGCTTAGGGAGAGTACTGTTTTTCTATTATGCATTCCCAATGTGTTCTGTCCTGAGCCGACACCACTGGATTTATTTCCTCCACAAATTTAACCCTCTGCATGTTGATCACTTTTTGGCAGACACTAAAAAACAAAACAAAACAAAGCAAAAGTAACAGAAAAGCAGATAAAAGTTTTAATTCCTGGGTTTTTCGTAGTTTTTAACTTGACTAGAAACCCCCATTTAGTCTAGTTGCCTCATTTTGTTGGACCTCAGTTTCTTTCTGTTAAAAATAGTATACTGTGTTAGTCAACTTTCCACTGCTGTGACAAAATATCTGAGAAAATCAATTAAAAGGAGGAAGATTTATTTTGACTAATGGCTTAAGAGGTTTTTAGTCCATAGTTGCTTGACCCTAATGCTTTGGGCTTGTGGTAAAGCATCAGGTAGAAAGTGCATGGTGAAGCAAAATTGCTGAACCTCATGGTGGCCAGAAAAAGATAGAGAGAGAGAGAGAGAGGAGAGGAGGAGAGCTGGGGACAAAATATAGCCTTCAAAGTCATGCTCTCAGTGACCCACCTCTTCCAATTAGACCCTACCTCCTAATGTTTCTGTCCCTTCCCAATAGCACCTCCAGATGGGGACCAAGCCTGCAACACATGAACCTTTAAGAGATCTTTCAGATCCAAACTATAACAGCTTTGGTTTGGACAAGTGTTCCCCAAAGGTCCATGCATTAAAGGCTGTTGCCAACCTGTGTTGTTACTGGTATGTGACATGATCTTTAAGAGGTGGGGCCTAGTGGAAGAAAGTTAGAGCATTGGAGGCATGCCCTTGAGAGGACCCCACACCTTCCTCTCTCTGTTTCACTTCTCCACAACCGTGAGGTGAGAGTTTCCTTTGCCACGCACGCCACCATGATGTCCTGCTTTGGACACAGGCCCAGAAGCCAATCATAAACTGAAGCCTCTAAAACTGTAAGCCAAAATAAACTTTTCCTCTTTTAAAGTTGATTTATCTCAGGTATGTTTTTGCAGTGATGGAAAGCTGACAAGCACAGTTACAGGGGAAGAAAACATGAATGGGTTGGGGAGTAGCTCAGTGGTAGCGTGCTTGCCTTGCATTCATGAGGTCCTGGGTTTGATCTCCAGCACCACATACACATACACAGAATAGTGTTATGAACACTTACCTCTTAGGGAGAGGCATGAGCATCAGTGCTTGGCTGCACAACCAGGGAAGACCTCTGAATGAAAGGGTGGGAGGATAGCAGCAATCTAGATCCTATTCCCTGAAAAAGTTCAGGGCTCAGCCCCTGGCAGTACAAACTTCCAGAAGCAGCTTGGAAACCGAGGTTTTATTTTTCATCTGTGTGTCTATATACCTAGAGTGTTGACTCTGGTTTAAGAATACCATAACTGACATCATAGGTAGCTCAGGAAAATGAGAATTTATTTTTAGCCATGACCCTTGTCTGTTAAATGATCTGAATTTAAAAGAAAAAGGAAAGGGGAGAAGGAAAAGAAATACAGAAGGCAATGAAAGAATGTGAGATTCCTCCTTGATCTTAACAGCACCAGAGAGAAACTCAAGTACAGCTTTCCTATTTCTTTTCAACCACAAAGGTGTTGACAGGAGAAATGTATGAACAGTGGAGGACAGACCCCCTTACCAGAATTCTGTCTCTTCTCTGGGTTCATTTGTTTGGAGAACATGACTCCAGGTGTTACGGTGGAGGTGGTGGGCTTCTTCAGATACCCAGTCTTAAGCCTGCTACTCATTTGTCCCTGAACTTCTTAAGATTGTACGTGCAAGCAATCTGTCCTGTTTGTCTTGGCTAACAACGAAAGGATTGCTGCTGGCTCTGTTTCCATGCTATGCCAAGACAAGGCCAAGAGAGAAAAGAAGCCCGGGAGTGAAATCAGTCAGAAAACTGGATTTGCAAAGTAAAGAGCAGAAAACAGCAGAGTGCTGGAGGATGGGGCGTGGGACACTCTGACAAGGGCTGTACTCCAGGGAAGAGACCCTGGAAGGATGGCAGGTATCTGAACAGTGGCATGATAGTCCATCAGGGGCCAGGATCAATACACACAAATATTCATTTCTGTTAGTTTCTAGTTGAATTACACTAAATAAAATGTGATCAGACATCTTACCATGGTCCATTGATGCAGTTTGTATTTTAGAGCAGGGTTCCAGAAACATTAGCTCACCCGGCTTGAGAGCAGTGGGGGAATATCTGGGACAAATCAGGACAACTGCAAAAGCAGCAGATGCCATAACATCCAATGCTCAGGACACCTGGGTTCTAGTTCCAGCTTTGCCACTATGTCACTACGTAACCTTGGACAGATTCCTTGTGCTCAGTTCCCTTCTCTATAAATGAAATAGATTGGACCAGAATATGGGTCTCCAAAGAAGAGATCCCAAGACTTGCCAGAGGACCTAAGTGGGTTGTTTCCAGAAAGTCAAGTCTAGCTGGAGCCCTTTTTACCCCTCTTCCTACAACCCGGGCAGTCAGCAATGGGTGGGAAGGAAGTGCTCTTTGTAGCAGGATGCCTTCTCAGTTTCTGTGTAAAACATGTTCCCTCCCCAGTGATCACAAAACCTCAGCAATCCCTAAGTAGCTTTTATGCTCCCAAAGAATGCAAGTCCTAGAACTAGTTTCAGTGACACTGAGACTTCTCTCCATTCTAAAATTCTCAGATTTGATGGTTCTATTAGAGAATAGGATTGCAGATCATTTATGTGGCAATGAACCACAGGCCCTTGTAACAACCTAGAGGCAAGCTGTCCCAAGTGGTGGAGCACCTGTGCTCCACACAGCTCTTCAGGGACACAGGCCTTTTCTGTCTCATCGTTCCACCATTCCTAGAGTTGTGCTTGTCTGCTTGGGGGGTGCAGAGTCACCATGACACAGTACTCAGCTTGTGGGAAGGTAGTGGCATTGAAAAAATGAGTCCTGGAAAAGCAATTCTTTTTTAAGCAAATGAGGTGGAAGTTATACACATCACTTGTGCTCATAGTCCATGGGTGAGAACATAGTTATACAGTGACATCAAAGCATGAGAGAGGCTAGAATGTGAAGCCTCTTGCTGGGCAGTGATGCATGGCCTGAAACTCATGGAAGACTGGTTGCTGGCATTGGGAGCTCACCCACAGTCTGCCACAATGATGAACTGGAAAACTGTACCAACTTAGCCATGGGAATCATGGACCCCTGACCAGGCATAAAAAATGGGAAGAGGAGGCTAGGGAGATAGCTCAGTTGGTAGAGTGCTTGCCTTGTAAGCACAAGGCCCTGGGTTCGATCCCCAGCACCCGAAAAAAAAAATGGGAAGAGAAGGCAGGCATGGAGGCACACACCTGCAATCCCAGCTACTTGGGAAGCTGGGGTAAGAGGATTGCAAGTTCAAGGTCAGTTGTGGCAACTTAGTGGGATCCTGCCTCAAAACAAGAAACAAAAAGGATTGGAGATGTAGTTCAGTGGTAGAGCACTTGCTTAGTATGCCTGAAGCTCTTTGTTCATATCCCCAGTACTAATAAACAAACATAACTAAAGTAAAAAATGGGAAGGCAATAAAAGCTGTCATTGTTAGAAGCTATACATCTATTTGAAGGAAAATAAATCAGCAAATACCAGTCTGCCTTTCCTCTTTAGTTACAGCTCCAAATATTTTAAGGATGTTTGCCCCACAGTGAGCTACTCCAATGACTTGTGCATCCAATGATGTTCACACTTTAAAAACAGAAATTATACTTATAAAAATGGGATTCTATTTAATTAAAAATAAAGTAAAAAGGCTTCATTGGTTGAAACAGAGAGGCCCCCAGAGCTCTGGTCACTTACTTATCCTTCTTGCTCAGGACATCGTGGAATTTTAGGGTAAGACAGTGAGGTACTTGACTTTAACTTGAAAAATCCCCCCCACTGAACACCAGAGCTCTAAGGAACCCAAGCTGAAAACCCCTGAACTATGGGAAGCAGGTCTCAAAGTTAGTACCAAGGATGATGTTGAAGCAAAAGTAGGATCACTTTGAACCACACATTGAATAATGAAATCATACTACAGATTATATACAGATAGGAACTATAATCATGATGTGGGTCATAATTATGACAGAGGCTTGTAGGTTGTTTGATTTTTTTTCTGATATTGGGGTTGTCATATATTGATTGAATTAATAACACAAACCTCAGTTATAACAAGGTTACCTGTGGAGGAAAAAAATCACATGTTTTGTGAAGAAGTTTTATGGAATTCAGTGCCACTGAAAACCCTGGTGGTACAAAGCCCACTCTGGCCCGAAGATAGTTGTGGAACAGCACTGCACTGACCTGGGCAGAAAACTTGAAAGGGCTCCCTGATCAGAGTATCCTTACCAGCACTCAGTGACAGGCAACCCTTTCTCCTCTTTGGGTGAAACATCAAGGAGTGAGGTGCACAAAAGAAAAAATCCAGAACTGCAGCTGCAGGACATCAAAAGAAACCTCTGTAATGTACAGGAACCCATAATCCCAGTGCTAGAAGGGCAGAAGAACAAGCTGTTCAGCTGGGGTCAAAGAGAAATGGGGTAAGGAAAGGGGAAGGGGGCTGCTGTTCCTAGAGCATGGTCTAAGAGGAAGGTTGACCCTTCCCTCTTTCTTTGGCTTTGTTCCTAGTGAGAGTATGTTTTGTTTCGTTACACCTTCAAGAAGAAGAAGAAAAAAAATGGGTTGGGCATAGATCAGTGGCAGAGCACCTGCTCATCATGAAGTAGGCGCTGGGTTCCAGCCCAGGACCACACGTATGCGCATACACACAAAGAAAAGAAATAAAAGGAAAGCGGGGGTGGGGTGGGGTGGGGTGGTACGGGACACACACGTTTGGGCCTAACTGACCAAGGACAGTGTTCCTGACACAGGTTTATTCCTGACAAGAGTAAATAGAAGGCTTTCATAGAAAAACAAAACAAAACAAGAGACCAGTTTTCCTCCCAAGCCCCCTCAGATCAGATCAAGTTCCTTGATAACAATCCATCCCCAGAGGAATATTCTTCTCATTAAATCCCAGGTTAAATGTGCATAATACACAGAATGTGATGCAAATTCTTTGGCAAGTGCCTTGTAAAAAAAAAAGAAAAAGAAAGAAAGAAAAAAAAGAAAGAAAGAAAGAAACCGACAGAGAAATGGGCAAAAGACATGCATAGGCATTTCACAGAGGAGGCAAATAAATAATCAAAAAGATATCCAAGCTAGTCATTCCTCAAGGAAATGCAAATGCAGACCACAGGGAGCTATTATGTTATGCCTACAAGATTAGCAGAAATTAAGAACTTTGACAATGGCCAGTGTGGAAGAGGATATAAATGACAGGATTTTTTTTCTTCATTTTCTTAGAGGGAATGTAAATTTGCACTTTGGAATACAATTTGTCACTTTGTAGTAAGACTGAATGTGCATGTAACTGGGATTTGGCAATGTCACTCCTGGGTGTATATTCTAGATCAAGCTCTTTTTCATATATGTCCTGAGAGTGGGTTGTGAAATATGAAATCAATTTAGTGATACACGACTAACTTTCCTCTCTCTCTCTCTCTCTCTCTCTGAATCAAATTCCCCTATGTTGCCCAGGCTAAACTTGAATTCCTGGGCTTGAATGATCCTCCTGCCTCAGCCTACAAGTAGCTGGACTACAAGGGTGTGCTCACAATCAACATTTTTAACAGGTAAAATAGGATTCAACAGAGTAGAAAAACTTAGAGGGCATTGCTTCTAGTGAGAGTAAGTTTTGTTTCATAAATTATTGGCCTCACCATCATGTACGGATGGTAATATAAAATTTTACTGTATATATAAAATGCATTTATTATATGTGTATAACATATATTCCAATTTAGTTTGAAACCAAGCCAGGTGCTGTGGTGGACACCTGTAAATCCCAGCAACTTGGGAGGCTGGGACAGGAAGACTGCAGTGGTAGAACATGTGCTTAGGATGCATGAGGCTCTGTGTTCAATCTCCAGTCCTCTATCACCCAAAATAAAGAGGCAGTTTTAAATCAAACAATTCAATTTTAGTTTGCTTGTGTAGTCCCAGCAGGAGGATCATTTGAGTTCAGGTATTCAAGGCAGCCTGGATAACTTAGTGAGACCCTGTCTCAAAATAGAATAAAAAGCACTGGGGATATAGCTCAGTGATAGAGCAGCACCCTGGGTTCAATCTCCAATGCTGCAAAAATAAATAAATGTATAAATAAAAATTTGAAAACTAACACTCTAGAGTAACTCTTTAACATATGTACCTGGAGACATGTAAAATGTTCATCATTCACAAAAGAATAAACATCAAACCAAAAAAACAAAAATGGCACACAAGTGTTCATTGTAAGGAAGATGGATAAATAAATTATAGGGCATTACCATGACTGGACTATTAACACAGCAATGAAAAGGAATGAACTGTAGTAGCATACAACAATATGGGTAAGTCTCAGAAACCCAATATTGAGAGAAAAGGGTTCATGGCAGAAGACTACATATGTTATGTTATTTTTATAAAGCCCCCAAACAGCAGAACAAAACAAACAACATAGTACATACGTGGCAAGACTTCTTTAAAACAAAGAGTCACAAATTTTGTGCAACAATTACCATGGGGAGGAAGAGAAAAGGGGAGTTACTGGTTACGTCCTGGTTCCAAAGTTGGAGGTGGGTGGGTTTTACGATGTTCAGTTTAGTCTTATAGCTTATAATTTACAGATAGGTTTCATATATGCATGCATGTATATAATATTTGAATGTATGCCATATTACATAGAACCAAAATCAACATAGTAATTAAAACACCTGATGTGCTGGCTCAAAAACATTTGTGTGCAGCAAACAAATAAAATTCTTCCCTTCAAAATAAAAGTTCACATCAAAACAAAGCAAAACTAAAATGTGCTTAAGAGGTAGAAATAGCACCCTGCCTATAGGCTACCATCATTAATTATTGTCATCTCATTCCTACTGCTGATACATGGATCAGAACTCATTTCAACAGTTGGCAAGTGAACCAGGAAGATGGTTCTGGGGGGGTTGAATTTTTCTCCTGGGATAAACCTTTGAATGCTAAAGTAGAATAAATTCACCCAAGTTAGCAATAACCCAAGTTTCCTTGTCTATTTTTATTGACCAAAATAGATTACTGTCTTCAAACTATATTTTTGCACAAACCTCTTTTTGCCAGTGGGAGTGTAACATGCTCCAGACTGGACATAGTTCTTTAGTGGACATGATTCATTTACTGCTCTCATTCACAATTCAATTGAAATAAATATATGCTCTGAACACATGCAATTGTTTCCAAGCATGCATTTTGCTCAATGATTCTTGAAGTATTTGTGATTACCTATTACTGAGAATAAGGTAAAATTGGCCACATAATATTCCAGGAAATGTATCTTCCCTACAGTATTAAGTGTGTCTACTCTAAGGCAAATATTACCATCTTAAAAATCACCCTAGTCCCAGGAACTTACTGGAATACAAGCATTGATTATGAACTCTTGGGCTTACAAAGGTGGAACAAACTTCCACACCTTTGCGTTATGGTCTGAACTGTATCACCCACCCCCAAAATTATATGTTGAAGTCTTAACACAAGCATCCCGGAATTCCTTATTTTGAAATAAGGCGATTGCAAATGTAATTAGTTAAAGTAAGATAAGGTCATATTGGAGTCGAATGGACTCATAATTCAGTTCAACTGGTGTTCTTATAAAAAGGAGAAATTTGGACATGGACACTGATACATACAAGAATACCACATGAAGAGGAGGGCAGAGATCAGGGAGAAGCAGCAGCAGCCAAGGAACCCCAGAGATTGCCAGCAAACTGCAGGAAGTGAGGGGAGAAGCCTAGAACTGACTCTATCTCATGGCCTTTGGAAGAAATCAACTCTGCTGACACTTTATCCTGAACTTCTAGTCTCTGGAACTATGAGACAACTTTCTATTATTCTAATTCCTCCAACTTGCAATACTTTGTTACAGCAGTCCTAACAAATGAATACCCTTTGTTTCTTTAAGATTTGGAAAAATGGCGGGGTGTGGTGGTGCACGCCTGTAATCCCAGTGACTCTGGAGATTGAGACAGGAGAATTTCGAGTTCCAGACCAACATCAGCAAATTAGTGAGTCCCTAAGCAAATTAGCAAGACCCTGTCTCAAAATAAAAAATAAAAAGAGCTGGGGATGTGGTTCGGTGGTAAAACACCCCTGGGTTCAATTCCCAGTCCTCCCTGACCAAAAAAAAAAAAAAAAAAAAGGATTTAGAAAAGTGCTTTATCTCCTATTTAAATATTTTAATTATGACCTCTGTAGGTTTACAATCAAGATTTGAAATCAGAATAGTTGTAGCAATGAGTCTCCTCTGGCTGATTGGCTGGCTTTCTTTTTATTTAGTATTCCATGTTCTTTCTTTTCTTTTGCTTTTTTCCCCCTTATCCTTCTTTTATTAATTTAGTTTTTAAATTTTAATTAAAACAATTTTTTGAGGCAGGTATGGGGGATTTAACTCAGGGCCTTGCACGTGGTGGACAAATGTACTACCATATAATTACATTCCCATGCCCTTTCATTTTTATTTTGAGACAAGGTTTCAAATAAGTTGCTGAGGCTGGCCTCAAACTTGCCATCCTCCTGCCTTAGCCTCTTGAGTAGCTGAACTGTAGTTGTGTGCCAACATGCCCCTGGGTTTTTGTTTTGTCTTTTTTAAGACATAGGGTCTCACTATGTTGCCCAGGCTCCCTTGAACTCCTGGGTCCAAGTGATCCTCCCGCCTTGGCTTTTTGAGTACCTGGGACTACTACATGGGTAAAAACAAAATTGAATTGTTTAATTGTAAAGTTGCCTCTTGGGGGCTAGAGATTGACCCTAGAGCCTCATGCATGCTAAGCACATGTTCTACTACTGACCTACACCCACTCTCCTCCTCTGCCTTTTAATTGGCTGTTTGACCTCAAATTAATCACTTACCCTCTTGGGATTGTGTTCTTATGTGTATAATTGTCATGATTCTGATGATTACCCCCGCTTACCCCTCATGGTGGTAAATGAGCCCAGTGAGATAATACATGGGAAAGTGTTTTATAATTGTAAAGCATTATATTACTGTGTAAAATATCACATTTTTTACCAATTAAGGGGTTAATAATGATTGTGGACTAATCTTCTAATATATTGTGCATTTTATTATGTTGAATAATGGATGCTCAACATTCACTAGAATGTTGATAAGACAAAGCAGAGTAATGCAGTAAGGGACACTACCACCTCAACAGAGCTTCAATAGGTCTCGTAAAGGAAAAGAAAATGTTGGAATTTATTGAGAATTTGAAGTTTGGTTTAAGGCCCATCTTTTAATATGGAAGCTTGAGTGGGACTGGGTAAAATTGTCTTTTTTTTTTTTTTTTTTTTTAGAATTTGTGGAAGCAGCAAGGTGAGGATTTTGAGACAGGGTCTCAAAGTCTTAGGACATAAATTGTTGATGCTTTCTATGGAAAGAGTTGGAAATTCCTATAATGAACAATAAAGTTTTTGCCTGGGAAAGAGTCTCCTGGAATAGCAAAGCAGCTCTGATAAATAGAATAGACTCATATAGTCAGGTTCATGTAGACAGTATGTGGTTTTGGTCACTAGGTCCAAACCCTATAGGGGTGGAGGGAGATGGCTTCTGTTCACAAGTACAAACTATGGGTAAAAGCACCTGGGTCACAGCTTGTATTTGCCTGTTATCATTTGGATCTTAAATGTCCCCCAAATGCCTATGTGATGAAGGCTTACTCCCTAGCCTATGGTGCTATTGGGAAGTGATAGAACCATTAGAGGTGGGGCCAGTTGGTAGAAGTTAGGTCATTGTGAGTATGCCCTTGAAGGAGATGTTGAGGCCCTGGCCCCCTCCTCTCTCTCTTTGCTTTCTGGCTGCCATTTGGTGAGCAACTTTGTTCCACCACACACTTTCTGTCATGATATACTATGCCACTATGGCCCCCAAAGCATGGTCCCAACTGAGCATGGACTAAAACCTCTGAAACCAGAACCAAAATAAACCTTTCTTCCATTTAAGTTGATTCTTTCAGGTATTTTGTCATAGTGACAGAAAGCTGACTAACACACTGCCCATTCCTTCTCTTGCAGACAGGCTCAGCTCATTATTTTCCAGCTGAGTTTTTTCTCTCAATGTTAGTGAGATCTTCATTCAAGATGGCTCTTTGCCAGAACCTTTTCTTGTGTTGATTCCCAAACTTCCTGCCTTAAAACACATTTCTAACTTTGGTTAACCTTGTGAAATCCTTATTGTCATAAAAGCTCCCTGAACAGAGTAGTTTTACCTTAAGGAGACTTCAACCCAGATGAACAATTCTGAGAGAAAAATCATTTTCTGAAGAGGGTGAGTAGTGCTCTCCTCCTTCCATCACCTGGCGTCCATCCCTACCTTGGCTTCAAGACTAAAATGGTAGGAAGTCGCTTGACCCACTCAGCCTTCATTCCTTCTGCTGAGCTGACTAGGCCAAGTCTCCACTAGCGTCAATTGTATGCACTATGAGAAGGATTTCTTTACATTAAAAATGGGAATAGGACCATCTGTTTAAAACTCAGAAAAAAACTCAGTTCAGAACAGGCTACCAAGTACTAGGTGACCCATATCTAATTTATGTAGGTCCAATTTCCTAGTCCATACCTGTTTCCAGACTTCACCTCCACAAGACTGATTTCTTGCTTTAAAAAGTTATTTTGAAGAACTGGTAATTCTCTCCACATTGTGCAATCAAGTGAATGAATGGGTTCATTGTTAAAGTCATCCCACTGAACAAAGCAATCTCTCCTTCAAATCAGATAGGAGTGTTGGAGCAAATGTTATCATTAAAGTCAAGTGTTTGTCTATGTTGTTTGCAGCCCAGCATACACAGGCATTCCAAGTACTGACTTTTGGGTATTCCACCAATATTATTGTCTAATACAAATGAATTTGTAGATGGGGATGTAATAAAGTATACTAATACTACCTTTCTGGAGACATTTTTTGAGACATAGGAAAAGAAGTTAGTAGTTTCCCGAATTGCTGAGTATTTGCTAGAGCTGAGGTTACCAGTACAATTATGCTTTCAATATATGCCCAACCTACTGATCCACTTATATCCCTGATGATTTGTGAGAAAAAAAGATATAACTTAGGGGGCTGGGGAGATAGCTCAGTCGGTAGAGTGCTTGCCTTGCAAGCACAAGGCCCTGGGTTCAATCCCCAGCACTGCAAAAAAAAAAAAAAAAAAAAAAGATATAACCTACGGACTAAGTCATATAGTGACATCACCCGTTTAAGTGGGTGTGATAATGTCATTTATCTCACATGACATAATTTGTTAGCAAAAAATAAGATATTCTACAGAAGTAAAAAGTTTCTACTTTGATTTCTAACACTCTGGTCATGGAATATGAATTGATTCTGAGTTGGATCTTTTGGGGAGAAAAAGTGTCACTAAGGGTACCTAAACTTTCTGCTAGAAGATGTTACTTTAAAAAATATATATGGTAGGTTTAACTGAATAAATTTTGGGGGAAGGGGTAAAATATAATGGCAGGGTTGATAGTGTAACTTAGTGGTAGATCATTTGCCTAGCATTTGTGAATTCCTAGGTTCCATCCCTAGTAACACACACACACACACACACACACACACACACACACGCACGCACACACACACAGAGTCAAATAGATATGACATAAGATTTACCATCTTAGCTGTTTTTAAGTGTTTACAGTTCAGCAACATTTAGTATATTCACACTGTCCCTACCATCCATCTCCAACACTGTGTGTGTATGTGTGTGTGTGTGTGTTGCATGCTCAACAAATGCTCTACCTTTGAACTAACCCCATCTCCAGCACTTTTTCATCTTGTAAAAATTGCATCTCAGAACCCTTACACATTAACTCTCCATTCTTCTCTCCCCCAGGACTTGGCAAACACTATTATATTATTCTCTGTCTTTATGAATTTGACTATACAGGATAACTAGTATAAGGGAAATCATACAGTATTTGTGTTTCTGTTTTGTTTTGTTTTGTGTATGTGGTTTATTTCACTTAGCATAGTATCTTCAAGGTTCATATATGTTGTAGTATGGCAGAATTTTTTTCTTTTTAAGTCTGAATCATATTCCATTGAATCTATGTACCATATTTTGTTTGTCCTTTCATCTGTCAGTGGATACTTGGGTTGTTTCCACCTGAGACGTTACTTTCCAAATCTCCTTTCCTGATGTCTCCTATCTCTGCATCATTAGAGTTGGACACAACTGGGGAATGGTGGGGAGAGTGCTGAAGGTGAGAAAATAAGAAAGATGAGGCAGGTAAGGGGGAAAAGAGGAGACAGGGTGGGCAGCCAAGTGCCTGTGAGTGAGGTAGAAAGGGCCAGACTCTCCGAAGAGGCCAGGGAGACCGCAGCAAGATCTTAAAAAAAAAAAAAAAAAAAAATATATATATATATATATATATATATATATATGTATACACACACACACACACATATATATATAGTATAAAAAGCAAAAAAAAAAATAGGCTGGGGAGATAGCTCAGTCGGTAGAGTGCTTGCCTTGCAAGCACAAGGCCCTGGGTTCGATCCCCAGCACCAAAAAAAAGCAAAAAAATAAAAAAGTTCTACCAGCAGCCATTTGTCATAACTGTCAGTGTCTTTGGACCCCCAAGTTTAGAAACCCTGGTTTAAAGAGATTCGCACATTAAGTCCTGTAGGTGACTCTAGAATTACATTTGCATTTTTGGATAAATTTTACTGAAGCCTACCAGAAAGACCTAATCTAACTAATGAAGCCTGTGTGATGATTTTGATCTAGTTCAAACGACCAGTTAGGAAACGTGAGTTCTAGTCCCCCTCTCACCTTGAACAGCAATGTTTTTTAAACCTGAGTTTTTGGTTTGACTGAAATGGGATCATATTACAAGTTCTTCATGAATTATAAAAACAAAAACAAAACCTGGCCTTGGGCAAATTAGGCTGTAAGACATTCTGTAAGTAAAAATGTCAGTAATCTCAGTATACTAACAAACTCAATGTAAATAGTTTTGCATTAGTTTAAAGGCAAAATCTGTATTGCTTCATCCGATTTGCACATTAACACTACAGGGAGGTAAAGGTATTAATAAACATTCTACATGTGAGGAAACTATATTTCAGAAGTATGTGACATATCTAAGGTTACATGGCTAAGAAGTGGCAGCACTGGAACTGGAACCCAGGTCTTCTGAATTTAATACTTATGCCATTTATTATTATTATTATTATTATTATTATTATTATTATTATTTTGGTACTGGGATTGAACTCAGAGACACTTAATCACTGAGCCACATCTCCAGTCCTATTTTATATTTTATTTATTAACAGGGTCTTGCTGAGTTGCTTAGGGTCTCGCCAAATTGCTGAGGCTGGCTTTGAATCACAAGCCTCCTGCCTCAGCCTCCGGAGCTGCTGGGATTACATGCCTGTATCCCTGTGCCCTTATGCCCTTATGCTATTTCTTTAGGTCAAGTGTTTTTTATTTCTGGAAAAAGAGGCAGAGGTAAACTGAATTGCACTATGGATTGTGTGAAATATTAATAATCTGCAAGTTTGTGAGTTCTGGCTTTGCTAACAAATTATCTCATGTGAGATAAATAACATTTTCACACCCACTTAAATGGGTGATGTGCCTTGAGACTACTGAAAGTAGAATTTAACCCGGACTGTCCCATCTCAAAAGTCCACCACCTTTACTTCCATTCTAGAAGCATGTTTATATTTTTGGTTTATGGTTTCCTAAAGAAAAATGCATGCAGAATTTAAAACTAATGTAAGGCAAAGCTGCTCTGATTAAAGGGAGTAAGGACTCCAGAAGGTCCCGCGAGGGGGAAGCTGTTCACGAGGTGTCTTGAGGAATTCCAGGAGGATTAACTGCCTGTCAGCTTGACCAGATACACGCCTTACTGAAGTATCTCTCCACCCCCTGTCCCTTTTCTCTCTCCAGCCAGAAGGGTAGTCGGTGCATTTCATGAGGTAAAGCTAGTCATTCCCTCCCCCCAATATTTCAAAACTCATTTCTCTAAGAAGTCACCCAGTCATACATGGAGTTATATTTACTTCTGGTTTTTGTTGTGGGACCAAGCAAGAGGGATCCTTAAGCACTTCTAAAATATATTACGCGCTACACATATTGAATGATTTGAGATCCAAATGGAGAGAGAGGAGAGAGAGCAGGCTTCCCCTTCGCTGGGATGGTTGAATGAGAAGTAACGTGTGGAGTTCGTAAGCTCAACGTGTCCTTCACGTTCCCCCTAGACCCTGGGCCAGCTGCTGCTCTCGAGAAGTCCCCAGGATCCGAGGAAGGCATCACACTCTCGTGGCTGCGCTGTGGCCTCCGCTCTGAAGAGGGGACGGTCTATTGCAAGAGTCGCTGCGCGCCAGGTCACAGCAGCCAGGAGCGCAGGCCGCGTGCCAGGAACCGGCGACACCTAACCGCGCCTTTCCAGCGACTGCTCGAGCGAGGGTATTCCAGCCACCGCGTGCAGGGGACAGATCACAGCTGTGTCGAGCAGGGGCGAGGAGAGTGACTTCTCGGTATTGGAGATTTTGTTGAATTTTCCGGGTAACTGCAACTTCTTCCTTTAAGAACTCAAACTACAGTTTGTAAACTTTTGTTGGCTTTTGAAACTTTTTGAATACCTTCCTTGTAATTTTCCTTGATGTTCTTCCGGGCCTTCCTTACTGGGGACTCCCTTAGTGTTCCAGGTGAGGACTTCTAAGGTGTGTGGGGCTCCTCTGCTGCCCCCACCGCCCTCATCCCTGTTCCATAGGCGCTGGCTGGCCATGCCATAGCGGCCCTTTCTCTTTCCTGTTTGCTAACTTTAATTTGTAAAGGATTGGGAGCCAAAGTGGCAAACTTCCCAGAATTAGACTCACAAATAAGACTTTTCATAAATAAAACTAACAACCTGAGGAAGCCTCACGTGATTTAAGTACCTCAGCTTTTGTACATTATTTTTTCCCTTACTTCCTGTCTTTCTTTTCTCTTTCCCTCTCTCTGGAAAGGGGGTTTCAGTGTATGCCCAGGCTTGCCTGGAACTCCTGGGCTCCAGCCATCTACCTGCTTCAGTATCCTGAGTTGTTGGGTCTACAAGCCTGCCCCACCCTGCCTGCTTTGTTTTTAAAAACCACTCAAATGTCTCTTTTATTGTTCTTTTAAATTGTAAAATATACATAAAATAAAATTTACCATCATAACCATTAAATGTACCAATCAGTGGCATTAAATACACTCACACTGGCATTAAATACATTCATTACCAGCCATCTCCAGAACTTTTCTATCTTGCAAAACTGAAGGCAAACCCCCTTAAACAACTCATTTCCCTCTACCCACATCCTGGTAACCACTGTTGACTTTCTGTTTCTATGAATTTGATGGCTCTCTAGGTATTACATTTAGGTGGAATCATACTGTATCTGAACTTTTGTGACAGGCTTATTTCACATAACATACTATTCTCAAAAATGTGTGCATATTGCATGTAGTATGTGACAGAATTTCCTTTCTTTTCAAGGCTGAAGAATATTCCATTGTGTAAACAGCACATTTTCTTTATCCATTCATCCACCAGTGGATACATGGGTTGCTTCCATCTCTTGACTATGGTGAATAATGGTGCTCTGAACATGGGTATGCAAATAATTCTTCATATCCCTGCTTTCTACTTTTGATTCTTTTATATGCAGAAGTGGAGTTACTGAATAATATAATAATTCTACTTCCATAGTGGCTGTACTGCTTTATGTTGCACAAGAGCTCCAATTTTTCTACATCCTCATCAATGCTTATTCTTATCTTCCCCCTCCCACCTCGCTTTGTGCTGCTGGGGGTCAAACCCAGAGCCTTGTACATCCTAGGTAAGCACTTTACCACTGAGCTATACCCCCAGCCCTTATAATCTTCTTTCAAATGCTATTTGCTAACTTATTGGTTCATGATTGTCTTTTAGATAGTGAAAATCACTGGTTTTAAGACCTCTGAATTAGTCAGTGTTTTAAATATGAAGTAATAAAATAGTTAGATATATGTCACTTTGCATGGAAGTTGCGGCCATAAATACTATATTTTAAATGTAAAGAGGGGTTGTTTATTTTTGTGGCACTGAGGACTGAACACAGGAACACTCTACCATTGACCTACATCCCTAATATTTTTATTTTGGAGACGTCATGCACAGGTTGTGGCTAGCCTTGAATGTGCAATCCTCTTGCCTCACACTCCTACTTGGGGTTATAGGTGTGCAACGGTGTGCCTGGCTAAGAAGGGTTATTTAAAAGAAGATGGGAAGGACAGTAGAATGAGACACACATTACTACCCTATATACATGTAGATTACACAACTGGTGTGACTTAACACCATGAGAAGTTATGCTTCATTTGTGTACAATGTGTCAAAATGCATTCTACTATCATGTATAACCAATTAGAACAAATAAAAATAAATAAAATAGAATTAATTAATTCTTTTAAAAGTTTTTTTTTTTAAATAATAACTTTATGGGCTAAGGTTGTGGCTCAGTGGCAGAGCGCTTGCCTCACATGTGTGAGGCACTGGGGTCAATTCTCAGCACCACACATAAAGAAATGAATAAAATAAAGGTCCATCAACAACCAAAAAATTAAAAAATAATAACTTTATTATAAAATAACAGATGTTCATTTTAGACAATTTGGAAATTAGAGATAAATAAATAAAAGAAAAATAAGAGTTAACAATAATACCACTGTCCAGAGATAACTGGTTAACATTTTGGTGTGTATCTCTCCATCTCCATATACATATCTGAACAAAAATACACACATATCACATCTATGTGGATGTGATACTCACATTTTAAAAATCTGACATCATTCCATTCTTACAGTTTGGGTGCCTGGTTTTCTTAATTCACAAAATATTAAGAGCATTTTTCTCATATCATCATATCTCTAAATGATCTTTATCCCTTGGTGTCAGTGGGGGATTAACACCAGGATCCTGCTCTGTCCCTCACTGATACCAAAATCTGCAGATTCTCAAGTTTTTTTATAAAATGGCTCAGTATTTGCATAGAACCTTCACTCATTATCCCATATACTCATCTCTGGATTATTTATAGTAAAAAGATAATATAAATGCTATGTAAATAGTTGTTCTTCTATATTGTTTAGGGAATGACAAGAAAAAATCTGTACATGTTCAGTACAGACATAATTTTTTAATATTATCAAGTGTGGTTGAATCCATAAACACAGAACCATAATATGGAGAAATGACTGTGAAAGAATGAGGGGACACCAACTGCCAGTCCACCGGAGAAGTTCCGCTTTATTTGGAGAATACATGCACTTTTAGTGGAGAGAAGTCTCATAGGCCAGGGTATGGGACCAGGCGGTAGGTGATTGGGCAAGCTTTGTCGCTAGGGGATTGAGGCAGGGCAGTGGAGAGTGATTGGTGCGGGGTGCTCTGGCGGGAAAATGACACTCCGAAAGAGAAGCAGGATATGCGCCATATTGCCAAGGTGTGGTTCCAAGGCGGGGGTGGGGGGTGGGGGGGGGTGTGCTTTTGCAGCTGCTTGTGGGGGTTAGGCCTTATATTGTGCTGGGTCACAATGAGGCCTCCTAGCTGGGTTTGGGTGTCCCAGCAGACTGTACTTTTTAAAAGCTATACAGTACAAATCTTTAAAAACATAATTATTCCTTAGCATCTCCTTGGAATATTTTCATGTACTAGAATTTCTTGGGTGGTCACTCTAGAGTTTTTTAAAAAATATATATTTTTTAATATAAGAGCCCCGCTGGATAGTCTGTTTCCCAAGACTGTTACTCCAATTTTATAGATGGTGAAAGATACCAGAGAGAGTGTCCAGATTTCTGGTCTGATGTTTTTCCAAATGACAGAAAATTTTGGGAAATAGTCTCATAGGAAAGAGATGTGCAGAATGGGAGGCCAACTCAATGGAACACTCAAACCATCAGAGGAGAAAGAAATTTTGTCCACAATTTGTCCATAATTTGGACAAAATTCCTAAAATACATGAAGGAGTCTTGGAAGATTTTTAATTGTTGTGTAATTATACAAGCAGCTTTTGCTTCAGCATTAATTGACAGTTAACAGTAATCTAATGATGTTTTGGCATTATCAGACCTTTGGGGCTCATGCTTTCATGGGTGTCTTTTTAGAGAGCAATTAATAAATGTTGGCAGTGTGCTTGTGATCCTTCTGAAATGCTTGAGGAGGATATTGTCACTGCTGCAGCTTTGTATATTTTGGGTCTTACAAATGATTTACCACTTACTAAATTTGAAATCCAAATTGTGGAGTTGGCTCTGGTTGTTGCCAGCTAACAAATGCTGTAATACTGAAAAGAAGTTAAGAAGCTATCATGGGCTGCTTCCATTTCTAACTTTTACCCAGGACGATCATGTGGAAAATAAACTCCTGGATTTATAGGTCAAAAAATGATAGATAATTTGCATTATCGAAAATGTATTTTTCATATGGAAAACAACTCTTTGTAATATTTTTTAAACTTAATGTACTTGAGTACACAAAATAAAAAAAAAATTTTTAGTTGTTTGATGGACCTTTATTTTTATTTGTTTATTTATTTATTTATTTATTTATTTATTTATTTATATGCAGTGCTGAAAATCAAACCTAGTGCCTCACACATGCTAGGCAAGTGCCCTATCACTAAGCCACAACCCCAGCCCCTAGTACGAAAATTTTTAAAGTGATAAATACAAGTTTCAACTTAAGTAATAATTACGAGATTGTTTTAACTTTGGAACGGTAGGGTCTATTTTCCTAAGTATTACCATTCTTCCTTTCATTTTTCTCCCCAACCCCAAAAGAAGAAGAAACGTGACATATGGAAATACATAGGCACAAACTTACAGAAAAATGTAAGAATAAACTGTTATTGCATTGTAGATTTAGGCTATAATGATGCAATTCTTCATTATCACATCTGATAGCAAAGTTAATTGAAGAGTCCCACTATTTTCATCTTGTCACTTCATAGTGAATAAGATGCTGCCCCTGGAAGTGTCATGATAATTCAGCACTACCTAATTAGCACCATTTGATCCATCATTCAGTTTTTGGAATATGTTCAAATACACCATTTTATATTTTGGATTTCAGAATATAAATACAGAATTTTAAAAACTTCAGAACTGGAAAAGATATGAATCAGTTTTTCCTACTCTCTGAACTTACAGATAAGGAAATAGAGGTCTGGAGAGGGTAAACAATTTGCTAATATCAGAGTATTGTTTATTAATTTACTTAGTCAGCTGTCCACATATTCAGTCAACCAAAGTCATCAAGCAGGAGTTAATCTGAGCCCTCATAAAGTGAAAAAAAAAAAAAAAAAAAAAGAGGTACCCTTGCTGTTCTTGAGTTAAACAGTTCAACTCCAGCAGGAAGCATTGAGTTCCATGACCAACTACCACAAGGACCTTATTTATTAGCTGTATGAAGTAAGCTATCAAAGACTGACAATGACTGTCACTGAGGTTGGGAAGTCTTCAAAGAAGACAACTTTGAACTGAACTGAGCCTAAAAGAATTACCATGTTGTCATATAGAGAAGAGCAAAGGACAACCAGGTGGAACAAATAGCAAGAGCAAAACCACAACTCCATGAGCATGTGTGATATAGGACTGACAACAGTCAACAGTCTAACAGGCAAGTGTGTGGAATGTAGGGGTTAGGGAGAAAAGGAAAGGAGCAAAAATGGTAGAAAATTGGTTTTTAAAAGTTTGATGTAAGCCAAGTGTGGGAGCTTGTGCCTGTAATCCCAGAGACTCAGGAGGCTGAGGCAGGAGGATTGCAAGTTTGAAGCCAGCCTCAGCAACTTAGCAAGGCCCTAAGAAACTTAACAAGACCCTGTTTCGAAATAAAAAATAAAAAGGGCTGCAGATGTAGCTCAGTGGTAAAGGGCCCTTCCATTCAATCCCCAATACCAAAAAGAAGATACACAGATGGTTAATAAGCACCTGAAAAGATGTTCATCAGAGAAATGTAAATGCAAATCACAGTGAGATACTACTACATACCCAACAGAATGGTCACAATTTAAAAAACTAACCATCCCAAGTTTTGGCAAGAATGTGGAGCAAATGAAGTTTGCATATGCTGCTGGTAGGAATGTAATATGGAAGCATTTTGGAAAAAAGCTAGGCAGTTTTCTGTAAAGCTAAATATATACTCACTATATGAACTAACAAAAAAGAGTAAGATATTATCATTGTTCTTAAGGAGTTAAAATCAAGAGAAATGATTTATCCAAGAGAAAAGTAACACATTTCCTGCTATGGTTTCAGTATGATTTGCCCCCTCCAAAACACATGTTGTAATTTAATCCCTATTGTGAGATATTAAGAGAATAAAAATTTAATCTGACTGGCGTTTAGAGTGGGACCTTTGGGATTGATTAGGATTAGGTAAGGTGATCAGGATGGAGCCCCTATAATTGAATACTGGTGACTTTATAAGAAGAGCAACCAGAGGTCAGACACATACACACACACACACACACACACACACACACACACATATACTTGTTCTCTGTCTTTCCAAGTAATACCCTTTGTTGCCTCAGGACAACCATTGAGTCCATCACTAGATGTGACCCCTCAATCTTGGACCTCCAGAACCATGAGACAAAATAAATCTTTTTTCTTTAAACTTTATGCAATTTGAAGCATTGTGTTATTAACCACAGAAAATAGGCAAAGACATATCCACACAAAGACTTATACATGCATGTTCATAACAACTGCATACATAATAACCCCAAACTGGAAACAACCCAAATGTCCAAGAACAGTTAAAGGGATAAACAAATTGTGGTATGTCCATACAACTGGAATACTGATCATAAAGAGGATCATAACACGTAATGATGCAGAAGAATCACAAATACACCATGATGAATGAAAGAAACTGACCCAACAGTAAATATTATGGGATTACATTTACATGAAACTCTAGAAAAGACAAATCTAATTTATAGTGACAGAAAGCAGACCAGTGATTGCCTAGGGCTGAGGGCGAAGGCAAGATCAACTAGGAAAGTTCACAAATGAATTTTTTGGGGGGATGGGGTTGTTCTATATCTTGATTGTGAAGGTGGTCACAATTATTGAAGTAATTGTACACTTAATGGGTGCATTTTATTAGAAGTAAATTGTACCACAATAAGTTATTAAAATGTAATTGAATTTCGATGGCTAATGAGATAAACTAAAAACATGGTAGTTAATTTTATTTTACAGGCTCTTCATTTGGTTCTCTTTAATTATGAATTCATTTCTTAATGCAGTCCAAATAGACACCGACACAAATATAGAAAGGATTCTCATTCCATCCAGTCAACAAGGGGAGAGACTTAGCTGGCACAATGGCATAGGCCTGTAATTCCAGTGACTCAGAGACTGAGGCAAAAAGATAGTAAGTTCCAGGCCAGCTTGGACAATTTAGCTCTATAGTCTCTGTCTCTAAATAAAATAAAAAGGAATGTGGATGTAGCTCAGTGGTAGAGAGCCCCTGGTTTCAATCCCCAGTCCTGAAAAAAAAAAAAAAAAAAAAAAAAGAGTGCGATGGACTTCAGCAATAAAATTTAGTAGCTGGTACAATATAGAGCTCCAGTTCCACACGATAGCAAAAAGCAACTCCACTAGATGTTAGTATGGTATTAATATGCTCTACTAAAGTTGGAAATAATTTATTTTAAGGACTTGGTACACTATCTTTCAACCACTTGAAAAGTTTTAAAAGTATTCTACATTTTAAATGTGTCTCTGCTCTATGTATTTAGGCTTATTATTATTATTATTGTTATTAGGTACTGGGGATTGAACCCAAGGGTACTCAATCACTGAGCCACATCCCCAGCTCTTCCTCCTTCCCTCCCTCCCTCCCTTCCTCTTTTCCTTCCTTCCTTCCTTCCTTCCTTTCTTGTATTGTATTTTGAGACAGGGTCTCACTGAGTTACTTAGGGCCTCCACCAAGTTGCTGAGGCTGGCTTTGAACTTGCAGTCCTCCTGCCTCTGCCTCCCGTGCTGTTGGGATTACAGATATGCACCACTGCACCCGACTTGATAATTATTTTTTAATACTGTAGTTTAAATTTTTTCTTTATGCCTTCGTATATTTTATTCTTATTTTTACTAATTTTACTACTTATCCAGGGGGAAAAGAAAGTATGGAAAATATGGAAGGTGATAAAGTTATAAAAAGAGAATGGCCTTGCCCAGAACTCATTTCTATGTTGTTATTTAAATTTGCCTCTATTATTTTTCCACTTTACTCCTTAATTGAGTGATTCACAGGGAAGCAGCAGAATTTTTTTTTTTTTTTTTTTTTTTTTTTTTTTTTTTTTTTGTGGTGCTGGGAAAAGCAGCAGAATTTGATAAAGGAAGATAAAAACATTTAGAACTGTTTTATTTCTGTCTTCAGAGAACAATCTCTCCCATCTTTTAAGGTGCCTCTCTTCCCTCCCTCCATAGATAAGGTTCTCAAGCTGGGCTTGTGACCCAAGGTGGATCAACTGAAGTACTTTATCCTCCTTGGCATCAGGCATGAGCACATGATCCACGTAAGCCAATCAGAGCCTTTCTCTAGCGTCCCCTTTCCCTCCTCCCCAGTTTATTGGGGAAGAGCCCGTCCTTCTTCGCTGGCCAAGGAAGAGGTGAGCCAGGAGATGCTGGCAGCTGGGTTATAGCTTTGTGAAGAAGCCAATCTGAGAGAAGGAAGCTAATACTTAGAGAGGTAAAAAAAAAAAAAAAATGATAGACAGCAAACTCTCTAAGTTTGAGAAGCTGGTCATCCCTGCTTTCCTGGGGTCTCGTCACATGAGAAATAATACTCTTAGTTCAAGCTGGTTTTCTGTCCATTGAAAAAAGGAGTGATTCATGTAGGGTTCTTGTCCTCTGGCATAGATCGTAATGCAGTTAACATTTCCAATGCAGCAGAGAGTAGTTTGGGTCCTTCCAGTCAAAAAAAAGGAGGAGTCTTTCAGAAGGCCAGATTTATGTGGGTATGCAGTACAGTTGGTACTAAGGACCCCTGACAGACCACTGCACTCCAGGGATTCATAAAGAGTTTCCCTTTCTCTCCCATCAGCCTCGTTTCTTCTTTCTGACCCAGATGTCTGCTTCCATTGAGTTCTAAGTGTCATGAACTCTCAGTTCCCTTATTACAGCTTTCTTGGATTTCATGTAATCTAGCTTCATTGCAGTTACTCCACTGGACTGCTGCCTAGTAAGTCTGGAGGCCAAGACCTAAAATATTGCTCTGAGACCTCCAGGAATATCTGCTTCCCTTCCTTTTCTCTCATTGGAGAGAACTGCCCTTCTTGAACCTGTCTGAAGGATGACTTCAGTGTCTTTTTCAAATTGGAAAGAAACATGGGTTTCATCTTTTACTCATGCTTGCCACCTTAGTCATGACATACAAATAATGGTCTCTCTCTGAGAACTTTGCCAAGTGGAGCCGAGTTGGAGCTGGTTACTAAGTATTTATTCCCAAGGAACTCTTTTAGGAGGATTAGGGAAAGAATCTTCCTGATATTTACCTCTGTCACTAACCCAATAGCCTGAAAGGGGTGATGGTCTCTTTAGAAACTTGAACTTGAGATTGAACTTTAATGTCTTGTGGGTCAGCTGAGAATAGTTTGTGATACATACTTTTTTTTTTTTTTTTTTGGTACTGGGGATTGAACACACAACCACTAAGCCACATCCCCAGTCTTTTTTTGCTATTTTATTTAGAGACAGGGTCTCACTGAGTTGCTTGGGCCCTTGCTAAGCTGCTGAGGCTGTCTTTGAACTCTGGATCCTCCTGCCTCAGCCTCCCAGGCCACTGGGATTATAGGCCTACACCACCACGCTGGGCTTTAGTTGAAAATATTCAAACAAAATATTTACCAAATATTTCTGGATAATGAGAAAAATAAACTGAGAGGGAAACAATCCGGATCATCCAGCATGTGGGTTACAGTTCTTGTTTGTGGCCTCAAGAACTTTTATCTTATCTGCACATAATTTGGAGCCTTAAGAGTTTCTGCATTTTTATCATTCTGTTTGTCCTTCCCCATCTTGGATTTCCTGCTTCTTTCTAGAGAAGAACTCCAAGGTATATCAATCAATGAACCATTTGTGAAAAATTATGGTACATCAAGACTTATGGACTCTGAGAAGTCTTCAGAACAATCCCTATGTGAAATCCTGGGCAAAATGAACATCTTTCAACTGAAGCAAAAACTTCGATCATAAAATTTCCCCTATGTGCAGTAGCTATTGCTCTATTTGAAGACTTACAGGGGGATGGGGATGTAGCTTAGTGGCAGAGTACTTGCCTAATATATGTGAAGCCCTGGGTTCCATTCCAGAAAAAAGAGGGGGAAGAAAAGAAAGAAAAGGACTTAGAGGAAACTCTTGAAGAATAGTATTATTGTATCAGCAAACCACCCAATAACTTTAGTGGCCTTAAAACAATAATTATGGGCTGGGGTAGAAGCTCAGTGGTAGAGTGCTTTCCTGGCATGGGTGAGGCACTGGGTTCAATCCATAGCACCATATAAAAATAAATAAATAAAATAATAAAAGTATTGTATCCATCTACAACTAAGAATATTAAAAATACAAAACAAACAAACAAACAAAAAAACCAGTAACCATGAGCTGGACCTGGTGGTGCATGCCCGTAATCCTGGTGACTCAGGAGGCTCAGACAGGAGGATCACAAGTTCAAGGCCAGCCTGTGCAACTTAGTGGTAGACTATGCCTGGGTTCAATTCCCAGTACTGCAATAACAACAACATCAAAACAGCAACAACAACAAAGTCCCATGGAGTTAGGGGTATAGCTCAGTGTGCCCAGCATGCATGAGGTCCTGGGTTCAATCCCTGGACAACAACAAAACAAAAAACAAAACAATAATCATTATTTCCCATGATTCTGTGGGTTGATTGAGCTGTTATTTTGGTTTAGACAAACTCATTTGGGGTTGGATAGCCTAGAATGACCTCATTCACAATCTGTAGGTTGAGAGGCTATTGGTCCTGGATCTCAGCTTGAACAAATCCATTCTACTCTATGTGGTTTCTCTCTTTAGTAAGCCAGCCCGGACTTCTTAACATGGCCATTTCAGATTTTCAAAGAGCAGCAAGAAAGGCAAGTTCCAATGTAAGAGTCTTTTATAAGTATGCATATGTAATATTTGCTGTTGTACCATTGGTCAAAGCCGGACATGGTCAAGCTCAGAGTCAGTGTGAGAGAGGCCAAAAAAGGCATGGATATTGAGGGGGTAATTATTATGGTCATTTTTGTTCAAATCCTGCCAGGGTTGCAAAAAGTGAGGAGTAAGGAGAAAGAAAAAAAACGGAAGGGGGTTCAAGGGCTTTGTGGGGCTGCCTGCAGCCTCTGTTATCCTGGACCTTCCTACTGAGGAGACCGGGCTGCTGGCGTAAGGTCATCTTTGCAGAAATCCAGGACATCTGTGGAAGTGCATATGGTTATATTTGGGCCTGTAGAAACATTACTCTTTCTGCTTTCTGTTTTTTATAAACTGACTTACCAGTGAAGAAAAATTATTCCCTTACCCATTTCTACTTAGCAAAGAATTTTATCCTTGTTTAGTTGAAACCACTCTCCTTAACTGGAGGCGCTGTAAGTAGTTTTGTATTTGGTATCAACATGGTATATTGTTTTATGCCCCACTCCCTCCCAGTAATAAAACTGTCTTCCTGACTTTGGGTGGGGGAGCAGGATCCATGATTTGGTCCTACCCAATTACGGTGGAACCTTTTTGCCTTGGCTTTAGTGATTGGTTGGTTCAGGATGGTCATGTGACTAGAGCTCAGCCAATCAGAGTCCTCACTAGTTGGATAGCCTGTCCAGCTTTGGGATCACAGTGCTTGTAGAATGTGAAGTTGGTACTATATTATAGTAGAAGAGAATATGTCAAAATACATACGCGAAGAGCAGAGCTGAGCTAACTAACCTGAAAAACATCCTTGAAATATACATTCACACTAAGTTACTTGGAATTTTCTGTCACTTGCAACCAGAATGCTAAAAAAAAGATCCCATCCAATAGAAGGTCAAAGCAGGAAAGCTCAAACTTTGATGGGCTCATGGTAATGGTGGGAGAAGGTAAGTCTGAGCCCCATGTTACTATACTCCATTGACGACTTTCTTAGAAGAAAAACCTATTTAGATGGCTAAATACCTTGTATTCCATGGTCTGATGCCAAACAAGTGGGACTTAATCTAGAGATGAAAGTGCCCCATGTCAATACCGTTTATGCATGTAGACTCACCACCTAGACAGGTTTCATTCTTCCTTCTCTACTATCTCCCCATCCAGTCTTAGAACAGAGTTACTCTATTGCTCAGAGCACTGTTGAGTCACATCTGACATAAACTATGAACTTAGCTAGTTACATCAACTTTCAAAATTAAACAGATGATACAGTGGTTGGGATACCAGAAGAGCATGAAGAATCACAGACCAGCTTTCTTAGGAATTGCTTCTTAACTTAATTTGGGCATCATGCAGTAAGAAAAGAATGCCAAGTCAGACTTGATATTAAACAGTGTTCTTAAGATATAAATAACTCAAATAAAGTAAACCAAGAATCACCATCTCATTAGTAGTAGGAGAGAAAATAAAGTGAAAAACAAGAAGGAAATGATCAGACTGTGAACTTTCGAAGGGAAATATTGTTTGCAAGTGAGAGACACTGAATAAAATCAAGTACAATGAGATGCTTGACGAAGGCAACATTACAAGAAAAAAAAAACCCCACACAAAACAGAAGCTATTTAGAGAAAAACTAATTATGAGATGCTTGAAAGATATAAAATGGCACCTGAGTTAGACAAGAAGATCTGAATGGGAAGCTAGACTAGTAGGGTTCTATTCAGGGCCTTTTCCTGAAATACTATAACCATATGCATTGATGATAAACTTCAAATGAGTATTTAAGTCCTAAAAAAAGTCTTTCACAAGAATGTAAATGAAGAAATCAATGAGTTCCTTCCAAAGATTTTGGTAAATCTCATCCTAAACTAAGACTTTCATGTTTGCTTTGCAAACAACCAAAGCTAGAGACAATATGGGGTCATTTTGGAGGTATATAGTCTCCCTGATACTATCTAGAATATTAATATAAGAGAATGAGAGCACTTTTCAAACTACCTTTAAAAATGCACACAGGTTCATAGGTGTGTGCATATGTCCAAACTCATCAAATTGTATACATTAAATATATGAGGTAATGTTTAAAAAATACCAGCACACACACACATACGCACACATGGCTTCATTTTATCACACTGTGTTCAACAAAATGTTAGCATTACTACGCGTTGGTTTAAGAGACTTTACTCCTCTAAGCTCTATAAATTGCTGGTTGTAGGCCTGTGATATCTAAATTGAATGAGTGAATGAATGAATGAATTGCTATTGGCTTCATTAGCATTATTATCCTGGAAATAAAGTCCTGGCATTAATTTGGAGTTCACTAATTTGGAGATTCATTAAATTCACTTATTGAGCCTCACACAAAGCACAAGTCGAGGCACTAGAGATCAAATATCTGCCTAAGGGAAGTGTTTATTTATAGCTGGGGAGATAGGAATGTTGTGATTTGCCAGATAGGTTATCACTGCAGTTTCTTGTGACAGAATAAGGAGTTAAATGATTGAGAATATTTTGTTTGTTTTGTTTTTAACTGTGCTAGTTCCATTTCCTAAGCGGACCTTGAAGTCTTTTCTACTATGGAGCTACATCTTCAGTCCCCTTTTTTCTAATTTTTAATCAGAGGAAGAAAAGAAAATAGAAGAAGTTGCAGACCCAGTGGTGAGGCAGAACATCATAACAGAAGAGTGTGGCAGAGGGAAGTGGCTTGCATGATGATCAGAAAGCAGAGAGAGAGAGAGAGAGAGAGAGAGAGAGAGAGAGAGAGAGAGAGAGAGAGATCTCCACTTGCCAGATAGAAATATATACCCCAAAGCCACCCCCCCAATGCCCCACCTCCTGGGGCCACACCCTTCCATGCCTTTGGTTACTCAACTAATTCCATCAGGTGATTAATGCACTGATTGGGTTAAGGCTCTGGTAACCCAATCGTTTCTTCTTTGAACCTCACTGCATCATCTCACACATGAGCTTTTGGGGGACACCCCACATCAAACCATAATAATCCTCAACAATTTAGTGAGATTCTAACTCAAGATTAAAAAAAAAGTGATAAAAAGGACTGGGGATGTGGTTCAGTGGTAAAGTACAGGTTCAATCCCCAGTAACACCCCCTACTCAAAAAAAAAAAAAAAAAGAAAAGAAAAGAAAAAAGAAAGAGGTCTTCTGGTGCAGAGGTAGAATGTGGCTTATGAAACAGACTTTCCGCCTATGTGACTTCGGGCAAGTCTCTTCATCCTTTGGTGCCTCACCTTCATGAGCTGTATAGCAAAGATGACCAAAATGGTACCCACTTCCTAGGAATGTTGTGAAGATTGAGTTACCATATATGTAAGTGCCTAGCTGGTTAGATGCCATGTTATTGGCTGGTCAATCGCTTAGGTACATTTGCCTCTTATATTTCAAGATCCAGAGAACATTATTTTTCTCAAATGTAAAGCTTGTCTATCAGATTCCACCTAAAGCAGGTATCTGTATGGAGGGGATGGAAATGAGAGGCTAAATTCTTCTGTCAAGGTTTTATGTATTATTTTTTACTTTTTGCAGTGCTGGGGAATTGAAACCAGGGCCTGCCACATCGTAGGCAAATGCTATATAGTTGAGCCATATCCCTATTCCTGAGCAGCTTTAATTTTTGATTTGCAGTTCAGTTACTACCAAATATAGAATTCAGCCACTGACTACTTTGATTAAAGGATGTCAACTCATGATCGTTAAAATTGTTACTTCATCATAAGGTGGTGCTAAAGATAAATGAGTTAAAGAGAATAGAACATTTGGAGGCCAAATGAAATTATTATAACTAATGACAAAAAATTAAATTATTTTTTCTGATTATTGTCTGCTTTTCTTCTGATTTTATTATGACCTGCTAGAGACTGAATTTTGATATTAAGCCCAAGAAAATGAAGATTTGAAGATAATTTTCAAACTTGAATTTGGCCAGGTCACCATGCTCCAAAACAGTTTCAAAGAGGAAGATAATTGGGATTCTTTTTGAACTTGAAATTTACCTGAAAGGTGGAATAAAAGCTACAAAATAATTGGTGTTAAGTAGTGTGAATTAATTTTAGACAGCTTGTTCAGGGTGGTAACATCTTTATTTTCTACTGATTAGCCAAAAAATAACATTTTCTCTATTACCTTTTTTTCTGATCTCCTCTGAGGAAATAAATACTCCAAGGTCAGTTGTTACCTGATCATAATGTCCATGAAAATTGACAGGCATTCTCAAGTTTGATTACAGTAAATAGGACAAATAAGTCATTTCAATGCCAGAAAGAGGTCAATCACTCTGGTTTTCTTCCCAAGTTACCAGCTGGATTTAATAAAATAAGGGTTCAGAATTAGATTATGATGATACTTTTCAAGCAATTTCAAAGGAACTTGGTTTGATTATCATCTAGAAATGGAGCCCTCCTGCCATATTATTTAATGGCAGCCAAGGCTGAGTTTTGTGGAAATAATGCATTGCATTTTATAGACTATGACTTCTACCAATTAATGGAACTCCAATACCATTCCAGCTATGGCAATGGCATTGAGCTAAGTAAAGAGACACTGAAGAAATGAAACTCATTGAATAAATCCCAATTTGGAAAGAAGATAAATGACAAATGGAAGAAAAATGCTAATGGTAGAAAGGCAAATAGTTTTCTCTAATGTCTCCTGATAATGTTTTAGAGCTGAGATTACATATGGGCAGCTAAAGCTGAAAGATGAGTAATAAAAATATCTTCAATCCTGCTGGAATGTCATGTTCTACATTATTCCCCCCCCATTCTTGGGAGACAAACCAAAAATTACACTGGAACCTAACTGCTACAAATGAAAATATAACAATGCTATATACAAGTAGGAAGTGACCAATCAAGTTCATTCCAAGTTACCTTTTCTTCATCCAGCCCCAAGTAACTCCAGGGGGCACCTTCTTTTATTGTGTGATAGGGGAAGACTGTGCCTTCAATCCTTACCACCAATTTCCTGACTGCTGAGTAGCATTAGTCACGCATCCTCCTCATGCCCATAAATGGAGGACAAGCCTACACTGAAGCTATCAGACGAATTTAAACAAGGCTTATTCCAAGAGAACCCTGAGAGCCAGACTGACAACACTCCTGCAGCAAACCCATCTTCAACAGAAGCATGTTTTGTTTCATTTTCTGAGTGCACACTGCTAACAGACGTGTAGACCAATTTGCGATGGCGGTGTACGCTGAGGGCTTGGAGCAGGCATCCTACTGTGATTCTAAGCTTGGGTGAAAAGTTTGTATGAGGGAAAGTTTAGCTCCATATTCCTTGTGTTAAGAAAGTTGCAAATGGGGGAGTTTCAGTGGCACAGTGCTGGTTGAACATGTGTGAGGCCCTCATTTCGCTCCCCAGAGCCCCCTCCATAAAAAGGTTATTGATATATTATGAATAATTTCATATTTATTTTAAATTAGAACATTCTTTCATGTTTTCATTTATTGATTCATTCACCTCTCAAATATGGGGCACCTATATGATGGGCCAGGCACTGGGCTTCAGGCCAGGCAAGCTTTATGAGAAAGAGTTCAAATGGTTTTCACGATTCAGCCAAGCCAAGTTTAATTTTTAAGCAAGGCTTACAAGAAGACAGTTGCCTTTAATTTTTATTGTCCTGGTGTACTCCTTTTCATTTTTAAAAATTGGTGCATTATAGTTGTACATACTGATGGAATTTGTCTTACATGTACACTATACATAATATAACAATATAATTTAGTCAATAGCCCCAGCACTTTCCCCCTTCTTCCCCACTTCCCACCCCTCTTAAAGCACTCTTACTTATACCATAGGAAGGTAGTAAGATATGGTAGAAGGACCAGTTGATCAAGGATTGGAAATCCTGGGTTTAAGTTCCAGTTTTATCACAAAGGGACCACAAGACTCTGAGCAAGTTACTTAACCTCTCTGGGTCTCACATTCCTGTTTCTAAAAATGAGTGGGTTGGACTTAAGATTCCTTCCATCTTTAAAATTCTTTTGTTCTATATAGTAACACATTCCACAAAGTTTCCTTTGTGACCAGAATTAGTCTGCGATTTCCTAACTCAAGCTTCCCTTTTGCCCTCTTTGAATGTTCAACCAAATATGAACAAGAAGTCATAACATTTTGTCACAGCCAACAAATTGCCCTTCCAAAGAATGACCTTTGGAGGTCAGGCCACACATTGCAATATCTAAATCCAAAGGCAATGGTATGACCAACTTGTAAGCTGGCAGGCTGCCATTCAAAAGGATGGAAATGGTTGTAGGCAGCCAAAATTCTTGGCTGGTACATTTTTAATAAACATAGAAAATAAGAACAGCATTTTCCACTTCGATTGCTTAATTTGGTGCCCATACCATTGGAACATTTGCTGTTAGAATAAAGATGATGTGATATATAACTTATTTAGCTCAGGATGGATTAACTTTCACAAATGAGAAGTAGGTTATGGAGTCATCTGTAAGGAATTTTTATCCTTGTTTCTTGTATCTGGCAGGAGATAGCTTGAGTCATTACAGCAATCTCTCCACCCCTTTTGGCCCTTTGTAAGAGTTTTCCCTGAAACGCAAGCTCTGTTGAATTTACTGTATTGCTATGAATGTATAAAAGCAATTGGTGTGACTTTGTGGTTGAATGTCTTCTTAATATTCTCCCAAGATGGTTCAATATGTCTTAACTTTTTCCAAGAAAAGTCTCCAAGCAAATGCTCCTTAAATTGGAGAGTACTTGAGGTGCAAGCACTGGAAACTACAGTGAGTAATATATATTGGCAGTGCACCTCATAGTAGCTATGATTTTTTAATCATGCCTATTGTACTAACTCATTCAGTTGCTTGAACTCTTCATTTTGTCTCCACTGGTAAGATGGCAACAAGGTTAGTTGACTAGTGGTAAGGCTGTTTTCTCTCCAATGCCTGGAGATCCTTGAATAAAACAGTCTGTGATGGTAAGCTGTAATTAGATATGTGGGTGGAAATTAGTGTTCCTCAAGTACACCATGTTTAAGGCAGAGGCACCGTGCTTTTTATTACCTGAGGCCACTCTGGTCCTGTGCCATGGCTCCAGGTCACTGCTTCTGCAGGGCGGTTGGTCTGAGGCTGCAAGTTCCAAAAAAGAAAATAACTGTGTATTGAGCTCTGAAACCAGGAAGCTTTTTATAGTTAAAACTGGGTTACACAGTCCTTTTACAGACAAGTCAGGCATTGACCAAGGATGACTATAACTTGTTGACTTTTCATTTGGAAGTGTACATTATCCAAACCTTCGTGACTATCATTTGAATTGTACTCAGCTCTTAAAACACTAAAACTTTTTGAATGGATTTCTGGAATCATGGTAGGTCCTCCATTTTGGATTAGAGCCTTCAGTAAGTAGAAACCCTGTAGCAGCAAATCTTTTCCATTCTAGTCATCTTTTATATAGAATATACATCTCTTCTTGAACTACAAAAGGGCTGTAATTTGCTGTTTAAACTTTCACTAGATTATTGGAGTTGTTTTTGGATACTGAAAAAACCCCACAACTATAAATTCCGGCTTCCTAGACCCCCAACCCTAACGCCACTTGACTTTAAAAGTTCACCTTGCTAGTATTTTATATCTACCTTTTCAGGGACATGATTTCCAGACTAGGTGAGTGACAGAAAATTAAAATTATCATTAGTTCCCATCGCTCCCCGCCCCCCGTCCGGGATTCCCTCTTCGCTGGTGACGATAGAGGTTCTACCCGCTGCGTTTCTCTTCTAGTCTTGCGGCTGCACACGATTCCGCGAATCTCCCCGCGACTGCGTTTTCCCGCGAGTTGACTGCGTTCATTTGGGGGATGAAGTCATCCCTATACATAGTGTGCATATCAGCTCGTTAAACTGGTACAGCACGCTGGGATTCCTCAAGAAGAAAAGGAGCGGAGCGAACAATGATGACCATATTTTACGTTTATATGGCTCCCCTCACGCCCCCAAATCCCGGAAGAATCGCTGGGAGTAGCAGAGCGGCGGGGGCGGACAGTGGGTCTGACCGGGATGCCCACCCACTCGCTTGTCCCGGTCCTCAGCAAGCAACAGGGCGAGCTGAGGACAAGCCCCGCATGGGGGCCCTCGACCGCGAGCAGCCCCGGAGCCCCGCGGCCGGGCCCGGCGCCCAGTCACGCATCCCGGCTCCTCACGCCGGTGCCCGCGGGTCCGGCGCCCCGGGAGGTCTCGGCGCCTCAGTCGGCTCATCCCGGCCGCCGGGGAGGCCCGGGAGCTCCCCCAGCCTTTGGGGAGCGGAGGCGACCGGGAGGGGGCTGACGACCAAGGACAACCCCGGGCTAGGAACCCCCGTCGATAGCTGGCTGGGGGAGCAGCGCGAATAGCAGGGGGTGCAGGGGGCGGGGCGGGGAGGCAACAAAGAGCCTTTCCTCAGTCGCCGCCGCCGCCGTCGCCGAGCCCGCGCCCGCCCCTCCTCGCTCTCCGCAGTCCGGCGGGGGCCCGGCCGGCAGCGCGGGGGTGCGCCAGGCCCCCGCCTCCCCTCCCCCCGCACCGCCCCCTCGCCCCCGGGGGAGGGAGGGGAGGAGGGCGGCGCCTGCGTGTTCCTCCGCCGCGCGCCCCGCCTCCTCCCGGGCTCCTCGCGGCGATCCCGACTCTCCTCCCGCGACTGCAGCAGCTGCGGGTTGCACACGGCCTCGGTGGCGGCGGCGGCGGCGGCGGCGGCGGCGGCGGCGGCGGGCGCGGCGAGCGCGGGCCTGTGGAGCGGCGGCCGGGCGCGCGGCCCCGGCGGGCACCTCTCAGAGGGCGGTCGAGGAAGCTCCGGGAGGAGGAGGAGAAACCGGAGGAGGCGGTGGGAGGCCGCCGGGGAACCCGCTCCGCGCCTCGGCCTCTCCGCCCCCTCCCCAGTCTTTCTCTCGCCCTCTTCTCTCACACTCCGGGCCGGCGCCTCGGCTTTGTGCGAGGAGATGGTGTAGCCCCCTGGCCGCCGAAGCAGGAGCCGGACACTTGTCTCCCGTCTCCGAACTGCTTCCCCGCCCCTGGAGGAGAGACCCCTCGGCTTGGCGTCCCCCGGCTGCTGGGGAAGCCTTCGCGCCGCCGGCACCATGAGGTGAGGGGCGCGCGGGGCGGGGGCCGGGCAGGCCATTGTGCCGCGGGAGCCGCGACCCCCGCTTTCCACGGACCCCGCCTTCCCTCTCCCGGCCCGGCGCGTCTCCGCGGGTCTCGGGTCTCTTTCCTCCCCCCTCTCCCTTTTGTCCCTTCTAATTTCTCTTTCTCGTAAACGTCCCCGATCTCTCTGATTTGGGGGGTCTCCCGTTTTTTCCTCAAATGTTGTTTTTTCACCTAGGATTTCCCTTATTAAATTTAATTTGCGCCTGGCTCCCTCCCCCCCAGCCTTTGCAAGCAAAACCCGGGAGATGGGGAGGGGTTCGAGAATCGAAGCGTGCATGTTGCTGGGAAACAGGTATTATTTCGTATATATGTAAAAATTTCGTGCACTTTTAATACAAGAGTCTCTTGTTTAATTAAAAAAGAAAAGTTTGAAGGGTCTGAAATCTCTGCGGGTAATGAAGCGCCTCTGGTAGGGGTAGGTGAAGGAGCTAAGGAGAGGTGAAATTTCACGAAGGTGGGGGAAGGGAAAGAATTTATTAGGTTTACACTGGCGGAGCGCAGTAAAAGGCAGGGATAAGTAAGTTGTTTCGGGTGTGTAAGCCGGGGCGGGGGAGGGTTTTGTTTGGAAAACCCTTTTCTCCCCTTCTTATGTAGGCTGTGTTGCATTGCAGCAACTGCTTTACCCCCTCTTCTCTAATCAATAAAACAGAAGCTGAATTATTTTTCAGCCCCAAAGGAAAGAATTGAATGTACCGTCGTATATTATTTTTTTGATTGATACGGTGAAACATATGGTGTGATATTTTCCTTTTTTATTTCTCCAATTGTGTAGAATGACCCATGATGTGGTGTGTCATTCATTGGAGATTTTTCTCAGCCTTTCCTAAACCTGTTTGGTGTCCATAACCACCTCTTTTCGGATTGGTGCAAGACTTCGTGAGAAATGGGACTTGGTAGACTGAAGGCTGATCCATTCTGCGTTATCATCCTTAAAGGCCTTCCTTTTAGTTAAACAATCGTGGATAAAGTAAATTACTCCATTTCTCTCTCCTGGAAGAGATAGTCTTACAGTTCATTTGGATTTGAATCTCCTTTGTTTTAAAGATTAATGGGCAACCATTGCCCAAGACCTTTATAATGTAATACAATGAGATTTGAATGATATAATATACAAATTCCGTTGCTTTAGCAAAAAAAGTGCTGTCATTGAAATTCTTTCTCAATTTAAGTAGTTTCCATTTTAAACTTTAGCTTTCATTTTTTTTCTATCAGAGTTGAACACATTTCATTTTTTTAAATATTTATTTCTGGTGATATAGCTGTGTTTTCACTTACTATGAATTTGAGTTTTTTTTTTTTTTTCTCTGATTCCAAGTTATAGGCCTTTGTATATGATGGCTTTAAAATTTTTGTTTAATCCTAGGTGACTGACCTCTTTTGGTGATTTCATGCAAGTTAGCTTCAAACGTTGGGTCAGTTTAAAAAATAGTCATGGTATACAAACCACAAACCATAATTAAGCTATTAAAATATGGCTTCAAAAACTTCAGTTTTATGTTTGTGATTTTTTTTTTTAAATCAAGGTACTGTTGTCCTTGAAAACTCAGGAACTATAATGCAATATACATAATATTATGTCATGTAATACTATATATTGATGATTTCTGCTTTAAAGATTTATTGCTATTGGGTCTTACAGACCAGAAGTTAATAGTCTTTTCAACTTTGGCTGTATTTGTCTTAACACTGAGAAATGCCAAACAAAGAAAAGTGTGCTATTTTAAAATACAATCAAAGTTATCTAATCCAAAGATGATGAACCAGAAAGCCAAAACAACAACAACAACAAAAAAAGATGTTTGGGGTATCTTAAAAGTCAGTCACTGTAGTGTAGTTGTCTGTGTCAGGTAAATTATGTCTTCACTGAAAAGTTGCTTTTCTGATAAAATGTGACTTCTATTTTTTAAGCTCCTCTTGTTTTTTTTCCAGTAGCATAAATATACAATATGGTACTCAGGTCTGAAAAGTTTCTTTAGGCAGCCTACAGTAATTCTTTGTAGGCTAATTTTGAATAATTGAAGAGTAGAAAAGAGGATCAGCTTTACACTTTGGAAAGCATTGGATTATTTGGTAGGTAGTTTGTAAAACTCCTTTGTGTGCACTTTTAGATGTGTGCAAAAGTAACTCAGATGTGTGCAAAAAGAACAGTTTGATATGAGGGGAAAGGTTGTTGTGCTGGTAACAAAAATCTTTGGAATATTTTGTGGTTAAGAAAGAACTTTTCAGATGTGAGTCACTACCTGTAATCATCCCAAGGCTAGCTTGGGCAGCTTAATGAGACCCTGCTTCAAAAATAAAAAATGAAAAAAACAAGGGCTAGGGATGTAGCTTAGTTGTAGAGCATTTGCCTAGCATGTGCCAGCCCTTTGATTCAATCCCCCCCAAAAGAAAAGTCTTTTCATTAATATTTGTTTAGTCTTCATGTTGCTTTCAAGTACTGTAGGACATAAATATTACCTTTTAAAATATTTTTTTTTTAAGTTACGTGATGATACCTCAGAGGCCATACAGAAATAGGAATGCCTGAGCAGAAATTTCCGATTAAGTTGGTCAGAATTCTGAAAAGAGGAAATGATGAACATGTGGTGTAAATGTGATAAGAACTCTCAGATGACTTTAATTTTAGGAATAGTGTGTTCACTGTGATATAATGTAATTCCTTATACAAAAAGGAATTGAATAGTACTTTATGTTCCTGAAATAGAAGGCAATTCTACACATATAAAATGCTGTGTATAGATTTACTTATTAATATTTTGCTTCAAGATGAGCATTAAAAAAATGAAAAAGTATATTATGCAGGACAGTGGAAGGATTGAGACCAAAAATCTTGGTACTTTTAGTATTTCATCCTAGCTTTTGATTCTATTCTGTTTTTCATTTATGTAGTCCTTTAAAAGTTTAAGGTGTTTTGTGATTGAGGGGTGAGTGTGTGTGAATGAATGTATGTGTGTGTGTAAAATGCAGTGTAAGCCTTTTAAATGATTGCATTTAAGTTGGTTAATTATTCCAAATTTAATTATTATCATTGTTATTACTATTTTAACAAGAAGAGAAGCTTGTCTGATCTAAAGTAGTTGCCTGTAGTCTAGTGACTTAGAAGAGGGCAGAAGATTTTGGATTGACATTCTTGTGTCATATTAAATATTACCGGTTTCCACCAGCTATTGAGTTTCTCACATAAAAAGGTGTTTGGTGTTGCAAAGGAGTTGATCAAGCCACTTAACTAGCTGAGTGACCTTGACTAAAGCACCTTATTTCACTGATATATTTAAAGTAAAAATAGAGATAATTTTTTACGGGATATGAGGATCAGATGATAATAGGAGGTACTTTGTATGCTTATAAGCATTATAGTTAGGTCACTTCTGTTGCTTTGAGGACTACTTCTGTTTTATACTAGTTGAGTAAAACTTTTTTGGGCAGTTCGCTTTACCTCTGGACCTTTTTAAATTCAAAAATGTTAAATAGATTACATTCTGCCTACTTATTCTAGTTGGTAGTGGCTACCATTTTGATAAAAATAATGATGCACTTATGTGCTGATGGTTCATTCATTAGTAATTGTGCTTGATTGAGAAATGGGTTCCAGAGAAGGCACTGGAGAGTGGTTCCTGGGATGCCACTTAATACCTAGTCATCTGTGATCTAGTCCAACCTTAATTTAGAGGTGAGGAAATCATTTTTAAAATTTCTTTCCTGTGTGTATATGTAGAGTCTTTGAAAAATGAATTGTGATTTTATTACCTTCATTTATGGTAATGATTGATAATACATTTTAGAGTGTAGTACACTCTAGGTCAGAAAGATCAGGTTAGATATATCAACTTGTCGTTCAACCAAATTGGTTTGAAAAAAAAAGTAAATCCTTTATTTCATAAAATTATTGTGTTAAGTGAGATAACCATGAAAGGATGCAAATAGTAATCACCTCACTCCCCGTGGGTCTTCATTTATACTTGTAGCAGTTGAGTGTGTGACTCTCCCACCAAGATTGATTTTAGGAGTGGGAGTCAAATCTTCAATTTTTTGAATGTCAATATTGTATTATAGTATTTAATAAGTGATAAGTCTTGAATAGGAGTTGTGGATAAGTAGAGAAATTTTTACTGGACTTGGTTTTCAACTTTTTGGACATCTTTTTAGCCCAGTTATATTAAGTAAAATAACTAGGCAGGCACCAATTAGTTGGTATAGAAAAAACTCTTTAATTGTTTGATGGTTTTGATAATTTATCCTACACATAGCTTAAAAGAGGTGTGATTGTGTAACTTGTAAAACACCCAGTCTTTATCATCAGTGTAAGAAAGATTTGGAAAAATGTGATGTCAATTTTTATACAGTTGTGGGGGAGTAAAAGGATACTTAAACCCTTCCTGTACCAGCTTAAAGTTGTCTTTCCTCCTCCTCCTTTTTTTTTTCCTTCCCTATCTCCCTCCCCTTTTTGAAATCAATGGATGGAACTGAGTGGAAATAAAAGTTAATGAGAGAATCTGAACTGAAACTCTACCTTAGTAGATACTGCACCAAATAAGGGCTTATGAACTTTTCTGGATGAGAGAAACAGGAAGAGGCTTCCTTGTGATGCCTTTTGGAAGTAGTCCCTGGCTTGTCTAACCCCTCTCCATTCCTGTGTGTTTTTGTATATGCTGCATTTTTTTGCTATTATATTTATTATACTGTTTTATGTTTATCTGGATCTGTTTCACCTTTTACATTGTACACCTCAAGGACAGGGTCTGCATTTTGTGTGTGTGTATGTGGTACTGGGGATTGAATCCAGGGGTGCTCCCTCTGTTCAGCTACATCCAGCCCTTCTTTTAACTTAATTTTTATTCTACTTTTATTATTTTTGGCACTGGGGATTAAACCCAGACACACTCTACCACTGGGCTACAAACTCATCATTTTAATTTTTTTGTTTAGAGGTAGGGTCTCATTAGATTTTCCAGGTTGGCCTCAGATTTGGGATCTTCCTGCATCGGCCTCCCCAGTTGCTGGCATCATAAGTAAGTGCTGAAGTACCCAGCTCCTTAATTTTTATTTTGAGATACAGTCTTGCTGAATTGCCCAGCCTGACCTTGAATTTGTGATCCTGTCTCAATCTCCTGAGTAACTGGAATTACAGGCATGAGCCATCATGCCCTGCTTGTTATTGTTTTATGTAGCTTTGTATGTAGAAATCATCCATTAAAGAACAAAATTGGAGAGTAGGGAGTAATATATGCAAGTGACTTCCTATATTTTCTAGAAATATGTATATTGGGAATCCTCTGTTTTATAATGATTATAATAAATTTAATTAGCATTCAGTTTTTCCTAAAGGATTCTTCTGGTGTGAAGTCATGTATATGTATCCTGGGATAGAGGTTACACTGTGTATAGTAAAGAATATAGGCTTTGAAGTGAACTCTGGGTTCAAATTCTTGTTTTTGACATTTACTAACTAGCTGATTTTTTGTAAGTAGGTTACAAACTTTGAGATTTGAGTTTCTCCTGTAAAGTGGAGATAATTTCTGCTCTATAGAGTTGGGAAAATTAAATAAAACCCTGGCATAACACTTGGCATACAAAATGGACTTGGTAAACACCCTACTTTTGTGGAAGTCTAGCATCTCTTAAATTTATGTTAAGAATGTGAAAAACCATGTAAAATGATGCATCTGCTTTAGAAGACAGCTTGGCAGTTTCTTAAAATTTTAAATGTTGGATTATCTTATGACCCAGCAATTCCACTAATAGGTAGACACCAGAGAAGTGAAAACATAGGTCTGCCTAAATGCTTGTACACACATGTTCATAGCATCATTATTCATAATAGCCCAGAAATGGAAACAACCCAAATGACTTGTTGATGAATGGATAATCAAAATATGGTGGTATAGCCATACAATGAAATAATATTTGGCTATCAAAAGAAATAAAATACTGATACATGCCACATGGGTGGAAAGATTATGTTAAGAGAAGAATGCTAGATCTAAAAGGCCACATATTATATCATTCCATTTATATGAGATGTCCACAATAGGCAGACCTGTAGAGAGAAAGTAGATTAGTAGTTGCTAGGAGTGAGGAAGGAATGGGAAGGAATGGGAAGTGACTACTGTTGTAAGAATATATGGATGATATATCTTTTTAGAGTGGTGAAAATGTTCTGGAATTAATGGTGGTGGTTGTACAACCTTGTGTGTATATTGAAAGCCACTGGGTTTTAACTTCAAAATTATGAATTTTAGCTGGACCTGGTGTGCACAGATGTAATCCTAGTTGTTTAGAAGACCAAAGCAGGAAGGATCACAAGTTCAAGGCAATTTAGGAAGACTGTCCCAAAATAGAAAATAAAAAGGACTGGGTATGTAGCTTAATCTTAGAGTGCCCCTCAGTTCAATCCCCAGTATCCCCCTGCCTCCCAAAAAAGTAAATTTTAGGATATGTGAAATGTATATCAAACTCCCCTGTCCTTTAGTCCTTGGATTATTATTTTTACTTATTCATTAGACTAGATAATATCAGAAGAAAATCTTATTTACTCTTTATATTTGTTCCTCACATTTTTATTACTTTGGATTAATATTGACATTCATGATTCTAAAGAAGAGACATTAGAGATAAAACCACTAGAGTGCTGAAGTGGAAACCTTAATAGTGGTGCCTGTGAGAGGCCTGAAATATTTTAGAACCTTATCTTCCTACTAATTATGAGCCATTTCTCCTATAAATAAAGGATGACTAGGACCATCAGTAAAATGTGGTGAAGCAAATCCATCAGTCTTCAGAAAATGGTTTGAGATGGTGATTTTCTGTAGTTTGTTTATAGTAGTATCATATACCAGTGAAAAATTTTGTCTTTTTGGAACGAGGTAGCCATGATGATATTTTTTAATGAACTGAGTAGCTTTTCAGTGGTGAAGGTCTTTTAGAATATACAATTTTGGTAACATTTGATGATACAAATTCAAAATGACTGTGTTTTAGAAGTCTTCTATGTATTGTCCTTTTTGGTATCTGTGTTGTCAATTTGGTAGAGAAGAAACTTTAAGAATGCTAGAACATAAGTAAAATAAAGTGAATGGTTCTTCAGTTTGAAAATCAAGGAAGTCCACATTGTTTTACAGTTCAGTGAATGCATTTTTTGTGAAGGTTTCATAATTATTAAATATCAATTATTTTTTAGGTTGTAGGTAGACACAGTACCTTATTTATGTTTATTTTTATGTGGTGCTGAGGATTGAACTGAGTGCCTCACACATGCTAGGCAAGTGCTCTACTACTGAGCCACAACCACAACCCTAAATATCAATTGAGTCCACTTTGTTCTGCAGTTCTGAGATTTCCTTTTTCCTTCTCCTTTTCAGTTGTCATTTCATGTAAGAGTTGTATGGCAAGCAAAACTGTAATTGTTTGACTTATTTAGGATTTGTGAATTTTAAGTGTTCATTTAAAACTTTCTTTGTAGTCTCCTTAAAATTTGTATTTACTATTTTTAGAAAGTGAACCATTACTATTGTCCATTTTAAATTTTTTTCATTTTAAAGTAATATAGATTTTGCACAGATTTAAAAAGACTTGGGAAGTGTAAAGATGCTAAAAACTCAAATCCAAAGTGATAAAAGAATTTTAACATTTTGATATGTAGCTTTGTAGATATTTTGTAATGTATTTGAAGTTGTAAATGTGTTTGTGTGGATGAATAAAGTGATATTGTACTATTTAAAAATGGAATTGTATCATATCATATTGTGCTTCTTTATACAATCCTTGTCACTAAATATAGAACTATATAATTTTAAGTGACTTCATAGTATTTCATTGCTTTGGATGGATGACTTTATCTACTTAATTGCTTAAAAGTTGAACTTCTAGACTTGTTCTCACTATTTTTGTCATTATAAAAACCACTATATTGAACATCTTTGGATATTTGTCTTTGTGTTCATATCTGATTATATTTCAGGATAAAGTTTTAGAAATAAAATCAAGTAGTAGTATATGTATTTTTTCCTTTCCTTTCTCTTGTCTGTATCTGATTGTTGTCCTGCCAGGTCCACTTCCATTTGTGTCTATCTATCTCACTGACACTGTTTAAACTCTATGACACTATTAGCTCTTACCTGAACAGTTATTGTTTCTTCATTTCCATTCTTGTCCCTCGTTCTTCATGCATCAATCAGAATGATCTTAAAGTGGAAACCAGCTATTTTTATTCTCCTCCTAAAGCCTTCAGTGGCATCTTATTTCTAGAATAAACCCCAAATTTAACAACAAAGTCAGTATTATTAAGCTCTTGCCTGATCTGACTGTATCCTATTCCCCAGCACAAGCCTCTGTAAATGTGCAATAAATCTTTGAAGGAATAGTGAATGAACTGAAATTACTAGACTGAAAGGAATTACGTTATTTTTTTGATATTTATTACTGAATTAGCAAAGTAGGTAAGAGTTTTAATTTTCTCATTCTCTCTAACTCAGGACATTATCAGCCTTTTTAATCTTTGCCAGTTTGATATGAAAAGGTCTTATTTTAATTTGTATTTTTTTGCTAGTAGGGTTAAATATTTCTTGTGCTGTGTTTATTGGGCATCAGTTTTTCTGTCAATATTTGTTCATGTGCTGTTTTCCCAATAGGATGTTTAGTTTTCCTTCCTTGTAATGATCTATAACATCTTAAGGATGTTAGCCTTTTTTTTTTTTTTTTAGTTGTAGGTGAGCACAACACCTTTATTTTACTTATTTTTATGTGGTGCTGAGGATCAAACCCAGGGCCTCACACGTGCTCAGTGAGTACTCTGCCACTGAACCACAATCCCAGCCCAAGGATGTTAGCCTTTTATGGTGCATATATAGTATATCAGTTATATACTGCTACTTAAAAATATGTATCGGTTGACTGGACAGTATTTTTAAAAAACATTTTTTTTAGGTGTTGATAGACCCGTATTTTATTCATTTATTTATATCTGGTGCTGAGACTCGAAACCAGTGCCTCACACATGCTAGGCAAGTGCTCTACCACTGAGCAACAACCCCAGTCCCTATATAGTACTTTTGGTCTAACCTGGACTCAATCATGTGATTTCATTTGCTTGGCTGGGTTCATCAGATGTGTCGGTCTGCCTCCTCCCTTCTTCCATCTTTCCCTTAGCAGTAGCAGCCTTCTGGGGAGACTTAGCCCCAGAATTTATGCAAGTTCTTATCAAACTTTCCCTTATATCCAGTTTGCTTATGTCCCCTTGTCAGTGCAGGTAACATGGTCAAGCCCAGAGTCAATCCTGGAGGAGACTAAACAAGGACATATCAAGAGGTGTGATTAATTGGAGGCCATGATGTAAAGTCTACAACATGTATATACTGAATTTGTCACTTTAGTTTTAATTTTGTTTTGGTACAAAAGTTTTAAAATTTCCTGCTAGATACATTGTTCCATAGTTTCTGCCTTTGATGTCATGCTTTCTCTAATCTAAAATTATGTATATATTTTCCATGTTTCCTTTTTTTTTTTTTTCCTATGTTTCCTTCTTTGACACTGTGGTTTCATTTGTTTAAATTTAAGCCACCAAAATTAATTTTGGTGTAAAATGAATGGTTAGTATCTAAATATAAATGTATGTGTATTAAATATATTTTGTTGAATAATCTGTCCTTTTCCTTTGATTTGATATACCTTATTACATACTGAATTCCCATAAATACTTAGGTCTATTTCTGGACTCATTAATTAACTAATTCTGTACTACTATTTATTTGTTGTTATTGTTGGAGGTGGTGGGGATGGAACTCAGGACCTCAGATGTGTTAGGCAAGTGCTCTACCACTGAGCTATACCTCCAGGCCTTTCATTGTTGAATTACTCAAAACTTTATAATTAATGAAAGTGAGGGGGCTGGGGCTGTAGCTCAGTGGCAGAGTGCTTGCCTAGCACCTGTGAGGCACTGGGTTTGATCCTTAGCACCACATAACAATATAAACAAATAAAATAAGGGTGTGATGTCCATCTACAACTACAAAAAAAAAAAAAAATTAAAAAAGGGAAATTACCCTTTATTTTCTGATTTTTCAAAGTTTGATTTGCTATTCTGTTTAATGTTTTTTAGATTAGTTTTTGAATTATGTCAATTAAAGCCAATAAAAATCAAAAAAAGAAAATGGTATCCCCCCACCCTTTGGGATTTTTATTAGTATTGTATTAAATTAATGTACTGACATGGGTAGGGGAGACACTTGGTCTTTTTATAGTACTGGGTTTTTCTTTTTTGTTTTGCATTTAGATTTTTAAATTTTATCTTTAGTAAAGTCCATCTAGTTTATTAGGTTTGATGTAGTACCTTTACAAAAGTTCTTACATGTTTAGAATTTAAATGCATACTTTGTATTTAAAATTGTATGCTACATACTGTTTTTATCATAAATACATCTTCTAATATTGCTTTGTATTTAAAGCTTAAAGCTTGTGTTTAAAATTTTCTTTTGGTAATTAATTGCAGTGTTGGTGTTTTCCCATTTTCATAAGAGTTTTTAAAATATGATAGCTAAGAGTTATTGAGTACTTACTGCCTCAGCTTATGCCTCAGCTTATTTATTACTCCGTCAGCAGCTTATAAAGTACAAACTGTTGTTATACCAATTTTTTAGATGAGGAAACTGAGGCAGAGAGTTTAGGGACTTGCTCAGTGCCACCCAGCTAGTAAACAGTGGAATTGGGATCCCATCTCAGGCAGTCTAATGCCAGCGATTTTTAACTGTAAGCTCTTGGGTCTCTCTGTAATGGTTAGCTTTATGAACTGAACGTAGATGTTGATGTATAAGTGTATTTTTCCTTGTAATTTCATATATAAGTGGTCTTTATTTTCTCAAAATAATTGGTACAAGAACAAGGCCATGTAGAATGAATTAAAGTAGAACATTTCAGAGGTAATAGTGTGTTGTGGGGTGGGGAGGGAAGCTTTTATTAGGGATTTAATCTTGCAAAATGAGACAAATTTGTGAAAATTTTCATGTTATGGTTGCAACTATGTGTTAAATTCTTAGAATGGAAGAAAAATGAATCAAGTGTTGATTGCTTAACTTTTTTTTTTTTTTGCATTTTTTCTCCTGACAAAATTGCAAAGTAGTAGGAAGCTATTTATTTTTTCATATTCTGGTAAACTTTCCACTATGATAAAGTAATTTTTAATCTGGGCATGGTGGCACATGCCTGTAATCCTAGCTATTCAGAGGACTGAGGCTAGAGGATTAAAAATTCTAGGTTTGCTTGGGTAATTTAGTGAGACCCTGTCTCAAAGGCCTGGGGATGTAGCTCAGGGGTAGAGTGTTTGTTACCTAGCTTGCATGAGGTACTGGGTTCCATTCCCAGTAAGGAAAAAAAAAAAAAAATGCATTTTTGCCAGAGTACTTGGGCTTCATTAGGTTTTCTAGGAGCATTACTTTTTTCAGATGATATTTTTGACCTCCTAGTAATCTCATCTTTGTTAGTCTTCTCCAATTATTAACTGATTATATCAGCTAAAATATCTTCAGCTGCAAGTACTAGACTTCAAGTGCTTAAACATTAAGAAAATTTATTTCATGTAATTGGGAGTCTAGAGGTAACTCGTGCTCCACATAGACCACTCAACAGCTCACTGTTTTTGAGCACCCATGTCTATTTGTCATCTTTGGTGTCTTGTTCCATCTTTACCTTAGGAAGGCTTTAGGATTTTCAGGCTTCACACATTCATACCCAGTAATTCTTGAGGGAAGTAAGACTCTCTCTTTTCTGTTCCCATTTAAACCCTAGAAGGTATAATTTATATAAAACTAAAGGAGTAAATTATTAGTGAACATCCAGCTTGGTGAATATATGTATGTCCTTGTATAACTATCAACCAATTTGGATATAGAACATACTTATCACCTCATTAAGTTCTCTCATGTCTGTTCCCAGTGAGTATTCTTCTCAAAATTTCATTTTTGTTAGCTTTGCCATTGATTGGAAAGTTTTCATCATTTTTAATGACTTCACAAATGACTACATTTTTCTTTTGTTTTAGGATGACATTTGTTTCCCTGGCAACTTCTGGGAGTCTTACAGAAAATATTTGTATTAAGAGCCTTATGTCTCTTTTGTCCTGTAATACATTTTCACATTTTTTTTCTGGATTTTCTTTAAATTCTTGTATTGGTCTGTTGCCCCCATTTAATCTGTTAATTTGTGCCGTAGTCAGAAAGGTCATTCTGAAATTCAGGTTTGATAAGCTGCATCTTGTCTTCTGTTGCTCTTAGAATTAAGACCAGGCTCCTGCTTATCAGTACCTAAGTTCTGTGTGGTTTTCCTTTTTGTGATTCCAAAGCTAGTAAAATGACCCAATAACAGACCCTGAAAAATCACTTTTAAATAAGTAAAGGTGTGCTTGGACATAACTTGTTCCCTTATGGTTAGTTCAGCTGAGGAAGAAGCATCCATCAGTTTTCAAGAGCAGTAGAGCAGTACATAGGCCAGGAGGGTAGGGACCATTTCATATATTTTTAGTTGATTCCCTTCTAAATAATTTCTTTTTTTTTTTTTTTGGGTGCTGGGGATCGAACCCAGGGCCTTATGCTTACAAGGCAAGCACTCTACCGACTGAGCTGTCTCCCCAGCCCCTAAATAATTTCTTTCTCACATAATATTTAAAATTTCGTCTTGTATTTGTGTCTCTCAGTTACAGCAGATTGCCTCTGCTATTTTTTCATTTTAAATAGTAGATTTTTTTTTTTTTTAAAGTGCTGGAGATTGAACCTAGGGCCTTGTACATGCTAAGCATGCATTCTACCACTGAGCTGTACCCTCAATTCCTTGTGTGTGTTTGTGTGTGTGTGTGACACACACACATATATGTATACATATGTGTACATGTGTGTTTATAATTTTTTTTCTTTTTCTTTGGTGCTGGGTATTGAATGCAGGGGCACTCTACCACTGAGCTTCCCTAGCCATTTTAATTTTTTATTTTGAGACAGCTCTAGGCTGGCCTAGAACTTGTGATCCTCCTGCCTCAGCCTCCTGAATAGCTGGGATTACAGGTATGCACCACACATCTAATATTTTTAATTGGCAAGTCATAGTTGTATTATGTTTTTGGAGTACAGTGTGATGTATAGTGGAATGATTAAATCAAACTAATATATCACTCATTTTTTTGTGGTGATAATTTGAAATTTATTGTTATTTTGAAATATAAATGTTAATGACTTTAGTCATGCAGCTGTGCAGTAAATATCATGTCAGTGTTAACTTTATATAATTCCAGTAAAGTGTTATTTTATTTCAAGGGAGAGCTCTCCTAATACTATATTTTTATTTTATATTCTTCTGATTATGGAAGTGTTTCAAGGTTTTTCGTTTTGGGGACAAGTAGTCAAGTTTAGTAGACTCAGCATTGGCCCCCAAAGCTATTCTGCTATTTACTGTCTGTGAAACCTTGACTGTCCCAACCTCTTTTTCTTTTCTGCAAAATGGGATTGTCTTCTTTTGAGAATTACCATACTAAGTTTAGAGAATTTATGGATTTGGAATTGGCTCACAAAATGTGGTTATGGTAAGTCTGAAATTTATAAGACAGACCAGCAGTCTGCAAAAGTTGATGTTGAATCTTGAGTTTGAAGTTTGTAACAAAAGCTGGGTATAGTGGTGCACACCTATAATCCTACCTACTTAGAAGACTGAGGCAGGAGGATTGCAAGTTCATGGGCAGCCTGGGCACCTAAGTGAGACCCTTACTCAACATGAAAAGGGGGGCTGGGGAGATAGCTCAGTTGGTAGAGTGCTTGCCTTGTAAGCACAAGGCCCTGGGTTTGAACCCCAGCACCCCCCAAAAAAAAAAAAAAAAAAAAAAAAGAAAAGGGCTGGGGTGTGACAATGGTAAAGGACTTAATCCCTAGGACTCCCCCCCCCCCCCCCCCGCGCCAAAAAAAAAAAAAAAAAAAAAGGTAGGGCATTCCAGTAGGCTGGAAATTCAGGCAGGGTTCCTATATGATAGTCTTGATTCAGAATTCCTTTCTTTTATTTTTTTTGCTTCTGGGGTTTGGTGATAACCTTGGATTTCTTGACTTACAGCACTTCAGTCTTCTGCTCCTGTGGTCACATGACAACCTGTCCCTTGTGCCTCTGTATAAATTTGACATTTTCCTCTTATAAGAACACCAGCCATATTGGATTAAGGGTCTGTCACCCTATTCCATCTTTACTAACCCTGTTTCCAAATAAGGTTATTTTTTGAGGTACTGACTTCCAACTTTTTAGTTCAACTTTTTTCCTTTGGGGGGGGGTACATATCACAACTTTGATCTCATTCATCTCTCCCTTTATTTAGATGAACTAACAGATACAGAACAAAACTTGCGTATGCATGTTAAAAACAAATATATGCAAAGAATATACTGTAAACTACTAGAGCTAATAAATGAATTTAGTGACGTGTTATGAGATTAGCATGTAAAAATCAGTTTTGTTTCTATACAACAGTAAGGAGTCATCCACAAAAGAAATTAAGAAAAGCAATATATAATAGCATCTAAATAAATAAAATACCTGGGAATAAATTTTACCAAGGAGGTGAAAGATGTGTGCACTGAACACTACAACATTTTCTAGAAGAAAAGAAGACCTAAATAAATGAAAAGATCTGTGCTCATGAATTGAAAGACTTATTGTCTTATTAAGATAATAATACTACCCAAAGTGATATACAGAATACAGTGCAATCCCTGTCTAAATCACAATGTATTTTGCAAAACTAGAAAAATTCATCCTAGAATTTACATGGCACTTTAAGGAATCTCACATAGCCAAAGTAATCTTTAAAAAATACCAAGATTGGAGGACTCATACTTCCCAATTTTAAAACTTGCTGAAAAACTGCAGTAATCAGTACAATGTAGTATTTGGTCTAAGGACAGACCAATGAATACAAAAGCAGCTCAAAACTAAATTTACAGCTGTGCTGGTGGCACATGCCTGTAACCCCAGTGACTGAGGAGGCTGAGGCAGGAGGATGGAGAGTTCAAAGACAGCCTCAGCCAAAGGGGGGTGCTAAGCAACTCAGACCCTGTCTCTAAATAAAACACAAAATAGGACTGGGAATGTAACTCTGTGGTTGAGTGCTCCTAAATTCAATCCCTGGTTACCGCCCCCCCCCCCAAAAAAAAAAAAAGTAAACTTACATATTTATGTCAGTTGATTTTCTTTCCCCCAACTTCCTTTCACGGTGCTAGGGATTGAGTCCAAGGTCTCACACGTGCTAGACAAGGGCTCTACCACTGAGCTACACCCCCAGCCTGGTCAGTTGATTTTTAGCAAGAGTGACAAGATTATTTAATGGGAAAGGATATAATATTTTTAAGAAGTGATGCTGGGGAAATGATATTCTCACATAGTTTAAGAGATTTTAATACTTTTTTCTCACAATATCAATATCTACCTCAAAATCACAGTTTGAATCTCAGCACTGTTGATATCTGAATTGAGATAATTTTGTGTTGTGGGCTTTCCTATGTATGATGTTTAGCAGTATCCCTGGTCTCTATCTACCTCCTAGATTCCAGTAGTACACTCTTCAACCTTTTGCTCTAGTAGTTACTACTGAAATGTCTCCAGACATTGCCAAATGTTTATAGGGACCAGAATCACCAGTTAAGCTCTAAATTCTGTAAACCTAAAAACACTGTCTTATTACTTTTTAAAAAAATTTTTATTTATTTATTTTTGTGTGCTGGGGATCGAACCCAGGGCCTTGTGCTTATAAGGCAAGCACTCTAACGACTGAGCTATCTCCCCAGCCCCGTCTTATTACTTTTATAAACATGTTCAACATGTTTAAAACATTGAAATGTTTTGAGTTTAAATGACGAGGTGACTCCTGCTTGTGTCCTACTTTTGTTATAAATGGTATGTATCTGTTTAGTTACTTAGAGTTTTTTCTTTTTTCTTTTGGGAATTGAACCCTGGGGCACTTTAATCACTGAGCTACATCCCTTTTTATATTTTATTTTGAAATAGGTTCTTGCTAAGTTGCTGAGGCTGACCTTGAACTTGTGATCCTCCTGTTTTCAGTCTTCTGATTCCCTGGGATTACAGGTGTGTGCTGGGCTAGTGATTTTTACAGAGCTAGCCTGGTAACCCAGATAGAATTTATAAAGAGTATTTGAAGAAAGAAAATCAAGTGTGGCACATACCTGTAATCCTAGTTACTTGGGAGGAGGAGTCAGGAAGATCACAAGTTTAAAGCCAGCTTGGGAAGCTTAGCAAGACCAGGTCTCAAAATGAAAAGAAAAAAAAAAAAAAAAAAAAGCTGGGGATATATCTCAGTGGTGGTTCAATCCATTTGCCCCCTGGGGCGGGGAGAAAATTAAAATCAATTTCTATACTAAAAATCAAGTTGACATAAGCCCATTTGTAAGTTAGGAGTTATCTGAAGGTAAAAAAAAATTCAACTTTTAAATTTTGTATAAATGAAATGGAAAAAAAGTAAAGCATTTTTAGAGAAATTATTGTATTTCATGTTAGTGCAATGCAAATATTAAAACTTACTGTTTTTAAAGACTAAGTTTTGATCCCCCAAAATTGGTATAAATTTTCCTCACTGATCCAGATCTTTGATAGCTGAAGATCTATGAATTCTTGGCCATAAAGTGAAACATCTCTGAAACCTAACTTTATGATTATTTTTGTCCACATTGGGTGCAAATAAAGCAGGCTTACTAATTACATAAGATAACATTTAATATTCCTTACTTAGGTAAAATAAGGAGATATTTGACAAGTAGTTACTACCATTTGTTAGTAAGAATTTAAAGACAGATGAGGCATAGATCATTTCAATTAATGGATTAGAATAAACCACAAGATTAATGTCCTCATTACTCTTGTACAGTAGAGGAAACTGAGACTTAGAAAGAACGATTAAAGCAGTTTAGCTGAAGTCATATTGGTAAATGGCAGCTGAGATTCAAATCAGAGTCCTGCAGAACTCCAAAAGAGCCTTGCTCTTACTTTATATGACTTTTTTTTTTTTGGTACTGGGATTGAACCCAGGGGTTCTTTACCACTGAGCTACATCCACAGTTCTTTTTATTTTTTTAAATTTTGAGACAATCTTACTAAGTTTGCCCAGGCTAGCCTTCAACTTGTGATCCTCCTGCCTCAGCCTCCTGTGGCTTCTTATTTTACCTTTTAATGCTGTTTACTTCTCAAATTTCATTTTCCATCCTTAAGATCACATCCAATACTGTCTAAACTCTCATGTTGGAGTTTGTGTAGGAAGTGGTAGGAAATGTGGCAGATTGGGCTGGATTGTATAAGGCTTTGAGTGACAGGCATTAAAGGAACAAAACTAAAGTGAAGTGTACTTCCTGTGCATTATTTCTTCCAGTTTCTTTTTCTTTTTTGTACTGAGAATTGAACTGAGGTGTGCATTACCATTGAACTCTACATCCCTAGTCCTTTTTTATTGACACAGGGTCTCATTGAGTTGCTTAGGGTGTCACTAAATTGCTGAGTCTGGCCTTAAACTTGAGATTCTTCTGCCTCAGTCTCCAAAGTCTCTGGGATTACAGGCATGTGCCACGCGGTGCCTGGCTGCTACTTCCAGTTTCTTAAACAGCCATGCAAAGTAGGTATTATCCTTATGAATGCCATTGCCCAAGATTACATGGACCTGAACCCAGCTTTGTCTCACTTCCAAACCTGTATGTATTTTAGCCTAAGTCTTTTCTTTGAAGTGATTTGAACTTTGGTCATAGACTTCCAGTTTTGGGGCTCTGAGGGGTAGCTGTAAAATTGTTTTAAAGAATACTTCAACCTATATGTGTATTACAACTTGTTTATAATCCAAAGATGCTAGCCTGTTTATGTATTATACCTCCAAGTATATGTAGATACTTTTGTAATTATGTGTAGATTAGTTTTAAAGAGCTAGTAAATTCAGTGCTTTTAAATAATATTTTCTTAGTCGACTAAAGTAGAACAACTATTCATGAATTTAAAGGATCTTTTCTCATGTCTAAAAATATTTAGAACTACTGTTTTAAATTTATTTTCTCTGTATTGAATCTGTTTCCTATTTAATCTATTTCTTAGGTGGGACTTGGCATCTAACAGTCTTAAAATTAAAAGGGATATCCCAAAACAATGAAACTATTTAAAACTGTGGCAAAAATAACTTCTTTGTTGTTGTTCTTTAGGTACAGTGGAATTTGAAAAAAAATTTTTTTGTGAAATGTTATCAGTTGACTATATAGGTAATTCATAGATTACCAAACAAATTCTGAGTAAAATAAAAATTTAAACCTTTAGGAAATGGTAGTTCTTTCTTGTAAAATATGATTTTTAGAAGAAAAAAAAACCCCAAAGGTTCAAGTTCTTTTAAATTACATAGCAAAGATGTGTGAGTATGCTGTTACCTTTTTTTTATTTTCAAACTATCTTAGAGATGATCCTTTCAAATGAATGTGGTCCAAAAACAAGGTTTAGTTTTTTGCAGGTACATAGAGAAATATGAGAATGAAGGTGTACCAGTATTTTCAAGTTGTAAATGGTTGGTTTGTGCTTGTGGTTGTATAGTTTTAGAATTTATATCATATAATTACTGATATTGGTGATAGTGTATGCAAATTTGTTTTCGTATTCTTTCTCAACCTTGATGGGGTTAATTGTGGCTTGGCAAATCAAGAGAAGGAGTTCTGTGCTGTTTCTGACTGCAGAATCTTGTTGCTATGCAACAAACATCGTCAGTCAATGTTGGGTATAGTAAATTGGTATTCTCTGTCCCCTTTCACCACATGTTTATTTTGTAATCTGAGAGAAATGGTTTGGTACTGTTTTGTAAGGTTTTATTTTAAAATGGGCACTTAAAGATTTTTTTGTTGCTCTTTGTAATTGGTATATTTAAGGTCTGTGAAGTTTTTTTCTTCTTAAGTAGAAGATACATGAAAATGCTTTTGTATAAAGAAAGTGTTTATAGATGTGTTCCGAGTTGTATATCAGGTTAGTGTGGTTTATTTTTGTATTGTTACTATAAGAGAGGTAATATTTCCTACTTCCAAAGAGTAAATTTTTGCTTGAGAATTCAAGTTACATAATTTGACCGTAGCATATTATTTTGAAATTTAGTTTTGAAAAATATGAACTCAAGAGTTGATACCTGTATCTTTAAAACCCATTAATAAAGATTTTTTAGTAGGAATCCCAAACTTGTGTACAGTCTCTGTAGAATGTAAATGGTTATTTTCTTATCAGGAGAAATTAAAATGTTTTAATAGCAAATGGGTGAGGGATAATAGCTTTTTTATTATGGTAAAATATACGTTATGTGAAATTTGCCATTTTAGCTATTTTCAAATGCAGTGAGTGGTATTAAGTACTGATCATTTGTGCCAACATCATTTCTACCTGCCTTCACAACTGTTAAGAGCTTCCTATTTAGTAGAACTTAACCTAGGTTGTTTCTAAGTTCTTTAGATAAATTAACTCATTTCATCTTCCTCACAACCCTATATGGTTGTTAGTACTTCTGTTTTGTTCCAAATAAGAAGACTGAGGCACAGAGACGAGGAACACAACTAGTAATTAGTGGAGTCAGGCTTAAAGCACCAGCAGTTTGATTTTTCTGTGCTCTCAACTATTATGCTATGTTGCCCTCTTTTGGAATTACTTTCTTTTCTGTGTAGTGGTATGAGCAATGATTTTTAAAAGTTATTTTCCGTCAACTTTTCCATGTAAAGTTAATATAATTTTATAGCATTTTGGTCTGTTAATGAATTTAGTTTTGGTTATAAACCCCTAAACTCTTTCAGGCCTCTTTTTATAAACATTTTAAAAAGGGGTAGTTTATTTTATGTTGTGGTTAGTTGTATATAAAATTATACACATTATGGTTGATTATATAAAAAGAATTTAATTCCACTTTTCAGCTTGTTTCTGGATCATTTTCCATGTTGTTCCTTCCAGTAGAGTATGCAGAGTGTTCAAATTATTTTCTGGTAATTTAATATAAATATAAATAGGTACATTGTTGTGAGAATTCTAACATGATTTCACTTAGTCTACACCCAGTTGGCATTGAATCATCTACTAAATGTACAGTGTTTTCTAAATTCACGTTCTTATGGATAATTGGGAGTGAAAGATAGCATTGGTGATCTAGAATAAGAATCCCTGGCTAGGGTTGAAAAGGGAGAAAAGCATTGCAAGGAGTTTTTTGAACTTAAAATAGAGTGAATGATGGACTTTGCAGGCTCTACTTTCTTCTTGCTGGGCATTCACTAATCTCTGTTCCTTCTTTAAGGAACCTAGCTTTTCCTCTTTGACTCTCTGCCAGATCTTGAATATTCTGATAAATCTTCCTTAAGAACCCAGGACCTTGATTTTATTTGAATTTATGTTCCCATTTTGCTCAACCAGATTTACTCCATAGTCACTTTGCTTTATATAACTTTCACAACCTTTATATCTGTGCATCAACTTTTAAGTAAAATTCCTCCTTTTACATTTGTATAAATGTACATTTGATTTTATTTGGCGCATTTTTGGGTTGTTCATTTGATGTTTTGCATTTTCCGTGCTTTAAAAAAAAACTTCTCAGACTTTTATTAGTTGTTACACATTTCACTATAATTTACCTATTTTCTTTATAATGGCTGCTTACAAGGTTTTGAGTGATTTTTGTATAATGAATAATGCTTTCCTGAAATGGAAGGGTTTTTTTTTCCCCCTCCTAATTGCAGACTAATTCCTTAAGATAGATTTCCAGAAATAGTATTAGATCTCTGAAGAAATAAAGTTTTAAAAGCTCTTGAATCATACTGCCAAAATGCTTTCTTGAAGTGTTGTGCCAGTTTTCATGCCAGCCAGTAAATATGTGGAGTGTCCGTTTCTCTACAACCAGCAACAGCAGGATGTGTTTTGACGTTGACCTTTAAAATCTAAGAAGAATTGACTTATGGCTTTGCTGAGCTTTTATCGGGATTTACACTTAGAATTATAATTGTGGTTGTGATCATATTCAAGAGAATGAAGGCCTGGCTTACCTGTTTCTGCTCCTTAAGCTGTTTTGATGTAGTCACGGCCCAGTTAAGGCACATCTGTTTGGATGTATGAGGTGACTGACTTTTTCTGCTTTTTAGCTTATTTTGATAAGTTGTATGGGAGGGGACAAAGCAGTGTGGGTTTCATTTGACATTTCCCTTGAAAGCTGGGGTGGTTAGGCTCTCTTCTGGACCCTCCAGTGGGCTGTGTGTATACCTATGGAGGTATCTGAAATTGGGTTCAGTACCTTGTCAAGAGGTACTACTTAGTTCTTGCCTTGAGTCACTGCTACTGTTTTAGAAAATCATTTTAACTCCAAAGGTAAATGGCTTTTTCCAAAAACTTGTTAGGGAATTTGAAAGAATTAAGTACAGTACCTCCTTGGGCTGCGAATATAAAGTGGTAGAGTATTTGCTTGGTATGTGTGAGGCCTTGGGTTCCATCACTAGTGCTGCAAAAAAGAAAAAAAAAATTCAGTAAACTTTCCCTGTGAATAGAAGGTGGTCAAGGGAAAGGAGTCCTACTGAAAGTTGAGAATGGAGGTCTTATCTTGCCTTTACTGGCTTAACAGCACTCAGCACAGCTGACCATCCTGGACCCAAATCACTTTTTTTCTTAAAGTGATTTTAGGCTTTCTTGGTTTTCATGTTATCTTACTGGCTGCATCTCCTAGTCCTTTCCTCCCTTTTCATTTTCTTCTCCCTTCCCCCATACTTTCCCTATGTTATTTAGCCCTTTGCTTGACAAAATCGGTGTGTTGCTGATTCACAGATTTATAGTTTCTGGCCAGCTCTCTATTTATTAATTTATGTGTAATTAGTAGTAGTAGTATGTGTAATTAGTAGTAGTCATTTAAAATATGTACCTAAATCAGAGTGTGTGATATTTTCATACAAATTTATACTTACTGCTGGGCGTGGTGGTGCAGGCCTGTAATCCCAGGGACTCATAAGTTCAAAGGGAGCCTTAGTAACTTAGTGAGGCCCTAAGCAACTTAGTGAGACCCTGTCTCTAAATAAAATATAAAAAAGGCTGGGGATGTGGCTCAGTGCTTAAGCATCCCTGGGTTCAATCCCAGGTGCTTAAAAAAAAAAAAAAATTACACTTACTGATAAGTAGGTTTTCAATGAGAATTTCAACTAGTGTTTCAACTATTTAAAAAACATGCTAAATTTATAAGTAATATCAATTTAAGACTTGTTATATTGAATCTAATGTCTTTCTCCATCATTTTGTAAGCTTTAGATCTTAAAATATTTCTTTTGATAGGCCAGAAGAAGGTTTACCTATATTCTTCCCAACAACTGAGTACAAAAATTCTCATTAAAGGGTTTTTTACTTCTGTGAGCTTTCATATGCTATAACCTATGTACTGATGCTATTAAATATCATTTCTTTTTTTCTGTTTTATATTCTGTGACACCTGACAAACAATAATTTGAACTCTGCATGGTGGTACAACTTACTTACTTAGTTCAGTTTTGCCTGCATCAGTACTTTTGTAGAGCACTATATGCATTTACTTGATTATTGCCTTATAAAAATGAGAGAAAAATAGAAGGAATCAAATGTTAATGATAACACAGTTGAGATAAAGATGAAATTCATTAGGTATTGCAAAAGTGGTACTTCTTCAATGTCTTAGTCTGTTCTTGCTGCTACAACAAAATACCATAGAATAGTTAACAACAGAAATTTATTTTTCATAGTCTGAGAAGTCCCAGATCAAGGTACCTGCAGATTTGATGTTTGATGAGTTCTGCTCTCTGCATCTTCACATGGTGGAAGGCATGAGTTTGGCAAGTTCTCCACAGCCCATTTTAAGTGCATTCATCCTATTCATGAGGGTGGAAGCCTCATAACTTAATCACCTCCCCCAAATCTGACCTAATACCATCTCCTAAGTGATTAGGTTTCAACATAGGACTTTTAGAGGACAGGTTCAAACCATAGCATTCAGTCTCAGTGGTATTGGACCCTGTTTGTAAAAGTAATTGTGTTTCAGACAAGATTCTTTGGTTGATGGTCACAGAGCCTCAGGTTAGTTTATGAAGAATCCTTTCAGTTAATGTGCAGTGGCAGCTGTAGGATATCAGGGATGATCAGAACAGAACTGACAATTTCGGTTGAATAGGAGTTATTCTGTCTCTTATTTTTGCTTGACTTTCTTCTTTATCTCTGTTGTCTTTCTTCATATGCTTTCTCTAGGTCTCATTATTCCAGCTTCTGTAAATTGAGAGTCAAAGAATGTTTCCTGTAATCTTCAAGGAGAAAAATCCTGGGAGTGGGAGGAGGGAGGCTGGTGAGAAGCCCATTTGGACCATTGCCCCTTCTCTAGTCAGATTGGGGTACTGTGATGAACAACAGATGAGGAGTGGAGAAGGAGGTTTTTTAAAGTGAGGGTAGGAATGCTGGCAACAGATACCCCTGATTATATTCAACTAAGGAGGACAATAGCAAAATTAAGCATAAAATTAAGACACAGGAAGCATGTCTAATGGGTGAAATTTTGTGATGAAAGAAATTCAAGTTTACTATTTTAGTGATTTTTTTAAGATTGATACAACCATAGTGCTTTTTGAGAAATGTTGCTTGCAGCACTCATTTCCTTTGAAAGAAGAAAAGGCTTGAGCTCAACTTTTTTTTTTTTTTTTTAATATTTCTTTAGTTGTAGATGGACACTATATCTTTATTTATTTATTTTTATGCGGTGCTGAGATCGAACCCAGTGCCTCACACATGTGAGGCAAGCACTCTACCACTGAGCTATAACTCCAACCCCTCAACTCTATCTTAATTTTAAAAAGAAATTTAAAATATTACCTCATTTCATGCCGTCTCTGGTCAGTGTTAAAAAAATCATTTCTGTCTACTAAATAATGCTTTAGATGTGCCAAAAAACCTGAAATTTGAGATATTATTTAAGAAAATTAATTTTTCTCATTTATATTTAGTTGTTAAGTGATTACTTGTACCTTTGTTTTTAAGATAAAGCATAAGGTAACTAAAGATACCTTTTGATTCTTGGGATGAAAACCCATTTTAAAAATAAGCCTGTTGCTCAGCTCTTACACACCTCCACTTTCATATTCTTTGGAGGAATTGATTATATATGTATGAGGTGACTGGAATTATGTATTTAGGGATAATGGAATTTTGAGTGTTCTGTATTCACCATCAGCAGTCAGCAAACTAAGGGGAGGAGCCAATTCACATGAACCAGGTTGGGTGGGCACTTATTCATTGGTTTTTTGCCACTTACTTGGTGATGAAATGATACAGACCATGTGAGACTGTGGTCTGGGAAAAAATCAACCTTGGGATGTAATCAAAAGCTTCAGGATCCTGGAATATTTCTCAGGACCTTAATCTTGGCTTCTTATTTCCTATAGGGTTCGTATGCTGAGAAAGTTGGTGTCCTTTCCTTCTGTAGGAGAGGTCATTTAGCCTCCATTAAATTATGAACCTTCATGAAGTTTCAAGTTTCTGACTGGGTGTAGTGTCTTGTATCTATAATCAGCAACATAGGGAGATCCTGTCTTAGAAAAAGAAAGAACTGGGGATCTACCTTGGTGATCAGTTTCCAGTACCCCACCTCCCCAAGTTTCTGTATTTTCTAAGAGATTTTTTAATGGGGATATTACTGTATTTTGAATTTACTGGTGAAATCATGGGTCTTTAATCATTGATACAAAGACTTGATAGTTACTTCCTTTCCTCAGTTCTCATTCATCAGGTTAATACCAGTGAACTAATCTATATAAATGGATTAACTTGAACTAGGGGCTTTTGGGAAGTATTTCACCAGTATTAACGCAAATAAGAAAAGTTGGGACAAGTAGTTTAGAAAAACTAATTTGTTAATTATAGGCAAATTACAAAAAACATGATAGTATAAAAAGTTTACTTAGCATAGGAAACCTATAAATCTAAAAAACAAATACAAAAAAAAAAAATCCCCTCTTTTTTCTTTCTTTTTTTTTTTTTTTTTTTTGCGCGGTGCTGGGGGTCGAACCCAGGGACTTATGCTTGCAATGTAAGCACTCTACCGACTGAGCTATCTCCCCAGCCCCCAAAAATCCCCTCTTTATTTTTTTCTCTTAAGCTTATTATTATTATTTTTAAATCCTTAGTAAGGACTCTATGTCTTGAAAGTTTTGGTGCTTTTTTTTAAGCTTTTAGCCATATACAGACTTTTGTGTAATAAGAAAGTACTTTTAAAGTTTTAACTTGGAAGTTTTTATGCTTTAAGAGAAGCTTCTGTTACCAGGGTGGATATGTGGAGAAGGCTTTCTCTTTAGAAACATAGCTTCTGTCTCCAGTTTCTTCCTTTTGAAATCTATCCTTTGAGTTATTTTCTCAAGTAAATTACTCTCTGTGGTCCCCCAGCTCCAGTAAGCTCTCCTTGCTTGCTTAAAGCTTGTGAATAATGCTATTCTGCCTTAGTGCTGTGGTTTGAATGTATGTGTCCCTCTGAGCTTCTTTGTATTGAAATCTAACCCCCAAGGTTATGATGGTAAGAGGTGGAACCTTGGGGCTGGGGACATAGCTCAGTCAGTAGAGTGCTTGCCTTGTAAGCACAAGGCCCTGGGTTCGATCCCCAGCACCAAAAAAAAAAAAAAAAAAAAAAAAGAGGTGGAACCTTGGGAAAGTGTAGGGCACCAAGAATGGAGTGGAACTTACAAGAGAGGCTTCAGATGGGTGTGTGTGGTACATGCCTGTAATCCCAGTAACTCTAGAGGCTGAGGTAGGAAGACTACAAGTTCAAAGCCAGCCTCAGCGACTTTGTGGGACCCTGTCTTAAAATAAAAACTAAAGAGGGCTGGGGATACAGCTCAGGGGCAAAGTGCTGGGTGTTTAATCCTCAGTACCCCCCTCCCCCCAAAAAAAAAAAACCTGAGGGAGCTTGTTAACCCTTTCCCCCTGCCTTTGTACCATGTAAGGATGCATAGAAGGCATCATCTTTGAAAAACAAGCGCTTATCAGACACAATCTACCAGTACCTCAATCTTGGACTCCCCCAACCTTTTGATCTATGAACAGTAAATTAGTTTGTTTATTAATTGTTTATAAATTACTCAGTGTAAGGTATTTTGTTATTCAAATATTTTAATGCAATTTATACATTTTACTAGTTTCATTAGTATGACATATATTACTTGTTTAAGGTATATAGTTTGATAAGTTTGACAATGTAACAGTGAAACCATCACCCCAGTCAACAGTGAACATATTTATCACTCCCAATTTAAAATATAAGCATGTAAACAAAATTTTGAATAGAAGAAAAAGGAAAGTTCCTTATATACCCTCTCAATTTATATAACCTGTGGAAAATTTTTCATTTAACATGGTATTGTGAACACTTTTCCATGTGGTTACATGGTCTTAACAGTAGTATGACTTTCTGAAAAGTTGAACAGTGTCATATTGAAGCATGTTCTTTATCCATCTAACATGGTAGTACACAAATTGTTTTATGTTGGAGGTGGAAACAGATTTTTTAGCTGCTTTGGAAGAGATTGGAGGAGAGAGGCAAGGAGAGACAATAAGAGAACATAAGTAGTTTTGAATGGTTCCCTCTCTTTGAAAGCAAATTGTCCTATTTGAAAGGATTGTTAGAATGGAACTTTGAGAGGGAGGACATGTATATAGCATAGTGTGTCTTAATTAAGTGAAACCTAAGTTGTGGGCTGAGGTCAACAGTAAATGAGTATGTCTCATTAGGGTGTGTTTGTTCAGTTGTTCAAGGCCTGTGTAGGATGTAGGAAAGTTTGAATTTGTATATGTATAATTTAGGAAAAGCCAGTGAGGAATTTGGGAGACATTGACAGGACCCTCATGGTGTATATGTAAAATAATCTGAATGGTTGATTAAGAGATGGGTATAAAGATGGACTTCTCCATAGCCATACTGAATCAGAAAGGTGAGAATGGTGGTATGAAGGTTCTAGAATTTGGTAACAGGAAGATGGTATTAATCCTATATTAAAAAATTGCAGACTAGTTGAAATGGGGCAAGGATTTTCCAGAGATTTGTTTTAATTCAAAGACTTAATTTATTATCTGATAGTATATGACTGCAAGGAAGTGGGTTTTCAAAGATTGAAAAGGATTGTCTGTACTGTTAAGGAGCTTATGATCTCTTGGTTTGAAGTGAACAGAACTCTGCTACAAGTAGTAGAGATTGAGCTCTAGCTTTGGTAATTGGGAGGCAACAAGAATGAACCAAGTAAACCTAGTTAAAGGAAAACTAGTGGACTTGTATTAGAAGCCTGGTATTTTTCTGATGTTAAGGGGAGAAATCAGTAATGATCACATTGAAAAATGCACTCAGAAATTCTAGATCACATCACAGTATATAGTACCAGCTTTCTGATCAGTTCTTTGGTAGGAAACTAGCACATAACTACCTGTCTGTGGAAATTGTATTATAATAAGGGTTAAGTTTTCAAGCCAATACTCAGGCCATTTAAGGCATCATATCCTTGAAGTATGTATTATACTGCTTTGGAGGTGAAAACTCATCAGTTATTGGAAATTTCTTAGGATTCAACCTAGTACATTTAGTTATCTCGTGACATTTTTGATGGGTGTAATTTGCTAGACACTAGGACTGCAAAATTGACCCACAGAAATGTGTTAAAAATCTTTCTCTGGGATCATCCATTTAGAGTTTCAAAATGGGATACCTGAGTTGAAGTTTCCCCCTTGATGTTGCTCTTTTCTCCCTTACCTGGTTTGGTAAACAAGAATTCTTCTTAGTCCTGAGGTTGTGATGGGACTTCTCTCTGTTACCATTTCTTTTCCTGTCCCCAAAATAGGGCTTAGGGAGTGGATAGCAAAGCTGGGAAAGGGGGAAGTTTCTGGGGATATTTTTCGAACTTTTTTTTTTTGGTCGTGCTGGGTCTTGTGCATTCCAGGGAAGCACACTGAGCTATATCCCTAGCCCCAGACTTTGGGTTTTTAACAAAAAAATGAATGATAATAGAAAATATCAAATATATTGCATATGGTAATGGCAAGTGTACTTCATAAAACTCAGTTCTTATGTATTTTTTGTGTCCTTGTTTGGAGTTTGTACAGTATGTTTATCACTGACCTCAAGAACTTGAGAAATACTGTTTTGAAACATGAAATAATGTGGGAGTTGAGGGTAAGACATGGTAGGATCCTGGAACTTAGACCCAAATGATAGGCCTTTTCTCTTTTTGCTGGTACCACCAAACTTCTCTTAACTCTGACTTATGTTCTTTTACCTGCTAGGTAATGAAATGTAGTCTATATCATAAAGATAGACTTTTTTTTTTTTAAATTCCTTATAGTTGTTGGAATGAAGGTAGTTAGAAAACAGTACTTAAGGCACATACCTGACTTTTTCCTTTTTGCATTTCAGTGTTGTAATTAGAACATAAACTTCCTAGGTTGAATTTTTGTAGAGAGATCATGGAGAGTTCATCTATATTTCAGAGGAAAACTGGAGATTAGTGTCTGACATTTAGTAGTCATTCAATAAACTTTTGTGGAATGAATGGAGAGAGTCCTTACTTGTCTAAGATGAATGATGAAGCAGAAGTGAAGATAGAACAGAGAGGTGATTATCTTCCTCATTAGTGTGCTATACTGTCTTGGAAGGAGAGATGAAGAGAAAGGAACCCCAAATTGGCAACTGTGTGATTTAAAGAATTTCCCATGGCTAATTTTGTATCTAATTTTTAAGAGAGATGGGCAAATCATTCTTACCAAGAACTGCTGGTGGGATATTGTTTTATAATTTTTTAGGGATATTGGCCCATGTTTCACTTTTTCCTTTTCTCAGTTATTGGAAAATTTGATTGTTGGTTGGGCTGATTGATTTTAGGGAGTTGTCATTTCCCTTGAGGGGGATGTTTGGGTGAGAATGGAAACCTTGGCAAAGGTAACAGCTGCTAAACAATCTGTTTGGGGATTAGGTGCAAATTGGTCTGTAGTTGAAATCTGCCACCTAGTTCCTGAAATTTTGTTCCTTTGCTTTGAGGATAAATGTTTTTCTGCTCATGCTAGTTACATCAACTTAGTTTTGGCTGGGAATGCTTCTGATACCTTTTCTTTTTAAGGGAACTTCCCTGAAAGAGTTATTTGATGGTTTATGTACAAATTAAAAATGTTACTTCTGCCTTTCTTGTTTTTTCCCCAGAATTTATCATAAGTTAGTTGTAGCAGAACATTTGTGTTCCAAATTAATTGTATGTTATCTAACCATTTTGGGAATGGTAGAGACTTACAGGGCCTTCTGATGTTTAGGTGGAAGCCTCAGGCAAGACTTACCAATATGGTGTTGTTAATTGTAAGTTCTAATAACCTATAGAAACATTAACAGTAAAATTTACTGATTACTAATCTTACTAATGGGCTAGTGGGTTTAGATTACATACATGGATCATTCATGTGCCCTCTTATATCTAGTTTTATCTAGAGACTAAATTAATTGTCAGTGACCATTGCCCACTTAGCACTTTGTGGCTAGCCTTGAGCATGCTAGGCAAGTGTTCTATCACTGAGCTGCATTCCCAGCCTATGAAAGCCTGTTTTAATACTGCAGATAAAAGAATCTGCAGTGGGTGCTTTTAATTGAGTATATGCTGACCTTTATGTTGGAGATAATGAATCTGAATCCTGAGCCAGAATCATAACTCCAGGCTCTATTTAGGCTTGACCTATAAGGTGAATCAGGAGGGGTTTTTTTTTGTTTTTGTTTTTGTTTTTTTTTTTTGGTATCTAGATGACATTTAGTGAGCCTGGATGGAAGGGTAATGAGTAAGGGTTTCAGTGTTCATTTTCTAGTTACTTTATGTGTAGAACTTAAATTCACTTTTAGAATCGATACCACAGTTGTTAGTGGGCTAGTATATTTCATCTACCTCCAGGATGACAAATGGAAATGTCCTGTTCTTTCTGCCCAAGGTTCTTGTTGGCCTGAACTCAGTGAATTTTTGGCCCAAACTGCTGGGGGTTATTCAAACTTTAATTTAGTGGATGGACCCAGTTTTTTTGAAGCTTACCTGTAAATTTGGAATACTTGTGTTTTCTTGAAGTGTATTTTGTTATCCCTTCTAGAGATATTTGGATTGATTTTGTAGTTCTGACTGGTGATATCATTTTTGATTCTTAAACGGCTTACCCAGCTTGTTTAATCAGGAAGAGGATGTTTTTCTCTTCCAAAAAACAAACCAAAAAACCCCCCAAAAGCTGAACTCCCAGTTCCCCTCTTCAGTTTTTATGTGTAGATATAACATATAGTTCTAAATATAGATTGAATATCCTTTATCTGCAGTGCTTAGGACTAGAAGTGTTTCAGATTTTAGAGTTTTTTTTTTTAATGTTTTTAGTTATCAATGGACCTTTATTTATTTATTCATTTATACATGATGCTGAGATTTGAACCTGGGGCCTCACACATGCCATGCAAGTGCTCTACCACTGAGCCACAACCCCAGCTCTTCCTTTGTTTTTTTTAATTTGTTATATTTATATAGATGTTACCACTTACGCATCTCTAATATGAGATGCTCAGATATTGAAATTTTTTGAGTACTATGATTATGTACTTGTGAAACTACATTTTACTACGAATCATAGACTAACTATGCCTGCTTTTCTATATTGATCTGTAGTAAAACTATGTTTGCTTTTCTAGTGTATTTTAATTTGAAATTAACCTGTATGAGTAAAATAAATTAAATTTATTTAAAATCTTCTCAACTTAATGTTATCATTATTTCCAGTGAGTTCTAAAATAATTCCCAGACCTTAGATATGACTATTTAAAAATAGTACTTTTGTAGCTGGGGTTGTATCTCACTGGTAGAGCACTTCCCTAGCACATGTGAGGCACTGGGTTCGCTCCTCAGCACCACATAAAAAATGAACAAATAAAGTCATTGTGTTAAAAAAAATACTCAAGATTTGTGTGTGGTAGGAGGGTGGGCATGTGGTGGTAGCATAGAGGTAAGACTGATGTTGGAGAAGGTATTTTATGGAATTAGAAATTTGAGACAGGTCTCAGCTTCTAAAAATGGGTAATTGTGATAATGCAATATAATAAGAATAACTGGGCATGATATAAATAAGAACGATAGCCGGGTGAAGAGGCCCATGCCTATAATCCCAGCAATTTGGGAGGCTGAGACAGTGGGATGCCAAGTTTGAGTTTGGCCTCAGCAACTTAGTGAGACCCAGGTCTAAAAATAAAAAACAATAACTCAGTGGTAAAATGCCCCGCCCCCTTCAATCTCTAGCACCAAAACAAACAAATAAAATAAATCCTGAAACACAAAACAAAACTAAAACTGTGTTTGATCTCTGTCCCTGGTTCCTGGCATAGGAACTCTTGAACGAAAAGGGTTGTCTCTTTGTATGCTAATGAGATGACTGATAGCAGGGGAAGCCCGGGGATCAGCCAATGATGGGAACTTTCAGCCCCATTTAACACTTCTGGGAGAAGAGGAGCTGAGGCCCAGCTGATCTCTGGTAGCCAGTGCTTTAATCAGTCATGCCTATGTAATGAAGCCTACATAAGAGACCAAAAGGGCAGGGTTTGGAGAGATTCCAGGTGGGTTAACAAGCACTTACTGGTGACAGAGGATGATGTACTCCAACTCCATGGAGATGGAAACTTGGTTTCAGGACCCTTCCAGACCTGGCCCTATATAGAATCTCTTCATGTGGCCAATTGTATCCTTTAAGATATCCTTTGTATTAAATGGGTAAATATAAATAAAAGTGTTTTTCTGAGCTCTTTGAGCTGTACTGGCAAATTAATCAAACCCCAGTATGGGAGTGTGGGAATCCTATTCAGCAGTTTGTTGCCCAGAAGCACAGTTCATATTTTAAACTTGGGACTTGGGATTAGCATCTGAGGTGGGGGACATTGAGGTAGATAATGTCAGAGAAAATCTAGTGTCAAGTGTTGAGTGGTATGTGAGAGTAGGAAGAACTTTGTTTATTCCTATTTCTAATAAAATATGCTACAAGCAATTCTATAATGTTTTTCTTTATTTGGAAGGGTTTATGAGTAGGTTTTTTTTTTTTTTTTTTTTTGGGGGGGTGTGTTGTTATGGCTGAAAACCAGACCCTTGCTTTGGTTCTTAGAAATATTGAGCAAGGTTAGGTATTTTCTGTGGCACAATAAGTGATATTTGCCCATTGACCTAGTTATATATTTTAAAATAGGATTAAAAATATAAAAGTAATATGTAGTTATTACAGAAAATTTACCAACTATGGGAAAGTAGAAGAAACAATGAATCAAGTATTCATGTCTTAGTCTGACAAATATTCATTCTTCATAGTATACACTATTCTTTGGCCTGCAGATATGGAAATAAACAAGGTAAGGGTGTGTGTGAGAGAGAGAGACACACACACACACCGACAGAGACACTGAGGCTGTCTTAATTCTAGTAGGGGGAAGGGAAAAAAATTTACAAATAAGTCAGTTCTAAATGCAAAGAAAATAAATGTGTAGTGGGAGAAGGTGGGCGGTAGGGCCAGAGCCTGACTTGGTTGGAGTGGTTAGGGAAGGCCTTTCTTAGAAAGTAATGTTTGAGTTAACCCAAAAGATGAGGCACATTCATGTGGAAAGCAGGGGGAAGAGAACTTTAAGTGGAGGATGCAGCAGTTCTAAAGGCCCTGACATAAAAATGAGTTTGTTTTTTTTCAAGGAACACAAAGTAGAAAGAAAATGTTCGTACTAGCACCATAGTAAACATACTTTGAGTCTTTTTGGATGCATAGTTTAACTTGTATTTACCGAATTTGTTTAATATAAACATATAGACATTTTTAGTGTTGGCAGATTAATTTTGAAAATGCATCATGATTTACTTACTCATTTCTGGTAGTTTGGATTTTATATTTCTTTTTTCTATTAGAAATATTTTAATTAGTTATTTTTAGTTATTTTGGTGTTGATTATCGAACTTAGGGCCTTGAGTATGCTAATACATGCACCACCACTGAGGTATATAGCTAGCCCTCTGTTATGAATATTTTAATGAACTTTGTATCTAAAACTTTTTTGTTTTTTTGTGAACAAAGGTATGAATTATTTAATATTTATTGCCCAAATACTTTATAAAATATATTAATTTTAGTTTATGTTATAGTTACTGATATATGGAAAACTTACATATTCTGCCCAGCATTAGGCATTTTCTTTTTATTTTTGGATTGTGGTAAAGTACAGATAACAGAAAAAATTTTGTAATTGTTATTTTTATTTATACATGACAGTAGGATGTATTTTGACATATCTTACGTACATGGAGTATAACTTCCCATTCTTGTGGTTGTACATGATGTGGAGTTACAGTGGTTGTGTATTCATATATGAACATGGAAAAGTTATGTCTGAATCATTCTACTGTCTTTCCCTTTAAAAATGTGGAATGCTTCACAAATTTGTGCAGGGGCCATGCTAATCTTCTCTGTATTCCATTTTTAGTGTATGTGCTGTAGAAGTGAGCACAGATAACAGAAAATTTATCATGGTAATAATTTAAAAAGTATACAATTCAGTGCTAGTAAATATATTCACAGTGTTGTGCAGTAGTATCTGAACTTTTTCATCACCCATTAAACAATCAACTTACTTTTTTTTTAATCAGTGCTGAGGGTCAAATCCAGGGTCTCACATCCCCAGTCCAGATAGTCAACTTTCTAAAACTTCTTTGCCATCATTACCTGGCAACCACTAATTTACTTTCTGTCTGTATGGTTTTTGTGTATTCTGTACATTTCATATAAATGGAATCATGTAATTTGTGACTTTTGTGTTTGATTTCTTTCACTTAGCATAAGGTTTCCAAGGTTCATCCTTGTCCTAGCAAGCCTAAGTACTTCATTCACTTTTATGGCTCAGTAATATCTATTAATGGAATGTATTACATTTTGATTATTCATTCATCTTTTGATGGACATTTTGGTTTGTTTTCACTATTTGACTTGTGAATTGAGCTACTTTCAACGTTTATACAAGTGTTTTTTTGTTTTTGTTTTTGGCGAGGGGTACCAGGGATTGAACTCCAGGGCCCTCAATCACTGAGCCACATACCCAGCCCTGTTTTGTATTTTATCTAGAGACAGGGACTCACTGAATTGGTTAGTGCCTTGCTGCCTTTGCTGAGGCTGGCTTTTTCAGCCTCCCAAGCCACTGGGATTACAGGTGTGCACCACTGTGCCCAGTTATGTATAAAAGTGTTTTGAGTACCTGTTTCCAATTTCTTTGGATATTAACTTGGAGTAGAATTGTTAGGTCACAGAGTAATTTTTAACTGATTGAGGACCAGCCAACTGGTTTCCCCTTTGCCTACACCATTTTACAGTCCCACCAGCAATGTGTGAAGTTTCCAGTGTCTTCATGTCTTTACCAATGCTTATTACTCTGTGTGTGTGTTTGTGTTTGTGCCAGGGATTAAAACCAGGGCCTCGCACATGCTAAACGCTCTATCTAGTCCCTTCATTGCGGTTTTTGATTTTCCTTTCCCTAATGTCTTTGTGCATTTTTTCATGTGCTTATTGGCCATTCTTTTTATAAAGTTTGAAATCTCATTATACTCATGTAATAATACCTCAGATGAAGAAACATTTGGAACCAGTTCCCATCATGCCCTCTTCCATTCAGTCTTACTAAAGAGTAACCCCTTCTGACTTGCAATGATTTAGCTTAGTTTTGCCCATTTTTGTACTTACAGGAATGGAACACAATGTATATATTCTGTCTCTGCTTCTTTGATTTTTAACATTAGGTTTGTGCCATTCCATTGATATTCATTTTATTCCATTGGCATTCATTTTATTCCGTTGTATGAATTCTAAGTTTGATGAACAAACTCTTGGGTTAGTTGCGATATTTGAATGTTATAATAAATATTACAGTACTTGTTTTTTTCTTGAGCATTTGTATGTGAACCAAATACAACTTCTTTAGCCACAAGTGGTTGTGCTAGGTTGTTTTAGGGTTATGTTTACAGTGTCACCATCAGTATAAATATTTCCTTTTACATAGTACTTTTTCTTTTAAATTTTAGTTCTTTTTGAATGTAGAGAAGTTTTAAGCTGTTTCCTTTTTTTTTTTTTTTTTTTTTTTTCTTTTTCCATTTCATTGTTTATTTTTAAGTATAGAAAGTGATCTCTCTGTATCCAGAATTTTGAAGTAGCAGTCAGTTGTCAGAGTCAGGTATTCTTGGTACAGATTGGGTGTTTCTTATTGAAAATGTTTGGAAACAGAGATATTTCAGATTTGGACTTTTTTCAGATTTTGGAATATTTGCATGTACTTCACTGTTTGGTTGATCACCGCAATCTGAATCTTTTCCCTTTGGGGAAGGGCTTGCTTTGTTATGCAGTCTGCCATCAAACTCTTGGACCCAAGCAGTCCTGCCTCAGCTTCCTGACTAGCTGGGACTACAGGCACATAATCCAAGTCTTCAGTAACTCCAACATCTGAAACTTTTTGAGTACTGACATGATATTTTAAAAAGTTATGGAATTCGGAGCATTTCAGAATTTGAACTTTTCTGTGTGAAGTTTAAAACTAATAAAATGTAAGTATACTTGAAAAGCAGTGTCTTCTGATCTGGGAAACTTACTATGGTTTTGTTTTCTTGTATACCCAATGTTTTTGTAGTGATTATAGAACTTGTAAGTTAATTTTAAGTTTACAGTGGGTTCTAAGTGACTTACTGGGACCAGAATCAATATTTTTATTCTTTGATCTTTGAGATCTATTATCCTTCCATTTCTTCTTAAATTTCTTTCTTAAAATTACTAAATGAAAATGATCCAAGAAAATCAAAATGATAATGCCGTTACTCCAGAGCAAACTACTTTTAGTATGTATACTTTGTTTTTTATGTAGTCTTTTTTCATTAAACATAATCTTCTAATTTGTGTACTGTAAATTTTTTCTTTTCTAATGAAATATTCTAAAGAATGATTTTTAAAAATTAAGAGCATGGTTTTAAATTTTTATTAAGATGGTATACATGTACATGATTTATAAAATGAAATAGTTCTACAAAGTTTACTTTAAAAAAAAAAAAAAGGTTCTTAGAGTTATTCTTTTCTCCTCTATGATTCTGCTTTCCAGAGGAATCATTGTCAACTTTTTCTGTAGTATTTACAGATAAGATGTGTAAACTAATATCTCTTTAACTTGTTCCAATTTAGATTTCTTTTGATGTTTCATGGTGGACGATAGCCATTTGGTTTTTAAACATTGCCCCCCACTCTGTGATGCATTCTTTTCATCTTCTAGATATGGTTATATAACAAGTTTTGGCTAAGAGTTGCATTATTATGATTACACAAATATTCATATCTGAGCTATGCTGTATATGATTACATTTTGAGACAGTTTTTGTTATGTCTAAATTTAATGAATCTGTGTTCGTTTGAATTCATTCATTCTTGAACAGTTTTAAACTCTGCTACTAAAGTTTAACTGTCCTTTTAGTTTAGTCATATACATACATCAGGTAATCTTTCAGGGTTGTTTTATTTTTATGTTTATTTTTTATTGAACCCAGGGGCACTTAACTTTAACAAGCACTGATCCACATCCCCAGCCCTTTTTAATATTTTAGAGACAAGGTCTCACTGAGTTGCTTAGGTTCTTGCTTAAGTTGCTGAGGTTGTCTTTGAACCTGAGATCCTCTTGCTTTAGCCTCCTGAGTCACTGGGATTACAGGAGTGTGCTACCGCATCCAGTTTTGACCTCTTTCTTATAAAAGGAAATTATCCTAGGAATTCTTTTCACCTTTTTTTCTGTGTTGCTTAAACTTGTAACTTCCTAAGAAATGATGCATGGGAAGCAAATTCTTTGAGACCTAGAATATTTAAGAGTATCTTTATTAGAGCCTACTCTGACTAGGTAATTGACTATGTTTAGAAGTCGAGATTGGAAGTAATTTTCCCCTAGAATTTTGAAGGCATTACACTACTTAATGTCTTCTTCCAGAATTTCTGTGAAAAATCAGATGTTGTCTGATTTTTTTAATCCTTTGTAAGAAGCCTACTCCCCACTGCCCTTTCTTTCTGGAACTTTTAGGATTTTCTCTTCTTTCTGGGGCTCTGAAACTTCATAGTTACATGTCTTAGTGAAAAATTCATTGTATTGGGCTCTTAAAGGACCCCTTTAATCTGGAAACATATGCCCTTCAATGCTTAGAAAGTTACTATTTGGTAATGGACACAATGAGAAGGAAGGACTCTTGTTAATGGGATTTATGGACCTAGTGACCCAATCCTTTCTTTTTTTTAAATCTTTCCCATTTTGTCCTTTTTTTGTTCATTATTTTCCAACTCTTGTCAGTCTTAAAAGTTTTTACTGTCTTTTTTAAAATTTGAAAGCTTTTAAAAATGTTCTTTTAATAGCATTCTTATTTCACAGATGCATGTCTTTTCCTTTGAGGATATTAATTATGTATATTTTGAAATTTTTTGTTTTCTGCATAGTCTGTGTCCATGTCTCATCCATCCCCCACACCTGCCTTGTGGTTCCTACCTTTTAAATGAAAGATTTTCTCAAAAGTTGGGTGTTCCTTGGATGTCTCTTCAGATTTAAGATTTTTTTTGTGTGGTGGGGGAGTGGGAATTGAACCCAGGGCCTTGCTGCATGGTAAGTCTGTACCCCTAGTCCTTAATTTTCCTTTAAAAATGAATTACAAGTTCTTTTTTCATGGGCTTATAGAATGCTATTCCTTTTTTGAACAATTTTCCTTGTGAATCTGACTTTTTCTGAGAGACCCTCAGGTCTGTGTCTGAAGATCCTTTTTCTTTTAGATTATTTTTCTGTTTGAGGAGTTTTCCTCTCTGAGAAAATAAACTTGACTACCAGGCTTTTGTGGCTGAGTTTGGGTGGGGGATAACTGATAGTTACCATTTAGTGCTTAAACTTTCACTCAATTCTCATCATACCCCCCAGGATCACTTTATTTACAGTACCTTTAATGCAAACTCTCCAGAGTGTAGGACTCAGTGTCTGGTTGGATTGCTTGGATTATGGCATCTGGGAGTTTGATGAATGACTCCTTATATAGTGAATTTAACTGGTTCTTTTTAGCCCCCACTACTGATTCTTGAATGTTCTTAGGTATTTCTCTTGGTACTCACCCTATATATCTGCTAAACGGCGTTCATTTGTCCAGCCTACTAAATCAGTTACCACTAATCCATCTGCTTTTCAGCTTCTAAAATTGTGCTGCTGTCTATAGTCTGCTGATATCTTCTTTCCTCATTTTCATTTGTTCGTGGTCTCTGCCTTTTAAAATTATTATTTAGTTTTGAACTTACTCTAGAAACACTACTCCGTTCTGCCAAGGAACAGGTGAGCTGTTGTGAAGAAGACTTCTTAGGTCTGTGTGCATGGTGCTTAGTGACCTAGTGTGTACTTAGTTGTTTTATTGGATTAGTGTGAAAAGGGCTAGTTTTGTGATTTTTTGAATGGGCTATATTGTAGCTGACTAGACTAGTTGTGCTTATCAGCTGATTTTTAAAAGTTTGGTGGTTCTAGTGGATTAATTTTAGTTTTTTCATTTTTTTGTTTTGGATACTGGGGATTGAATCCAGGAGTGCTTTACCAAGTGAGCTACATCTCCAGTCCTTTTTTTAGTTTTTTTAAATTTTGAGATGGGGTCTCACTAAGTTGCTAAGGCTGGCCTTGAGTTTGTGATAGTTTGTGATAGTGCTTCAGCCTTCTGAGTTGCTGGGATTATATGCATGTGCTGCCATGCCTGACTAGGTTTATTTTTTAAATGACCTAATATCACATTAAAGCATTTGTCAAAAAATTGTATTTTGGTGATTATGAATAATCTATCCAAAAGGAGCATTTAAAAAACAAAAAGATTTAAGTTTTAATTCTTTTTAAAAACTTGTTAAAAATTTTAATTATTAGCCCTTACTATTTGAACAAAATAATGAGTTTATTTGACATTTTCATAATGCATATAATATGCTTTGATCACATCCACTTTCTTACCCCTCCTCTTTCCCCTTTCCTAATAGTCATTTTCCTCCTTCAGTGTCCCCCATCCCTCTTCCACATATGATTGAAAACATGCTGTACTTGTTTTTTCTGAGTCTGACTTACTTTGCTTAACACTGATGATCTCTATTTCCATTAATTTTTTTCTGTAAACAGCATGATTTTGTTTTTATCACTAATAATATTCCATTGTGTGTAGATGCCATGGACATGTAGGCTGATTGCATAACTTGGCTATTGTGAACAGTGCCACGATAAACATGGGTACGCATATATTGCTATTGTATGTGGACTTTGATTCTTACAGCTATATACCCAGAATTGGTATAGCTGGATCATATAGTAGTTTTATTTTTAGTTTTTTGAGAAAGCATCATATTCATTCCCATAGAGGCTATACTAGTTTGTACCAACAGTGTAGGAGGGTTCCTTTTCCCCTGTGTTCTCTCTAGCATTTTTATTTATTTTTTTCTTGATAATAGCCATTCTGACTGGCAAGAGACAGTCTCAGTGTTGTTTTGATTTGCATTTCCCTGATGTTGAACCTTTTTTTCCATGTAATTATTTACCATTTTTTTCTTTAGAGAAGTGTTTAATTCATTTGCCCATTTTTTATTTATGAAGTACTTGTTCTTTTGGTGTTAAGTTTTCTTTATACGTCCTGCATATTAATTCTCTGCCAGATGAATAACTGGCAAAGATTTTCTGCATTCTGTAGGCTGTTTGTTCACTCTGTTAATTGTTTCCTTTGCTGGGTAGAAGCTTCTTAAATTTGAGGTAATCTCATTTTAACTTATTTTAAAAATAATACTAGGGTTTGAATTCAGGGCCTCGTTCAGGCTGCTGAGCTGCAACCCCAGCCCTTTTTTAAAAAATTTACTTTGGGACAGGGCCTCAGTAAGTTACCCAGGCTGACCTGGAACTTGTAATCTTTCTGTCTCAGCCTTCTGAGTGGCTGGGATTTTAAATGTGCACCACTACACCTTTTCCCCCTTTTGTAAATTCTTATTGCTGTTTCCTGAGCTTTTGGGATCCCATTCAGGATATGGTTGCCTGTACCAATATCTTGAGGTGTTTCATCTATATTTTCCTTTAGTAGTTTCATGAGCTTCCTCTTCCATTAGTAGAAACTAATGGGGGAAAAAAGCCCCTTTTCACATTAAAGTCTTTGATTGATTTTGAGTTGATTTTTGTACATGTTGAGAGGCAGGAATCTGGTGTCAGTCTTCACGTGGATACCCAGTTTTCCCAGCACCCTTTGTTGAAGAGGCTATCTTCAACATGTTTTTGATTCCTTTGTTGAGAATCGGAGTCCTCTTTTCTTTTCTGTTGGTCTGTGTGTCTATTTTTAATGGCACTATGGTGTCGTTTTTACAGTGTATTTTGAAATTGGGTACTATGATGCTCAAGATGCCCCCCCCCCCCAAGTTGCTTTGGTTATTTGGGGTCTTCTGTTCTTTTGGATGAATTCTAAGATTGTTTTTTCTAAGTGTGTGAAGAATGTCATTGGTATTTTTTGTGGGTATTGCATTGAATTTGTAGGTTGCTTTGACATTTTTATACTCACATATAATATACTTTGATTGTATCCACCCTACTATTTTGGTAGTGTAGCCATTTTAATAATAATTTTCACTGTCTATTAACTTGGGATATCTTTTCATCTTCTTGTGTTGTCTTCAATTTCCTTGTTTGATGTTTTATAATTTTTGTTGTAAAGGTCTTCACTTCCATCAGTAGGTTTATTCCTAGTTTCTGTTCTTTTCTCTCTCTCTAAGTCTGTTGTGAACGGGAAGGTTTTCTAGGTATAGAATCAGACCATTTGTAAACAGGGATAATTTGACTTTCTCCTTCCCTGTTTGTATCCCTCTTATTTCTTTCTCTTGCTTGATTGCTCTGGCTAAAGTTTCCAGTGCTATATTGAGTAAAAGTGGTGTGGGTGGATACTTTGGTCTTGTTGCTGATTTTAGAGGATATGCTTCAATTTTTCTTGCATTCAGTATGATGTTGGCTATGGATTTGTTGTATATAGCTTTTATTATATTGAGGTAGGATGCTTTTATACCTGGTTTATTTAGGGTTTTTATCATGCAGGGTGTTGAAATTTTTCAAAGGCTTTTTCTGAATCTGAAATAATCATGTGATTTTCATCTTTGATTCTGTTTAAGTGGTGAATTACATTTATTGATTTACATATGTAAATCAACCTTACTAACCTTACTAAGTTGATCATGGTGTATGATCTTTTTAATGTGATGTAAAATTTGATTTGGGTATATTTTATTGAAAATTTTTTTGCATCTATGTTCATTGAAGATATTAGTCGGTAGTTTTTCTTTTCTTTTTGATGTGCCCTTATTAAGTTTTGGTAGCAGGGTAATTCTGTCTCTGTAGAATGAGTTTGGAAGTTCCTTTTTTATTTTATGGAACATTTTGAGGAACATTGGTATTAATTTTTTAAAAGTATGGTAAAATTCAGCAGTGAGTATATCCAGTCCTGGGCTTTCCTGTGTTGGGAGACTGTTATTGCTTTGCTCTCAAATGCTTGTTGCTGATGTATTTAGCTTTTAATATCTTTCTGATTCATTTTTGGTAGGTCATGTGTGCTTGGAAATTGTTCATTACTTCTGTATTTTCCAATCTATTGGCATATAATTTTTCAGAATATTCCCTAATAGTCCTCTGAATTTCAGTGGTATGCCTTGTAATATTCCTTTTTTGTCTTTGATATTTTTTGGACCTTGCCTCCTTTTTTCAGATTTGGCAAAGGGTTTATCAATTTTGTATTTATTTTAAAGATCCTTTGCTTTGTTCTTTTAGTCTGTTTTTCAGTGATTTCTGGTCTGATCCGTATTACTTCTTTACTTCTGATTTTGGGTTTAGTTTTTCTAAGGTTTTGATTTAGGTAATTTATTTGAAATCTCTCTGCTTCTAATGTAGCACTTACAGTTATAAACTGCCCTCTAACTGCTTTCATTGTGTCTAATAGGTTCTGATAAGTAGTTTTCATTTTCATTTGACTGTAGGAATTTTTAAACTTCCCCCTGATTTCTGCAATAACCCTCTGCTTATTCAAAATTGTATTGTTCAGTTCCATGTATTTGTATATTTTCTGCAGTTTCTTTTGCTGCTTTCATTGTTATGGTCTGATAATATGTCAGAAATTATTTGTTTTTTTTGGTATTTTTAAATATTTGCTTTATAGCTGAAAATATAGTCTGTTTTAGAGAATGTTCTGCATACTGATGAAACTAGTGTATATTCTGCTATTGAATTAAATATAAGTCCATTTTATAGTGGAATTTAGCACTGATGTTTCTTCGATATTTTGAGGGGTTCTGGAAGTTTGGTGAGAATGAGGTGTTGAAGTCACCCACTATTACTGTTTTGGGGACTATTTCTCCCTTGTAATTGTTACAAGTTATTGATGGCATTTCCTTTCTCAATAGATCCTGATCTTTTTTTTCCTCTTCTGACTTGAGTCTGTTTTTTGGGAAATGAACATAGCTACTCTTGCTTGTTTTGGGGTTCCATTTGATCAGAATAACTCTCCATTCTTTCACTTTTCAGATTTAGCACTTGTTTCTGTTTTAAGCTTTCTTTTGTAATAGCTATTCGATTAAAGTTTTTTCTTTTTGTTTGAGATTTTAATGGGGCATTCCCTAATTGCATCTCAGAGATTAAGAAGCAACGTGATATCTCTAGGTTCATGGTTTTGTTTTTCTGTTGTGTAGATTTTCATGTGAGAGAAATCAGCTCTGTAGCCTGACATCATCCCTGTTGTGTTTAAAATGTATTATTTTCTCACAACCCATACTTTAATATCTAATTAATGTTGACTAAAATATGGTAGCAGCCATCTTTGTAATCTTTTCTCTTGGGGCATAAATAGTGAATTATACTTACTGTCAAAGTCCTGCTTTTTCTTATTTAAATATATTCATTGCTTTTTGGTGAAATTTGACTGAATAAGAGGAAGATTTCTACTATTTGGTCTTTTGCATACTGTTATTAACATATTCCCATATTCCTTTATTTTTTTATTTTTATTTTTTGGTGCTGGGAATTGAACCTGGGGCCTTATGCATGCTAAGCAGATGCTTTACCACTGAACTACAACCCCAGCCAATATATTCCCTTGTTTTAGGTTAACATTTGTACAAATTTAAAAATTTGATATTTCTAATGGATAAGTCACTCAATTCGTAGTTCCTCTTGGTTTAATAGTATCCAGTACATCTTTTCCTACCTACTTGTTTTACCCTCTTATCTATTGTCCTTATTTTTCCCCCTTAAACTCTGTTTGCTCATTCTCTTTCAACAAGCCATTGACATTTTCCAAAGTTAGAAAAAGCAGTAACAACTTCACTGACCAAAAATGGTGAAAGAGTGTGGACTTTATGCTTGGATGACCCATAGAAGTATTTGATTTTTTTTTCCCCTCCAAAATCAGTGTCAAGAATTCCAATTTTGTGTGTGCCATTAAAAATAGCTTAAGTTTTTGAGTTTATTTAGTGGGATGATAGTGTTATTGTTATTTTATTCATAGTGTGTACTTTTTGAAGCATACATAGATATTTTGCTTTTTAGAAATTTCTAGAAGACCAGGATACTCAGAAAAAGTTTTACATTATATTATAGTTGAATGACTTAAGATTCTGAATGAGCTTGATTCCTCAAAATCTTATATGTGAAAGGCTACTGGGTAATATTTACATTTATTGTATGTAACACATCTTTGATTTTTTTCCTTTTTTTTTTTTTTTTTTTTTTTTTAATCTTGACCACTTATAGCCACATGAAACTTCAGTTTGTGAAGGTTTTTATAAAGTGAATTCAGTTTTGAAACTTTGCATATTGGCCGATGGTCTGGTTTTTTTAAACTTCACATTTGGTAAGATGTAATCCTTTTCTTTATTTACCTTTTCAGAGTCCTTCTGATTGATACTCCCTAAGTGTTGTCTTTGAAAATAAACATGACTCATTGCTGTTTGGTAGCCAGAGCATGCCTATAATGAATGCTTCTTTGTATACTTTCAAGCTCTGATAGAATAAACATAGTAATTCTTTTTTTTTTTTTTTTTTGAAAGTGGATATTAGTGTTAGAGTTAAAGATGAACAGAAAGACAAGAGCAAGGTTATATTTGCAGGTATACTTTTTTCCTGCTTTGGCTATTTTGAGTATTAATGTATGGCTAAAATAATTTTATAATTTTACTATATTTCAACTTATTTCAGGGGTCATTTTTTTGGGTAATTCTTCAGGAGTTTTAAAATATGTACCTTGAACTATAGTAGAAGAGCAAAATATATAGTTTAAAAAAACTTAAGAAGTTTTAAAAAGTTCCATATTGAATTTTAAATGTATAATTATTTCTATTTAAGGAAAATGACCATTTAAAGGTGGAGTCCTCATATTTTGGGTGGCCAAGAACCATTAATTAATCCATTTTTTTCAGTATTGATTTGTAGTGCACTTTTCAGTTCTCAGTTATATTTGACTATTGTGCTTAATCCTAAGTGTTCTTACTGTTGTGACTGTACTTCATTAGTGTCTTAATATCTGATTATGTAGGTTTATTCTTTTAAAGGTTGATTTAGCTCTTGGTAGCTGTTAACCTTTTTCCTTTTTTTTTACATAAACATTTAAGTTAAATTTATTGAGTTCCTTAAATTTGGAAATTTGAGATTGCACTTAGTTTGTAGGTTAATTTGGATAGAGAATTGCTATTCTAATGCTACTGGATTGTATTGATTTCTTATAGATAGATGATATTAATGGCAATGGTGATAGTTTCATCTCTTGCTTTCCTATTATACTCTTTCTTTTTCATTTTTCTCATTGTTGGTCAGGGTCTCACCCTGTGCTAGCCAGCATGAAAACATCCTTTAAGAAGAGTTCAGCCAAAGTTTCTTTATTATTTTATATTTGTTTTACATTTTTAGTATATGTAACCATTACTATATTAAGGAGGTCTATTCTGGGTTTGCTTCGATTTAAAAATGCTTTTGAATAGGTGCTGATCTTGTCCAATTTTTTCCTGTTTCTATTCAGATAACTGCATTTTTTTCTTGGAACAACCAATATAAAAATTTTTTAAAATGCTGAATTTGGTTAGGCAATATTTTATTTTGGATTTTTTGTTTGATTTTTTGGGATTGAACCCAGAGACACTTTACTACAGAGCTACATCTTTAGCTCTTTTTTTTTTTTTTTTTTCTTCCCCCCTTCAGTGTTTCACAAAGTATCTGAGGCTGACCTGGAACTTGGAATTCTCTGCCTAAACCTCCTGAGTAGCTGGGATTCCAGGTGTGCGCCACCATGTCCTGCTTAGTTAGATTTTTTTATATCTACTTTGTAAGTTGAATTAGCCTATAACTTTATAGTTTTGTTCTTGGGTTTAAGTTTAAGATTATACTAACCTACAAAATGAGATAGGAATCCTTTGCACTTTTTCTGAAACAAGTTCTATAAAATAGGAATTAATTGTTTCTTTAAGGCTTAATAAAACTTACCTAGTAAAAATTTTCATCTGGACATGGAAACCCAGAAGGCTGGGGCAGGAGGATCTGAAGTTTGAGGCTAGCTTCAGCAATTTAGTAGACCACGTCTCAAAATAAAACAACAAAATGGGCTAGGGAGGTTGCTCCGTGGTTAGTGCACATGGATTCAGTCCCCAATACTCTCCTACCCACCACTCCCCCCAAAATAAAAGTTTTCAACCTGGATTTAGCCCCCTGCCATTTTCATTTTTGGAGGGGAACATTTGTTTCAGTTTCTTTGGAAATTCTTTCTCTCACTCCTTTTTCTTCTTTTTTTAATTTTAATTTTTTGGATCGTTACTATTTGCCAAGAATCAATTTTTGGTTTTGTTAATCTTCTCAATTGTTATTTATTTATTTATTTTTTATTGTACACAAATGGAATACATGTTGTTCTCTATACATGGAGTAAAGGCGTACCATTTGTGTAATCATAAATTTACATAGGGTAATGTTGTTTGATTCATTCTGTTATTTTTTCCCTTCCCCCCACCCCTCCCACCCTCAATTGTTATTTTGATCTAGATTTTCATTGATTTCTGCTCTTTATTATTTCCTTCCTTTTAATTTCTTGTCTTTTCTGTTTTTTCTTTTTCTTTTTTGTCATTCCTATTTACTGATGTTTACAGTTAATATTTTCCTCTTAAATTTTGCATTAGCTGTTACGCATGTATTTTCGAAATACTACTTAATTCTCATGGGTTTCCTTTTTCACCTAAGGGTAATTTAACTACATTCATTTTTGGTTTTCAAACTTAGGGATTTAAAAAAGTAATTTTATTGATTTCTTTAAAAATATATATTTTTTAGTTGTCAGTGGACATTTATTTTATTTATTTATTTATATGTGGTGCTGAGAATTAAACCCACTGCCTCACAAATGCTAGACAAATGCTCTACCACTGAGCTATGACTCCAGCCCTATTTATTGATTTCTGATTTCATTTTATTATATCAGATTATATTATAATCTGTAAGATAGACCTTTTGAAATTAATGATGTTTCCTTTATGCCTAATACATGATTTTGTAACACGTTTTGGATGTGCTAGAAAAAATTATTTCTACACGTTGGTATATGTTGATCTGTGCATTTTTAGATTTGAGACTTTGAATTGTACTTTTCAGGACTTCATATTTTCACTTACATTTTGTCTACATGATCTATCAGTACATTAAATTAAAAATAATTGTTGCTTTTTCTCACAGTTCTGGTGGTGGTTCTTAGATATATTTTGAGCTCTGTTTACAGTGAATTTTTCATTTCGATAGATTATACTCTCTTGTCATTTTCATCACTGTATAGCATCTTTATATATTTTTATATTCCTTTTGCTCTTTTGAAAAAATTCTTTAGGAAAATACAATGAAAATTAATGTACTCTTCTCATAGATTCACCATTTGCTAATATTTCTTCATATTTTCTTTCTTCCTCATTTTTCTACCTGTGTCTCTGTATTTATATTTACTTCACCATTGAGATTTATTTGCATACAGTACTTTTGCCCTAAATGTAAAAAATACAGTCTGTCTCCTATATAATCACAATATAGTGTCATTCTCTGGAAGTTTGATACTGTTATTGTCTAATGTATTATCTATGTCCAGGTTTTTTTTAAGTCTCCCAATAATGTTTTTTATTCTCTCTTCAGTTCCTTTCACCCTCCATTCTGGATCCCATCAGTTATATTTAAGTTTCATGTCTCTATTCTTTAGTCTAGATTTTAGAATAGTTCTTCAGCTATTCTTCCCTCCCTTCCCCCACCCCCCTTTCTTTCTGGGCTGAAGGTTGAATCCAGGACTTTACAGGTGGTAGGCAAGTGTCCTCTGTCACTGAATCATCCTGTCCCATGGGGATTAGACCATTTGCTTTGTAAAGCGTTCATTGTTTTGGATATGGCTCACTGTTACAGTTTATATGGATTCAGGCAAAATATTTTTGGGGTGGGAATATTTTATTACATCATGATGTCTTCTTTTCAGTTCATCATCTGAAGCAGTCATGACAGTTTTCCCCAGTATTGTGGTTGGTTGGTTGTTTTGGTAAGATGATGTCCACCAGATCTCTCCATTGTAAAGGCATCCTATTCTTTTTGTAATATATTAGTGGTCTGTGAAGTGGTGTTTAGGATGAATGAATATTCAACAATCTCTAACCTAGTCTTTTAGCATCCATTAATTTTTTTTGCTTGAATCAAATATTATAGTTTAAATGGTGATTTTCTATATCTATTATGCTGCCATTACCCTTATAATTTTACCTTATTTTCGTTTTCCCACTTTTTTCCCCCTTCACATTTCTCTTGTCCTTTTTTTTTTTTTTTTTTTTTTTTTTTTCTTTTAAGTCTCTCCTTACTTTCCACTGAATTTTTGGAGTTTTCTTCTGTTGGTTTAAAATCACAATTTTAAAGCCAAGTGCATTGTAACACACCGTAATCCTTGTGACTCAGATATAAGGCAGGAGGATCAATTGGAAATTCAAGATCAGCCTTGACAACTTAGTGAGATCCTGTCTCAAAAAATAAAAAGGGCTGGGGACTTAGCTCAGTGGTGAAGCACCCCTGTGTTCAGTTCCTGGTAAATCAGTTGATCAATCAATCAATAAAATTTCACCCTTTTTTGTGTTCACCATTTGCCCTTGACTTAAAACAAATATGTTTATTCCTCTCCCTTGTTTTAAAAAATTTAACAGTATTTCTGTCTTCTCTTTAATAAGACAAATACTTTGTTAACTCATTTTCTTGGTGAGAATTTCTCTCACCTAGCCAAGCTGATATTATCTTAAGATTTTAGTTCTTTTTATTATGAATATACTTTTTGTCTTTTCCTTTCTCTCTCTTTTCCCTCCCTGCATCTTTTTCTCCCTCTCATTACCTCCTTCTCTTTTTGTTTTTTCTTATTTTCTCTCTTCTTGTTTAATTTACTCTTGTGTCAATTTTTTTAGAAGATTTCTAATGTACATTTATGATATAATTTACTATCCAAATGATTACAGTAATAATTAAAAATAAAGTTTTGATTCTTACGTACAAAGTATAGGGATACTCTTTTAACAACTTAATTCCCTTAACTCTGTCTCATGCATGAAACATTGAACATTGAAGGGCTTTAGGTCTAGCTGAGTGTTTGCTCTTCAGTAGGTATCTTCTGTTCTTTTCAGCTAGCTGTTGCCTTATCTTAAAAAAAAAAAAAAAGAAAAAAAAATTACAATGAGGAGGCCAGGCTTGGTGGCACACTCTTGAGACTTGGGAGGTGGAGGCAGGAGGATTGTGAGTTGGAGACCAACCTGAGCAATTTAGTAAGACCTTGTTTCAAAATAAAAATTTTAAAAATGGGCTGGAGGAGATGTAGCTCAGAGGTAGAGGGTACCTCACCGCCCCCTTCCCCCTACGATTATTTTGTATAATGTCTTCTAGTTTGGATTGTGTTTTGTTTCACTATTAACCTGTTTCCAAGGCACTACCATTACAAAACATGAAATCTCCATGGTAATGTGTTAGTATTTAAATTCTTATACCTCACCACTGGAAGAATACTTGTTTTGTGCCAGAACAGAAATATAAATAATTGGTTATTTAGGGTATATGTTCCACATGTAGGGGAAAAATAGGAAGGGTGTTTAGGAATCTTCTGTGCTGGATCTCATAATGATCTAACAGCTGTGGCCACTTGTTCAACTTATTTACCATTTTTATCTCACTGGTCAGTTGTTTTAATTTTCATTTGAATAGGTATAGAAAGGTTGAAGTGTTAAGGTGGCAACTGTGTGTGAAGAATAGCTTATTCAGTGGCAGGAAGAAAACTAAATTTTAACCCTTTGCTGCACAAGTTGTGTCTGTATAACCCAATTATGATTTTGTGTGTGACTTTAAAAATGAGACTGCTGTAAGATTAGGCATTCAATCTCTGTTCCTAGAACAAATAATTTCATATACCAGTCTTTTCAGACTTAGTAATTGGAAAAGACATATTCATACTCTTTTTTTTGGGGGGGGGGTGGTTGTTGCAGTTTAATTTGATAAGTATGAATAGGTAAAGTTTTTGAAAAAGGACTTTTGAAGCCCAGTCATCCGTTCACTCTACCACTTTTAATCGGAAGCTTTATAGTTCACCTATAGCCATATGTAGGTCCTCCTAGTTTTGTAATAGGCTTGAGAAATTTCAGGAACCCTTTTATTTTAGAGACCAGCAAATTGAAGACCAGAGAGGACTGAACTCAACTTGAGTCCTCCTGCCTCTGCTGATGAAGTACTAGTTTTGACTGGTAAAGTGATCATCCAGGTGAGTTTGCTTGGCCAGGCTCACTCAGCCTTCTCTCTTAAGAGGAGAAAAGTTTCTGAGAATTGGATTTTTCAGTGAGGAGCATTTTGTGTTAGATATAGCTGTCTGTCTCACGAGCAGTGGTACTTCCAGAATAGAGTATGCCATGAGGTTGTTTCGCTAAGTGACTTCTGAGGGCAGCCAAGGAAAAACAAAATAAACCAGCTTCAGAAGAGTATTTCTCAACAACGAAGGTTATGGGAGGGCATAGAGTTATGTCAAAATATTGAGAAAACTACATTGTCTAAATTTTTAAATAATAAGAATAATGAATAAGGCAGGAGGTGTAGTTTAGTGGAGCGTGTACTTAAGCAGTTAGGTCCTGGGGTCAATCCCCAGAAGCACAAAACAAACCAAACTAGTAAAACAAAGCCACCACCACAATAAAACAATCCAAAGTCTAAGGAATGGTTACAGGCATTGTGTATTTTGAGTTAAAAAGGACACTTCTAGGCCCATAAACACTTAATTTTTATGAATTGGATTTCTCATCATTTTAAATGTTGTCTTCTGCTAAATTATTCCTCTAACATAAATTCAGTTGACTATATTTTGTTCAGTCATATTCCTAAATGTTAGAGGAAATTCACTTAATGTTTTGAACTTTATATTGTTAGATATACTGTAAAGATTACACAGCTATTTCTTAGAGATGCATATGAATTACTTCGAGCAATTAGATCATGATTTGAATCCTGTGCCAGCTGATACAAATGAAAAGAAACTAATAACAAGAATAAAAATTTTAAAGGACATCAATCAACATCGTACTTCAGAATGTTCTGGGATAGTGCCTACCTTGTTTTAGATACCGAAACATCAGTGACAACAGATTTCAAGATTGGGAGACTGGTTTGGGTTGTCTATTGGAAAGCTGGGGGTGTTTTCCCCTCATTTTGTTAGGAATTAGAGTAAGTGTGACCATCTACTCATGTCAAAATAAATTTCATTAACTTCAGTTTCCATAGTTCATATGATTACAATTTATTTGGTTAGTAAAAAATATTTAGTTTCTTTGTGCTGTGCTAATTTGGTAGATTGAGTTGCTTTCAAGCTTCAATTAAATATCTCTGATTGAGTTTTCCTCAATTATGTCAATTCTCTGTTTATTTAGTATCTGTAGTTTCTACATGCCATTCATTGTACTTGTAGCAAAGTTGTCTATAAGTATTTTGTGCCTATAGCAAAAGAGGTCTATAAAGAGGAATTTTCTTATTGACTTAAATGTAAAGTTGCTTATTATTTTATTTTAGTCCCTTTGTGCTACTATAATGGAATAAAGAACATTTATTTCTTACAGCTCTGGACTCTGGGAAATTCAAGGCTGAGGGGTCCACATTTGTCATGGGCCTTCTTGTATTATCATCTGGCAGAAGGACAGGAGAGCACAGGGCAGGGATGGGACGTAAATTCATTCTTTTATCAAGGACCCACTCTAGTCATAATTTAATTCCCTCCTTGAACAATGACATCAATCTGTTCATGGGGGCAGAACTTCTTCATGACCTTAATCACTCTTAAAGTTCCCACTTCTTTTTAAACAAATTTAATTTGTTCTTTTTAGTTATACATGACAGTAGGATGTATTTTGACATTATACATACATAAAGTGTAGCTTCTCATTCTTGTGGTTGTACATAGTGTGGAGTTATACTGGTTGTGTGTTCATGTATGAACATAGGAAAGTTATGTCTGAATCATTCATTATGTCTTTCCTCTTCCCATCCCCTCAGTTCCTACCTCTTAACAAGATTCCATTTGGGTTTGTTTCCAACATACGAATTTTGGGGAACACATAAACCCACATTGTTCCATAATCCCAGATGTGGAACACATACAAAACTTAAATATTATGTGTGTGTGTGTATATAATATATATAGTTGTATATAATACTATTACTATGTAAATAATTTTGATGTAATGTTAATCAACATTAATTAGTATAATAATACATATAAACTCTAGGTTATGATTTCCAACTTATTTTAACACACTTGTGTTAGTTTTGTTGAAATGGTTGCAGAATTGAAAACCTGGGACTTAATGAGTTTTAACTGTAGTGATTTCTGTGGAAGGTGATCTCTAATAAAGTTAGTTTAAATAAAAAGATTGAAATAGTGATTGCGATCATGCTGGGCATTGTGATTCATTTGCTTATTTGACATTCAGCAAATACCTGAATATGCTCTAAGTATTATGATAGAGGTAATGCAGTTCTCTATACTAGGAATTATACAGTCTGAAAAATTGTTATTGTTTAGTGACAATCATGCTGTAATAAGAGTATATCTGGAGTTCAGTGATTGTTTATAATGTACTGGAGTTGTAGTATAGGTAGAGGGCAGCCTGGGAAGACTACTTGGATGTGAACTGGGAGATAACAATGGGCAGTAACAAGACTACTTTCCTTATTTGGAAGAGGAAATAATCATTCAGGAATAGTATGATAAAAGGAGAGAAGTGGGAGGCAGTTGCCCCAGTGCAAATGATAGGATTTAGTAAATTGTTTTAATAATGTAAAATCATTGAAATTCCAGAAACAGACTTGAGGATATCTTCATTAAAAGTATAAATTTAAAAATGCTGCTTATGCTTACCACTTTTCACAACCCTTTAAGAACAGTTTGTCCTTAAATTTGAGGGGAGGCACTCAACCACTGAGCCACATCCCCACCCCTATATTGTGTAGTTTTTTAGAGACAGGGTCTCACTGAGTTGCTTAGTTGGCATCTCCCTTTTGCTGAGGCTGGCCTTGAATTCACGATGCTCCTGCCTCAGCTTCCAAGTGTGCGCCACTGCACCTGGCTGCTCTTAAATTTTGAATCTAGCAGTGTGCCAGAGAAGCAGTGTAATTGACTCTCAAGATAACAAGATCATCTCTTGAGTTTCTAACCTTCCCTCAACATTTTTTGCATGTATACTCATTACAGCTTCTTCCTAAGGTAAACTATAAAAGATTATTTTTATAATTGATATCACTTAAGAATAATGTATAATCTTTGAAGCACATCTTTGGTTACTTCTTTAGCAGGTTTCAGCAAACAGTCTGCTCTACAAGCAACCACTGATTATTAGTAACTCCACTTTGTTGAGGTTACCAGAAAAGCACAACATTAGGACCTTCTTCTAGTCAAGCACCTTACAGAAAATACTAATAATCATTCCACCTTGTTTGAATGTTTTATAGAAGCACAGGGCAGGAAATTTCAAAATCTCTTGAATGTCATGCAGTTTGTATTTGACTGAAGATGATTGATAAAAGTGGGCTGCTGTTTTTTTTAAGATAACAACCAGTAATTCTCTTTGATTATGCTGTGCTATAATTACTTTCTGAACACACCGCCAAAGTGTGTGAACAAAACATCATATGCTAGTGAATCCTAAATCACTCTTAGCTTTTATCATGTTTATTCTTTTGTCAGTGACAATCACATGACTACTTATTCTAACACCTCCCAATGCCTGTCTTGTTTTTGGTATTCCCATTGAAATTCAGACTTTCTCTTGTACTTAGAAGTGCTTTTTGGTACTTCATACTGGGATATTAGTACCACTCTCAGGGGCAGACCTTAAGACAAAAGTGGCATATTGGCATGGAATGTCCATATTACTGAAATATTTTGGGGGAGAACATCATATTAAAACTGGTGATATAGTGGAGTGAATTGTAAACTACTCATTGGGTTTTAATATGAAATGAGAAACTTTGAAGAAATTTGCTGTCAACTCTTTAGGGCTCCTAAACTTACTTAGTGTTTGTGGGTAGAAGATCTACTATGTGCCATCTCAAATAATTTCTGAAATTTTTGTTGTGTTGTAGTCATCATAGTCTAGTCTAGTCCCTGGAACTAAAGTGTGTTGAACCTAATTTGATTTAGTGAATTTGTTCCAAGGTTGATCTGGTATGTCATGTTTTGGGACCAAATTCCTAGTCTTAATGGAGTAATTATTTGTCCAGAAAGGTGAGAAGAATGTTTCCCCAGCTGTAGTGGACATTCTGCTTTTCAGGACAGAATTTCACAATTTATAAAGTAGTTTTGAGCATGAGCTGGCAGCTTGTAAGTGTTAAATATATTTGCCAAACTCTATAAATATCTGTTCTGGAACCATGAATGTCCAAGAAATACTCTTGGAAAATTAATGATTTCCTTGGAATAATAGAAAAACCAGGTTTTCTTTGAGTGGTTATGCTTAAGTGTGGGAAGCATCAGTTTTGATTTAGTTTGACTATGTATCCAATGTGCCTCAATATTATTTTCACTTATACCTTATTCACATTAAAAAATAACAGAGAACAATTCCTTTGGACTTTAGTTGTTAAGATTAATTATATGTAATCATACATGGTAGCAGTGAATGTAAATTGAAACAGGAAGTTAGAATTTTATTCCACTCATATAGAGATGTGCTAAGCAGCAGTCATTTGTAGTATACTTCTAGCCTTTCAAGGCCATTGTGAATTCCCAGATTGACACATAACTTCTGTAGCTACCATTTACAGTGGGCACCCATGGATGAGTGGAAATGAAGAAAGTCCCATTGAGATGCAGTTAATAAGAAGCTGAGCATGGGAAACTGGATAAGGGGAGACAGGTTTGTCTTGCTCATTCCCTACATCCATCTGAACAGGAAGTTCAGATTCTTGTATTGGTCAAAGTATGATTCAAGGCATGCCATGGACCTTTATTTAGTATTTTGTTAACACAGTGTTAAAATGTGTACTGTAGCTGGTAGTTTGTGCTCATGTGTGGTTCTAGAACTCCATTTTTTTTTTTGCTCTATTAATTCATCAAATGCTGTTACTGCTAATAATAGTCATGGCTAATATTTTTGAGTGCCCAGCACGCACCAAGATCTTGAAGTGCTTTATGTACATGGTTTTATTCTCAAAACAATTCTGTGAAGCATTACTATTATTATTCTCCTTGGAAATCAGGAAACTGAAACTTACAGGCTAACAACTTGTTTTAAGCTCACAATCCGGAAATAACAGAGCTGGAATTGAAATTTACTTAGGTTTAATTCCAGATTCTCTACTTTTTTTTTAAAGCATTTAATATTTTCTTTAATGTTTTGGGTTGAGATGAGCTGTTGAAATGACTAGATTGCTATGATCAATCCTATGCTGAAAATTTTTACTATGAGCAGTCTATATAAAATCTATTGAAAACATTAATTAAAACTTTAAATTTTAATGAAATGGAAACAGTAGCTTATTTTTAAAAGTTTTCCTTTTGAATTATAAAATCAATGTTAATTGAAAATCTTTTAAAATTGAAAATGTCAATCCCATTCTTGTGTTTAGATCCTTTACTCTTAACAAATACCCATCCTAGCTCTAGTCCTTCTAAAGATACCCATTCTATGCTTGGTAGAATTTGGTACTAATGTTGAAAATTTCAGAAAGAAAATTGAAACCTTGTTTAATTATAGGCTGTTTTTTTTTTTTTTTTTTGGTGGGGGGAACCATAGTTATGTATCAGTGAGTCTGATGATATATGTATATTCCTAGCAGCAGTGGTATAGTAAAATCTGAAATCATTATTGTCATCTGGCATTAACTAAAAAAGTGAAGTGGTGAGGTGAATATACTTTTGTAACAGTTTGCCTGTAAAGGAGATCAATGAAGCCAACATAAATATAAATCTGTTTTGTAAAAGGTCTTAATTAAAATATTCTTAACTAGATATCCTGTGCAGAAATGATTAAGACATTTTATTTTCTAGATAAAATATTAGGATGCTTATCCTTGTTCAGGAAGTTCTGACTATATGGCTTCTACAAGGACAGGCTGGAAGTAGGAATTTTGGGGGCCTGTATAGTACTTCAGGAAAGAGTACATTAATGCAGTGGCAGGGGGACATAATGGAGGAGGTATTAGAAGAAACCTTTGGGTGGTGGAATTGACAGGGCTGGAATTGCAGGGATGACTGCACCAAAACAGTCTAAGATGATACTTGGGTTTCTAGCTAGGGTTTCTTGGTATGTTTTATCTGGCGAGGGAAAAATAGAGGGGGAGGGTAAGGGAAGAAAAGAGCTTGCATTCTGAGATGTGTTTGTCTCTCCCTCCTACTATGTCTAGATTTAAATACATAACAAAGCAGTTGTCTATGTGAGTTTGGAGCATGGGAAATAAGAATGAATTGTTAATATCTTTTTAGTACTTTTTAAAGGGTATTAAAACCTTGAATATGGGTTCTGAGCTTTGGTGCTTTGTTTTTTGGGTTGTAAGGGGAAAGGATTAGTCATCACACTACCTACGAAAATTTGATCACTTTATGTACACATTGTATCTCCACTCATTCAATTTAAAATTCTTACTTGAATGAATGTAAGAAATAAAACATGGACTGGGGTTGTGGCTCATTGGTAGAGCACTTGCCTAGCATGTGTGAGGCGCTGGATTTGATTCTCAACACAACATACGAATAAATGAATAAAATAAGGGTCTATCAACATCTAAAAAAAAAAAAAGAAGAAATAAAACATGCCAGTCATTTGTCTTTCCATTTATCAAGGAAGATATAAAAGTATTCTGTTACATATTTTTTGTACAGCTGTGAAATCTGTACATATTTAGTTTTTGATAGAGAATTGTCAGCACACTAGTTCTTAAATATGTCAGTATGTATATCATTAACTAGGTTTCAATAATACTTTTTTCCTTCTGTGGTAAACATATCAACAGTATAGTGCACAGAGCATTGGATAAGTTTTGATAGATGCACACATGTGTAACTAAAAGGCCTTTCAAGATACAAAAACTTTCTTGGGTGGTGGCAGAATGCACAGGAAACTTGACCATGTCTTTGTTTGCCTTAATTCCTCCCATAACACCTGTTTTTTTTTTTTTTTTTTTAATTTTTTGCATTGCTGGGGTTTGAATTCAGGGCCTTGTGCATGTGAGGCAAGCACTCTACCAACTGAGCTTTATCCCCAGGCCACAGCTGCTGTTTTGAATAATTTTTACTATAAATTAATAGTTCCTGTTGCAGAACTTAATCTGTAAGAAATCATTAAGACATGTTTTCTTATATAAGTCTTTCTTAAGAGCACAATATTTTCACTTTATCTCTCTGTACTTTTTTTTTTAATGTATCAGCTTTTCTTGCTTAGTAATATGCCATTGTACAGACTGTGTAAATGTACTATAATTTATTTGTCAATTTTCCTCTTGATGGATACCTCAGCTGTATCTGGTTTTTGGCAATACTAAGCATTGGAATGGAAGGATCACAGGATAGGTGAATGTTTGATTCTATAAGAAACTGCAATTTGTTTTTCAAAGTTGTTGAACCATTTTATACTCCTACCAGTGGTGTTTGGGATTTATGTTTGCACCATGTTTTAACCATTCTGATGGATGTGTAGTGGCATCTTATTGTGACTTTTAATTTGCATTTCCCTAATGATTAATGATGTTTAGCACTTTGATGTGAATTTCCTGAACATTTATATATCATGTTTTCTAACATCTGTTCAGATTATTAGTCCAGTATTTTATTGATTGTCTGTATTTTAATTATTTAGTTGTAGGAGTTTAAAATATACATCCTGCTTGCATGTCAGATTTTTATTTTGCTAACTTTTTTCTCATTTGTACCTTATCTATGTATGCGTTTTTTTTCCTGCTTGTTGTTCTTCCCTCTTACTTCCTTATTTCTTCTTCCCTCCCTTCCTTCCCTTGAAATGTATAAAGTTCTTCCTGCATTTTCAATTTTATAAGTCAATTAGAAGTGGTTAGGAGAGGTCACCATGCCTTTACATGACCTCAGGGGGAAGGAGTTCAATATTTTACAACGAAGTATGATATTATAGGTATTTTTATAGATTCTTTTGATCACATTAAGGAATTCCAGTCTCAGTTGCTGAGAGTTTTTGTCATGAATGACGTTGCATTTTCTCTCCTACTTTTTCTGCATCTTTTGTATTGGGTAGTTTTTCTCCTTTATCCTTAGTCAATATGGTGAATTACTTTCATTTTCAAATGTTAAACCAACCTTGCATTTCTGGAATAAACCCTATTAGGTCATGATGTATACCTCTTTTAATGTATTACCGATTTTAATTTGATACTGTATTGTTAAGAATTTTTTTTGCAACTGTGTTATTAAAAAATACTTTCTTTGTTATGTCTTGATCAAGTTTTGGTAATCAGATTGTTCTGCCCCCAGACAAGCTAGAAATGTTTTCTCTTGTTCTCTGAGAGTTTGTATAACATTGGTACAGTTTTCTTTGCATGCTTTATATAATTCACTAGTGAAACCACTTGTCTGGAGTTTTATTCTTGGGGGTGGTTCTATAACAATTTTTTTAAAGAGATGACATTCAGATTTTACCTTGTGTCTTTATTTTTATTTTTTGTGGGAGTGTTGGGGATTGAACCCAGGGGTACTTTACCACTGAGCTACATCTCCAGTGTCCTCCCTACTATCCCCTGATTTCTTTTTCTTTTTCTGAATTTTGAGACAGTATCTTGTTGATAGCAAAGGTTGGCCTCAAACTTGAATCCTCTTGCTTCAGCCTCCCAAGTTACTGGGATTACAGGCATGTGCCATCACCTCAGTTTATTTTTCAGGTAGTTTTTTCATCATATTCCCTTAGTATTCATTTAATACTTTTCTAGGATCTATAGTGATAAACCTCTTTAATTCCCACTACTTGGTAATTTATATTTCCTCAGTTACCTAGGAATTTAAATTTTTCTTATTCTTTCATTGATTGCTTTTTTAAAAAATAACTTTTCTACTTCCTTTTTTTTCCCTAACTTCTTTAAAGAGACAAGCTTTTCTTATATAGGCCTTTTCTAATATAAACATACAGCTATATATTTCCCACTAAATATTGCTTTTTAGCTGCATCTCATGTTTGTCATATTTTAATATTGATTTAATTTGAATTATTGCCCAGGTTTTATCATGTTTTCTTCTTGCAACTCATAGATTACTAGTACTTAGAAGTGCATTTTTCAGTTTCCAAATATAGCTGGGATGTAGCTCAGTAGTAGAGCCCTTTCCTAACGTGTGAGGCCCTGGGTTCAATTCCTGATACCACCCATGTAAAACAAACAAACAAACAAAAAACACAAAACAAAACAAAATTTCCAAATATACACATATTCTTAATGATATTTTATAAGATTAACTTACTCATAATAAAGTCTTATATATCTTATTATAATCTCTTTAATTCCTTTGTGGCCAGAGAACATATTCTTTATGCTTTCAGTTAATAAAATTTGGGAATTCTTCCATTGCCTATGACATCTATTTTAGTGACCATATTGTAGGTACACACGAAACAAAGGTGTGTTGTACAGTTGTTGGGTTTAGTAATTCTTAAATATCATTTAAGTGGTTAATAATGTTTGTTAGATAGGCGTGATCACTAGTTTTTTGTGTACGTGTATTGGTTATTATCTAATTTTGTCAGTTGTAAGAGGGAATGTTAATATTGTGGAAATATCATTGTCCCTTTAATTCTGTCAATTTTTGCTTCTTGTATTTTGAGACTCTATAATTAGATACATACATTTGATTGTTGAATGCTGCATTAGCCCTTTTGTAATTTTGAAAAATCACTCTTAAAATCGCTTAATTTGATACTAATCTATCACTTACAGATTTCTTATACTAACTATTTGGGTGGCATATAGTTTTCTATTAATTTACTTTATTATTTAAAGTGAATCTTATAAAAAGTACAATTTAATTGGGTCTTTTAAAAATCAGTTACATAATCTGTATCTTTTAATCAGAATATTTAATCATTAACATTTAATGTAATGTTGGTATGGTTGAATTTCTGCCTACCGTTTTAATATTCATTTTTAGATGATCCCCTCTGTTTACTCTGTTATAGCTTTCTTTTTTGGCGATTAACTATCTTCAGAAATCTGCTTTTTCTATTGACTTTTTAGCTGTATTTTTTTGTATTTTCCTTCTTTAGTGATTGCTCACGGGCTTGTAATATACATCTTCAACTTTTTACCCTTTACTTAGTTAATGCTGAAGCACTTCACATAAAACTTAAACCTTGCAACTCTCTAGATTGTGCCCCTCAGTCTGTTTTGCTTGTAGTTTTCTATGCATTCTGTCTTAATAGTTTGAAATCTTGTAAAATAATGTTCCCAATTTTTGCTTGAAATTATCAGAATCTAATTTATGTTTACCCCCATATTTGCCATTTCCCATGCTTTTCATTTCTCATGAAATATTTCTAATACCATTTCCTTTTAACCTGAAGAAATCTCTTCTTCTTATTAAATCTGAAAATGTCTTTATTTACCTTCATTTTAAAAGACTATTCTCCCTGGATGTAGACTTCTGGATCGACAATTTTGTATTTAAACACTTTAAAGATGCCATTTTATTGTTTTTGAAGAAAAGTCCATCGTCATTTGAATAATTATTTTCCTTCAGTATGTAATGTTTTATTTTCCACTGACTGCTTTTCATGTTTCTCGAAATTTATCTTGGACTATGATATACCTGCCTATGGTTATTTCTAGATTTATTATATCTTGCTTTTTGGGGGAGGGGTGAGAAATGGGAAGGGGCATACCAAACTCTTCTTACATGTATGTTAGACCTGTTGATCTTACCTCACAGGTCTCTTAACTCCCTGTTCACTCTCTGACTCCGTCTTTTTATTTTTCCCCCCCTCCCTTTAAATTGAGTCATTTATTTTGATATAAGGTTTACCAGTTCATTCATCTTCTATCTTTATTCTGTTGGTTAACCATTCAGAGAATTTTTATTCTTTTTTTTGGGTGCTGGGGATCGAACCCAGGGCCTTGTGCTTGCAAAGCAAGCACTCTACCAACTGAGCTATCTCCCCAGCCCTGAGAATTTTTATTCTTAATAACAAAGTATGTATTCTTCACTAGTAGAATTAAAATTTTTTTTAATATATATCTTTTAGGTGTTGATGGACGTTTATTTTATTTATTTATATGTGGTGCTGAGAATCGAACCCAGTATCTGGCCCCACATATTCCAGACAAGCACTCTACCACTGAGCCACAACCCCAACCCCTCAATAGTAGAATTTTCATTTGATACTTAAAAATATTTTCCGTAAATATTGCTGATCATTACAAGTTTATTTTGCTTTATATTATTAAATATAGTAGTCACTTTCAGGTTGTGTCATCTTCATCTTGTCTTTGGATTTCATTGACTGTCTTTTCTTGAGAATGTTGAGTAATTTTCATTTATATTCTGGACCTTCTAAGATGATAATGTCATAGAGCCTATGAATTTTGTCATGGGCCTTTGTTATAGGCTTGTGCCAGCATTCCCAGCAACCTATATCATCTCTTTAATATTAGAGTTGAGTTCCTTCTGGTTATTCTCTAGTACATTCATATAATTGTTCTGTAAATTTATTTGAAGTTTATAGTTTTATCCAGTGGAGGGTCATTTGGAAAGGAACTCAAGCTGCCATGACCCTCCCTAGTTAAGATTTTTGAGAAAAACAAAAAGTTGAGATCCTGCAGTACCCTGCTTTAGTTTATCTTGCTTGATTTCATGTCGTACTTGTCTTGCCAGTTACTCATACTGTCCTTGAGGAATCAGTAATCTTGCAAATTGAGAAAATAAAAAGTGAATTTTTCCCACCCCTCTGTTTATACATATCTGAACTAAGTTAGCCTCCTCTGGTGTTTCATAGCTGAAATTAGCTGCATTTAGTATTTTTAACTCAACTGTGCTTGGAAATACTTTGGACTGTTTTGCTGTATAGTTTAATAAAAATAATGTGGAAAAAAAAACCTGCAGGAAACAGGTGGGTTAATCTATTCAGTTGCTCAAAGAACAAATTCTTTTTAATAGAAGGATTTACTAGCATAGGGAAGCTGGGTTGCTAAATGTTTTGCCACATTTTTCCCTTCTCTGATCAGTTCTGTATGTGTATACTTTCTGTGAACTAGCATGCTATTAGTAAGGGTTTAGGTTTGTTGAAGTTTAGGGTCTTGGGGGCAGGTAAGAGGGTGTGAAGGGCTGGTATATTAGTTATTTATAACCACATAATAAATCACTGTCAAAACTTAGTGACTTAAAACAGTACACACTTGTCATCACAGTTTCTGTTGGTCAGGAATCTGGATACAGCTTAACTTGGTCCTCTGGCCCAGGGTCTGTCACAAGTGCAGTCAAGATCTTGGCTAGGGCTATAGCTCTGACTAAAGTCATCACCAGGGGAGGATCTGTATTTAAGCTCCTTGGATTCTTTTGCATGCCAGCTGTTTGCCTGAGGGCCCGAGTTCCTTCCTGGCAGTTGGCCTGGTTATGCAGACTTCTCCATAGGGCAACAAGCAAGGTGGAAGCCAGTTTTTTCTTTGTAAATTAACCTTGGAAGTGACGTTCCATGTTTTTTGCCTTATTCTATTCAAGAGAGGCAAGTCTGTGGCCATGAATAGCAAGGGGTATGGAGATTGTTAGTAGCCATGCTTTTTGTTGTTGAGAGAAGAGGAAAGTGGCATAAATTTTTTATTTCTTATAATGTATATTTGCAATAGGAAACAGAAACACAAAGGTGATAGGAATTTTAAAACCCAAAGATAAGTCTTACTGAAGGAAAAGTGGCACACAGATCTCAAATAAAGGAACATAATAAAACTTTAAATACTCCTTTTAATAAAATGGATTAATTCTAGAAAATGTCAGTACTATTCTCTTTTTATTAATACTTCTATTTAAAAACTTACTAAGTAAAATGTAACCTGTAATCAAATGCATGTGAGATTAATATAGTTTTATTCTTTAATGGATAAAAACACTTCATTATATCTTCTAATTAAAAGTTGCACATAAATTATTTACAACATAAATTTTGCCGTCTGAACTTTTGGAAGTGTGCAATTCAGTAGCACATAGTACATTCACATTTTTTTTCTGCAGCCATCATTAGCATCCATATCCAGAACTTTTTCATCTTCTTAAAGTAAAACTTTATTCACTAATCATCTTTACTTTTTCCTCCCAAAATCTGAAGCATCTACCATTCTACTTTTTGCTTTTCTGAATGGACTACCCAAGCAATTGCATATTTGCCCTTTGGTTCTGGCTTATTTCACTTAGCAGAACATCCTAAAGGTTTCTCTTTGTCACAGCACATATCAGAATTCTTTCTTTTATAAAAAGGCTGAATAATGTTTCATTCTATATATGTACTATCTTTTGTTTATTCATTCAGCTAGTGTACTATATAACTTATTTTAAGATTTTGTCTTTGTTGTGATTTTTCAAGAAGGTTGAGATTCTATTTGAAGGAAACATTCCCTGAAGTATTAATTTCATGAATAAGTTTTTACTGCTATCTTTTAAAAAATATGTGACTTTTTTTCCCAAATATGTTTTTGTTACAGGTTAACATATTTTCAGTAGTGAAATCTTTTAAAAAGTACCCTTGATTATTTCTAAAAGAACATCAATTTCAGCAAATAAACATTCCCTCTCGTTAACTTCAAATTAAATATGATGAAGTATAATATGGAAATAATAGGAAACATATGAAGAGATAATTTTGTGGAGCTATTATAATTGATAGGGCAGAATCTAACTCTGATTCAAGTAGAGTGATTATAAGTCCAAGGCTTGAAGCAGACTGAGTACTTTGAATCCCATTTCTACCTTTTCCTTAGTCAAGTTAATTCATCTCCTTGTCTCACATTTCAGCAACTTACTGAGACCCTGTCTTAATATAAAAAATTGGAGGTCCAAGGATGTAGCTGTTGGTAAAATGCTTCTGGGTTTAATCCGCAGTACCTCCCCCTCAAATTTCCTATCTGTAAAATGGGAGTATTAACAAAGTTTTGTTTTGTTTTGTATTGGGGATTGAACCCCCAGGAGCACTTTACCACCGAGCACCATCCTCAGTCTGGTCCCCCCCACCCTTTTGAGAAAGCGTTTCATTAAGGTGCTGAGGCTGACCTCAAACGTGGGTTTCTTCTGCCTTAGCCTCATGAGTTGGTGGGATTACAGGTACCTGCCACTGTGCTTGACTCAGTATGGTTGTCAAAAAGATAAGTGAATTAGTAAAGGCAAAGCATATAGAATGGTACATGGCACTTAGCACTATGTACATATTAGTATCTATTAAAAACAATATTAGTATTATTATCACAATATTCATTAATTGATTACTTATGTTACTTGTCTCTAGAGTTTAGATCTTTCATAATATAAACCAACCATGCCTGTAATCCCAGCCACTAGGGATGCTGAGGCAGGAGCATCACAAGATCAAGGCCTGCATTGACAGTTGAGTGAGATCATCTCAAAATAAAAAACAAAAAAGGGCTGGTGATGTAGCTAATTGGTACAGCACCCCTGGGTTCAATCCCCAATACTGGGGGGAAAAATAATGACTCTCATGTTAGGACCCCAACCCTTTGACCCTTTTAACTTTTTATCTGAGCTCTGAGAGACATGCAAAAGTAAAATTTCTAAAGAATTGAGTACTCTATCGTCTATCAATAGGCCCACCTTTTACATGGTAGACTAAAATGCTTAAAGGGTGAGAGACACCATAAGTGTAAATGTACAGAGGGGCAGTCATGTGAACAGGCAGCAAGGTGGATGCCTGCAAACTGAGGGAGACTTCAGAGGACACAATCCTGCCGTCACCTTAATCTTGACTTCAGCATCCAGAACTGTGAGAAAAGTAAAGTTTTTTTGAAGCCAAATAATAGTACTACTACTACTACTACTACTAATAATAATAATTAAAAATGAAAAGATTAAATGTTTAAAGGTATGTTTTATATTAAGGACACCAAACTTTATTTTGAAGTGGTGAGTACCTGACCCTTGCACACCAGTCACATTGGGACTTTGGCCCTGTGATACTCTTGATTGAACTAATCAGTGATTTCTCCCTACTTCAGTAAACAGGAAAAAGAAATGAAGAGATCAGAAACCAAATTCCTGAATATTCCAAAAGCCAGAGTTCATTTCCCCTGCAGTAATAACCACTTACCACAACTGCCAGCAGTTATCTTTAAAACCACAGCTCTTGGCAATAACTTCTTAATCACTGCAAAACCCCAGATTTCAATGCTCTCTAAGCAAGAAAGATTGAGGGTGGAGAGATGCAAATAAAGCAGATTCCGACTTGGGAGTAACTTAGGTGCAAACCCGCAGGGCTCCACGAGGAAGATGGGAGACCTCAAAGGGGTCAACAGTGCTTCTCTTGTGTTTTTTTTTCTGTGGTCTTGGGAGTAGTTGGCAGTGTTTTGGGGATCCCTTTCTTGGTTGCCAGAACTGTCAAAAGACAAAATTAGAACAAATTTTATTATAAATCTAATTGACTTTGGTGTATAATTCATGAATTTGGCAGCAATCAGTCTACAAAACAAAGAGAGTTTCTCTTGGGCAGTAGCAAAACAGCAAATTTTGTAAGATGGGAACGAGGAAAAAGAACTGTAGGAAAAATAAAGATTGGGTAACGTTTTGGTGAGGGTTAAAGCCGAGGGTACTTAGTTGTTACACTGAATCAAGTGGACTGGTATCTCCTCTTTTGAAAATCTGATCTGTTTTTGGTTCTATCTTCTTCCTTTAAGAAGTTTTAGTTTCATTGTGTCACATTTAGTATGAGTGACTCCATGTTAGTTTGGTCTGGTCTGGTCTGTCTTTTGGGACCTCGTGTAGGATCTTGGTCCAAAACAATGGCTTTGTGTAATTTTTAAAAACAAGTATCAGCAAAATGCTAGGGGTAGCCATAATTTTTCTTCTTTTGCTTTCCCTGTCATTTGGATCTTAACTATCTGCAAAGTTCTTTCTGCTGCACTTCTAGCATATATACCACATGTTTCCCTCTCCTGTTTTCTAAGAAGTCTGGTTATTTGTGCTTTCATTCTTAACTTCGATGGCACAAGAATCCCTTCTTCGCATAGTAACTAGAGTCATCTCTCCAAAATGTAAGTCTTCAGTGTCTTCCCAGTACACTTGGAGTAACATACAACACCTTTTCATGGTTCAAATATCATCTACCCAGAGAATTGTGCTTATTGAGAAATGAATGAGTACTAAGAACTCAGAGGAGGGAGCAATTAATTCTGGTTTTGGGGACCTCAAGAAGAATTAATAAAAGGAAGAATATTTGATCCTTGTCCTGATAAGTAGGATTTTTGTCAAATGGAATTATTAACTGAACAAGCATTTGAAGGTACCTAGTATGTGCCAGGTACTGTCATATTCATGCATTTTTTGATAGGTAATGATTAGTAAGTGGTGTCTCATGTAACATCCTCTCCCTCAGGATCTCAGGTATGTTATATATGAGTGCTTTACCAACTGAACTTCATCCCCAGTCCTGCAAGTGGAATCTTTGAAAGAAAGGTGCTGTTGTTAAAGACAGCTTTACTATACTACCAGTAAATAGTGTGTATAAGAATAGACAAGCAGTTCTTAGTCTGCTTAAATACCAGGAAACATTTCTTTGTCTGCTACCTGTGAGAATAGAATTTGGCAAGCATTCTCTACTATTATATATACCTGCTTAGGAAATTTGACTATATTCAGAAATGAATTCTCTGACAAAGCTACAAAATTATAATGTAGTTTCATGGGTTTTAGACTTAAAAAAAAAAAAAAAACAAAAAAACACCACCACCCAACTGTCTCTAGTCTTCTAATGTAATATACTTTGACAAATACCAAAATTAACATCAGGAACATGAAGTTTAATCAACAAAAATTACAGTTTTTGGTTATAACTAATTTAGTGCTTGATCTTCACAAGACTGTAGACTAGTAATTTACTGATTTAATCTTTTCATATTACTTCACTGATTCAATATTTTTAAACATTAGTGCATTATACATAAAAGTGGGTTTTTTGGACATCTTCATAAATGCATATAACATAGTTTATTCTATTTCAATCTCCATCTGACTCAGAATCTTGAAGACTTTGACCAGTTTTCATCTTGAGATGTTCATTATGTTTCATTATGTAGATAGAATGGTCGTATAAAGATGCATTGCTTTGGGCTGGGGCTGTAGCTTAGTGGTAGAGCACTTGACTCACATGTGTGAGGTACTGGGTTTGGTCCTTGGCATCACATTAAAAAAAAAAAAAGATATTGTGTCCATCTACAACTAAAAATATTTTTTTAAAAAGATGCATTGCTTTACTGTTTGTGTACACATCGATGTACACGTAGTAGTACTTTCTATGGTGACTAAGGGGAAGCATACTTTTTAGCAGGAATTTCACTGGATCAGAGAAAAGAAGAAGGGCAGGGAAGAAACTATGGTTAATATAGAATACTATTTGGAAAGCTGAAGTTACTAAGATTTGTCTTTATTTTGGGATTTTTTTAAAAGAAATTTTTTACATGTTAATGGACCTTTATTTATTCATTTATTTATATGAGGTGCTGAGGATCGAACCCAGTGCCTCACACGTGGTAGGCAAGTGCTCTACCACTGAGCCACAACCCCAACCCTATTTTGGGATTTTTAAAATTCCTATTTTTAGATCCCAAGTGTCCTCATTTTAGTAAGTTACCCTCCCTAATTCCCTACCTGGCAAGAATGCCAAAATATTGACTGCCAATTCTGTGTTGATTCACCTAATTTATTTTGAAGTTTGCAGGATGATGAAACCTATAACCTGGGTACCACTGGTTTATTTTGTGTATCACAGTGTAGTCAGTAGGTTGTGAAGGTTTTTGCTTTTCTTTTTTAAATTCTTTTCCTCCTATGAGCAATCTATTCTTCTCCCTTTTACCAACCTGGTCTTCACCAGTTTAGTTAAATTATGGCCCTAACCATCTGGGGTTAACATTGATCCCATAGGTTATTACTCAGTCTTACAAGAACACCCTCACTTCAGACACCAGCTGCAAGTGGAGTGCACAGGCTGCCTCCACGTCTGCCCAGCAACTACTAATTCCACAGTTAGCCCTAATCCCATCTCCCTGCCACCGGTTGATAATTTGCTAGAACAATTGCCAGAACTCAAGAAAGTGCTTTGCTGTGACTGGTTTTCTATGAAGGATACAAGTCAGGAACAGCCAAATGGAAGAGATGTATAGGTCAAGTTATGGTTGAAGCGGGGACCTGAAGTTTCTGTACACCATGCTTCCAGTACTTCCAGGTGTTTAATGATGTTTTCGTTACACAGAGATAATTGATGAAATTATTGGTCATTGGTGATTACACGAAATCTCTAGCCTTTCTCCTTGCCCCAGAGTTGGAGTGTTTGTGTTACAGAATGGTGGGCTGAGTTTTAGTTCTCTACTCCTCCATTTGTATGTTTGGTTACCAGGCCCTATCCTCAAGCTGTTTAGTAGCCTCTACAGCCAGGAGTCATCTCATTATCATACTAGAGACTCGGTTATCAGGAGAGCCCAAAGTTTTTATGAGCTTTGTGCCTGGGATCGGTGACAAAGACTTTTTTTTTTTTTTTTTTTTTTTAAATGTACCACGGCATGCCTGTCTCTGGTGAAATAGATGCTGTGAAGAAGAATGGGAGGATAGAGTGCAGTGTCATTAAAACTCAGGGATTGGGCCTTCATGAGACTTCTCTGCTTGCCTAACGTCTTCTAGAATTAAAGTTATTTAGATTTAACCTGTCGTTTCACAATTTGCCACATACTCACATGGTTATAATTACTTCTCCAGTTATATGTAAGTGATCAGATCTTATTTCTTCTTCTCTTTATTTTTAGCTTCTGGTGTTTTTGTCTTAAAGTTGAATTGCATCCAAAACATCTTATTTTGAAGATGTCTTTTCGTGTTCATCAGAAAACTCATCAACTATTTTTTCTTTCATTTTTGACCTTTCTTGACTTTATGAATATGTTCATTTAAGATATCCTTTTATTATGGGTATAACTTTCCCAGGGAAATAAAAGTGATCAGATGATTGTTGACTAAGCAATTTGTTTGTTTGGTTTAGTCCTTCAGTAACATCAAGGGATGGGTTCCAAGACCCCCTCAGGATAACAAAATCTAAATGTATATAAGTCCTTTCATGAAATGGTTTAGTATTTTCATAGCACCTATGTACATCCTCCCATATACTTTAAATACCTCATACAATGTACATGCTGTACAACTGTATTTTGTTTAGGGAATAATGATTGGGGGTTCTTTACTTGTTCAGTTTTTTTTTTTTTTTCTGAATACTTTTGATTAAAGGTTAATTAAACTTGTGAACTCAGAACCTTGGATATGGGTATGCTTAATTAATGAAGCACTTGTGTCAGCTGTACAATTAACCATGTGTTTTAATATTTGGGCTGTCTCTAGCAACCCACTTTAGAGCATACGTGTACTTGATTTTAGATTTACTTTATTTTTGTTTTAAAATTTTTGAGGGGGACATAAAGTCATCTAGTTTATAATAGGATTGTTTTAGTTCATATAATCTCATTGGGACTTTTCAAAGATACGTTATTTCTTGAACTTTGGGTAACAGAATGTAGGCCCTAAATATTAATTTTTGAAAACTGGAAAATTCTATTCTGTATTAATTTATAGGTTTATTAACTTTTTATTTACTGTTAGTAGTAAATTTGTTTCTTAAATTGTCAATTTTAAGAAGAAATTAGCCCTCCCTTGTTTCCTGTAATGTTTGTGTTAAGTTAGTTATGTAAAAGTTGTCACTTAACCAGTATTTCCTTTGTGAATGATGAAGAGATTTCAACTGCTGTGCTGACAAATGTCTTTTAATCAACTTTAAAAAAATAATTCAAGCCAGGCTTTGTGGTGCATACCTGTGATCCCAGCAGCTCCAGAGGCTGAGGCAGTAGGATTGAGAGTTCAAGGCCATCCTCAGCAAAAGCAAGGCACTAAGCAGTTCAGGATTAGGATGTGCCTCAGTGGCCACGTACCTCTGAGTTCAGTCCCTGGCGGCAGAACCTCTCCCCCCCATATCAAGTTTTAGTCATTGGCTTTTTGTTTCTATTTCCAGAAATGTCTTACCAAAAAAATGTAAACCGTATCACTGGGTTTGCTGTGCCAATATTATTACAAGTTAGTTTTTATTTCTCCAGTGGAAAGCTGTAAAGTTATCACCTCATCATTCTGAAGCAAATTTATTTGTCACTGCTGTGACCTCTAGGTCCCCCATGATTTTGTCATCAAGTCCAGGAAAAGAGTGAAACACAGCCCCTTATTATGCAAAGCTGCATTCAGTCTTAGATGGGTTGCGAAAACCATGTAGGGGAGAGTGTGAGGATGGCTTTTTGTTTCTGAGTGTATTTGGGAAGAACCCACTTGATTTATTGTTTGACATCCTTGAAACTGAAATGGGTAGAATGGGCGATGCTTTTGTCAAGGATAGGGTTTTCTGAGCTACTTGTGAGCATCTCCAGTGACTACTGCTTAAGCCTCAGAAATATCACAAGGCTTATCAATGTGGAGTTTGAGTTATTTTAATTAGATTCATAGTCTACATAGAGTCAATGTGCCTGTTTTTGCTGTTCACTTTTGGCATTTGATTAAAACAACAACAACAACAAAACATGGCAAAAGTAAGGTAATATTTGAATCAGTTTCCCACCCAGGAGTAAATAGCATACATGAAAGGTGAACCTGTTGCTTAATATGAAATTGACCAAACCTCTGTATTTTATTTCAGTCTCATTTGGTAACAAATTATTGAGATCAGTGAAACTAGGACTTAAGATTCTCTCATAGAATTGGTCCTTTCTTTTTTCTATTTATCTGTGGAGGTTAGAATTTAAAACCTAATAAGATTCTTAGAAATCATCTCATTTTGCTTTTATACTCTTTAAGTAAAAACAAATGTTTAAGCACAGGATATTAACTTGCCCAAAAGGAAATAAGGACTTAGTCACATTATTGTCCATTGTTAGTGGCAACTCCCATGTCTCAAGTAATAGATAGTACTTACCTGAATTTGTTCCAGACCTTGAAGTGAGCCTGATATTAGAGATATTTTGTCAATAAAGAAAGGGTAATCACAGACAGGTCACCTATGTAATAAAATATATGAAATGATAATTTATACTTGTAGTTATATTTTGATTAATGGATAAGTTAGATACAATTAGAAAAAAACTTCTCTTGCGGTACTTATCTGTGAGTTCTTTTGTGCATCATAGTCTGCTGCTTGTGGTCCTTTATTGCACTTCATGTTTTTGTTCGTCTTCCCCACTAGATTCTACCCTTGAACTTGGAAGTCTCTTTCTTACTCACTGTTATTTCTAGCATGTAGTAACTGATTGTCAAGTTGGTTTACCCCAACTTTGATGGTGTGTGGGATACTGTGAGTATATTATAAATATCTTACGTTTGAATGTTTTATTTTTTTACAGTGAACAGAGTATCTGTCAGGCAAGAGCTGCTGTGATGGTTTATGATGATGCCAATAAGAAATGGGTGCCAGCTGGTGGCTCAACTGGGTTCAGCAGAGTTCATATATATCACCATACAGGCAACAATACATTCAGAGTGGTGGGCAGGAAGATTCAGGATCATCAGGTAAGAATCTTAAGTTTTTACTTTAAGATGATCTAATATACTTAAGAACTTAGTATATTCAGTTTAAAAAAAAAAAAAAAAAAAAGTAGTGCTTCAAAAACTCTATAACCAAAATACTCTCTCTGGGAAAAACTTAGTGTAGGTTTGCCTCCGCACCCTTTCTACTTTTTAAAAAACCTGAATTTAGATGAAGATCTGGAATTAAATCCTATACATGCCTTCATTCAGTCTTGTCTTCCAACTACCTAGTTTTTAGATTTATAAAATACTTTGGGACAAAAGTATTTTCCAAAGAAAATGAAGAGATGTTAAAAATGTTCTGCTATAGATGCAGGAAAAACAAAACAAATTTTCAATGCCCAGCTGAGGCCTTACTTAAAAAAGGTAGATCCCTACATTTGCACTAGGACATGTGATGATGGGGTTGTGTTAACAGATGCTATAGTATTCAGGGTTTTAGGATGGAGATTATGGATTGGAATAGCTAGGGACTTTGGTTTGTCATATGCACACATAGGGTCTATGGGCCTATTAAAATTTGGGCTGTGAAATTGAAATCTATGCAAAAAAATGGAATTCTCAGAGAGACTGCATTCCATAAAAAGACAACTAAGAGAAGTCCTTCTATCCAGGCAGGGAGGCAAAGGAATTTGTTTCTGTGTGAGCTGGTTTAGGAGCTTTCCTGAGAAATGGAAACCAAACTTATTTGCACAACTCCAGCTGAGAAATTACTAACAAATGCCAGTAACAGTGAAATTGTTGGGACAACTGATAAAAGTAAATGCAGTGCTCTCCCTGGAGAGAGACTTTCACATCTTAAGTCAGTCTACAGAAAAGAATTTATGGAATTTGTGAAATTTATTGATTTAGTACAGACTGTCACAGGCTGCCCCTTTTCAACCTTCTCAAGCTACCTCTTTTTTTCTTTGTTGCTCTTCCCTTGTCTCTCTTCTTTCTCCTCCCTAGTTTCTTTCCTTTCTCTCTGCGCTCCATATTCCCTGCTTGTGTTGCATGGCCTTTCTTTGGTCTCCCCGGACTCTATACCAAGAGCCCCACCTCCCGTCCCTTTGGTAGTTCAGGCGGTGCCAAGTGTTTTTTTCTGCTCTCTGTCTTTCCTTCAGCACAGTGGTCTTGTGGTGGGTTGCATCAGACACATATCAAATACTGCCTAAGATGCTGTTACAGAGAAGAGAAATGAAAATTGGACAATTAAAACTTTGTAAAAATTGATGAACATTTTTAAATATAGCATTCTGAATTAATAGCTATAAAGTGAATATATTGGTGAAAAGGTCATTTGTTAATACTAATGAATGTACCTGAAAGTATGTTGACAGGAAAGAAAATGAATATTTAAAATAAGTAGAAAGATGTTTGTGTAAGCTGAGAAATTTCTTTATGAAACAGTAAAAATTTATTCATAAGAGAATTAAGGTGTCCTATGACTTGGATTTTGACAAATAGAATGTTTCTTAAAATATTTAGAGTGCTGGGGATACAGCTTAGTGGTGGAACGCTTGCCTAGTTGTGTGAAAGTCCCTGGGTTTGACCCCCCCCCCCCAAAAAAAAAGGTTGAAAATTCAGTCATGCTTTTAAATAATTTGTGATTATAAGTTGAATTCATGCATGCAATGCATGGTGGTGCATGCCTGTAATCCCAGCGGCTAGGGAGGCTGAGGCAGGAGAATCATGAGTTCAAAACCAGCCTCAGCAACAGCAAGGCACCAAGCAACTCAGTGAGACCCAGTCTCTAAATAAAATACAGAAAATGGCTGGAGATATGGTTCAGTGATTAAGTGCTCCCTGGTTCCCCGCCCCCCCAAAATGATGAAGTCATTACGAGCATTAGGAAATAATACTTTGACCTTAGTGATAAGCTACTACACATAGAAACCTTGAGACATCTAAGCTATCCTTAGATGGACACATCTTAACTCCTCATAGTAGTGGGGTGGATGGCGGGGGGAGTAGGAAGACAAAAAGAAAAGACCATCTCTTGAAGAAATTGGGCCTACATCTCTTTTTCTCAGTAACATAAGGCTAGTTAAATATTAGATAACCTTCTGGCAATTTACCAGGAGGAGAAAACCTACAAGAAACAAGATATTCAGGAAAACCATTTGATAAAATTCAAATCAGTAATTTTCAGTAAATTAAGCATAAAAGTTTTTTAAGCTGATAATGCTGGATAATATAAATTTACAGCAAGTATTTTACTGGATTATACAGTATTGAAAGCATTTCTGTTAAACTTGTGACTAAGTTTAGGGTTTCAGCTTTAATCAGTTTTCATTTGGTGTTGCAGAGGATGTTCTAGTTAACCTAGCAGTATAAAAGTGAAGAAATAAAAACTTTAAGAATTGAAAGGGAAGAAACAGCTGGCCTTATTATTCATCAATGATATAATTCTGCACATCAAAAATATCCCAAATGTCTGCAGATAAATTATAAACAGTAAAAAATTTGTTCAGCAGGGTTGTTAGATTCAAGACCAGTATTTAAAAATTAGTAACACTTTTGTGTAACTAGCAATAAGCAATTAGAAAATAATATTTTATCAAGATGCTATTTAAAATAATAAGTGATAATGTACCTAAAAATAAATCTAATGAGTAATAAATTTCCTATCATTTCAGGGTACTTTGTGGTATCTCTTAATGATTATCAGTCTGTTGCCAGTGGAAGCACATTGTTATAATTTACTAAAAACATCAATTTTTCTGTAGTAATCACTATTTTAAAAAGCCACCCACCATTTATTTGTAAAGTAGAATACATTCAAGTTATTTCCTTTTTCTGCTTAATATTTATTAAGTACTTAATATGTCTAGGTGCAATACCTAGGTTTTATATAAGGTTTCTGACCTTGAAAGATAATATTAAAGAATGTGAGTGTTAAGCTTGTAAGCAAAGACATAGTATTAGTTGTGATAAATATAAATCATAGTACAGCAAGGGTATAGAAGAATCACCAGTGTGTCAAAGAAGATTGGCAAAGGGTCATAGATGATTTCATGGACAAGAGTGATACTAAGCCAGGTCACAAGGAAGACTAGGTGTTTCCTGCACTGATTACTCTGTGTGTGGTCAGACTAAAAATGCAGGGCAGAATATACCACCAATCCAGAGTCATGAGGCCCTGAGTTCAATCCACAGTATTCCCCCCCCCACCACCAAATAAAGTAATTAAAGCATAGGCAAGTAAAGCTAAGTAAAAAAGAAAAGCCAAACAGATGGGCATCTCCAGAAATGTTAGAAAAACTCTTGATAATGTGCAGTCATGATAAAAACTCATAGCTTTCAAGGACTCAGAGCACTTCCCAAGTCTGATAAAAAGCATGTATAAAAGTATTACATGAAAGATTATATTTAAGGGTGAATTTGGGAAAGTTTTCCCTCTAGTATCAGACTGGAGGCAAAGATACTTGGTATCACTATATCTTTTCAGCATTGAATTCCAATTCCTAGCTAGTGTATGAAGGTAAGAAAAATAAGCAAAATGTGCAAGAATTGGAAGAAATAAACCTGTTGTCCATTTTGGATGACATGGTTATATATTTAGGGGGAAAAACCTGAATATAACCACTAGGATTAATAGTAGATTAGAATAGTTAGAATTCATAAATATATTAGATTAATAATAGATTAGAATTAAAAAACACTTTAACAAAGCTGGGTACATTGTCATTATATAAAATCTTCAGAGAGTTAGAAAATGAAAAATTTTAAATGATTATTTATAGCCACAACAATAATTTATCAAATACCTAACAAAACTAATAAAAGGTGTTCAAGACCCCTATATAGAAAGCTATCAAGCATTAAATATAATCTAATAAAAGGGTGGTTTATGATATTCATCAGTTAGATTAATTTTATGGTATTAGTTCTCTTCAGATTGACCAGTACTATCTTAATCAAAATCACAGAAATTATTCGGTGGGAAATTGACAACCAGAATATGAAATGATAACTTCACATGAAGAACTGAGAATAGCCAAAGTAATACTGAGGAATGAAGTAAGAGAACAAACTGTAGTGGCATTTGAAACATGGTGTAAGGCACTCTTGTGTTGGCAGAAAGTTAGGCATATTGACCATTAGGTCATGTAAACACTTGATTTATGAAAAAATGTAAGCCTGCGGCACAGTTATAGATGAATTGAATCAACTGGATAGCCGTATTGAAACAAATAGGAAGCTTGAACCCTATCTCACACCATAGGCATAAATCAGTTCCATTTGGATTGGGGATGCAAATGTGAAAGGTAAAACAATAGAGCATCTTTTTAAGTTGGCGTTATGTTTTTATGACCTTCGGGTTGAGAAACATTTCCTAACAGGACACAAAAGGTACTAATTATATAAAGGAAAAGATCGCTAATTTGAACTGAATAGAAGTGAAGAACTTCTGTTCATCAACACACTTGTAAGGGTGAAAAGGCAAGTCATGGAATGGAATGAGATAATGTACCACACAGATAAGTACAGTGAGATCATATGCAGAATGTATAAAAGACAAATCAATGAAGAAAAAGATGGACAACTCAGGAGAAAAATGAGCTAGAGATTTATTGATTTAAGCAGGTATTCACAAAAGAAGTTTTCTTGATAGTACAGGGAAAGTACCTCATTAGTAATAAGGGATGTACAGGCTAAAACACAATGATAAAATAGTTGTATCTCAGAATTGCTGAATAAAGACCAACATTACCATTCGTAAGGCTGCATAGCATGTCGAGTAGCACAAGCTGTCGTATGTGGCTGCAAGAGTATGAATTAATAACCAATTTAGAGAGCTACTTGGAGTTTTCTACTCAAGTTGAGTGTGCATATGACCTGTGCTAATTCTGTCTCTGGTGTATATGCCCAACAAAAATGTGTGATTGTTTATACCAAAAGACATTTAGTAGGATATTTGTAATACCATTATTTGTTGTGATCCCAAATTGCTAATAGTCCAAATGTTCATTTATGGGCAAGTGAATAAACAAACACGATTTATACAAAGGAATACCACATGAAGCAATGAAAATGAACAAAGCATAACTGCATGCAATATATGGGTGGTTCTCACAAAGGTTAAAGAAAAGAAGGCAGATACATTTTAAAACAATGTGTAACTTCTCTTATATAAAATAAATCTGGCAAAACCTAGTTCATGATATTGAAATGTGATTAGTGCCTTTTTGAGGGTGGGTAGAAGTCTTTAAGAGGAGTCCCTTCTGCTGTTAGTGTTCTATTTATATGTTTATATTACTTCAGTAAACAAATTAGAACTTAATGAGAGGAATAGATATGCTTTTGTTTTGCTGATTTAGTTTTTAACCATCAAATGGATTAACTTCTGTCAGACAATACTGCAGACTGCTTTGACTCTAGATTACTGTTTAATCATTTTTGACAAGCTATGTTAGGAATAAGTGAGTGAATATATAGTTAGGATTTATCTTCCTCCTTGATTTTACCAGTTATTAGTTTGATCTTTATAAGAATTATTGTCTTTTAGGTTGTGATAAATTGTGCCATTCCTAAAGGGTTGAAGTACAATCAAGCTACACAGACCTTCCACCAATGGCGAGATGCCAGACAGGTGTATGGTCTCAACTTTGGCAGCAAAGAGGATGCCAATGTCTTCGCAAGTGCCATGATGCATGCCTTAGAAGTGTTAAATTCACAGGAAGCAGGTAAGGTGTCTGTACTTTCCTTGTGTTCTTAAACTGAAGTGCTTTGGATATGTTAAAGCAAATCTTTTTTTCAGCCTTTAAGTGATATGTCTATTTGAAGTAATTCTTGTATTTCTTTTATTTTCTACAAGGATGTGAACTTGTGTGTTGATAGTAATAGTCTAGAAGGATAATCCTTTGAGTTTAGTTTTTAACCTTCACATATGAAGTTATTTAATTTGGTTTCTTCTGCTGTAACAATTCAACTTTTATTGCTAGAACATGAAACCCAGTGGAGATACAGTAGAATTATGCACATTTATCACTTTTTTAGTTTTTATGAGGAAACATGCTTTCTGAAACACTTTTTTAAAGCCACTACTGAGCTTGTGAACTTCAAGTAGGTCTCCTTCCTAGTAGATTAAAACCCAATTCCCAGTTGTTTGAAGTTTGATGAGTGCCCTCAGGTGGTACAAGTCACGAATTGCATTTCTTCTGATGCTGCATGTTGCTTAGAAGATGTTATAAATAATTCACTTAAAAAACCTTAGGATTTAAAGCTGTATCTGTGTCAGGGATAAGCTCAGTTTCATTTTGTTGTATGAAATAAAAAGAAATAACACCAGTGTGTGGCTTCTTTGAAGAGATAGATTTCATAATTTGAAAAACGAAGGTTATAGTGCAAGTATGATTACTCTTTCCAGTATTGTATGTTTACTAATGATTCTAATCATATAAATGTGTTATGAGCAGAATTTATATCTTTTAATAGGAAGGAGTTATATTCAGATAAAAATTTGATATTTTGTTGAAGGTATAAAATTTCAAAACCTATTATAAATAGATTATATTTATATCTTGCCTTATATATAAGCATCTAGTAATAAGCATCTAGTTCTTGTGTTAGTCTACTTCACAAATGACGTTTAGAACAAGAATTCTGGGATCTTACAGAAACTTTTTATGACAATCTGTATATAAATTACATTAGATCTTCTTTTGAGAAAATCAGTATCTATAAATAACTTGTACCTTATTCTTATGTTTTCTTTCTTTTCTTCCCTTTCCTTTTCCCTTTCCCTTTCCCTTTCCTTTCCCTTTCCATTCCTTTCTGGAACTGGGGCTTGAACCCAGGGCTTTGCAAATGCACAGCAGACGCTTTGCCACTGAGCTACATCCTAGCCCATGTTTTATTTATTTTGAGGAAACAAACCACTGGAACTCATTCTGATTTGTCTCTAATTATTGAAAAGAGCATAGGAAGGTCTGAATCATCTCTTGATAAGTCACTATGCTTTTCTTGCAGGCATCTGTATTTTGTTGACTTTCTGTAGAAAGTATAGAATTGTTTTTATGCACCTTAGTTTTACCATAGAGAAGAAACTATAGTTGTGGTTCTTAATATTTTATTAAACAGGTCAGTTCCACAGTTCAGAGAATACAAGTATGATAACATTTGTCTTACCCATGTTTGGCACAAACTACCATTTTTATTTCTGAGTTTTCAGTGGTATTAGGAATTAAATATTATTTAACATAGTTCAAATGATTGTTCATCTTGTTAATTTTTTAACCAAATGGAAAGGATTGTTTTTAGCAGTGGAAGTCATATAGTTTGCTTTCAAAATGCAAATGCTAATAATGCTGATCCTTTGTAGTTGAGTTTTAATGTGAAAAGACTCAATTATATTCTTTTATTAAAATTTAATTTAATTGTTTTGTGGTTTTTTTTTTTTTTTTTTTTTTTTTTGTACTAGGGATTGAACCCAGAGGGGTCCAATCCCAGGCCCTTTTTAAATTTAAAATTTTTTTTAAATTTTGAGACGGGGTCCTGCTGCGTTTCTTAGGGCCTAAGTTGTTGAGCCTGACTTTGAACTTGGGATCCTCCTGCTTCCACCTCTGTAGTCACTGGGATTACATGTGCCACTGCATCTGGCTCAGTTATATTCTCTTGTAAACTAATAAGCATTAAGAAACAATGTTCACATGTAGAAAGATTGGCAAACAGGAGGATCACCCATCATTTCACTAGCTACAGAAGCATTTTGGTCAGCCAAAAAGAAAAAATTAACAGGGTTCTTCTTAGATGACCTCGATACTCTTCTCTGTCACAGTCTCAACCAGTAATACCAGGGACTGAGGAAAGAGAGATAATGGTTGACACATGCCTGTAATCCCAGTGACTCAGGAGGCTGAGGCAGGAGGATTGCAAGTTCTAAGCAACTTAGTGAGACTCTATTTCAGAATAAAACATAAAAAGGATTGAGGATGTGGCTCAGTGGTTAACTGCCCCTGGGTTCAATCCCATGTACCCCCCCAAAAAAAGAGAGAGAGAGAGAGAGAGAGAGAGGGGTAGCAGGAGCTGGTTCATCTTAATCATCACTGCATTGTGGATCAAGTCACTGGCAAAGAAACTTTTGATTCTTTAGTATTTTTCATTGGAGGAAACAAAACATTATAATGGTCAGTGTTCTAAATAGTCTGATTTATTTAGGAAATGACTGTTTTCATAATTACTTTAATTTCTCATTTATTTTTGTCTTTCTTTCTTTTTTTTGGAACTGGGGATTGAACCCAGGGCTTTGCGAATGAATGTGAGGCAGACCCTTTGCCACTGAGCTACATCCCAAGCCCCTAATTTCTCATTTTTATGGGATTAACTGACCCAGAAGTAGGAGCATGGGAAGAGGTAGATGTTAAGAATCAGTAGGAGTGTCCTCGAGAAGGGATATAGTTTCTTGTATCGATCCTTAAAGTGAACATGCATGTTTCTTACTGCAGTAATATTATGTAGATCCCCTTCCCACTCACCTAAACAAACATACCAAATAATATCACTTCTTAGTATGCTCATATTTTCCCCTACCAAAACTGTTTGCATTGGGTTCCCAGCCAATTCCCAGCAGAAATTGTCTACTGTCTTTTTGCCAAAACCAAGTTGAAAAAACTTAATTTGTGTCTTTTCCCAAAAACAAACAATAGCCCAATAAAACTGATCAGAAACAAAAGAATATACTCATTCATAAAAGAAAAGCAACTACAGATAACCAGTTTTGCTTTTTTTTTTTTAATGTTTTACCACTTTAAAAAAATATTTTCCAGTATTTAATGTTTATGTTTTTAAGTGTTGTCAATATTAACCACTGTCATTGTCAGTTAGTCTTTCTTAGGGATTTTCAGACTTTTAAAAGTTGTGGACACCTTTGTTCAAGCAAAATCTTTTGCTGAAACCCAGTGTATAAATGCAGCCACTTCCTCCCCCTCAAAGGAGTTTTTCTGATTAATGTAGGGTTCAGGCCCACTGCCACTAATATACTTGTATGGTTCTCTAGAGAAGAATATGAAAATTACCCAATTTTCTGGGCAAAACCAGTAATCACACAATCCTACCTTCCTCTTTCCCTTTCCCATCCCCAACTTCTCTAAATCCTCATTTTTTTAATTAAGGAAAAACAGCTTTGAGTCCAGTCATTCTGATCTTTACAAGATGCTCTGTGTGTGTGTGTGTGTGTGTGTGTGTGTGTGTGTGTGTGTAATATTTTTCATTTTTTATGAAAAGGGTGGGTGGTAGGAATGTTTTCCTTTATTTTGTTTTTAACATGGTGTGCAATTATCTAATATACTGGAAAGTACAAGAGGTGCTAAATACAGTGAGTTATATTTGGAATTAAAAAAAAACAAATCTCAAGTGCCAACATTTTTGAAAAAGAACTGAATTGGTGCTCTTCCTCTTAGACCAGATGCTACAGTATATCTTTTTCTCAAGTGAAAATGGATTCCATTTTAAACAATTACATTATTCAGACTGATGATCTTGATTTCTGTGTTATTTATCAGGTACATTTTTAAGTTTTTGTGGATAATAGTTATCAATTATGTAAAATACATTGTCAATCCTTAAGGTGATCATTGGAGATAAATTTGCACAATGTTTTATTTTGCTAAAGGTTTAAATCATTTGAAAATGGAAATAATTCTTTTAAATTCTTTTTTTTTTTTTTTTTGCAGTACTGGGGATCGAACTCAGGGCCTTGCACTTGAGAGGCAAGCACTCTATCAGCTGAGCTGTCTCCCCAGCCCCTAAATTCATTTTTTAAAAAGAAAATGATATGCATTGCTAGCAAGATTATTCTGCTTTTGTTCTACTCACCCAAGATGAGGCATAACTTTCCAAAAGGAAAACCTTAAAATACCATTAATTAAAAGACAACTTTTGCTAGATTTTATTTTTCTTTCTTTTGTCAATGAGAGCATAGACAAAGATATCTTCTTGTGATTAAAATTTTCATCAAATTTTATAGTAAGTATTTTCATTTAGTGGCAGTTTGGCCTAACTTACCTTCCAGTGTGAATGTTTATGTGAGTTTTAGTCTCAGAATTAAACTGTTGGCAGTATGTTTGAAATTAACTAGGTTTTTAAAATCTCAAGAAGTTTCTAGGAATACTTTGTGTATAGTAGCAATCTTATTTTCCAGTTTTTTAGATTGCTAATATTAAGCTTCTGTCACAGAACAGTGCTATCAGCTAACAGGTTTTGGACATAGGTTCTGTAGTAGGCACTGGAATAATACTATCATAAATAAAGCCTATCCCTTTCCTTCTGCAATTTTATAGCTGGACTGCAGCTAGCTAGAAAGAAGGCCAGCAAAATTAGGATCTTGTTTGTGAATGGAGTATGAAGAAAGGCTTTTGGAATACCAAAGAAAATTCTAGAGCAAGGGAAAGCTTTGAGGATAAGATGATTGAGCTGTGATTTTAAGAAGGATTAGATCTTATCAGTGATGAAGCATTCTAGATAGACTTAGATACATGGGAGTGTGGATCAGTTGGGAAACAACTTGTGGTTTGACCTTGAGAAATTATGTGGTATGAAATCCCAAAAGATCAGACTGGAAAGGTTGGGAAGGGCTGTTGTTCTTGCTGAGGAGTAATATGAATTTTATCATGAAGATTCATTGAAGGGTGTTCAATGAAAGTTTGATATTATCAGGTTTGTGTTTTAGTATAAGTGTGATGGATTGATTAGCATGCCAAGTTACATCATGAAAATCAATTGTGATGGTATTGGTGAGAAAGTTGAGGCCTAAACTGTGACGTGGTAGAGAGAGGAAAAGCGCAGAGTTAGGAGGAAGTGTCCAGCTTTCACGTAGTGCCTCGTCTGTCTAAAAGATGTTGTTCTAGCCTTTTGCATGTGTCCTCAGTCATTAAAGCAGTTCTGAGGCAGGAGTGATGATCTGTTTATTGGCCCCCTGCTGTGTGTCTGGTCTTAATCTGGCAAATGCCTAATTGATAATATTTATAATAATCCTGCAAAGTTGGTGGTCTTATTCTTGTTTTAAAAACAAGAGTGAGGCTTACAGAAAAGTCACTGAACTCTGACCCAAGGGCCTAAAAGCTAGATAATGATATTAATGACATTTGTACACTGATGTGATTCTAGAATTAACTACTTCTTACTATGTCAGTAAGATGTAATGCCAAGGAGGACAGAATGTTTTGAGATGACAACTAGGTGTAACAATTTGGACCACTGGTGAAAATGGTACCTGGTACTATTAACCAGAGTAGAGAGGAAGTGGGCGGGAAGTGACTGTAGAAGGAAGTATTGTATGGTGAATAACAAATTTGGTTTTTGACATACTGTATTTGGGATACATTGTTAATATAGATTTTATGAAATTATATAAGTTTGTACCTAGAAAAGATCCATCACAAAGATAATCTTGGATGGTGTTTTTTGCTTTCACTTTTGGCTTTCTTAAATGAACTGATCTTATTGGAGAAAAAAAATTTTTTTTTTTTTTTTTTTGGGAAACAAATGAGACCTAGCTGCTCATCAGGATTAAATGAGTAACAGGTTTAGGGATTGGGTCAGTGGGACACTCTTTTCTTGTGGGTATCATCATGTCCTGCTTCATTCCCGTATTCATTTCTTCCATAGTCATCTTCATTTATATATACCCACAGTTTTCACAATTATGCAAAATTAACATGTCTACTGTCATTTCCAATTTCCAATTAGAGAATGGACATGGAAAGATGGGACATTTTTGAAGTCAGACATAACCTAGAAGGAGAAGCACAAAAGGGATTAGATCTTCTAAAGGCTAATAACATTTTTTATTACATTTCTCTGCCTTTAAATTCAAGATCTTAAAGCTTTTGAGTGAAGTCCTTTCAAGGTGAGAAGGGATAGAGAAAACCTTTGTTTTTTTGTTTTGTGTATTTTAGCAAAATTTCAAGATATTTCTCATGACTTAGTGGAAATAACTTGAATTTGAAGTCAAAAGCCTGCAGTTTTGTCTCTGTTGGCAGGTTGCTATCTCTAAAACTTGTTTCTTTATAGATATGATACAGATAGTGAGAATACTATCAGGGAATCATTATGGGAATTAAATGAGGCAAGGGCAGAAGTATTCTTGAACTATAAAGTATTAGCTAATGTTTAACAAAATGCAAAATTTCGCTGTGCAGATTAATGTATCTAAAGAAATAAAAGGTAGTAGTAGATACTCAAAATTTCTCCAACCTCCTCTTTTGTTCTTACTCCCTGATAAAGACATATTTTATGGTTTTTTTCATAGAAAATTAATTCAACTATCATTGGAATGCATCTGAATGCAAAGGGAAATTAGACAAGTGTTGTCTTTAAGGCTCTTCCATTCTTATACGGGAGATAAGACATAGTCATAACACGGGAGAGAAAAATCCTATCCAAGGATAGACAAAATGCTGTGTGGGTGTAAAAGGGCCTCTGTCTGTTGAAAAGATGGGAGTTACTGGATGAGGCTCTTAATTCCTATGCCCTACCTGTTACATCTCAAAGCCTCAGTTTTCAGCTTAGTGTAATTAACCTTTCTCAGTCAAGGTTCCATGAAAATATTAAGCTCTGAGGAAAATGATTTGAGTGACTAATGTCTCAGTTCTCCCAAGGGAGAATACATATGTATTCTTTACCTACAATGGTGAGTTAGGGTCAAATTCTCTTCTGTTTGTTTCCCTTGGCCTCCTTTTTTCCCTCTATTATCTCTCATTCACCCACAAGAACTTAGTGAAGTTCTGGACTAGAATTGGTACCAGAAAATGACTGTGGATTGATGTGAGAATTATATATCAGATCCTTCTCATTTGTTTAGTTTAGCTTTATCTTTGATGTTTACAGTAACACTTAAAATTATTTCATAGCTAATTCTCTGTCATTAGAAGGAAACTTCGAGAGAATATTTAATTGTAACTAATCCTCTTAAAGTCTGTAGACCTCCTCATCTTAAGGATTAATGCCTAGAGTACTTTGCACTTAGAGATTCTTCTTATTCTGATTTTTCTTTTGAGCTAAACCAGATGTAGAATCAGGAATCTTGAATTTCAAACCCTCACTGAAGTTTTAGAAAGGGTGTCTCAAGGACCCCTGAGCACTCCCCTTTGGACTCTTTGAAGGGGATCCAAAATGACCCTTTCTTAATTATACTTACTTACTTTATTTATTATTTATTGGTACTGGGAACTGAACCCAGAGATGCTTTTACCACTGAACCCCATCTCCAACCCACTTCCTATAATTTTTTTTTTTAATTTTGAGGCAGGATCTCCCTAAGTTGCTTAGGGCCTCGCCGAGTTGCTGAAACTGGCCTCGAACTTGTGATCCTTCTGTCTTAACCTCCTGAGTCTCTGGGATTACAGGTGTATGCCATCGTGCTTGAACTTGATTATACTCTAACCAAGCAGCATACTGCAACATATTGAACGCAAAAGCAAATGAAGTAATCAAACTCTGTTCTATTAAATGAGATATCAAATGGATTTATATGAGTTTGTTTTCTGTTACTATAACAAAATGTGGGAGGCAGACAACTTTATATAAAAAACAGCTTTTTTCACAGTTCTGAGGTAGGGAGCAGGCTTCTGCTCAGTTCTGGTGAGGGCCTCAGGGCAAATGGCATCACCCTGGTATAATTCTCCTGTGACATACAATCAAGGGATTCCATGAGAATCACCTTAATCTTTTCTAAGAGCAGCACTCCCAAGATGACCTATGAGACTCTACTTATTTTTCCCCACATTTTTTATTAGTACATTATAGTTGCACATATTGATGGGATTTTTTGTTACATATTCATACATACATACAATATAACAATATACTTTGGCCATTTTTACTCCCCAGCACTTCCACCTCCCTCCTTACTTTTCATATCCTTGGTCCTTTTACTCTACTGATCTCCCTTTGATTTTTAGGAGATCCACCCCCAACCCTTGTTTCCTTTTTCCTTTCTAGCTACTGCATACGAAAGAAAACATAGGACCTGTAACCTTCTGAGTTTGACTTTCTTTGCTTAACATGATAGTCTCAAATTCCATCCATTTTCCTACAAATGCCATAATTTCACTTTTCTTTATGGCTGAATAAAACTCCATTGTGTATATATACCACATTTTCTTTATCCATTCATCTTTTGATGGACATCTAGGTTGGTTCCATAGTTTGGCTCTTGTGAATTGTGCTGCTAGAAACATGGATATGCATTTATCACTGTAGTAAGATGACTTTAATTCTTTAGAGTAAATACTGAGAAGTGATATAGCTGGGTCATATGGTGGTTCCATGTCTGGTTTTTTGAGGGAGGCTCCACTCTTTAAAGATTCCATCACCTCAACATGATCACACTGAGGACAAAGCTACCAACATGTAAACCCTGTGTTTATGGACAGAACACATCCAGAACATAGCAGGTTTTATAAAAATGTGAACCATTGTCATTCTAATCAATATATATATATATATTCTTTTTGTTTTGAAAAATAATTATTTTTACAAAATGTTACTTACTCTACATATAATGGCTTTTAAGATATTTTAAAATGAGTTCTAGAAACTAAAACTGAAATAATTTAGTTATTTGATATAGTAAATCATGGTAGATAGATCCTATATAAACAAAATCTTTTCAGGATCTTTGACAATTTTTGAAAGTTTAATTAAGCAACCTTTGAAAATGACTGCCATAATTTGAGGGAAGGAGAATGACTGAGAACAGAATTTCTCTTGTCTTTTTTACCTTTTCCAGATAGCCTAGCAAAGAAACCTTGGAGGTTGTCCATTGGATAGGAATTGATAATTTCTTGTTTTCTGGCCCTTCAATGTAGGTGGACATGCCTAGCTTTGCTTGCAATAGAGAAATCTTTGTTTCTCTCTCTTTTTTTTACCCCTTTAGTTGTTTCTCTTTCTGTAGTTTGCCTTCTTTCCTCCCCATGAAGAAGTCATTATTGGGAGGTTGGCATTTAATAATGGGACTTTGCAAGTCACAGAAGTGGGCAGAGATTATTTCTAACTTCTTTTATTATTATCATCTATCAGTGGAAGGGGAAATGGAGGTCTGGTAACCTTTTCATGCTTAATATATAAAACTTGCCCAATGTTTAGGTTTGTGAACCATCCATCTATCATACATTGTTGGTATAACTAGCTCTGCCTTTCAAAAGATCAGATTCTCTGCTTTGTAGTTTCAAGGTACATTTGTGAGTTTTCAAAATGTTACTTGATATATGAATTATATGTTCACAAAATATGTGAATTATTAAAATAAATTATTTATACCATTCTATAGTAAGTGAATTTTCAGTAGTTAGTTTCTTTGATGACTGTAAGTCCTTGATCACCAACTGATTTGGAAAGGTACTTTAACTTGACCATAACTTGAGTCTGATTTTTTTTTTTTTTTTTTTTTTTTTTTTAAAAGAGCGCATAGCTTTAGTCTTAGGTTGTGGGACTATCTTGTCTGCTGTATAGTGAAAGGATTAAAAACAAAAAAGAAGCAGTTACTATTTTTCTGGGTGTCATAATTTTTTTTTCAAATATGTATATATTTGTAGTTGTAAATAGACACAATACCTTTTTTTTTTTTTTTTTTTTTTTTTAATTTTTATTTGGTGCTGAGGATCAAACCCAGTGCCTCACATGTGCTAGGCAAGTGCTTTACCACTGAGCTACAACTCCAACCCTGGGCTTTATAATCTTAAAAAAGTTATTTTAACCTCAAATTTGTTATCATACGGAGATGTATTCTGTCTGCCCCATATTTTTTATTCTCTGCTTGTCTGGCACTTGGGTCCTTGTAAAAGGTTTGGCTGGTGACTGCAGTTCTCTTCAGATTTGTTTTACAGTAAAGTTTTAAATTTAATAGTTAAGTTGAATTAACTTGCACTTTGTCATCCGTGATTATTTACATGCTTTTGTGTGAGTATAGTAATTTGCATACAGTTGCTTTTCCTGTATTTGTGAATTTTTATCAGGTGTTACTCATGAATTAGAGCAGCATTTTGCTAGACATTAAAGTTTGGTATCTCTGTGTAGGTTCTTTTCATCTTTATCAAGTATGAAGAGAGGCTTTAATTGAATAGCATCTCTCTTGTCTATTGATGTTAAGAAATGAATTACAGGAACTACTTCTACTCCAGCTGTCACAACACACAGCTGCAGCCATACCTGTTCTGCAGTCTTTACAACTTAATTTTGGACATGCTTTCATGTGTTTGTAAGATGTATCACCAGGTTGCCCCGTCTGTATTCAGCAAAGTGCATGTCCACATGCACATTGGTGCATTGCCTCTGAATTAACATTGGATATTCCTGTTTTTAAAAGTTCTAACTAAAGCTAGATGAGTGTCAATGCCTGTAATCTCACCTACTCAGGAGTCTGAGGCAAGAGGACTGAAATTTGAGGCTTGCCTGGGTAACTTAGTGAGACCCTATCTCAAAATAAAAAGGACTAGGAATTTAGCTCAGTGTTAGAAGTGGTAGAGCACCTGTGGGTTCAGTCCCCAGTACATCCTCGCCACACATACTTTCTCTGTCTCTCAACCCCCTTCCCCAAAGGAACAATTCAGCACTTGGTCTGGGGATGGGTATTCCTTGTGTAAGAAGGTAAGACAGGTTCAGAAAAACCCACAAGGCAGTATAAATAACCATGAACGGCACCGAGTAGTAATTAGGAAGCTGAATAAACAAATATAGCATACTACCCATGTAAAGATGCCTAAAACAATTCTCATATAAAGTAGGCCTACTATTCCTTTGAGCATTTTTAGTTTTTGAGATGATTCACATAAGAAAACAGATGACTTCTGTTTTCTAGTAATCCTTCAGGGTTTTGCTATAATAATGCTATTCATGTAGGAAGAAATAAATTTTATTAATGAGTTTTGCAAATACAGTTCTTATCTTTCCTGTGGTAATACTATGCTAAACACAGAATTATTTTTTCTTATTCAGAAATAGTCTTTGTCTTTGTTGATTTAAACATTTTCTCAAGCCTTCAATTCACACACTCTCCCTTTGAAGATATTGACTAGATGAGTGACATGAATGCCAAGGAAATGGATGTCCCATTCTCTTCTCCAGATTTTAGTGGAATTGACCTTACATTGCTAGGAAAAAGGTAGAGTGGGTTTTTGTGAACCTATTATGGTGGGTACCAGTAGCCCTGTAGTGGTTCTCTATTAGACTTCTTAATGCTGCTTTTGGATCCTTCATAACCTGGTGTTTTAGCAGTTTTTCACCACGGTGACCAAAAGACTTGACAAGAACAATTTTAGAGAAGGAAAAGTTTATTCGGTGTTTATATTTTCAGAGATCTTAGTCCATAGATAGCAAACTTCACTGCTCTGGGTCTGAGATGAGACAGAACATTATGGTGGAAGGGTGTGGAGGATGAAAGCAACTCAGGACATGGCAATTAGGAAGGAGAGAGAGAGAGAGAGAGCGCTTCACTCACCAGGGGCAAAATATAAACCCAAAGAAAGGCATGCCACCAGTGACCTATCTTTTCCAACCTGCTTATGACCCAGTTAATCTGTATCAGTTTAAGGCTCTCATAACCCATTCATTTCATCTCTGAAAATTGTTACATTGTCTAACACATGAGCTTTAAGGGGCATCTCATACCTAAACCATAACACCTATTGTTCCCCACCGTCCCCCTTTACACTGCCTTATGTGAACATTCTCATGTACCTGTGCCCTTGCACTTCCTCTTTCTTCTTTTAGTATCCTGGGCCTTGTGGTATATGTCTATCACTTCCTTTTTTCAGACACTTTAAACTGTTAACTTCTGGACTGTTTAAACAAATTTGATAGTCAAAATTAGTGACAATGCTAATAGGGTAGCACTAACTTATTTGCACATAAAAATCAAATTATTTGAAGTGTCTCTTGCATCAGGCATAGATATATATATTTTTTTCAAATGTAACTTATAGTTACATTTATCTAGACTAAAATGTATAAGCAACTTTTAAGTATGTTTAATACCATAATAATTATATTGTTTTACATAAATAGACATTTGTGTCTCTCTAATTTTGTTCTTAAGAAAGTCACAGTTACCTTACTGTTTCAAAGGGAACTTTTGCCTTTGGGAGTTCTACTTGAATTATAGCACTTCTTTTTAAGTAGGTATTTTGGCCTTAGTTTGAATAGTGTGTTTTTATTTTCAAGTTTTACATCCCTGAAAAAAAGGAAGGTTTTCTGCTGTTTCCACATTGCCAGTTAACCCAGCAGTGATATTTCTATCAAAATTTACCCTTTAATTCATTGACATACGAATTTGAGTCAGTGTTGTTTAAAACATTCCATCAACATTTCTTATGCATTTCATCTTCTTGTGAATAGTGATATGTGATCCCTCTCAAGCTGCGTTGTTGAGTCTTAACTTGGTTAAAACAAGTTCACTATAAAGTTGTTGGAGAGGAAATTTGGCCTGATTGCTTTTCTTTTCTTTTTTAAAAATATTTTTAGTTGTAGAAGGACACGATACCTTTATTTTATTCATTTATCTTTTTATGTGGTGCTGAGAGGATTGAACCCAGTGCTTCACACATGTTAGGCAAGCGCCCTACTGCTGAGCCACAACCCCAGCCTAGTCCCGCCCTCAACTTTTCTAAAGGCACTCTCCCCTTTAGCATCACTCCTCCTTGCCCTCTCTTCTGATGGTAATTGTGGGAGGGGTTGGGAAAGAATTTTGCCTCCACCAAACTTTCTTTACCCCAGAAAGTAGCTGTGAACTAATCCTCTTCCTTGCTTTTGAACCCTCCACACGCCATCCCAGAAACTTGTGGGATCCCAGCCTTTCAGTCCCTTAAGTACTTCAAGTTTAGATTTTTCTGAGTTGTTGCTTTACATTATTTCATAGGAACCCCCACTTTTCTCTCCACATAAATATTGTTTTAGGAAAAATTATTTCCCAGATTTTTGTTTAAATGTTTTTGATCTTGTGTATTTTCCCTGTTCCTTTGTTATAAAATTATATACAGATTCATTGACTCTCATGTTTATTGTCTGTATTATATAGGGGTGTGTGTGTGTGTATGGTACTTAGAAATACAACTAGTACATAATATACTACTTCAGCAACTTCTTGTTTAAGGTGCATCAAATCTATAAAAGCCCACTTTAAACAGATTTATCGATTACTTTCTCTATGCCAAATACTATGACAGTTGCTGGTAATAGGAAGATAAATATGGCACAAATATTACCTTTAGTTTTACCTGAGTTCCAGATAAAATGGCCTAGGCCTGGTTTGTGCCAGTTCTTCCAAGTCTGGTGAGGCAGACACATAATTCTAAACAGAAAATGCAGTATAATAATTTAGCAGTCTCGTAATGAATTGGAAAGATCTTAGACCCTATAACTTGGTATTAGGGTTTTATATTGTGTTTCCTTCTGGGCTCTTGCTAGTATTGAAGCACCACCCCGCCATATTTTATTTTGTTTTTAAATAAAAAAAATGCATTGTTGGTTTTTGTGTCTTATTTCTTGAAAGTGGTCAATAAAAGACTAAGATTTGATGTGGAAAATGTTTTAATGAAGAAAGTAAAACATTAAGTCTATAGATTGAACTAAAATACTAAAATATCATTTAAACTTTGTACTATTTTGCACACAGTTTTCCTGAAAATAAAATATTTTACTTGGTAACATTTATTGATTCTTAGGAGCAGGAATATGGCACTCTTAGTTCAGCTTTTTCTTAATTTTTATGTTTTTATTTTTTACATTTGGCAACCTATATGATTTCTTTTTTCATTTGAGTATACTGATGTTTCATCTAAACAACATACCATCATTGTTTGAAATAGCTTACCAAAATTTATGACCTACAAATTATAAGGTAATGTATTTTTAAAAGAGTAAAGTAATAAAGATATATAGTTATGGGTATAATTATATTTCAGAGATCGAGTTTATTAATGGTGAGTTTGTAGAATAGTTTTTTTAATGTCCTTTCTGACATTCCACACCAATAATTTATATTTAATTCTTTTTAATAAATCCCATGTAAGGTAAACCCAATTTGATTTTTTTTAAATGTGTTAAAGCTATTCTTTTGATAAAATTTGACATACTTTTTGAATTTCAGGAAGTAAATGTGGACCTCTTTGCCACTTAGACATTAGCTGTCCTGTTTTTAGATAGAGACTGCTTCTTGGCAAGCAGCTTCTTAAAGTATTGCGAATTATTTTGCAAAGAGAAAGAAAAGAACAGGGGCAATGGGGTTTCCATGGAAAAGGAGACAACTTTAACTAGGGCAGTTCTGGGTTTTGATGAACTTGAACCATCCTGAGTGAATGTATATTCAGTCATGTAAGAAATGCCTTTGGTTTTGATTCCTGCTGGAAAGCAGCCTTGTTGCAGAAAAACTGCTGTGCACCTTTTTCACATCAACTCTGGTTATTTGGAAAAGGTATTCTGGTCTGACTCTGCAGTCCTTCCAGATTTTTGAGATCATATTGATATTATTAATGGAGTAAGTAATGATGTTACTCCATTACTTATGTGAAATTCTCTTGTTAGAAAACTAGAGTCAATTAAGAGTTCTGTCTAGCAAGAACCATTCTTGCTAGTAGAACTCTTATTTCCAGCATATCCATTTGTTACTCCAGGTAAAATAAATTCTTTTCTTGTGATTATAAAGTTGTGTGCTGCTTCTAAATAATTTAAGCAGTGAGAAAAGCATAGAAAACATAAAAATACCTAAAATCCTACCATCTAGAGGTAATCATCAATTAAGTATTTTTCATGTGGAAAATGGATGTTTTTCAACTTTGTATTATAAACAATTCTGAGACAACACATCATGACATGATGCTCTTCCCCCCCCCCCCCTAACAATTTTACTGAGGTTGACTTGGTTTACCCATTTCAGGTATTCATTTTAATGGTTTTATTTTATTCACAGGTTTGTGCAACCATCCCCATAATTTTAGAGCATTTTCCTCATGCCAAAAGTAAATCCTTAAACTATTACCCCCTTTCTGTACCCCATCCCTAATTCCTCCATTCCTCATAGCATCCGTTAACCACTAATCTACTTTCTGTCTCTAAACATTTGCATATTATGAACATTTCATATAAATGTAATCAAGCAGTAAGTGGTCTTTTGCATTTACTTAGTGTTTTCAAGGTTGATACATTGTACAGCATTTATCATGCATGGCATTTTGAAAAGCAGATTTTAATGAAAAGCATGTATTAGCTGTGTGTGGTGGTACGTGCCTGTAATTCCAGTGTCTCAGGAGACCAAGGCAGGAAGATCACAAGTTTGAACCAATCCGGGCAACTTAGACCCTGTCTCAAAATTTTACACAAAGGGGGTAGGGTAGGGATGTAGCTCAGTGGTAAAGCACCCTTGAGTTCATTCTCCAATACTGCCAAGTCGCGCGCGCACACACATGTATTCGGGTATTGAGGCATGCTTTCCAAGATTTAATAATGGACTCTTGTTTAACATTGTATGAATATGGTATATAGTGAAATTAATGACTGAATTTAATATTTATTTGTGTTTGTTTGTTTATTTATTTTTTGCGGTGCTGGGGATTGAACCCAGGGGCTTGTGCTTGCAAGGCAAGCACTCTACCAACTGAGCTATACCCCCAGCCCTTAATATTTATTTTTAAATAAAGAGATTAAAGGCAAAAAGTCTATTTAGTTTTTAAAAAGTCAGGGTCTTAAAAACTTGTGTAAAGGAGAACTGTGTAGCTGTTTTCTATGCCAAAATTGAATGTAAGTAGAGATGAATGCTGACCAAATTGTGAAATCTCTGAGGTTTTTTTCTCTTAGTTCCCAAGCCCAGTTTTCTTGACCAGAATTGTCCTACCTCCTCTGCCTTCATTTCCCCCGCCACATCTAAGAGAATTAGAGAATTAGAAACTTCAGACTTTTGTGGTTCTTATAATTCTTTTTTTTAAGATTCATATCATATAAAAGTAGCAAAAAATCAGACATGGTCTTTGAAAGTCTTTGTTTATACTTTTAGAATGAAAATGCTTTTCATAGTTAAATGAGTTTTAGTTCTTTACACGTGGATGTGGGAGTGAAATTTTGTGTTTCCCTAAAATGATCTGAGGCATCCTCATCATCGAATATACCCCTCTCCCACTGAATTGGGTGCTTTTATTATTTCTTCCCAAAACTTTAATTTTGTAGACTACCGCAGATCTTTTTTTCTGTCTTTTGGCCACTCTCATCAATAGTAAAAGAAATTAAAATGAACTCTCATTTCTTTCTTGCCCAAATAGGAGTTTGGACTTCTTAGCCTAATTTTAATATTGCACTAAAACTTTTTTCCTGTCTCTACACAGATTTTTCATTTATCTTAGAAATTTTGGTATTATCCAGTTTTATATGTTTATTTCCTTTCAGATCATTTGAAGTGACTGATAGGAAAAAAAACTTTCAAGTAGGAACTAAGAACTTCTAGTGAGGCAGGCAAAACAGTTGTCTGGGGATTAATAGTAACTCTAATTGAGTATTGGCTGCCAGAAAGTTCCATTTGATGCAAAAAGAAGCATGCCAGTTGCCCAAGAGAAAAATCAAGAAGCAGAAGGGATGTGCATGTGTGAACACTTCCCTGTGGAGGGAGGAGCATTTAGCACATTGAAGAGGGGACAGTGTACTGAAGCATAGCGAGCAACTCAGTGTGAATGGGATGAGATAGGCAGAATCACATCCTGCACAGGAAATACTGAGTTTTAGTGTTTACATTAAGAGCAGTGGGAAGCAGTTAAAAAGCTTTTTCTGAGAGAGATGATGTGATCTGGTTTAGTTATTAAAGTGTCACTGGCTGCTGTGGGAAAGGGGACAGATACTAAGATTTAAATAGATATCTTTACTAGGAGATGCTGTTGCAGTTGTCTAGGCTGGTCTTCATAATTTCTGAGTACATATCCTAATGTATGTTTATTGTTTGTATATACGTGTGTGTTTTGGTGTTGACATATATAAAACAAAAATAAAAAATAAAAACAGAAGAAATTAAAAGAAATAGAAGTGCTACTACTTTCTTTCCTGCCCCAATACATTTTAAACTTCTTAGCTCTAAACACTATTAAACATGAGGTCATGAAACAAGTATGATAGCAATGGAGATAGTTTGGAGAGAGAAATTAGGAATTTGTATTGACAGGATTTGGAAGTTGGTTAAATGGTAGGAGTGAAAAGTAAAGGGCAAGGAGGGTCTCGTATTTCTAGTTTGAGTGCTGGTTAGAGAGTTAACGTTGTCTAGTAAGAAGCTAATCATGTTTGTTAAAATATTGTTCTTTCAGAATGTGGTGTTTTCTTTGAGTACATACTACAAAAGGCAAGGGGGCATGGTCAGGTGATTTGATGGACAGGTCTTGATCTGTACTTAGGTTGAGGAAGCAGAGAAATTAATGTGGGCACATGGGTTACTCTTGCCTTTTAGAACTTTTAGGATATTACAATATTATAGGCTCCTCAATTTCTGTTTGTCTCAAAGTTTCTTTAGCTGGAGGCAGAGTCATTCATTCCACAGCTAAAAATAAATGCTTTACAAAACAGTGTGGACTGAAGAGCTGACGAGCAAAAGACTATTTATTGTCTGTGCATCATAATAAATTACTAGCAATCTATCAATGGTTTAGCCATCGTTGACATATTTGCTTAGAAGGAAATAAAATGCATTTGAAGCCCTAAGTTGAGGGACAATTACAGAAACAAGAGAGGGGTAAAGCCCAAACATATATTCAGTTTTGCATAAGATTGAGGGGGAAAAAAATGAGAGAAGTTCTGGATGATGCCCAATTCTCTATTTCTTGATGTAGAGAAAGTTTTTTTTTTTTTTTTAAATAAAAAGTGTACATGTTTTGAAAGAAATTTGAAATGATACTTATAAAAATGTGTCAAAATTCAGGTTGTTTAAAATGCTGTTTGTTTTGCATAAAATTTAGTATTATTTAATCTCATGTCTCCTGTAGCACAGAGCCCTGGAATATGGTACCTGCTTTTTTTGTTTTTGTTTTGATGCAGGCAACCATAGCACTGTGGTGTTTGTCTCCCTTCTATTCCACATACCTTAGAACAAATGCAAGCACCTTTGCTTTTACTCCTTTTCAGTCATGAGGGAAGTTGCTGGGAGCCTTATGATGGTCAGAAGTGTGCACACCACTAATTTGGATGCTGATTTCGGGTTCACTCACTCAGTAGGCCAGCTTTCCAGAGACTGCAAATCAAATCCAAATCAGTTCTTCAGCAAACCTTATCTCACTTAATCTGCAGAATAAAAGCTGAGATGGGTAATATCCCCATTACAGATTGCCATGGGACTAACTGCTAATAGTAGAAACCTCTGATGTTAAAAGTATGAATGTTCTGGGTCTACTGTAGTAATTATATACAGTAATAAAATATAGTAATACTGATCAAGCCTAAACAGCCTGTCATTTTTCTAATACTAACACACTTTTTTAACCATCTTAATTATGTTTGTTTTTGTGGCTCATCCTAATTTCTGTCAGCCCTAAGCCTCTATAATATGGTTAATTTAAAGAGAAATGTCCTTTGTTTAGTAAAATGTAAGGTAGATGAATTATAACTGTGCTGAAATCATATTACTGAATTTATTCAACCTGGACAATGAATCTTCTTTCCCATATTTTACCCTTCTCTGACTGAGTGAAGGAGTTAATGGTATCAATATTAAGCAGGAAGTGTGGGTTAGCCTTATGCATATGATGGAATGAATAATTTAGTATCTTCGGGAAATACAAACTGCAGTAGAATTCAAGCAACGTTATCAGAATGGAGATCAATATTTTACTTGTTAGTTTGAAGTAAAAATCAGTGGAAAGAAGATGCTTTAAAGATACCAAGTGCAAGAATGTTACTTAATAGTTAAATTGTGAAAAAGATGGAAAGTTCTTGGTTAGAAATGTTTTGTCTTATGCAGTAATAATGGTGTACCTGCATTCTGGCAATTGTCAGATGACTTTTTTGCTAAAATGATTAGTAATGGGATGTGGCAATTTCTTTGCTGTCAGAAACAAGATACTCTTTCAGGTTTTTCTTGTAAGTTTTAAAAAATTGTCCTTATGTGTTTTTTCCTTTAAATATGGATTAAAGGAACTAAAGAGTAAAATCTGTGAAGTAGGCATGTTTATTTAATAAAAGTTTTATGGAAGTAGCTGTTTATAAACATTAGTAAGACAGGATTTTAAAATGCAGTTTGTCTAAACTTATCGAAATGTTTCTAGAATGTTTTTCTCCTTTGATGTGATGTTATTAGCTTGATAGACATTCTACATATATATATGTCTGGTCTTTATATCTTATATCATTATTGTAAATATTGTGCATGCAACTTTAATAAATTGGGCGGTTGGAAGTACTTAGTAAAGGTGACATTTTTCAATTTTGTGTTTGCAAATACCTGCTGTATGTAATATTTTTAAAGCAAGATTTAATTTGGGTTATGTTGTCTCTTTCTAAAAAACGATGAAAAATTCTTTGATTTTAAGACATTTTCAGATGTGCATTCTTTAAATTGGTTTGGTTCTGATCCTACTGAAATTTTTTAAATTTAGGAGTTGTATTATTTAAAAAAAATAGCTTTAGGAAAGTCTAAAACCATTTTATGTGATTGCCTTTATGTGATTTTTCTTACGCCAATATATTATTAACCCATTAACAGTTTCTTGATTAATACTGAAGGAAAAAGAAAGTCTTTCCTGTGCTGACAGGAATTTCTTTAGGCTTTATAGAAAATTGAGTAAAGTTTTAGATGTCACTAATGTAATAGTAAGAAAGTATATTTTACTTTGTTTTTTTTTTTATTCCAATTTTGAATATTACCTTGATTTCAGACAAACTATTTCCCTTTTCATTAACTATCACCTCCTTTTTGATTGTTCTTCCTAAAAAGAATTTAGTTCATTGACATTTAAGCTGAATTTTTAATGAAAATGGCCTAAATTAAATGCCTATTTGATGTAGCCACTTATTTTTAATAAGTCATTTTTGTCAAGTACGTATACATATTGAAAAAAGCAGAAACCGCAAAATGTTCTTGGTAAATAATGAATAGTTGATTTTTTTTTCAAAGTGCAAAGCAAAGAAAGATATTTTATGTTAGCGAATATACAACTATTTAATTGCAGTAGGCTGTTTATAATGCCATTGGTCATTTTCCAACTGGTAGAAATGAGTTAATATTTTAAATTAATCTTAAGTATTTTCCCTAGTTTTTTTTCCAGATACAGTTCTCCTAAAAGAGGGGAAAGTCTTTATGAAATTAACTCTGATGGTCATAGATGTTGACTTTCTGTAATTTATTAACTTGAAAACAACATAATTCTAAAATGCATATTGCCCTCTTTGTATAACTCAGGAAATAATTAAACTGTAAGCACATCATTTGATCTATGACTTATTTTAGGGTCTTCCACAAATAAGATTACATATAAATTATTTTTAAGAGTTTATGTTAAAGAGGATACGTTGTTATTAAATTACAGAGCTTCCAGGATGAGAATCTAGATAGGACGTATGTATAAATACATTTTGAACATTTCAAAGCACCTTTTAGTTAATGTGAAGTTCTTCAGATGGCCCCGTTGTCCTTTGAAGCTTCTAACACCAAGGTGTCTGTTGCAGCCCAGAGCAAGGTTACTGCTACCCAGGACAGCACTAATTTGCGATGTATTTTCTGTGGTAAGCAACATTATGTTTACATTACTTTTTCAAGCTGTGGTACATACTACTTGCACTTTTCCATAACTTTTGTTTCTTTAGGCCATAGTCTGGTTTGTGGTATTTGGGATATTATAGAAAGCTGTTTTTATGTTGTGATATTTGTTGTGGTTCATGTAGGTGATTTGGTCAGCTTTTTAGTTGGCTTGTTAGTGAGGATTTAGTTAGAATTAGGATTTTAGAATTATTTTTGTCTACCTCTTCCAACACAAACGAGAGGGGGCTTTTGTTTGTTCACTTTTATTTTTTACTCTTTTGTTTGGGAGCAAACTTTTAACTTAGAATTTAAGGAAAACATATTCATTTTAATATAATTTGAGGTATGTAAATGTGCCTTATTCAAAAAAGAAGCTTTTGTTTAACTTGAATTTTAGGTGTGAATGTTGTAAGAGGCAGATGTAAACTTATTGCTTTAATAGGTTTATTTCTGTGACAGTCTTTATTCAGCAGTTGAGATCTGTGGCTTAGTGAATTTACTCTTAATATTTTCTTTCACACTCACATACACGTGTACACGTTGTTGTTTGCATGGACAATGTAGGTATGTCATATAACCATCCCAAATTAGAGTAAATCAGATATGATATGTATATATATTTTTTCTTATCCTTATGCAAGAGAGATATAGAGGTTCTTGCTTAAATTCTTTTTATCCCCATTTGATTCTAAAACTATTTTGAAAACCTAGGTTATAAAAAGTGACTTAGTTGTTTGAACTTACACACACATGCATGCACACACACCCCTTTTTGACTCTTGTATACCTTGACTAGCCAGATCTTTTTTTGTGAGAAATAAAGCTTATAAAGTGATATACTGCAAAAAAATTGTATTAACAGTTCAACTACATGTATGTACTTTATCCATGTGACTCAGAATTTTTAATGTGGTTCCTCAGTATTACCGATAATGTTTCTTTAAAGAGAATCATTTTAAAATTTATGTACTTACTAGTTTAGGTAAAGAAGTACATTATAAATTAAAAAGAATTCTAATGTACTTCTTTTTTTTGTTTTGTTTTTTTGCAGTGCTAGGGATCGAACCCAGGGCTCTGTGCTTGCAAGGCAAGCACTTTACCAACTGAGCTATCTCCCCAGCCCTCTAATGTACTTCTTAATCTAAGTTGTTATTTTAGATTTGCTTCAGGTGACACAGTTAACAGCTGTGAGCCCATTTGTGTGGCTTTTATAAAACCCTTCTTAAACATTGCAGATTAAGCATTTACTCAGTAACTTTATTTCTGAAATTTCATCTCCTCCTGAGGGTTCTTCCAGGCCATTGAACTAACCATGAATGATTATTGATACTTGTTTTATTAAGAGTCTCTCCGACTCATTTTTAAAACCTAACTTTCTGCTTAAAAATTTGAGGTCCACATGCATAATAGCAGTTTACCCAGTTGCAGAGAAAAGATTAATTTGGCCTTAATAAAGGTGATTTAAGAAAAAAAAAAACTATGAAATGATGGTTAAAAAGTAGTTTTTCCTCCTTATTATCTTTAACTGTGTACAAACAATATAGTTACCACTTTACTAATTTTAAATTTGATTGTATTGTGTATATTAGGACCACTTATCTTTTAGTCTGGTGTTTTAAAATAGTCTGTGGCTAAGTGTGAAACTAGATTTGTGAAAATTAAAATGGGACAGTAAGTGAAATGGCTTCAACCAGAACTCAGTATTGTAGGCAAGACTGAGATGCCACTCCTGTTTCAGAGAGATTCTAATTAGATTTCCATCATTTATAGGATACTGTATCAGTGACTTTACCACATTTTCTTTATTAGAAACAGTAATTTGCAAACTTGGATGTATATCTTCTTCTAGCCTGGACATAAATTAAGATCAGCCATTGTCTTTGGCTGTGGTTATAAATCAGGGAGAGAGAACCCTCAAACAGCTGCTATTGCTGTTCATGATTGGTAGTTGAAACAAAGCAGGACCACTTGTTCTTTAACCTTGGTTGTTTCTTCTCTCTCTAGTTTTCCTAAAAGAGAGCAGTTAATTGCTACATCATGCTTGTAAAATACTGTCATTTGCCCACCAAGATGTTTATGAAAGTACCTTTTTTGTATTTTATGAGAACACAGATAACCATTTAGGAATATGACCTATGTATAGTAATAGTTACATTCTAGAAAATATGGTCGCAGCTGACAACTTTGCCTAATCTTAGTTGTTTCACAGTCGGGGTGCAGTGCTTTTGGTATTATTTACCAGATTCATAATCCATTAGAATATTTGACAAGAAGAAAAAAAATGTAATTACCTACCTGTATTTTATAATTTACCTGAAACTTTTATTTAACATAGTATGTTTACATTAATTTTTAAATGCACATGAATTTCAATGTGCTAGTTTTTGCACCTTGACAATTTTAATGAATAAGAAACAAACAAATCAGCCAGATTAAAATATAAACATGAGAAAATACCAGGGGAGGGATTCCTTCTTTCTTCCCCATTTAAGAATGTCCAGAAAGACAAATGACCCATTATCACAAAGAACCACGTAGCAAAGAATTGTAAGAGTTGTTGTTGGATCAAATTTCTCACCAATTTAAAAAACTTCAGGGCAGTTTTTCTTTCCTTCTTATGACCAAGAATAAACTGTAGTAAATTGTTTTTTAATCAATGATAGGAACCACAAGATAGTACCCATATTTGGAAAACTTCCTTTCTAAACAGTTTTACCTTGTATGCTTTTAAAAAGCCTTAAAAATATTCAAAACAGGTTCTGTAAGTTGATGATTTTTTTCCCATTCAGTTTTGTGAGTTATGTAAGATGTGTTAATTTTTAAAAATCTGTTTAATAAAATCAATAGGATTGAGTTGAAATTTGACATGAATTTTTTAATTATATTTGAGTTAATTTAAATGTTGAATTAGTGAACTTAATCCATTAATATTACTGTTGAGATAGGATGTGCCTGTTCTAGATGTGAGCAAAATTATTATAATTGCCAAATAAATCTAACCTGCTAAGATAAAACTATTGCATTACTTATATAACCTGAGAGTCTCACTTAAATACTCAAAACATTATTTTAAAAAGTAGTTAAACCATAATCATCTTGTAAGTTGGCAATGTCACATGCTTGCATTTAGTAGTTTTGGGCAAGTATAACTTTGGATGTGTAAAGTACATCCCTGCCTAGATTTTATGCTTTCTCAAATTTAGCCTCGCTCATTGTTTGTCCCCATCCTTTTGCCAGAAGTATCTTTTCCCTGTAATCTGTAAAATATAAAACATGAGTATATGGCCTAATATGACAGTCTTTTTAAATATATATCATTATGTTAATTTTCAAAGGAACACATTCTAGTCTGTTTACTAGACTAATTATTTTCATTTATGCAGACACAAGTGTAATATTGATTTTAAAAGCTTTTTTGTTGATACAGATCACATGGAGTTAATATATTTCTGTATTTCCTTTATTTGGTTCTCAAAACAACAGATTCTTAAGAAATCTAATTAAGCATATCCTGGCAGTTGTCATTTAAGTTGTTAGAAGGCAAATTAAATGATCAGTCTAAAAATATTTGTAAAGAGATGAGGGGAAAAAAAAGTTGGTAGGTAAGTTCAAAACAAATTAAATCTATTTTCTGTACATAGGTTACACCATAACTGTATTACATCCTGATGGATCTTTACCTCCAGTTTTGAAGTCTACTCCACAAATATAAAATATATGTTATGTGCTTAGCTCATAAATTATAGTAATTTGCTTTTATTTACTAATAAAAGCATTTTTTACTGATTTTTTTTTTTTTTTTTTTTTTACACTAATGGTTTACAAAAGTCTTTCAGAATCTGTGCTAGGGGCATTTGGTGGCACACTAGAATTCAGAAATATGTGTATCATTTATCATATATTACTCTCCAAGAGTAGAAGATAACTATTTCTTGACTGTCTTGTTTATTGAATTAGATTTCAAGAGTGTTCTAATTTAACCTTAGCCATTGTGTATTAAGTCCAGCATTTATCTTGTTTAATTTTTATATCCAGTGATATTAAGATGTCCCATAATTCAGTGATATTCTATCTAAGAAGCTAAGAAGGGATCTGCATTATAAATAATATATGGGAATGGATGGTCATTATTTTCACATGACAGAACCATGTTGGTGTGAATGCAAGTTTCATTTTTTTCCTTCTTACCCCAAATGAACAGTTGTTAAGATTACCTGTGTTGCATTTAAAAATTTAGATAAGTAGGTTACTTTATTATATGGAAGTTTAGCAAATGTTTGTTTTCACCAGTAATGGAAATGCCAGGCCATTAAACAAAAATGGCAGCTTAAATTGGGCAAATTTGATAAATGCATTAGCATACTTCAGTCTAGTAATAAGGTTCTCATGCTCTCTCTCTCCTGTTTTTCATTTCCAGTGTTCTATTTAGGTGAGTTTTTAAATTCTGATTTTTCATTTAAGTTCTCTTTCTCCACTTCATGAATAATTACCCCCAAGAGAATGTCTCATTGTCTTAGAAAATGTCAAGCTTAGGTGCCTCTTCAGATGCTCATTGAACACTTGTTTTACTCAAGCTCTTCATATGTAAATGTTTATTTTCCCCTTATTGTTGATGTTTTCCATTTGTTTCAAGTAAGCCTTCTGGAGATGATGACAGTATTATGTTGCAGTCTTTCATTTGCTGTGTGTTATGTAAAGCTTATATTTTATTTTGCTAGACAAAAAGAAGATACATTTGTAAATATGTGATGGTTTTATGTTATTCTCATGATTTTATCTCCTCTGTCCAACTAAATGTGAAGATAATGTTCATCTGTAATGTTTTCCTCCCTTTATAGGGCCAACATTACCTAGACAAAATTCACAACTACCTGCTCAAGTTCAAAATGGTCCATCCCAAGAAGAATTGGAAATTCAGAGAAGGTAAATTCACAAGTTAATTGTATTTTTTCCTTTCTGTTGCAGAAGACCATACTGTGAGCATGCTATTGTTGGAAGTAGATTTATATCTGTTAAGTTAGAACTTTTATTATTAATATTAGTAAGTTTGGGGATCCTCATTAATAAGTGATCAAATATTTGTCATGCCAAACACAAAAGATGTTTTAAATTTTCATAGCTACCTTTTTGTAAACACCATACCCATGGTATGTTAAAAATATTTTAATACATTTGGCAGTCTACAAAATGTCTTTACCCTTCAGTAAGTCTTAGTTATATAATAGTTACAAAGTAATCTGTGATCAGTGTTGGCTTTCACACAGCCACTTTCACTGGAAAGTTGAAATAGTGTTGACTGGTTCTATAAGGCATTGCTATTGAGATATTATAAGGTTTTAGTAGAAAAATATAAAGTTATTCTGTTTATGACTAAATGCTGGTTGAACAAGTTTGGTTTCATTATCTTCATCATTTCAGTGCAATGTAAAAATACATTTGAAATTATAGTACAACCTCATTTAGGTGTAAATTTTTCTGAATTTGCTGCAAATCTGATTATAAAGTTACTTTGTAACAACTGTTTTATGAAATTCAACTAAAATTGAGCTAGGCAAAGTAGGGCCCCATTTTTAAATGAAATGAAAAATTTTAAGATATTCTGATTTTTTTATTAAAGACATGGCGCTGAGCTCCACTTAGCTCTAGTAAGGGGACCTGGCTTTGTCACAACATGTTGGGAGCATGTATGTTAAGAATAGATCACAGGGCCAGACAGCAAGCCAGAGAGAGATTGACTGCAGTCCTCTCATCCCTTCTGAGGGCATACCTCCAATTGACCTAAGGACCTCCCATTAGGCCCTGCCTCTTAATGGTATATACCATCTAGCACCACTACCCTGGAGACCATGCCTCCAACACATGAACCTTGGTGGGGGTTATGGGGGGCGGGTATATTTAAACCATATCCAAACCATAGCAGTTGGATACTATAGTTTCCTTTTAACCCTGACTTCTCTGCTGTAGCTGTGATCATTTGTTCAAGATACAGACTCATACTTTTGAGTAGTATCATGGACCCTTCAGAGAATTTAGTGAAAGCAATGAACTACTACTGTCCCCATCTAGCCCTTAATCCTTCAGGTAGCTATATAATTACATACAGAAACTTGTGTGCCATTTCAGAGTCACATATCCTCTAAGTTCTAACAGTGGATCCTCAATGACAATTCGTCTTATAGAGCTCATCCATTTGGATGGCCTATTGATACCTCAGTTTGAACTGTTATGATTTCATCTTTAATGTAAATTTCTTCTGCTCTTTAATATTTCTTTCATAATTTCAGCTTAGAAACACTATAATCATCATTGCTTACTATGTTTATTGAACTTGTACCTTAAAACCCTTAAGATGGATTTATTCTTGACATTCCTCTCACCAATCTCTTAAGTATTGCTTTAGTTTTCTAGTTTTTTTTTTTTTTTTTTTCTTTAACATTCAGTTCTTCCTACTTACTACTGCCAGGTTAATTTTTCTTAGACTCTTACACATGGCATAGATAACCTCATACAGTTCAGAGGGGCATAAGATAGAGTGAAGAAGGTACTCAATAAATGTACTCTTCCCTTCATTCTGATCTCCAGAATTAAGTTCTTCTAACCAATTCTGCTTCTTAGTACTGCTGGTAACTTCAAAACACTAAATAGTATGTTTATGCTTTTTGAATGATCAAATATATTGATAGTAGCAATTAACTCTTCATTTCAAAAATGAGGGATTCTTTACTTCCTTTGGCAAATATTGGCAGTTATTATTTTTCATTCTGTCATTTTTTCCCCCCGTAGAACCTGTGAATGGAAATGTAACTCACTGGTAGAACACTTGCCTAGCACGTGGGAAGCCCTGGGTTTAATCCTCAGTATCCTCAAATAAATAAATAAATACAAATTACTCAAGAAGAAACCTGTGTTTTAACTTTAGATGCTATCTCCTAATTACTCTGTAAGAGGAGCAGTCATTCCACATGGTTTCTTAATCCTTCTTCTCTCCCTATTTCATCATCTGATTTTTATAGCCATATCATTTTTTTAGATTATTGTCAAGGTTTATGCTATCGTAGTGTTTTTATAACTGACAGTAAATCTTTGTCTTTATGTATGTAAATGATCATTGTCTTCCCCTTTCTTGTTAGTCATTGTACTCTTGAGTTTTCACATATACCCTAAGTTCTAGGGGCTAGACCATAGTTCCAAAGAGTAACTGAATACTTGGTGGAGTTGAGGACTCATCTGTAACTCTTTAGAATTTAAAAAAATGTATTGCTTTCATCATTTCTTTCTTGCTTTTGTTTCTTGGTTATTTATTTATTTGTTCTTGTTCTGTTTATTTTGTTCTGCTGGTCAAATGCTAGACCTTTTGGGTTATCTTCTTAGGATACTTATCATTTCTCATTTCCTACCTATTTTTGTTTTATATTCTTGGCAGTTTTCTTTACCTTGTATTCTGGACCAGCAGTATTCAGTAGAACCATATATGAAATCACTTTTTTTTCCCCTAGTAGCCATCCTAATAAAAGTAAAAAATACAAGTGAAATCCACTGTATCAGAAATATTACCATGTCAATGTGAAATAAGTATAAAATTATTTAGATTTTTATATTCTATTTTTCATGCTGATTCATCAAAATTCAGTATTTTACACTTAAAGCACATTTCTGTTTAGGCTAAACACATTGTAAGTGTTCTGTAGATACATGGGACTCATGGGGACCTAATTGAATAGCACAGTCTTATCTCTTTTATTAAAATTTTGATCTTCAAGGTCTTTTTCTTATTTGTGCTTGTTCCTTGTTCATGATATTGTGTACTAAAATTTATGGCTGTACCTTCAGTGACTCTTTTCTCTTTCTTTGCTTGAGTTGTCTTCCTCTTAAAACACTGTTTAGTTGTACTCAAATATGTGGATATCCTTAGTGGTCTGTTTATTTCTAAAGAGAATTAGGGTAAATGGTAGCAATACGGCATGGGTTTCCTGTTGCATTAAGGAAGTCAGACTCTACTTGGTAGCATTCTTCTGTGACTGAGAGGTCTGTGAAAGTGGGCAGAGCAAGTAGACTTGACAAGCTGTTCTTGAGGATGTCAAGGAGAGCAGCCAGGCCTCAGGGTCCCACAAATGCTGCACTATCTTTAGTTCCCCAGAAACCTAGCTTATCTGAGACTGCTTGTTCCATTCCTTTAGAGGATAGTCTTCTGTGGTAATACTGTTCTATCCAAGCTAGGACTTTGGGGTAAGGGTAGCCAGTACGGTTGTTCTGAGGATATATTGAAGGATGAGGGGAGGGCAGAAAACCTTAACCAAATCAGATAATAAACATGACATAGAAGAGTAGGAGATGATAAATGCTATGGGGGAAAAATAGATTATATGTTATACAGAGGCAAGGGTAAGTTCTGGTGGTAATTTTTAAAAGATTGGCCAGGATAGATCTTAGTGAGATGAAAGAAAGGAAGGAATTAGCCAAGCAGATACTGTGTAAGTGGATTGTATTGATAGTTGGGTTATAAGAGGGAGTAGTTAGTGCTTTGGCCTGAGGGCAGGATTGTGCTTGTGTGTACACGGGAGAAAAGAAGACCACAGAGCCTGGAGCAGAGAGACCACAAATGGAAGAGGGGAGCAGTAGGAGATGAAGATGTGGGGTGGCAGGTGGAGGGCATATAGATCATGCAGGACATTGCAGGGTATTATAAAGAATTTAGCTTTTATTACAGAAGAAATGAAGAATGACTGGGCAGTTTTGAGCATAAGAATGATCTGACAATATTTTAACAGAGTCAGACAATTGGGGGCAGTTGCAGGGTTGTTTCAGTAGTTCAACAAGAGACTGTTGAAGTCAACTAGACAAGGAAATAGTGATGGCTTCCATCTGGTAGTAGAGGTGAGAAAATTCACACTTTTATCTGTCCTGTTGGATTGTATTGATTGATGGGTAATGAGAAGGAAAGGGGTTGACACTTTTAAGCTAAGTAGAGTTAGCATTAACTGAGATAGGAAAGACTGTGAGTAGAGCAGGTTTTGTTGGAGTATGTCAGGGATGAATGTTGAAGATGTTAGGTGAGATATTTATTGGGCATCCAAGTAGAGATGCTGAATAGGTGAACTAGTCTGTAGGAGACTAGGAAGGAAGTCTAGATATAACTCATTCTTTCTTCTGTCTCCTACAAATTTATGATAAACTTACTGTACTAATGGCAGTCCTTCTCAGTTTTTTACTTTGTTGGTTATATTTATACACATTTTTTATGATTCTAGAATTTAAGTATAGTTTTGGAGGAGAGAGGATAAGATTGATTGCTCATTCTGCCAGCCTAAATAAGTGTCTGAACACTTTGTCTTGTTGCCTCCCTGCTCAGCATTCCTATGCTATATCCAGAGTTGATTTTTTTTTTTTTCCTTTGGCCTGATCATTAGGGTCCTGCTCTGTGTACCTCTTTAATTTCTTATGGCACTCTCTCTATACACCATACTTAATTTGCCTTGTGTACTGTGAGTATAGAATTTGCCTCTTCTGCTGTGCCCTACTCATCCATTCTGTGTTGTCCTTTTCTGTAGACTCTTCTCCAAACACACACTGATATCATTCTTTTGAAAATTCCTACAACTTAAGTAACACACAGTTTTATATTTTCTTCTGAAATAATGTAAAAAAATATTAGTGATAATTAACTTAGTAAGTCAGCAAATCTTTAAAACTAGCTAGGCCAGGGAGGGGAATGAGTAAGCTACTGTGGTGCCTGTTGATAAGCAAGCCACCTCATAGTGGTAAAAGCAGGATGATTAGCTAAAAATCTTCATAAGAAGTGTGTAGATACCCAGATTTCCTCCACCACACACAAACAGGAGATTGCAGACTTATTCTCATATGGTTGAACTAAAGACCCTCTCATTCAGTGCTGTTCATTGGAAAAATAATGCAAAGCACATGTGATTTAAAATTTTCCAGGGACTACATTTTTAAAAATGCAAAAGAAACAAGTAAAATTAATTCTAATAATACACTTAACTGTATACATCAAACATTATCATCTTAATAGCTCATCGGTACAAAAATTTTAGAGATTTTACATTATCCTTTTTTGTACTAGATCTTCAAAAATGGGTGCAGATTTTTGTATGTAAAGCACACCTTAGTTCAAACTGGGTATGTTACAAGTGCTCAGTCATGTGGCTAGTATGTTAGAAAGCACAGCAGACTAGACCATGGGTTGGCACACTACAGCTTCCTGGCAAATTGGCCTTGTAGCCTGTTTATATAGCTGAGAGTTAAACATGGCTTTTTCATTTTACTTTAGAAAAAAATATATTAAGAAAAGGCTGGTAAAAAAAAAAAATAAAATTTAAAAAAGGATGAATTGGTGATATAGCTCAGTGATAAAGTGCTTGCCTAGCATGCGCAGGACCTTGGGTTTGATTGTGCTAGAACTGAAAGGAAGATAAATAAATAAAAGCTACAGAGATACCAATCTGACTCCTTACAGAAAAAGTTTGCCAAGTCCTGATCTAGACCAAGGTATACGAGGCACAGCTATGAGGATGTGGGATGAGGTACCAGCTGAAAAGAGCGATTAAGTGAAAGTTGGGTGAGAGCTATGAGGGTGTGGGATGAGGTACCAGCTGAAAAGAGAGATTAAGTGCAAGTTCTCTTTACCTTCCTCAACTCCTAGATAGAGGCACCCAGACCTTAGAGCCGAGGCAAGAAACTAAGATTCTTGTTTGGGCAAACCACCTTTGGCCAAAGAGAAAAGACGAGATGTTGACACTCAAGTGAATAATTTACATAAGGTGTTCTTATGAGCTTTAGTGCAAATTTTGAACACATGTACCGTCTAGAATCATTAAACCCTTGAGGACAACTTCTATACCATGAAGACAGACCAAAACTGGATTGATATTGGATGAAACAGATGCAGGAAGTAGATGAAAACTCAAAAATGTATTATTATAGCTTCAGAGGATTAAGAATATATTTCATTTGTGAAACAAAAATTGGTATTTTTTAAAACTTTTTTTAGATATTGATAGACCTTTATTTTTTATTCATTTATTTATATGTGGTGCTGAGAATCAAACCCAGTGCCTCACACATGCTAGGCAAGTGTTGTTCCACTGTGCTACAACCCCAACCCAGTAATTATTTTAAAAGAATCAGAATAAAATAGTATAACTGGAACTTTTTTAAAGTGTAAAGTTTTTGACATTTTTTTAAAGAGGCATTAATTTTTTTTTAAGTTTTTTAAAGTTTTGAGAAAAAAAGAATATCAGTAGGTGTTCCAAATAATTTCTGGGGTGGAAGCGGGAGAACACAAATGTGAGGAGGTTAATCTCCAAATAAATAACTTAAGAAAACTTACCAGAACTCAATGACTTGATTATCTATGTTAGAAGTCTGCAGACTTTTTTGGTGAAGATCCAGATAGATGAGGCTTTAAGGATCCATAAATTCTCTGTGGCATTTGCTCAACTCTTATTTTGTAGCTTGCTAAAGATAAGATGTAAATAAGTAGGTATTGACAAATTAAAAAGGCTAGCCAAGTGCCCAGCCAAGCAGGTGTGGAAAAACATAAAATGACCCATCACTTGGGCATATCACAGTAGAGAGTTAGAACACTACAATAAAAAGATTTCAAAAGCCTGGGGAAGGAGATGAGAGAGCTTTTAGAATCCCGAGAGAAACTCTGTTCTAAAATCTTCTCTTCTACATTATTTCCTAGGAAGTTGTGTTCTGTTAAAATGAGAATGTAAACCAAGAGTGATGAAACCCTGTTAGAGCCAACAAATAGGGCTGGGGATGTAGTTCTGTGGCAGAGCACTTGCCTTAGCATGTGTGAGGCCCTGGGTTCAAACCCCAGCACCCTGCCCCCAAAGATAGGAAATCCCTCTTAGGAAAGAGAGAAGGTAATTCCCAGGTTGAAGGCAAAGCAACTTGGGGAGCAGCCCTTCTGATTGGAGCCAGGACTTCTTAGTGTTTCTGATGGATGTGTTTGAGGGAAAGAAAAAGAAAATAAGCAAACAAAAAACTTGAACATTTGATATGTTTAACCATGTTGAGATGGTTAATAGTTCTGATCAAGAGTTTGGATTGAAACAGGGATAGGTACATAGAAAAAAAAAGTCAACAAAAAGGTACTAGCTTTTGGCCCCTGGAGTAAGAAATTATTCCGGAAAACAAACATACAAAGTGAATAATATAACTTGGGAATATTGATGTATTCAAAATAGTGTTATGATTTTTTTTTTTTTTTTGGAGAGTGGAGAACAAAGTTTTGGGAGTCAGAGTTGTTGGAATTAAATAATTTGCATTTACATAGTAGGAAATTAGTAGATAATATCTAAATCTGAAAAATCAAGAATATAGCTCTAAACAGGGCTGGGGAGATAGCTCAGTCGGTAAGTGCTTACCTTGTAAGCACAAGGCCCTGGGTTCAATCCCTAGCACCAAAAAAAAAAAAAAAAATATATATATATATATATATATATATAGCTCTAAACAAATTGTATCTGGAAACATAAGCTAAATACCAGAGTAGTAAAAGTAGTTGGCTTTTTTGGGGTACGTGGGGGTCGCAGGGATTAAATTTAGGGGTACTTAACCACTGAGCCACATCCGCAGCCATTTTTACTTTTGTTTTGAGACAGGGTCTCACAAAGTCGCTTAGGGCCTCGCTAAGTTGCTGAGGCTAGGTTTGAACTTACGATCCTCCTCCTTCAGCTTCCTAAGTTGCTGGGATAACAGGTGTGCACTACAGTTGGCTTTTAAAGGAGACAAAGTAGAAGTGGTGAGGGTTGTAAGATTACTATTTTATCATAAGCCTTGTAATGCTGTTTGACTTTTTAAGCTAGGTATTACTTCTGTAAGTTTAATTTTTATTTTTAATTAAAGTGGAATTTATAAATGTTTACTTTAGATGTCAAACATTATTGGTCTAAAAACTCTAATATAATAATATACAATAGAATTGTTTTTTATTCACATGTGTATCATTCGTTAAGCCAGTTTTTGCTTTCTACTCATTGATATTTGACTTCCTTGACTGTGATGGAAAAATATATTCTAAGACACATGAGTCAGTCCTTTGTTAGTCTCAACGTAGACTGTAATTTAGTTAATATCTATAAATAGTTTGCAAATCACTGCTACTCTCTGAAAGTTATAAAAGGAGAATACTAGTCCCAGTACAGAACTGAGGAGTCACAGCAATGAAAGTATATAACCCTCCCATTAGCCTTCAGAGGCAGGATGGACCAAAAGTTGACCGACTTATATTGTAAGTACTGGATTGTCTCAGGAACTTTGTAAGATTGAAACCATCTGGTTTTGTTTTTTCCATTTTTAATTTTGTTTACTAATGAAGTGAAATGCTCACATATTTACTATCAAAATATATCTGTATGCTTTTATTTTTTGACAAATGTCATTAATATCAATGTTATTAAATGTTATCAATTCAGAATGTTTTTCCTAGTCCGAACTCCTACTTCATTATGTCAGTTGAAATTCCTCTACCTTTATCTAATGCTATTCATTATAGGTAAATCCAGATGAATTTGTATTTTGAAATTTGTTTTTTATATTTAACATGCTTCAAAAGAAAATAAGTTTTTGAGGCAATATAAACTATGTGTGTGTACATGTGTGCTATCAGTCTCATTGTTGGCCAGTGTTTTGTGCATCTATTCACATTTGAAGATAGCTCTTTGGAGAGAAATATTTTAGTGGTGGGGAGGAATCTAGGTCTGATTGTTAAATGCTTTAATGTTTATAATGGTGATCATTTGCATTTAATTGTTTTTGAAAAAAAGTTATATTGTTTTCTGAAAAAATTTCAAAATTATTGAAAATTCATATTCTAATTTAAAAGAAATTAACCTGTTAGAATTATTCCATAGTTCAGAATCAGGGCATTTGTACTTCAACAGAATCTTGAGAGGATTCCATTAATACCTAAAGAAAATAGTCATGTAGATGGAACTCTAGGAAGTTGAGCCACATGGATTACCAGTATGTGAACTGGCAGTGATAATTGTGAGAAAAGCAAGGTTTATAAATTTTGAAGTTCTCCCTAAAAAGATACACAACTCTCTTGGTTTGGAGGCTAAAAACCTTAAAGCCAGCTTTATAAATCATCCAATTTAGGAGGGAACTTTTGACTTACAAATCAAAAGTTCTTCTTGACACACTTTTTAGGGAATTATATTTAGATAGGCATGTTTTCAGTGAGCAGGCTGAAAATTAGCTAAAGATATTGAACACTTTCCTTTCTTTAAAACAATCTTCTGCAGATGTATGAATTACATACTTGATTCAGTTAACTTGGACATATTTTCTGCCATCATGCCCTCCCTACCACTCCCCTCCTCTTTCTTTCGTTCTTTTCTTTTGTACCACGGATTGAAACCAGGGCCTTAGCCATTGAGCCACGTCCTTTTTGTGTTTTATTTTGAGATGAGGTCTCACTAGATTGCTTACAGTCTCACCAAGTTTTTGAGACTGGCTTTAAACTATGATCCTCCTGCCTCAGCATCCTAAGCTGCTGGGATTACAGTCATGCACTACCATGCCTGACCTCTTTCTTATATCAGGAGATACTTTCTTATATAGACTGAATGCCCTAGAATATTGTGACTGTCAAACAGTCTTTTTAAGTCATTATACCCTTGTCATAAATGCAGTTATTCAGTGATTGTTCCAAGTTTGCCTCACCTATACTTGACCTTCTACCTAAAACTTAACCTTACTTTTTGTGTTAGAAATACTGTGTGGTTTGGGGAAATAGCCATTAACTTGGGGGTTAAAAAACAACTAAGAATTAGAATGAGAAACGAAATGCAATCAGAATACTATGTGGTTCAGCTATGAACAGTACTTACATTATTATAGTAATTATAATAATTATATTCTTAATATTATATGCTTACATAATTATTATATTAACATAAAATTATTAATATTCCTGATATTAATATTATTGATTTAGTCAAACTGTTTTCCCACGTGGGAAGCATCTTGCCATTAGAAGAAAGTAGATAGCTAAAGTTAAAACACGAACAGTTAAAAAGAGTGGTAAATGGGTAGGAGGGTTGGAGTAGTGCATTGCTGTGCCCCCCTGGATTTTATTTCGTTTTTTTTTTCAAAAGCTGTGTATTTTGATACAGATGAGTCTGTTGTTGTTTTTGGGGTGGTAATGGGGATGGAACCCAGGGCCTTGTGCATGCTAGGCAAGCACTCTACCACGGAGCTTCAGCCCCAACCGGATTTTGATACAGATGAAAGAGAAGGCTCAGACAGCAGAAAGAACTAAAAATATGGATTTTTAATTAACCCCAGTTGCGTTTTTTTCATTAGATGCAGATTGTTAAACACACACATACATAACTTAAAAAAAAAAAAATTCTGGGGGCTGGGGTTGCGGCTCACATGGTGGAGCTCTTGCCTGGCACAAGCGGGGCACTGGGTTTGATCCTCAGCACCACATAAAAATAAATAAAATAAAAGGTATTGTGTCCCAGCTACAACTGGAAAAACCAACCCAATCAAAACGTTCTTTTGAATGCATCTCATTTCTTGATGTTATCCCCACAATGATGATGTTATCACTCTACATCTTTGACTACTAATTATTTATCAAATAGCATAATGAAGTCAGTACTATATCCTGAAAATCTGATATTATTATTATTATTATTATTATTAATATCTTAACTACTTATAAGAAACACTACCGTAGATTTTTTTCTTCTTCTTTTTTCTTCTCTTTGCAATCATTGTTAAGTATGATGATAAGATGATAGAGGTGGAGCAGTGGTTGGGTGGGGTGTTTTTGTGAGAAAACTAGCATTGATTTAACTTGTTAAGTGGACATTTTTTTGTTTTATGGCCAGCTAAGGAAACCTGGAAGGGAGAGAGTGTTTTGGAAAGGTTTTATTGGTTTATTGATAACTGCTAGGAGGAACAAAGGTAGCATACTTGTTCTTCCATTTAACTTTGTCCCTTATTAGAACCCAACAAGTTTATTAGTCCAGAGAACATTCCAGTTTGAAATTCCCAAATAATAATAATTATTAAAGCTTACATTTATTGAATGTTAGGCTCCAGGTCCAAAGAGCTTTTAAAATATTGCCTCTTTTAATCTTCCCTGCAATACCATGAACTCTATGTATAAGATGAGGATAACTTGTTTTTTTTAAAAGGGGAAGATTAATGGGTACAAGGTTTTCTAAAGGCAATTTGAAACCACGTATTAAAAAAACTTAAGATTTTATTTTATTTTATTTATTTTTTGTACCCGAGATTGAATCCAAGGGTGCTTAATCACTGGGCCACATCCCCCAGCCACCCTTCCCCTGCTTTTTTTTTTTTTTTTTTTTTTTTTTTTTTGAGATAGGGCCTCACTAAGTTGCTGAGGCTGGTCTTGAACTTGTGATCCTTTTGCTTCAGCCTCCCAAGCTACTGGAATTACAGGCAGATGCCTCTGTACCTGGCCAAAATCTTAAGAAATTTATACCTTTCCTCTTAGCAAATTGGTGTGTGTCAGTATTGGTCTTATAGAAGCCGTTGGAAAAGGATTCAAAGATGGAGATAACTTTATTGCTATATTAGTAATGGTACCAGGACAGCTTAAATTCTACTATGAGAGACTGCTTAACCTTGGGGAGAACTAAACAATGGAACATTATGCACTCTGGGAGAATAAAGATGCCAAACTCAGTGCCTTATGGTAACTTTCACAGTATGTTAAGTGAGGCCTAAGAAAGCAGACTTCAGAGTAGTAGGGAAATAGAATTTTAATTATTTGTTTTTTAAAACTAATGAAAGACTGAGAGAGAGACTGTGTGTGTGTGTGTGTGTATAATGTTAATGTTAATTATAGTTGCTTCTGGATGTGAGATTTTAATGATTTAAATTTATTTCTTTACTTAACTGTAATTTTTTTTTAATTCAGCAAATGTTTATAAAACTGTATCAGTTGCCAGCCATGTATTTTCTGAAATGATCATGTATTTTTTTGTATAGTTAAAATTTGATGGTATTTTTGAGGAAGAAAATAGTAATTTGGCAACTTTTCCCCCCCAGTAAATGATTAAATCAATGACTTGATTTTTAGTTATTAAAGTGGCATGTTCAGTTAAATGGAAAAATCATTTTATTTGTAAGACTTAATTCACAAAATATACAGAATAAAATGAGGGGCAAATAAAAGTGAGGGGCAATAAAACTTCAGGGCAGAGTGCTGAAGCAGTCTGCCAATATGATCCTAATAAGGATTATTTTCATTTGTATGAAATGTAAGTCATCTCTAAGAGCATTTCTTCATGTGGAGGAAAGATGTTGATCACATGCTCTGCATTACTTTTATTTGAATCAGAAATGAAGTAAACATCAGTTTTAGTTATAAGTAGCCATGTATGCATATTTAAAATTTTTTTTTAAATTTCAGGCAACTGCAAGAACAGCAACGACAGAAGGAGATGGAAAGGGAAAGGCTGGAGAGAGAAAGAATGGATAGGGAAAGGTTAGAGAGAGAGAGGCTCGAGAGGGAGCGAATGGAACAAGAGCAGCTGGAGAGAGAAAGGCAAGAACGGGATCGGCAGGAGCGCCTGGAGCGGGAGAGGCTAGAGCGTCTGGAGCGGGAAAGGCAAGAAAGGGAACGACAAGAGCAGTTGGAAAGGGAACAGTTGGAATGGGAGAGAGAGCGCAGAGTATCAAATGCCGGTAAGGAGCTATGATCTATTTGTTCTTGCACCAAGGTTGGATGTGGTTCTGTGTAATCTTACATTAGGATATTTCACATGTGAGATGCTTATTAGCATTGAGCAATACAGTTTGAAAGTATGAAAAACATGGCTCAGTTACTGCTTTAACCTTTTCTTTTTATTACTCTTATTGCTTAGAGACTTAAAGAAGGCTCCTGGAAATTTTTATCCTGGCATTCTAAATCTTCTAAGCTCCTTATAAATTGGCTATTAAAGTATGAGTGTTTTTCTGGAAATTTTTTTATAAAGGATGAATTTGGAAGATCTTTCCCTCATGAAATTGCTCAACTCATATCAAATAATGTACCTAGTTTTATAGTACCATGCAGTAAGAAATTTCGGCCAGGTGTTTAGCATGCACCTATAATCTCAACCAATCAGGAGGCTAAGGCAGGAGCATCACCAGTTCAAAGCCAACATTGACAAGTTAAAGAGACCCCATCTCAAAATACAAAGATCTTGGGATATAGTTCAGTGGTAAAGCACCCCTGGGTTCAATCCCCAGTTATCATACCCCCTGCCAAAAAAAAAGAAACTATCCTAATGGTAGTCTAAAGTTTTTGAAGAAGGTATTAAAGCAGTAAATGAAACTGTTCTAAAACTGACTAGTTATTTAAATATATTTTTTAGTATTTCTGAAAATTATTGAAAATTACTAAATTTGATGGAATTTTTGAAAGTCATAAGGTTGAGATATAGCTGAAAGTTCAAGGTATAATAACATTCATTGTAGGATTTAAGAATTTTAATTCTTATGACCTATATCAAAAGTCCCAGTATGGGTGGTTATATGTTGGTTGGTTCATTTATTGTTTAAGTTAAATCCATTTGTTTTTAACTGCCTAATTATTTTTTGGAGTTTGGGCTACCAAAACAAAACTTATACAAATAATCATTGAATTAGGAGGTTCCTCATTCTTTGTAGTAAATATTTTGCCAGTCTTTATATTTGTCATTTTTTTAAAAAGCAAACCAAATTCTGTTTGTGGAACTAGTCATGTAATTTTAATGTCCTTTTTGTGGACTAAATAATAAAAATTAAGACTGCACTATCCTTTTTTTATAAAGAATAAATTCATCAATTTAATTTATTAATCTACTTAATAGAGAAAAGAAAACTTCATCCTTTTCTGGATCTTAAAATGTATTTATAAGTGAAAGTTTTCTTGGGTGAAAGCTGTTATTTGTATATGTGCCTAATTCTCTGGTACTAACTGTAGTCTACATTTATACATTTTGTCTGATTGCTGGTTTCGTGGCTTCACTAGCTCCCTTTTTCTCTCTTCTTTTTTTATCCTGTCTTTTGCTGCTGCTTTCCACCTTCTGTCCAGCTCCATCTTCAGACAGCTCCCTGTATAACGCTCCACTTCCTGAGTATTCCAGTTGCCAGCCTCCTTCAGCACCTCCTCCATCATATGCTAAAGTCATCTCAGCTCCAGTGTCAGATGCCACTCCTGATTACGCTGTAGTGACTGCTTTGCCACCTACTTCCACACCCCCTACACCACCAATGCGACACTCAGCGACACGTTTTGCAACATCTTTAGGTTCAGCCTTCCACCCAGTTCTTCCCCATTATGCTACAGTTCCTCGTCCTCTGAACAAAAACTCTCGACCTTCTTCTCCTGTGAACACACCCTCTTCTCAGTCTCCAGCTGCGAAGCCCTGTGCCTGGTCTACTTCCAATTTCTCGCCCCTCCCTCCATCTCCTCCAATAATGATTAGCAGTCCTCCCGGCAAAGCTACTGGCCCAAGGCCTGTCCTCCCTGTTTGTGTTTCTTCTCCTGTGCCCCAAATGCCTCCATCACCAACAGCACCGAATGGGCTGCTGGACTCAATAGCATACCCAGTGTCTCCACCGCCTACCTCAGGGCCAGCAGCGCCACCGCCGCCGCCGCCTCCACTGCCTTCCCTCGCATCACTCTCACACTGTGGATCTCAAGCTTCTCCTCCTCCAAGCACCCCTATTGCCTCAACTCCCTCATCCAAGCCCAGTGTTCTCCCTTCTCCCTCTGCAGCTGCCCCTGCCTCTGTGGAGACTCCTCTAAACTCTGTGCTGGGAGACTCCTCTGCTTCTGAGCCAGGCTTACAGGCAGCCTCTCAGCCGGCCGAGACTCCAGCCCAACAGGGTAAGGCCTTCCTTATTGCTGCTAACAACTAATCACTTGAAAGTATTGCATAACTACAAATATAACTGCCTAGAAGAAAGGGTAGGGTGGTTTTAATAATTGAACATCTGTGTCATGTGACTTTTTTAATCTGAAAAATTAAAGGTAAAAGTAATTTTTGTTCTATTGGGTCAGTTGTATTGGGGTGATTGATGGGGAATTCCCATATTGAACTAACTAGCTTTTGGTATCTTCTGCAGTATCATAAAAGGTGTTTTCTAGTGTTTACACTTCACTAGGAAGATTTAACTTGACCCTTTTGATCTACCACACCAAAAATATATGATTTAAATTGTTTCTATTTACTTTCTGATACAGACTTTATTTAGTGTCCAACTGTAGTTATAAGATAAACCATCTTGGAGGTTCCTTTGGAGCTGTTTTGTTCTTGGGCCCTTTTCATGTTGGCCTGTCCTGTGTTTGGTTTCCCATATTGGATTTTCAGGATGGCTGTCACCTAGACCCTAAGGAGCATCCTGACTTTCTAGAAAGGGGTAGTGGACTTTGTACGTGATCCAGGCTTACTTGAAGTAGTGGTGGGAGAGATGATTGAGAGAATAGCATCTGATACAGTTATTTCCCACTCCTCCTTAACACACACTTTACTGTGTGGCATCAGGGGAGAGAGGATGGAGAGGATATAATTTCTTAGTGTTTATTATTTACAAATACAGAAGGACCCGGTTCTGTAAGTAAATAAGAAGATACCTAACAACCCCCATCCCCACGAGATCTTTAGGTTTAGGATTTAGGGAGGAATGCAGAGAGGATGCTGGAAGAGTATTATAATCCGGATCTAAATATACCTCTTCTTTAAAAATTGTAGTTCCTAATTAAAGTAATAAGGTTGTTATTGGTCTGAGTAGTTTTGTTTTTATTAACATTAGCAATGAACTAGAGAGACAAAGCAAACCTGATGAAGCTGACCTGTCCACGTGCTCCATTCTCACAACTCATAATGCTGCACAGGACAACCTGTTGTTCTGTGCTCTACGGTGAACAATTTATGTTTTCTGCTATACAACTGTTCAGTCTGAAGAAGTTAACAGTTACCACCCAGTGTGTAAATAGGACTTTGTTTTTTTAAAAAATGAAAACAAAGGATCTGGGGTTGTAGCTTAGTGATAGAGCACTTGCCTCACGCATGTGCTCAATCCTCAGCATCACATAAATAAATAAAATAAGGGTATTATGTCCCTCTACAACTAAAAATATTTTTTAAAAAATGTAAACAAAAACAAAACCAAAAGAATTTTATTTTAAACCTTAAGGGAGAGATTTCTACTGGTTCAGTATTCTGATATTAAAGTCTTGTTCACTCCCTTTGTGATTTTACAGGATTTGAACACATTTTATAACCATCTCAAAGGCCAAAACAACTCTGAACTTCACATTCTATATTATTTAATTATTTCTGAGAGTTACTTTGCAATTTTAAGTTCCCATCAGTGATGTTCACCTCTGCTACATGTGGGATTTAAATATAGAATATATTTTAAGATACTGAAGCCTGGTACTCACTTCTCATTCATATTCTTAGTCCACTTTGTCTATAAACAATAAATAAATATTTGAATTCATTATAGTAGATAGAACACACTATCTTAACACCTAAATTTACATGGGTTGTTTGGATTTGTTATTATAAATAGTACTACCTATCACCAGAGATACTTATTTGGCATGCTTAATTCTCCCAAATTGTACAAGCATTTATTTTGCTTATTTTTGCACTTCTGATGGGGGAAAATTTTTAATTAGGTGATCCATTGCATAGTTCTATTACTAAAGATCTAACATTAAAGTAAGTATTACATATATACTTTGGCTTTATATTTTAGTATCTTTTAAAAACCAATCTAGTCTCTAAACATAATAAATTAAATCCCAAGCATACCAAGTATTTGATTCAACTTAATTTACCATGGCATTCTATTTACCTATACATGAAAAATATTACTTGACTCTTATTGATGGTCTTTCTTTAACATTTCTTCCTTGCAGGTGTTGTTGTCTTGGGACCACCTGCACCCCCACCTCCCCCACCACTCCCACCATGTCCTGCTCAGGCCTCAGCACTTCCTCCTCCCCCAGGACCACCTCCACCACCTCCACTGCCATCCTCTGGCCCTCCACCACCCCCTCCTCCTCCTCCACTTCCTAATCAAGTGCCCCCTCCTCCACCACCACCTCCTGCCCCTCCCCTCCCTGCATCTGGATTTTTCTCGGGATCTGTGTCAGAAGACAATCGCCCTTTAACTGGACTTGCAGCTGCAATTGCTGGAGCAAAACTTAGGAAAGTGTCACGGGTAAATATGTTTCCAAATTACTGTATTTTAAAAATGTGTATCTTATTTCTAAATATCTAAAATGCTGGATATATTCTAATTTTACAAACCTTGTGTTATTAACTTCATTGATTTAAAAATCAGAATAGTTAAAATTTACAGAAAAGTTGTAAGAGTGGCATTAAGGATTTCTGTGAACCTATCATCCATATTTATAGAGTTAACATTTTATCTGTATTTTCTTTTTGTGCGTTTCCTTCTTTACACACATTATTTTTATCTGAATGATTTGAGAGTAAGACAGAAACATCATGCCCATTTCCCTAAATATTTCATTGTATATTTTGTAAAAACAAGGGTGTTCACCTACATGACCATAGTGTAATTACCAAATTAGGAAATTTTACATTGATAGAGTATGATAGTCCACAAGTGTATCCAAATTTATTTTAATCTATGACAGTTGCTCAATCTTTCTTTTCAAAATTCTTGACATTTTTTGAAGCTTTTTTTAAAAATGTTTTTATTATGTTTTTTAAATGACCTTCTATTTTGACTTATTTGAATTTTCCTCAGTGTTACATTCAGTTTATGCATTTTTATAAAGTTATGGCCTTCTCAGTGGTAGTGTACAGGAAGATGTGATATTAGTAATGTTAACTTTGATAAAAATCTCCTTTCATATATAAATTAGTACTGTTCACTTTGTTGGTTCTTAAGGTATAAAAAATAATATTTAAGTAGTTTTTAAAATTAATGTTGACTGTCCTATTTTTAATGCAGTATATTCCTGAGCATGATTGTCTAACATAAGGAATTATTATGTGTGTGTATTCTCTCTCATTAAGATGGAAGATGCCTCTTTCCCAAGTGGAGGAAATACCATTAGCATGAACTCGGTCTCATCCAAAACAGATACAGGTCGTGGAAATGGACCTCTTCCTTTAGGGGGTAGTGGTTTAATGGAAGAAATGAGTGCCCTGCTGGCCAGGAGGTGAGAAATTTTATTATAGTGGATATGTCTAGAATCAAGAGGAATTTGCTAATTTTATTCTGGAGATAACTAGAGAAAAGGAATTTTTATATTAAGAGTTAGATGATTTTTTTTAAAAAATCATTTTGCTGTCTTTCTAGGAGAAGAATTGCTGAAAAAGGATCAACAATAGAAACAGAACAAAAAGAGGACAAAAGTGTGAGTGACAAAAGTGTAAGTGAATAAAAATAGTCTTGCACACCTTAAATATGAAATTCAAGCACAGCTCCTTAGAAAAACATGTCATGTTAATTTGAACTTCACAATTAGTTCGAATTTAGAGTTGCTTATTTTTAAATATGCATATCTTTGAAATGACTTGTTTTGAGTATTATTTACAAAATTTAAATGGCATTATTAAAATGAGTGACTTGGAATTATGGAAGAGCATTGAAGTTCAAACCTATATAGAATCAGTTGTATTGTTTTGGCCACCTTTAAATGAGTGAATGACCTCTTGCTAGTTTTTTCCCCCTGCCCCCCATCTCTTAGGCTCTCACTTTCCTTGAATTAATGTAAAATGAAGAATTTGACTAAATCAGCAGTTTGTCATCCCAGGCCCCACCCCAGTTCAGCTGTACACACTTTCCTTTGTCTGTTCTGTATGTTGGTGTTCAGCACATAATTGTTTTCCCTGCACCATTTGACTGCCTTTCATGCCATTCCTCAGCTGTCTGGAATCTGGCTTCATAGTATTGGCTAGGGCAGGTTCTCCATGAGAGTAGTCAAGAAAGGAGCTGTGTGAATAGTGGAAGGAGGGGAATGTTAGGAAGGTGCGAAGGAAGATGCTGAAGTTGGAATGGAAGGGAGAAAAGATAGATGAAGGAAATAGTGGGGAATGGCATAAAGAATATGGAAGGGGAACATGTAAAATGGTAAATCTGTATAGCAATGGTGATGTGACATTAATATATATATTTCTGAATATTTAGGAAGAGTCAGAGCCTGTAACTTCTAAGGCTTCTTCAACAAGCACACCTGGTAAGTCCAGGAAAGATATTTTAACCTTTATAAATTTTCCCTAAATACTACTTTCTAATTAAAAATATCCCATTTCCCATGTTTGAATCAAGTGACTACTTGGTCACTAAGATGTTAAAGTTCTTTGTTCACGCTTGAAAGCATTGACTTTTTTTCTCTGCTTTTTGTATTCCTAGAAGCCACTGTTGTTTTCTTCCTGGTGTTGTAAAATCTGTTAAAACTCAACATTTTTCTCATAATTGTCTTTTAAAGTCATATTTTTTACACATCTCTGTGTATTGTTGTCCATGATTTGAGGTTGCTTGCTAAAACAAGAAAAATACGTTATTAGACAATGGGAATGTTTTTAATAGTTCTTTAAGGTAAAAATTAAGTGAGCATATGAAAACTGCATTCTATTTTCAAAACATTCTCAAATTGAGAAGGTTGTCATTTTTAACCATTCATTTGGATGTTGATAACCAAGGAAATAAAACTTCTAATTTGTAAGCTAAAAATTCTTAAGCTTTTGGGAAATATTTTTTAATACAGTAAAGTTTCTGACATTGATAATGCTTGAACATAGCTTATATTACTTAGACTATTGACAACATATTTTACTGGAAGTACTTAATAATATTCCATCCAAGATGGGAATATGAGATTGTTACATATTTACATATTCATCTTTGTATTTGATCCGACTAAGAACTGAACTCTTTGCCTCCTTAACTATTTTGGAATGAAGTAACATAAATAAATTTGATAAATTAATATCCACAATGGTCCATTGAAGCCATTATAGAGAAATATCTATATTAATTCCTACATATTTGATTTAGAGACTACCAGCTGCCTTTAGAATTTCATTTTTAAAACATACTTTTGTTTTTGTGTCATTTCTATTTATTTTTGTTATTTTTTGTTTTGTCTCATAACAGTAGTCTGAATTATAAATCAGAATTAATTATATGTACCGCTATTAGAACCATAGATAATTTAGAAGTAAACCATAGAGTTACAGAATCTTTAGAAAATATTAGAATCATAAATTCTCTCCCTAGAGGGAAAAATCATTTTTATACGAATTTCCTCATAATTTGAAAGTGTTCCTGAATTCCCAGAAGGTTATCCATGGGCCCCAGGTTAAGAACTGACCTTGCCTAACATATATTTCCTGATTTCAAAAACAAAAAACTAAAGCATGAGTTTTTGTGTATATTTGCATGTGTATGCCATACATATAAAATATATCTACTCCCCCCCACGTGTTTCATTTAGTATTTTTAATTGGCATTGTGTCAGACACTTCATAGGCCAAAAGGAACTGAAAGATAAAGACCTGGAGCACAGAAAACTCTAATCCAGTTGAGAAGGATGAGCTACACATGAGGAAAATTAATCTTTTATAACCATATGTTGAACATTAATGTGTCAGAGAGGGAAGAGATTTTATGTGGAGCTACCTGGGTCATTGTTACATTGTAGAGTATTTGGTTTGATTGAAAGTAGGGGAAGGAAACAGAGGCATGGCGTTCAAGCCAAGCAAAGAGAGACCAGGAGATAATAACTAGACTCACCTGTCTACAATTGAGAATTCTTTTTGAGTAGTATAGGACAAGTGAGTTGAAAACAAAAAGGTTGAGGGTAAAGCTCAGGAGTTGAGGCTTTAGCCTACACATATTGGGTTGATGTGTAATGAGCTGGAACTGTTTTTAGCACATTAAAGTGGCACTTGTGAGTATTGTGACATAGAATCAGGGAGGAGTTAGAGAAACCAAATGGGAAGCTCTGCTAGTGCCAGTAGAAATCCAGTGTTTCCAAAGACCCAGCCTCTGCTCTTCCTCCTGAAACACACATAGAACCCCTTAGAGAGGATGGCCTTATTTCCTGTGTGCCACAGAGCCGAATAACTCTTCCTCACAGCCAGCTGAGCCTGTTTAAGATTAAAAGAGGGTTGTGGTTTGGAATGGAGAAAGGACCTCAGCCAGTGGTTAAACGGTAGCACTCACTGCATCTTATTCACTTTGGAATTACTTTCTTGTCTTTCTACCTTTCTGTTTGGTGACTGCCCTCATGACTGTTCCCCTCCCTGTTCAAGTTGTCCCTCAGTTTTATTCAGAACTTTTCACCTCTAGGGCTGGTGTGTTGAATGTGTTTCTGATTCTGGCTGTCCTGGACACCATCTGATTATTTGATGTTCCCCAGCCACCTCTGGATCTTGCCACTACTGTGGCAGTCATTGAGAGAATATGTTAGATACTAGAATATAAAAGAAGAAAGAAAAAAGTATTGTGAAAAAGGAAAGAGGTGATTAAATGATGATAATGCAAGATTAGTGATGACTCTAGGACACCCAGATAGATGCCTTCTCATAGCAGAAATCTAGAACCAAAAGCTGTTCTTCCTGTAAGAGTTCTCTTTTAGTTTTGCATATAAATATTTTGAAGAGACTACCCAAAAGCTACCTAACGCAGTGCAGAAGCCAGTCGAACAACTAGCTACATTGGAACTCAGAACAGTTTTATAGTTAAAACTATGTAGCAAGATCACAGTTCATCTTAGACTTGATTCCTTTCTTCCATGACAAAATCTCATTTCTCATTTTATCCAGTCATCCACTGAGGCCAATGACAGCATCAGTGTGTCAATCAAATTAGAAAAAAGTTCAGAACACCATAGGCAACCAACCAGTGAATCACTACTTAGCATCTTATAATGAGAACTTAGAGTTTACTTATATTTAACCGGATTATCTGCTAACTCCAGAGAATTGATTAAGAATCAGGGAAATATAATAGAATTAATTGTATGATTCTGAAATTTATTTTGAGTTGTTTAAATATTTTTACCAAGAGGACTGTTTGGATTTTGATAAAATGCTGAAGTACATGAAGACATTACAGATTATGTTTTTATTTTACTATTGGCACTAAAAATAGATTAAAATAGTATAGATACTATCTCATTCTAATTAACTATCGTAATTAAAATTTTTATCCCTTTCTTATATGTTTATTAGGAAAACTTCTTACCATTTGGTTTATAGAACTATAATACTTACATTTTACAATCTTAAGTTCTTTTAGAGAAATATCTACTTATTACTTTCTCCTTATTTTAAGGTCTGAAACTGCATGTTAGAATCCTTATTTATTAATGTTTAGGATTTAAGTAACATTTTTATTTATCTACAATATATAAAAACAGGGGGACATTTTAGTATTTTGTTGTTTTACAATAACTCTGGAAAGCACATAAGGCATTTAATAACATTTGTTCCTTACTTTTAAAGAACCAACCAGAAAACCTTGGGAAAGAACAAATACAATGAATGGCAGCAAGTCACCTGTTATCTCCAGGTATCAATTTTTTCCTAAGTTTTATATTACATGTGTATCTAAAAAGAAATAAATGCAGTTGTATTCTAGAAAGAATTTAATTGTAGATTGGAAATTGTACAAAAGGAGCACATAAAATAGTCACAGTTCATCTTCTATTGGACAACCACTGAGCTCAGTGTATTTTTACTAGTGAGTACCTGTTGAATTTTACCCTGTATTTATTAACCAGATGCTCTGAAATTTTAAGAATAGTTTTATCCCTCCGAATTATTTATTTTGAAAAATTAAAACTATGGAAAGCTTGAAAGAATGCTTCAGCAAATACTTATATATCCATCACGTAGGTTCACATGTTAACATTTTGCTACGTTTAACTTAATTATATACATATCCATACTTTTCCCCCTTCTGAATAGTGTAAAAGCAAATTGCAAATTAAGTGCTGCTTCACTCTAAATATTTTAGCATTCTTCTGAAGAACCAGGACTTATCCTGTGTAATCAGAATATCATTACAACCCCAAGAAGTTTAACATTGAGCCAATAATATCATCTTATATAATATATATTCACATTTTTCATTGATCCAAATGACATCCTTCATAGGGTTTTTTTTTTTTTTTAACATAATTTTTGGAAGAAACTTCTATATTTTAAACTGAAAATTAGTTGGAGATAAAAGACTATAGTTTATAACAACAAAATAAAACTTAAAATTTTGAATTTATGAAATAGAAATTTGCTATCTCAGTTGAAACTTATAATCAAGTTAGAACAGATAGTGCCCAGAAACTACCACATGTGAGCATAGTCAAGCAAACTAAGTATTTCTTAGTTGTCATACTTGATAGTCATGGCTAAATTTAAGTTATGGGTCTTGAACATAGAAATTTTTTCTTGGTTATGAAACAGTTTAAAAGTCTCATATTTTTTCCCAGACAAAAAAGATATGTATTTAGAGACTTTTTAACTTTACTTTCTGAGCTACCTGCCTTATTTTTTGCCTCATAAAAAGCAAACTTGACTCTAATTATAGAAACCTATTAAAGAATAATAAGTACAAAGATAGACTTCATATTATCACAGACCTGCTCTACGTTATCCTAAATCTAAATTTGGATTTAGCTTTGTGTGGTTCTTTCTGATGGCAGGAAAGAATATTTGGTGATGACACAATTATTTAAGCTCCACAAAGAATCCAGGCCTTTTTGAATGTATAAAAGCTTTTGGTTTGTAAAATCTGAAAGATGGTTATATTTAAGTTCAGAAGAAAATGAAGGGAATTGCTTTTGGAGAACATGTTTTTTCAGTAGAACAGAAAAATTGAACATTATGTTTCTCAGATACCTAACTCAAGAGGTGACCTTCTATCATATCTCTAACAGTTACAGTTTTTCTTCAGTATAACATTAGGACACCTGATTTATCAAGTATGTAACAGAACAGGGCTGTGATGTGTCATTGGTCCTTTGAAGATCTAAATTGTGACAGAGAAGAGTCCTTTCCCTTTTTTTTTTTTTGCCATTAGCCTGCATTCCTATAGGAATGACAGGAATCAGACGAGTGAGCTTATTTAGAACTAAGCCTGAGTTGATGGTTAAAGTTGTATCTTGGAAGGGACATGAAAGAGAGGTTCTCCAAATGGAATAAGTTCTTTAATCTGTTTGGTCTCATTTAGTAAAGAAAAAATTTCTTTGATTTTTTTTTTTTTTCTCCAGACTTTAAAAGGAAGTTTAGTAAGTGCTTGAAAGATCACCATTTTGAAAATGTTTTATATGGATTAGTTGAACCTTGGTAATCATGTTCCAACTCCATTACATGGTTTCCCTCCCAACCTTTACCAAGATAGAAATTCTGACATACCTGAATATTTCCTGACCTCTCTTGTACTACTTTTGATAGATTAGATACATCTACCATTTGTATGTTTAAGACCTACATATATACATGTCTTAAAGTTTCACCGAAACCAGTTTTAAACGTTAGAATATTTTAAAAATCTGTTTAAAAGGCAAAGAATGGTATTGCCATTCTAAGTTATCTCCCCTGTTCTTTCTGAAGCAAGTACCTTGGCCATTTTATGTTTATATGTCTAATCTTCGCCCTGTAGTGAAAGTACCCATTTCTCTTTGTAATATCCATGTGAATATTACGGTAAGATGAGTTAAATAATGAGATGCTGCATTATGCTAAATTTATTAAGTGAAGATGTCAGGAGAGTAAAAGTAAGAATAATGTTGTAAAAATGTTTTAAATTATGACTAAAACATAACATTGGAAAATTTGAATTATTTCTATAGCTTTAATTTAAGAACTTACTGATCTTGGGACTAGGGAGTGTGGTTCAATGGTAGAGTGCTTGCCTAGCATGGGCAAGGTCCTGGGTTCAATTCCCAGCACTACACACACAAAAAGAACCTTATTAATCCTTGTATTCATAATAGGGGAGATGTTCCTGACATACCTGAGAACAGTTTTGTATAGTTCAAAAGCCATAATGATTTTGAGTCTGTTGGTTAATATTCACTGTAACAGAATTTTCTTTTTGTGTTTTAATACTGGTAGGTTTTACTGTGCCTACAGCCTACAAAAGTGCCACTATGTAAATATTTTTAAAATTTTTTCTGTAATTGTCAAGTAAATGGTATCCTCACATAACTAAGATAAATCTCAAAATATTTTTTAATTGAGGAAAACAATTATTTTAAGAATAACAGATTCCTTTAATTCTTGTTTTCCTTGCTGTATCTAAAAAACTTAGAAAGCAGTAACATCATGAGGATTATTTTTTTAAAGTTCTATTATGTATCCCTTTAAATGGTTTTCCCCCTTCATAGACGGGATTCTCCAAGGAAAAATCAGATTGTTTTTGACAACAGGTCCTATGATTCCTTACACAGGTATCATCCTGCTGTGACTTTGTGATTTGAGACTTTTAAATAACATGTTCAGGATAGGGCTGAGCTTTTTCTACCTGGATTGGTAATCACCACAAGGAGGATATTTAGGAAGATTGAGTCTCTCAATTTTAGCTGTATTTTGAACACTTCAATAAAAACAAAAACCCGCCATTACTTTGAAATCAAACTAGGGTGAATATAAATGGTAAACATCAGAAATACTAGAATGGAAATCTAAGGCCACATATATTGTCTAGGTTATTCATAGCTTTAACATTTTTTGTTAAAAGGTTGTTCTGTTCATGATTATGAGACAGGCTTTTAAAGTGTGGAATAGAAGATCCTGTGCTGGTTGTTACTGGAACACAGGACAATATTATAGCCACAGTTGTGGATATTCTTTGAGAAAAATCTGTTTCCTAGGTACTGTGTAGTAGATTGAATATCTTTAATAACCTAAAATCCTGAACTGACTTTTTTCTAGGGTGTGCCTATTATGCCATTTTTTTAATGAAGAAAACTTAAGATGTGAATCATTTAGGGCTGGGGTCAGGTGTATATAGTTTGCATGCACATGCCCACAGACACACCAAAGGGTAGGTGTGGGGGGATAAAACATCTGTTTTTCAATGTAAAATTTTGTTGTTGTTGTTGTTTTAGTTGTAGGTGGACACAGTACCTTTATTTTATTTTTATGTGGTGCTGAGGATCGAACCCAGAACCTCATGCATGCTAGGCGAGTGCTCTACCACTGAGCCACAACCTCAGCCCCTCAATGTAAAATTTTGACAGTGAAATACCAAGCACTTTTCAGCTATTTATAGAACTTGGCAGATTGTAGTACAATTGTTTTATAGGCAGGTGTCTAGAGTCAACACTTTCATAAAACAATATAATCCTCTGAGAAACCCTTATATTTTGTTAGTAATTATGTTGAAGACATGGGATTAAGAAAACATTAAATATATTCATGTTATCATATGTGTCTGTTTTGTAAAATACACATCAAGTTTACTGAAAAACATAATAGTATATAGATGGGGTGTCTATGATTAGGATTTCTTTAATCAGACTGATCAAATTCCTATTAAAACTATTTTCATGTTATGAACAACATATTTGATAATTTAGTTTTATCATCTAGTCTTACCTCCTTAAAATGTTTATATTACAGTAACAAAATAGTTTTTCCTGCTTCATGTTGAAATGGAGTAATTGTTCTGAATAAAAGAATTATTAAGAAAATTTGCTGTGCTGGAATTGTGGCTCAGTGGTGGAGTGCTTGCCCAGCACGCATGAGGCACTGACTGGGTTCAATCCTTAGCACCACATTCAAAACTAAATAAAGTCATTTTAAAATCCACTTTAAAAAAAATTTTTTTGCTAGAAATAGAAAAATAGTGTTTAACAATGAAATCTTCTGCTTCTTTCACACATAGTACTCCAGAATAATGTTGAAAAATCTTTAAAAAAAAAAAAGTGGTGATTACATCTTTCCTTCAGTATGAAAGTTCCCCCCTTGAGTTAATTCTCATGGTGGTGGTGGTGATGATAGATTGCATGTTAGCATGAATTAAACTTTATAAAAACTGCATGTTTCCACAATTGTTTATAACACAATTTTTCACTTGTTTAGTAAATATATATTTATAGCATACTGCTCAGAAATGTAGCATATTATAGTTTTTCACATAAAATTTCAGAGATATTTATTATATAACTTAAGAGAAAATAACTAGCTAGGTGTGCCACTAAATGTGATTAAAAGCAAAACAGTAATTAATAATTTAATTCTGGAGAGCAGGAATAGATAGCATGAGTATATGAAATGCAGTTTGTCACCCTTCAGGAATATTTACTAGAGGGTCAGGCATGGCAGCATGTACCTATAATCCCAGTGACCGAGTAGGCTGAGGCAGTAGGATCACAAGTTCAAGGCCAGCATCATCAACTTAGTGAGGCCCTAAGCAACTTAAAGAGACCCTGTCTCAGAATGAAAGATAAAAAGAACTAGGCATATAGCTTGGTGGCAGAGTATCCCTGGGTTCAATCCCCAATATCAAAAAGAAGAATATTTACTAGACTGGACTCTACACAAATATTAGGACTTACGTACTGTGAATCTCAGTAAATCTTAAGTGACTGGAATTAAGTTGTCTCTTTAGCATAGTAAGGTGTGTCCTCATAAGAGGAAAGGAAATATTTCATACAAATCTTATCCTCTCCAGTGCAGAACTCAGTGCTTATTGAATGACATTATCAGAAAGTTGTTATTTTCCTTTGTTTCATATAAGCAGATGCCTAATAAAGTATAATTGATTGGCCTGTTCATAATAATCTTAAGTAATAATACATTTGGGTATTAAAACAAATATACTCACTATTTTGTCTTCATGAACATTGAATTAGAATTTATAATGTTGAAAAGTTGTGTGTGTGTGTGTGTGTGTGTTTCAGTTCAGATTTGTAACTCTGCTAACCCAGAAATAAAGGAGAATTTCAAATAAAACTCCAAGCTTTCTACTGAGGGTTTTTCTCTTATTGCCAGAATTGGAGAGGGAGCCATGACTGATTTATTTGGTGCTGAAACTTTTGCTTAAAATATGCCTGCTCTCTAAGATTTGTCATGTAAAATTTTTAATAGAAGCTAAGTTTTTTAAAGTATATAATAATTGATCATTAGTTTCTTTCTGGCATTTCCTTGTTGGACTTTTTTTTTTTTTTTTTTTTTTTTTTTTTTTTTAAGCCATGTAAGTTTTTAGAAACATTTAGCCTGAAACAGCATTCAAATGATGTCTCCATAAGAAATAGCCACATAGACAATTAGATATGAATAGACCTCTAATCTAATTTATCCTTTCTTCCAACATTGTTTGTTTTAGTGCTAGAAATGGAATAAAATAGAAAGAAATGCTTACTAAAATGTTTTCTTCCTGCAAATGGTGGCAAAGAATTTGTACACAGATGTATATTAGAATGAAATATTCAAGTTCTTATATTTTTCTATTTATTTACTGGATATTAGTAGATAATATAAAAATTTTAAAAGAAGTATAAAACAAGATTGTGTTACTTTACTTTGACCTTGGAAATTTCATCTGGCCTCTTCATCTGTCATGATCAAGATATGACTTGTTACCTGATCACCTGCCTCATGCCCAAACTGTCTTCTGCTCTTTACTGAAGAAATCTCAACATCTTGTCATGTTTTTCTAGTTTATAAATAACTAAAAATAGTGAAAAAAAAAAATTGTTTTCTGTTCTAATCAGTCTGTGATCTTTGACAATTAACTTTTTTAACAAAATGTGTTTTATTTAAGAAATGTGTTTAAATCTAGTGTTGGGTTGGTAAAGTTAGTTATTTGTGAGCTCGTAATATCATAAGTGTTGTTTACCTGTCCTGGAAATTGCATTTGTACAGACCAAAATCCACACCCTCATCACAGCCCAGTGCCAATGGAGTCCAGACAGAAGGACTTGACTATGACAGACTGAAGCAGGTGGGTGCTCTCCTATACTTTATACTGGTTTCTTTTTAAAAGGTATCTTGTATGTATGTAAGTGCATTGTGTGTAATTGTAAGAAAACCATGGGCTTCTACTTCCCCTTATCATATTGGGAAAAGTGGACTCAACAAACCTGATTTTGGCAATAATGTGAGGAGGTTAACATTCTCATATACTTCTACTTTCTAAGAGGCACTTGGGAATACAACTCAAAAGCCATTGACTCCAGCAATTTCATGTCAAGGAGTTTATGCAAGTAAATTCATGCAAAGTATTGTAGAAGTATACAAATACATAGTGGGGAGTAGGGGTTCTGTAGCCATTAAGGAATCTCAGTTTAGGATATTTAACACTTACCTGTCTGTGTTAGGTTAAACAGGTAACAAATATGTGCAGTTACCTCAGTTTTTTAAAAGAAAAATACTTACCATGTTTTGGATACATATATGCACTATATTTAATACCTGTGTACACAGGGAGGAGTTACAGGTGATAAGATTACAACTTTTAAAGTGTTTTATTTCTAAGAGGTGAAATAGTTTTTTTCTGATAAACCAAAATTTTAAACTGAAAAGCTACTTGAAATGTTAAATTGAGTTATGTAATTTGAAAAGAAAGCATGTAGTTTTTGATAATCAAGACCTTGTTTTGCTTTGTATTAAATGTCTTTCATTTCATGAGAATGCTTTAACAGACCATTTGCACACATTTGAACATATAGTAAATTCTTAAATTACCTGAAGTAGTGGAGTAGAAGGGAAATAGATTTGATTTGGGGGATTATTTGAAGATTAATCTGAATAAATGTACCTATTAACTCCTATGATAACCATTGTTTCTTGGTTTCCTTGTTATTTTATACATGAAAAGTTTTTTCTTTAATGAGCCTTAACAGAGCAGTGTAATTTTAAACTAATCCTCCCAAAGATAGTTGTTTTTTCATCCATTTAGCTTTGAATCAACAGTTCTTGAAGAAGGATATCACCCAGGGCATCCCTGTTAAAACAGAAAGAAAATGTAGGCCACATACATATTTTAAATTTTTCTGGTAATATTTTTAAAAGGGTGAAATTAATTTTAATTATTACTTGACCTAATATATTTGAAATAAACTCATTTCAGTGTATTGTCAGTATATTTTGGAATTCTGTTGAGTTATTTCACGTTATCTTCTTCATGCTAAGTCTTTGAAATCTGGTTTATGTTTTAGACTTAAACACAGCACATATCATTTCAGACTAGCCACACTTCAGGTGCTCAGGAACTATGTGTGGTTGGTACCTGCTGTGTTAGCTGGTGTGGGTCCAGCAGAGTTCTGTCCATCTTCATCTCTGCTTCATTAGACCAGCCCCTGAAAAATCCTAAATGCCTTCTAGAAGAAACCTAGATTATGTGAAATACTGTTTGGCAGCTGTGTTGACTTAAGAAATTCCCATACTTCAAATCAGCAACCAGTTCGCCAAGAGCTGAATGTCTAGTAACATATTCCTCCTTGAAACTTCTTTTATATGTGACGTCTCAGACTTCTTCCAGAGGACTATTACCTTTTCTAGAAACTGTTTGAATCATATCTTTTACTGTATGACAGAGTAGTTATTTTAGTTTTAGAAAGCATTTTATTTCATATCTTGCTAGGCTAGAAGAAGCAAAGATTGGGAAAGGAGAAATAGTAAAACAAAATTTACCAAAGTAAGTCTTCTGAGAAATAGAATTTGGATTCTGGAAACAAAAAATGGCTCATCCCATTTCTTAACATTCTTAAGATTGTATATGAGTAAGAAATCTTTTAGTAGTAATTTCTCCCCTTCTCCCCCGCCCCTGGTGTTTTTCTCTAATATTTTAGGACATTTTAGATGAAATGAGGAAGGAATTAACAAAGCTAAAAGAAGAGCTCATTGACGGTAAGTCTTAAGTAAATTTGCTACCTGTTTAAAATATTAAGAATAAGTGTGTTTAAGAAAATGCAAAGAAAGAAATTTTTATTACTTGAAGGCAGTAACTTTTCCATAGTATCCAGTTCTTTTTTTTGGCTTAGGCTGTCGGGGAAGAACTCACTGGCTTATAATGGAAATTATTTGTAAAAATAGGAATAAACAAGATCCTTAAGTTTCACATGTTGTCTGTTATTTGAAAAACTGGGCAGGCAAATTTTTTCTCTAGGTTACCTCTACTCATCTATCCCTCTGTCCCCTTGGTGTTGAGCCCACATAATCAGGTTTTTTGTTTTTGTTTTTGTATACAAAAAGAGGAAAATAAATAAATATACATTTTAAGAATTAGTACCAACTTTGGTAATAAAACAAAGATCTATATAATGAAAGCTTCAAAAATCAGTGTACTGCTGGGCATGGGTGGTACACACCTGTAATTCCAGCAGCTCAGGAGACTGAGGCAGGAGGATCATGAGTTTAACCTCAGCAACTTAGCAAGGCCCTGTGCAACTCAGCAAAACCCTGTCTCTATAAATAAAATGCAAGAAAGGGCTGGGAAATGTGACTCACTGGTTAAACACCCCTGGGTTCAGCCCCTGGTACCAAAGAAAAGGAAAAAAAAAAAATCAGTGTACTGTATTACTGTGAATTTGAATACAATCCTTAAGATTTCTTGAGAATGAGTTATGAGTTACTCATCTCTTTTCACCTTATAGTTGTATTTACTTTCAATCCTTTTTCTTTCCAGCAATCAGGCAGGAACTGAGCAAGTCAAATACTGCATAGAGAAGCAAACTAAGGAGAGATACAGAACTTTTTAATCTGGAGAGAAAAAGAAAAATTTCCTAGAAGTCCCCTACCCTTATCCCCACCCCCAATGATTTTATGAGCTGTAAGAAGAAAAATGGAGACAACCAGTCAGAAGGAGGGAGAAACCAACATCCTCTGAAAGCTTTCAGATATTGTGACTCTGGCAATCAGCTATTTCCCTCCCAGTTTGCTGCTTTTTTCTGACCTTTACCACAGGATGGAAGAGAGTCATGTTCCTGTTAACAGTTATGCAGAAAATACTAAACTCATCAGGCAAGATCACCGTGCATTGAAATATTTTCATGTTGAGATAAAACTGCACATTTTCCACAATCCATTGCTAAAATAAAGAGGAGAAAGGCTTAATGAAGTTTTTTTTTCCCCCCAAGAGAGTGCTGATGAAGAATTTAGCAAGTTCTGCTATTGTATTGTAAAATGTTTCTCTCAGGTTTGTCTTCCTATCATATTTGATATTCCATGAATAATTGAGATCAGCCCTGTGTAGGTTAAGATCATAAACTGTGGAACAAATGAAATTGTATTTGCTTTCAAAGGGTGATATTTGTCAGAAAGTGTCCTAAAAATGATTGGTCCAGCTTGAGGAATTTTAGAATGATAGGAAGTCTCTCGAGTTAGCCTTCATGCAATTTTGTAGTTTAAAACATAAAATTCGTCCAGAATTTAAAGATTTAGATGCCTTCCTAAATTGTTACAATGCTTTACCAAATCTATGACTTCTACATAACACAAACCAGTGGTCAAATGTAAAACAATATACTGTAGATTTACTGTAGGTTTTCAACCTTTTTTAGATTTATGCATGTGGACATTTTTATAATGTACTTACAGTCACCACAATGTTAGCTTTTTTAATTGCAGACAGTAATGCATGTCACTCTAATATGTAGTGGCCTTGTCAAGGCTGAGTCCCAGGGAAAACATTTTGTAGAATATAGGGGAGTGGGAGGAAGGGAAGGAATAATTTTTTTATTTAAAGTTAATTTCTGCACTAACTTTTTCCTCAGTTACCTGCATGAATAGTAATGAGGAATATTTTGTGACTTTAATTGGTAAATATGTTAACAAAACCAAGTACTTAATCTTTTACATCATGTCTTCAGCTATTTGTATTTTAACCAGTAATTTCAATGGTCTGAAACATGATTCTGAGTTTCACATGAATTAAATCTTATTGTGGAACTTAAGAGTTTGATCACTGAATTGGCAGTTATTAATACCTAGGTACCCCTGCAGTGATACAGGTGTTCAGGTACATGTTCCTGATGATGCAGCTGCTTTTGAATTTTGTTATGTTGAAATACAAGAAATAACAATGATGGCAGCAATTAAGGTCACAGAAACTATTAGCTAAAGGGAAATCCCATTGAAGAGTTCTGTAGTTTTCTTTTTAACAAAGTGAGGACTTAGGTAGTGGGAAGGAGTAAGATACTCTATTACCACCCTGTGTTGGGTGTGGGTGGGTGTGCGCTTGCGTGCTGTGTGTGTGTGTAATCCTCTCCCTTCTCTTTGAAATTGGTAAGATTAAAGTAGGGCAGAAATTCTATATGTTACAGTGATAGTTTTCTGGAAAATTTAGGAAATCATCCATTCTCCAAGCTCTCCATCTTGTTTTATGCTTGAGTTGTTATGTGCCATAATTGCTTTGAAATCTCTTATAATCAAATCTTAAACTAAAAATTGGAAGAAATAATCCACCTTCATCTGCTTTCTAGATTTTGTACATCCCAGTTATAAGACAAAGCTTATTGAAAACATTAATTTTCTAAATTCTGCAGATTTGCAGTTGTTACCACTATAGAGAAGTTTGAGGGAATTCTTTTTCCTTGTTAAAATAGTTTCTGTTTCTGTAGAAATTTCATTATTAGATTAAACTGTGATGGATGAGCTGTCATAATTCAAGTAAACAGTTCTTTTTTCTATCAATTATTCATTGTCATGTGATAGTAGTAAAGGCATTAAAAATGCAGCAAGCTTATAAATTATTATTCTCTAAAAGAAACAGGAGGCATTTTCATCTTTATTTTTGTTCTTTTAGTTATGCAGACACTTTGACAATATAAATGTTTATTTCCCCTATTAAATTTGGTCAGAAATCCTTTTAATTTTGTTAGGTAAGTTAAATAGTCTATAGTGGGTAGAGTACTAAGGACAAGTGGCCCAAAGTAAGGTTAAAAAACTAAAATAAAATGCTAAATCTTAAACTGGTTTATGCACTAAACGTTTTGTGCCTTGGTCTAATTAACATAATGTCTGTGTAAAATGACAAAAAAGAACCAGTGTTAAATCATGTTATATTTTCCATCATTGTGCATTATCTCAGATTGCTAAATGTATTCCTTCCAAAAAGTTTGATTGAATTACTCTACACATATGCTGTCATATATGACAGTCCTGTTGTTAGAGATTTCAGTAATTAAAATGGGAAACAAAAGCTTTTTTGCTTATCAAAACTATGTTCCTTGGAACCACATTATTATGATGGGTTTTGTGCTCTTATACATTGGATGTCTTAAGCTGAAGTACAGTTTAGGGGATCCCTTCTAATTACAGGAAGGTACTGCTTTTCTCAACACTGTGATCTGACCTGTGACAAATCTGTACTATACACTATGTAAATGGCTAACAAGTCAATTGCAAACAAACTGAATGTATAAATCTTAGTGCTGGTGCTGAAATCTCTTCAGAATAGTCATCATGATTTGAAAGTTTGTTTTAAAAATTTGCAGGCATCAAGTGTCAATCAAAACTGAAGATGAAACATAATGAATGTTGAATTCTCATGCTGTAGGTGTACTTCCTTCTTAGATTTTTCAGTTCTCTGCTGTTTTTACAAACATAACTGTTTCATTTAAATTTCCTAAGCGCTAACTTCATTTGTGCGATTGAAATAAAATTGCAGTATATACATATTGCTCGTTTGTGACACTTAGATGATCTTCTGAAATAATTGTTTTCTAAAATATAAGTTGTCCTGGATGTAAAAAAAACAAAACAAAACAAAAAACCTTAAGAGTTCAAGATTTCACTAAAGTTTACATATCACTATTTATATATGTTACTGTTTAAAGATTTCAAAAACATCAGAAATACTAAGTAATGTCCAAAGGGAATATGTGATAATGTATTTACTTTTGTTTGCAATAACTGTCCCCATTTGTCTTATTTTCTCAGCACAACTTGACACAGTGTCTTGTAGTTGAGGTTACAAATGTTTGATTTTACTCCATGTTTAACAACATGGACAGATACATTGATTCATTTGTACATTTAAATTTTTTCTTTTTTTAGTTAGCAAGGTAAAGGACACTGGTAAAGGGCATTATTAAGTAGTTTTAAATGTAGTAAAATCTATATTTGTATTGTTTATGTAGTATGTTGATTTCTCAAACCCATTCTATAACCAGTTTTACAACCAGCAGTAGTTTTGTCTGTTACAATAAGTATTAATTTTGAGTTCCATTTAAAAATTCTAATGTCTTCACTAGAAAATTGCCTAGCTACCACCCTTTGTTTTATCAGACCCCAGTCCCCATCCCTGAACACCTGTATATCCCCATTATCTTCTCCTCTTTTATGGGCTGCAGGTTCCTATCATTCATTTACATTTGTAATCATTATTGAATCCCCTGTTCTAAGAATATCATTTTTCTCTGTCCCATTTCAAGTTTGTGCTTCTCTCCATATGTCAATCAGAATGTTTTCTATAAACTAAAATCACTTTACATGAAAAAATTAAGCAACACATGCTAACCTTTTAAATTTGCCTAACTGCAACTCTCTGTCTCCTAAGTTTTATATATACTAGTGCCATTGTGAAGAATTGGCTTTTTTATGAAGCATGGTTTACAAAGGTGTGCTCTTTTTAATTCATTTTATAGCCATCTTAACTTTATAATTCAAGAAAACAACATGAAGTTACTAATTCCTTTATGCAGCTATTTTAGAAAAAAAAAATTAACTTTACAAAAGAAATTTGCTCCAGCATTTACTTCCAAACTCCAAATCTGATCCTAGTTGTACCATTTTTGTTTTTAATAGATCAGTTAATATCTGTGCATCTCCCCAAAGCTCTGAGAAATGAGAAAAGGATCCTAAAAGTATATTGAAATTACTTATGTTTAATACCTCTGACTCTTCACTGAAAGCCATTTATTACTTACAAGTTAGATATGTTTTATGTCAAAACTTGATGTATTTATAAGGAATCTCTGTGACAAAGTGAATAAAATTTTTCTAGGTTCCTTTGATTACATAAAGACAGAGGACATTTACTTTCAAGAATAGTTTCTTCTTGACTATAAGCATATTTGACTAAGAAGCTGAAGTTAGCAGCCCCTCAGGAAAAGCCATTTATTTAAGCCAAGCATTGTTGGTAGTCTGTAATGCAAATTTTGTTTGTTCCCTGAATCCCAGATAACTTTTGAGATGTCAAGAGATTTTTTTTTAAATATATTATAGCATTGGAAAAATTAAGCCTCCAGATTTTATATAGTCTAAAATTGATTTAAATAGAAAGTAAAACTGCAGTAAATTTAGTTTGATAACAGTCTTCATCAGTGGAAGACTAAAGGTCAAGTCACATAAAAGGAAAAATGAGCCTTTTGGAAGTAGAGAATTTGAGAACTGCTGAAGTATGAACTATGTAGACTTATGTGTCTCCCTAAATAATTTTTCTTTATAAGTAACAATCATTGTGAAAGGGTAACAAAATAACTGGGTCCTGATGACTTAGGAAGTTATAAGAATTTGCCACATTTATTGTTTATTTCTGTTGAAATTGATATTGACACAACTGAAAAGCCAGGAAAAGGAAAATGTTACTTTTCCTTTCAATTACTGTGTTCTCTGTTGCACATAAACTTTCTAAACTAAATGGTTAGAGTTATGGAAGGCACATCATAGGCCTTGAGTTCTTGCTGATTAACTTAACATGCAAAATAAACACTGGAACCATAGGTTAATGTTTGAACCAAGGATTAGTCACTGAGTTGCACCCTAGTTTTTTTGAAGCATATTTAAATACTCAAGATAAACTGAACATAGCTGGAGTCTCTGGAAGCTTCCCATGTAGGACTCAGGATTACTGAGGAAGAAAACCCAGGATCCAGGTAAGACAGCAGTGAGGAGAAAACAATTCACTTCCATTGTGCTCTCTTCCCTGCTAGTTGGAAAACTCAAAATACACCAGTGAACTTGTTATTTAATTCAGACTTTTCTCAACAAAAATTAAGTTCTGAGGATACAGCTTTCCATTTTAATAAAAATTGTTAGAAAAGGTTGCATATTTCATTAGAGAGCCAGGTTTGTTAGATAGTATTTATAACAAAACATCTGTGTATAGGTGACAGCTTCATCGTTCATCATGTTGTAAATCTGATTTCACTGTTTCCATTAAAGTCCCTGAACAGTTTCTTCAGCAGAGGATGACAAAATTCTAAAAATATATATTTAAAAAATCATTAATACAGCCAGTTACAGAATAGGTTATTGGTTGTTTTGTTGTGTGTTAGTCAATAGTTGTTCTTCCAAGAAGTCTTAGAATATATAGAAGGTTGTGCAGTTTTGAACTTTGTATTGCATAGGAAATAACTCAGATGAAAACTACATTATTAGGTGCTTATTTTGAAGGATATTTAGTACTCCATGATGTCCAAAAGTTTCCATTCAAATTGACAGAAACTAAAAATAGGTTCTTGGTTTACCTTTAAAATGTGCTCTAGGCCTGGGTAGTGATACAATGCCTGCACAGCATGTACAATGTAGGCCCAGGGTTCCATCCCTAGACCAAGAAATAAAATTATATATTTTCTCTCTCCTCTTTTCTCTCTCTTTTGAAATAAGTATGTCACAGAGGCTTTAAAAACTTTTTGTTCTGTAAAGAACACCTGATGTTCATGTTCTTCAGTTGCATCTATGGATCTTCTTAAGACTACCCCACTCTATACCCCCAACTTCAAAGGCATTTTAAAAAATATTCTAGTCATTTCAGGGGAGAAATACCAGCTTAAGATTTCCATAGCCACAGCCTGGTTGAACCCAGGTGCACACTTACTTTGTTCTGCTAAGTTGGGCATTAGGTGTTGAAACTTAGGGAGTTTCCCTAGACCCTTTCATCTTAAAGTCAGGTTTGTCTGCTCTGGTGGCAGACTAATCCGACATTATCATTGCAAACCTCGCCTGATTGCTGCCAGCTGTGAGGCCTCCCCAGTGCCTGTGATTGGGCACTGAGAAGTCAAGCATGAAATTGTGCAGAACTGAGCTGTCTCTGCTTCTCATCAGCTGCCTTTGGAGTGTTGGTTTTAGGCCCTGAGTTTGCCACTAATGTTTCCAGAGAGAATAATAGTTTATCTGAGTAATTAGGACAGGTTAGATAATTAAGAGAAAGCCATATTGAAATATAGGGATCATTTCCCTTCTACTTACTTTCTAAGTCGAGTTGCAAGCCTCAGCCAGGAATTTGACAATTTGACTTCCCTACTGTAGATTCCCTATGCCTTATTGTAAATTAAAATTGAAAAAATGAAATTTTGGGGTATTTGTGCCTCACTTAAAATAACTATCTGTGAGAAAATGTTAAAAGAAAAAGACATACGCCTAGGTTTGAGTACGGAGAAATGAACGGATGATCATTCTGAGGACAGTGTTGTATAAGCGTTAGTGATGTGTTCTTCCTTTTGGCATCATTATTCATGTGCTTGGACAGGTTAAATCCAACCTTCTGCCTGGTAGCTTCTGTGGAGGCAACCGTTTATTCTTTCACTGCTATCCTTGAGTGGGAAAAAAGGGATACTACTTCCCCCTCTCCACCTTTCTTATTTGTATGTTAGTGTGTAAATTCTATTCCTTCCTACTTCCTTGTTTTTAACCCATATGACACTGGTAAAGCAATTCCATGACAGAGAGACCCTTTGATGCCATTTGAGTGCTCTGAGCCTTATTTGGTCTTAAATGAATAAAACTAGAACAAAGAGACTGAAATAGAAGGTTTGGTATTATAAGAGATGGATACTGTTTTACTAAGATTTTTACTGGGGGTGTGTGTGTGTGTGATGGGATTCAGTTCTTGTCAGCAATAAGACGTGGTCTTTGTGGTGTGTTTGTCAGAGAGAATCAAGTGTTTTCTAACGAGTGTGAATGAGCTAGGAAGAAATTTCTATGTTGAGACATGCAGTTGATGCAAAACATTTCTATAATCAATTATAATACTTATATGTTTTCATAGATTTTACTTTCAAGGAAGCCTCTGCAGTCTGTAATTATAGGAACATGCTGATAGTCTCTCATCTATATGGTGGGGAGATGGGGAAAGGGAGAAGGCCAGCCATACCTGTGCTGTGAGCAGAGCAGTATTTCAAGAAGTTTCACTGTTGAGTTGTAGTTCAAAGCTTTTTGTTTCCTCCCATGAGGAGGTTTCAAAACCCTCTGCTTGACCTAAATAGGAGCTAGTTCCATTGTGCTTTCTGCTGACCCTGTGGATGAAAATGAGGGTCAGAATGAGCATGTGAATGAATGGCAGGAAAGCTTTGTTGGTTTTTAAAATTATTTTTATTTTGTTTTAGTTATGTCAAACAGGAAATTTAATTCAGGGACTCGGTTACAAAATTATTGAAAGGATTGAAAAAGCAAAAAAATGGTGTGATTGTAGTGCATGATTATAGGGAGTTAATATCACTCCTTTGGCTGAAGGAACATAATGGAAGGTGGAGTTACCTAGTGCCCAGGCATACTGGTCACTGAAGTTGCTGAATTAGAATCTGGCACCACTTTGTGCAACTCACAGTGCATGACCATCACCCCAAATTGTACTAACCTAAGAATCAATTTATTGAGCTTGTCCTCCTTGACATTTGTTTTAAGTCAACTTTTTTGCTACTGTGACCACAACACCTGACAAGAGCAGTTAGAGGAAGAAAAATTCATTTGGGGGCTCACAGTTTCAGAGATCTCAGTCCATAGATAGCTAACTCCATTCTTCAGGGCTCTAGGTGAGGCAGAACATCCTGGTGGAGTGGTGTGGTAGAAGAAAACAAGTCGGCACGTGGCCACCCAGAAGCAGTAGTTTTGTTTCTTTGAGTGATGGGGGTGTCACTTAAGATCCTTAGAACCGCATCCAGTCTCCATTATGAGATTTAGAATGTTAAGTACATTTTCAGACCTACCAAGTTGATAGACCAAAAACATATACTAGAATAGCACAATAGATTAAATTTAAAGGAGAATTTCTCATGGTCCAAATGGTATCAGAGCCATGACCTTTGATAATATACACTTGGAATTGGAATCAAATGTCATCTTGCTTTGCTGCAAATTTTAGAACCAGAAATGTGCATTTATGTCCTTAAAAGATTATGCAGAGCTATTTTCTTTGTTAAAAATGGTTAACATTTGCAGCCTCTGAACTGGGACTGTAAAATCAGGAAGAGAGCCTCTGCAAGTGGCATGCACTGAAATCACATTCTAAAAGTTAACTATCTTAATTATGAACCATTCGAGTATCAGACTTTGTGTAACTTATCTCATGGAATCTGTGAATTAAAGACCTTGCTGAATTCATGAGAAAGGAAACTGGTTGCAACTGTTTTAGGTCAACATGTTGTAAATTTCTACTTGATTGACTCAAATGATTTGAAAATCCAAATAAAACATGATCTCATTGTCAGGAAACATCATCATCTAAGCTTGTCATCTGCTTTTAAGAAGGGGAAGTGGAAGAGTGAGATATGAAGCCAAAGTAGGATCAGACAGCACCTGAGTTTTGCACCAAAGTTTCAAATGTGAATAAATAAAAAGGAGGACCATTTGTAAGCCAACCTAGGAGGACTTGCCAGAAAGTAGCAGCTCCTGCTACACAATACAGTGCCTTCAAAATGATGCTCTGTGTGAACTGCATGCAATTTCATGTAACCCTAAAGTATAACCTGTATGTGCATGATCTATCTAGAATGTGTAAAGTTAAGATTTCAGCAGAAAGGGGCCTAGCTCTGTCACTGATCAGTGAGACTGCTGAAGTCCTTGGACTTGACGTGACTTGGGTCTGCACCCTCAGACCCCTGAGTTTTGCATTAAGCAACCTTGTTGAAATTTGATTCATCTCTCCCTTTCAACTTTCTTTCCTACGTTGCAGCTTTGCTGGTTTTAACTGCTTCATTCTTCTGCTTCTTGGTATCCTTTCTTCTTTTGAAATAAAAAGACTAAATACTTAATTCAAAGGAGATTTGTGTTTATTTTACCAGTTCTTCATTTACCAAAAGTACATGTCACGAAAAAAGAATTTTGTGTTCTGTTTTTGGTTGTGATTCTACTTAGTTCTGAAAACTGGAGGAGTTTGCAGTGCCTGTCCTTCTGTGTTCCCATCCTTCAGTAAGGAGGGTATTGAACAATCTGGAGTGCTGTGCTTACCCCTGACGATTTCAGAAACCTGGTGATGTCTTCACTGGAGACATTCCAAGGCATAGTGCAGACTGTAAGGAGCAACTGTTAATAGATGAAAGATATCCCTGGGACTACCAAATACCTGTGCTTCTTGTTGTCAAGTGTATTTAGTTTGTAACCTAGGGCTAGCACCCGTGCAGAACTACTCAATGATGTGTGTGTGGTGGGGTGTGAGATTAGAGAGCTGAAGGTATATGGAAGCCTTTGTGTTCTAGTTTGTTACCATCCTGCTCCTTACTGGTTTTCCTGAGTGGCCTGCTGCCTTTCAGCCAAGAGCACTGAGAGTTGGTTTATAAGGAACCAGTATGTTAGTATAAAGGATGTGATCATGTTAATGGCCTCACTTTAATTTCTGCATAGTGTCTTTGTTTTCACTTGGTGAAGTCAGGGCGGGGGGCTGGAGGAAGAAGGCTGAGATCCTTACATACACTGACCTAGAGTCATTTGTTTCCTTTCTTTATTAGCCTCATTTCTAAGTAGGCCAAATGTGTTAGCTTTCCAGGACTGTGACAAAACACCTGAAATAATAAAAGGAGGAAAGGCTTATTTTGGGTCATGATTTCAGAGGTTTCAGTCCATGGTCACTTGGCCTTGTTACTTTGGGTTTCTGCAGCACAGTACACTGTGGTGGGAGCGCATGGCAGAGGAGGCCTGTTCACCTCATGGTGACTGGGATGCATGGAGAGAAGCGGCAAAAGTCCCAGTATCCCCTATGAGGGCACACCTCAGTGACCTAACTTAACTTCCACTAGACCCCACTCTTTAAAAGTCCTACCATTTATCATCAACACCACAGACTGGGGATCAAGCCTTAATATGGGCCTTTGGGGAACATTCCGGATCCAAACCATAGCACAAAATGTCTGTATCTCCTCCACTTTTCAAGTGAAATACTCTGTGCCCCAAGGTACACTGTGGGAGAAAGCACTTTGACCTTGCAAGCAGGAGCTCACCCTGAGCCTTATGTTGTCTTTGATGCTTTTCACTCCAGACTCAATCCCATAGTCTGCAGCAGAGGTATTTTGAGAGACTGTGATGAGAAGATGTGTGAGGCCCCTCCAGTCTAAACAAAACACTCTCCTTGGAGCTCATTTGCATGAAATTGGATTTCCTAAGATGCTGCACTTGCCTTTGTAAGATACAAGGGGCCTAGCTGCATGATAGGCCAAGCTGCAGGCTGTCAAGCAGCCAGTGTGGTGCATGGGCACTGAACTGTGGGAGTTGGTGTTAGCATTTGTTTTCTCAGCTGTAAAGCGAAGTATCTGGGACTGTGGGAGTTGGCGTTAGCATTTGTTTTCTCAGCTGTAAAGCGAAGTATCTGGGTCTTCACAGGTGGTTTCAGCTGGTTTCAGCTTTGGCTTCTGTGGTTTCAGGTAGCTGAGGGGTACATGGCTGAGGGTCCCCAACATAGATAATCTGAGCCATTGGACAGTGTTACAGAAGTCTTGACATAGCCTGTCACCTGAGTGACAGCTGTACACTCCAGGTACAGAGAAGTCACGTGGGCAAAGTTGAAGGCTCCTCTCAGGTGAAAGGAGCCATGAGTTCATCATGTCTCTTGGTCAGGGTGCTGTCATAGCAGAGAGCATTGGCTGAGAGGTAATGGAGGGTTGAACTCATTTGTAAAGCCACTCTTGTGGCAAAAAGAGGCATTGAAAATCTATTAGAAGCTGTTTTCATATCACCTGAGCTGTGAGAGTGATTATCATTCTTGGATGATTATAGCTATAAATCATTATTCTCACCCTTCCCCCAGTGAATCTGAGAAGCCAGGAAGCCAACTGTGATGTGTAACTCTGTTGGGCTTCTCCTGTCTTTACTCCTGAGACTGGTTGGAATCCTGCACACAGTCTTGTCACAGCCCACTGGGAACGTGAGGTGAGGGCAGGTCACCAGCTGCTGGGACAGATGTGTCTCTGTTGACAGGCCAGGATGCTCACAGGAGTCCTCACAGCCAGGATTGCCCATCACATTTTGGTGTGCACTCTCCCTAAACTTTTTTTTTTTTTTTTAAGTTGTAAATGGACACAATACCTTTATTTTTTAAGTGGTGCTGAGAATCAAACCCAGCGCCTCACTCATGCTAGGCAAGCACTCTACCACTGAACCACAACCTAATCCTCTCCCTAAACTTTTAACTGGAGTAAAACATATAGACAGAAAAGTGTGTACACACGTGCACATACAGCTCATTAACTTGTGACCACATACAACATTTGACCAGCACCCAGGTGATAAGCAACCTTGTCAAGACCCCAGAAGCTCCAGTCACACCCAAGGCTAGCATGTCTACCCTTCTGGATTCTAAGCCCATGCTTGCCTGCTTTTGTTCTTTTTATAGATGGAATGATGCCTTTTTGTGTTTGGCATCTCTCCCTCAGTACAGATTCATCCATAATGTGTGTAGTGGTGAGTTGTCCATTCTCGTTGTGATTTAGTGGTTCCCAGCTTGGGCTATTATGGGTAGTGTTGCTATGAATATTCCAGTCGGTGTCTCTGGTGAACATATGGAGGCCTTTCTTCTGGGTATGTAACTAGGAATAGAATCAGTGGGCCATAGCAGATGCCCATGTTCAGTTCTAGTGGGCACCTTCCCACTCTCAGAGACACTCCACCAGTGTTTGAAAGCTATTTACGGCGCGTGGCAGCCCCCTTCTGTGAATGGCCAGTGGCCAACACGAGACATCAAATGAGAGAACTAAACCTGTCACACCACGAATGGCATTCTTCTTCTGTGTTCCTGAAACATGGAAATGAGTTTCTAACACAATTTTCTTTCTCTTTTACCAACAGCACAACTCGTGTCTATGTTTATTTAAGGAAGTTGCTTCAATAAGGAGTTCCTAGCTGTGTGCAGTGGCACATGCCTGTAATCCCAGTAACTTGGGAGGCTGAGACGGGGATCGCAAGTTCAAAGCCAGCCTCAGCAAGAGTGAGGTGCAAAGCAACTCAGTGAGACCCTGTCTCTAAATAAAATACAAAATAGGGCTGGGGATGTGGCTCAGTGATTGAGTGCCCCTGGGTTTAATTCCTGATACCAAAAAAAAAAAAAAAAAAGTTTCTACTCAATGAAATTAAGATTTTTAAAAATCAATTTCCTTTTCCTACTTAACATCATGCAGGAATATGGGGTAGATTTCTACTGGTAAATTCGAAAAGTTGCCACTCAGGGCAAGAGAGGTGAGGCCATGGATGATGCAGCTGCTGTTTCTCTTTCTGTTTGTTTGTTTTTCCCTAAACAATGCTCTCCTCTAGAGAGTTCCTATGGCCTGTGGCTTCATTATGGGATGTGAATTTGTCTGACTGGAGGAACAATTCTGCCCTTTAGTAACCTAAAAATTGAGGGCACAAAGAGGATGTTTAAGACAATGTAACGTTAAGTGTCTGTTTTTAGCAGTATGGAAAATTATTGTTTTATTTTTACCTGGTTGCTGTTCAAAATCCCCCAGATTCCTTTGCTCCTTTTAGGAAAAGAAGACATTTCCATTTAATATTATCCCACATCATATTTGATTATTAATATCAGACATGTTGCTCAGCAAGAGTCCAGAAGGTTTGGATTTGGGCAGTGGATGGAACTGGAAGTGAGATTCCCCTCCCTATTGCAGATCTCTTCTCCTTGGTAAACATTTAATGGCACCGTGTCTTGTGTCTGGATGCTTTTTTGCAACCTGTGACATGAGCAAAGGATACTTGAATGCCTCCAAGGTAACAAAAGCAAGAAGAGCTGGAATTCCAGAGTTTAGAGCTGCTTTTGGAAATCCTCACAGATTAATGTAGTAGGGTGGGTGCTGAACATCAGGGATGGGATTAGGCTACAGACTCAAAAAACCAGATGTTGGAGGGGTGTGCCAGAGGCCAAGGATCCCAGAACTGTCTGCTGGAGTTTAATATTTGGGGTAACCAAATAAATAAATTAGCTCCAGCTCTGCCAGTGGTGAGGTCTGCCAGAGGCAGCTTGTCATTGGCATAGCAGGCACCGTGCTGTACCCAACCTGGTCTTACCTCACCACTTAACATGAAGGAAGCTCAAAATGTGGGGAGAGTGCGGTGTAATTAGAATTCTGTCAGGAGTCTGGTCTATCGAAAAATAAGTACATAATGTGAATGAGCTTGAAAAGATCATTTTACCTGAGGTGACTGCTCTGGCCAGGCACAGTGGCACATGCCTGTAATCCTAGTGGTTTGTGTTATGGGGCGCAACTTAAGAACAGACCGATCACCACTGAGAAGTCCAAATTTGAGAGTCTTTATTAAGCTGGCCAGCTGACTGTCTCACACAATGCCCAAAAAAAAATGGCTATTGGGAAAACAGCCCTGACCACAGGGTTGTAGGGGTTCTTATACCAAAAATTACATTAATCATAAGTGTCTATTATGATTCAAAATTACACATTAACATCATGAGATCATTGACAGAGGGGGAAGTGGGTCAAGATGACCCTTACCTAGGTACAAACTAAAGAATGGTAACTAACATCCACACAATCACTGTTTACATGGTACATTGTTTAGGAGCAATAGGAATCAAAAGAGAGCAATTCTTCACTACATAGGAGTTGCCATTGTATATTATTAAACATGTCACACTAAGTAAATGATGATGAGCACAGAGGCGGGGTGTTCCCATGGGAGAAACTTATTTCCTACATAACATGGAGTCTCAGAGCAAAATGGAGTCTGTTTAGTCATTTCCCTTAGAGTCTGGGCTATAACATTCTCATGGAGTCAGATCTGTCAGCCCATCACAGCTTGGGAGACTGAGGCCGGAGGATCGCCAAGTTCAAAGTCAGCCTCTGCAAAAGCAAGGTACTAAGCAACTCAGTGAGACCCTGTCTCTAAATAAAACACAAAATAGGGCTGGGGATGTGGCTCAGTGGTCAAGTGCCCCTGAGTTCAATCCTTGGTACCTCTCCCCCCACAAAAAAGAAAGGATAGCTCCATTTATAACCTTTTGGCACAATAAACCCCATCAGAAATGCACGAAGGCCTTGACCCCCAGAGAAAGATGGAATGATAGGAGTCATAGGGACAAATTTCTGGAAGTGGTAGATTCCCCATCCTTTTTTGCCTTGCCTTGGCTAGAACGAGAGGGAGAGGGAGAAGCATTTACTACTTGCTTCTAAATACAGGCCCTGCCCCTAAGTCCACGTGTGCTTGAGGATGGGAGAGGAGGAGACTGGTGAAATATTTTGACATCAATTAGTTACAAAACCAAAATTACAATGCAAGCTAACATGGTATAGTGTGATACAGAAACACGAAGAAATACCTTCAGCTTCTGGGAGTGATGGAGAGGTCAATTCTTCTGCAGTCCATAGGTAAGCTGGCTTCCTGAATGAGCAGGTGTCTACAGACATCAAAGATGGTATTTCAGCAGAGAGAGCAACCAGCTGGGCTTGGGGGCATGGGAACTCATGGGCTGTTCTGTAACAGCCCCATAAATTGGCAAGGTTGAGCTAGGCACCATGAGTGAGGTGGGGTGTGGGGGAGGTGGGTCTGAAAGGTCAGGAAAGAACTGGTACAGTTCTGCTCTGAAATCCCTGCACGTGCCATATCAGACTCTATGATATCTAGAACACTTCGGAAATCCCAATGAGAGAGAAATTAAATCTGATTTTAAAAGAAAAAGAGATTTTAGGGTTCTAGCACAGAAGATCAGAAGATATAAGAAGGTGTGAGATGGTCCCTGTGTGCTAGAAACCACAGTAGCATCTGGGTTCACATTCTTCTACCCATTAGACCCTGTGTGGAAAATATAACCTACCCATTTAGAAATCTGCTCATGTGGACCAGGGATGTAGCTCAGTGGTAGAGTATTGGCCTAGCAGAAGCTTGGCCCTGGGTTCAATTCCCAGCACTGCAACAAAAACAACAGAAAGAAAGGAACACAAAATAACTCCAGTCATGTGTAACTAATTAGAACAAATTTTTTTAAAAAAATCTCCTATTCACATTGTTTTAAAGTATTGACAGAAAAAGTAAAGTAGATGAGTCCTTTTAGGAGACAAGATGGCCTCTTGTTTCCTGGCCAGTGGTTGGGAGCAGCTGTGCTGGTACTGCCTGGCTTCATGGACATACTACAAGGTAATGAGGTAAATTGTTGTGCTGTAGATACAGGAAATAGTATGGCCTCTGGCTTGAACCCATGTTGAGTGAGTGAGTGAGATGTTCAAACTAGGGTCACTGGTATCAAGGGGTGTGAAAGACCAACAGTGCTACCCCTAGTCCAAGACCAAGGCTTCTGGAAACTACCTGGAGAATCACTGGCAGACTCTGCCTTAGAAGAGTGAAGAAGCGAGAGTTCGGTATCTTCAGTCGAATCAAAGCAGCAATTAAGAACCCATTAAAGAAGAGCTGAGCTTGCATCTATCTGCATCTGCTTCCTTGTTCTTCCAGCTTTTATTCCATCCAAGCCACCACCCTATTGGGTGGTGCTGCCCACACTTAGAGAAGGTCTCCACTTCAGTTCCTATCCCACATGCCAATCATTCCTAGACACACCCTCATGGACACACCCAGGAGCCTCTTAATCATCAGCATCTCTTAACCCAATCAAGTTGACAATCCAAATTAACCATTACGTGGGGGCACCTGGAGTTATCTGAAAGCCTGATAGTAGCTATAAGTAACAGAACACATGGCTGATCTGCAAGGGACTTTGAAAGGCCTGTTCTCCTTGAGAGTGGGATTCTTGCTTGGAGTTGGGACAGTGGCCGAATGGACAACGTGTGACACGAAGCAGGTGCAACCCTCAGCAGTCTGTTGGTAACCTGTGTTCAGAGGAGGAGATGCCACAGGGGCCATGTGGGGTTGCACTCGGGGACAAAATGGACCAGTGGGGGCTGTAGGAAGCAGGCTTGGTAGTGGTCAGAGGATGAAGGGGGACTGTTCATCCCATGGGAAAATGTGATTGGCTAGCTTGAATAATTCCACAGGGGAGCCAAACCCACTACTCCAGGATAAGCAGGAACAGCACCTGGCCCCCTGGAGAAGGAGGGATCTCTGGCAGGGTCCTTATCTGTGGGAGCAGAGCGAGTGGGGCCACTTGCAGTGAGGTCCCAGGCAGCTCTCTGGATTTCACAAGCTATCAAGGCAGCAGGTGACATCAGGCTTCATTTGAGATTTAAACCACAGGATGCTTAGCCCACGTGGCAATAAACCCAGAGGCCGGAGGGCTGCTTGGTGACCAGCTTTGTATCAGCCTTTCCCTCAGGGTCACGGTCACTGCCACCACTCCTGGGAGGTGACTGTCTCCTCGTGTTTCCCTCCCTTTTCCTCTGGCCCCCAGAGACTCCGTCTCGGACCTCAGGCAGAGCTGGCCCACCCCACTGCTCATCTACAGAGAGGAATGGGAGTTTTTCCACTGGGTCAGCCTCTCACCTCTGAGGGCTCCCCGCTGCCCTGCAACGAAGTAGTGGGCATGGCCCAGGGGCCCACAACCATCAGTGCCCATCCATATGCCAAAGCAAGATCAGGCAGAGGCAGGAAAGCACAACTGCTGAGGAAAGCAACTGCGAGCTAAACCAGAGCCCGAGTGGGATGGTGTGTGTTAATCCAAGAACGACTAGCTGTGGGGGTTGGCTCGTGTGTATGCAGGTGTTTTGACACCATCTCAGGTGAGGAACTTAAGGGACCTGGGGACTGTTTTTGTAATACAGAAGGAAGAGATCGTAAGACTAATTGTCCTGTAGCCAGAGCCAGATGCCATGGTGCATGCCTGCCACCCCAGCGACTCTGGGAGGCTGAGGCAGGAGGATCCCAAGTTTGAGGGCAGCCTGGGTGACTAACTGTAGTGAGACCCAGACTCAAGGTAAAATGAGAAGGGCTGGGATGTAGCTCAGTGTTGGAGTGCCCCTGGGTTCAATCCCCACTCCTGCAAAAAATAGAAAAACAAAAATCAAAACAAAACGAAAAACCGAGCCGTGTTTGTCCTGCACAGCTTGAGGGGCAGTGGTCTGTGAGAGCAGCATGGAAACATTCTGTCTACGCCTCTGAACTCCAGAGTGAAGCTGAGCAAATTGTGGATTCAATTTAGGTTTCTGGAGACCAGACCTTAGAGGCACGAGAGTCCTGGTTGTTAGAAAGTCAAGGCTACCAGTCATCCTCTTCCACGTCCTCACGCGCCTTTTTACCACCAGTGACTCCAAGCTGTGTCTCAGCCCAGTCCTCTCTCCTGAGAACCAGACCCACCATCCACTGTCTGCTGGAGAGGAGCCTGGGACAAGATGGCCCAGCCACCCTAACCATCCTCCACTCTGATCCTCCCGCATTCTCCCTGGCATTTCTCTTGGACTCGCTTCTCCTGCTGACCAATGAGCAAGCCGGGTGGAGCCTCCTCTTGAAGGATCCTCATGTGGCTCTGTGTGGTTCTGGGTTGCTGCCAGGTCCTGGTCCAAACTCCCTTTGTCCCCCGCAGGGTCTACCCTTCCTCCTTTCCTGCCCCGTTCAGTCCATAGCAGTCGGTTAATGCAGAGCAGAGCAGGCCCTTCCTGCTGAAAGTCTCCTGAGGCTCCCTGCTGACTCAAAATGAAGTCTGCATTCCTTCCCTGCCTTCCATGGACCAGCCCACATGGTCTTCAGCAGGAGGCAAGAAGGAGACAGCAGGCCATGTGCCAGAAACTGTCCGTTGCCTCTTCAGAAGTCTCCTCTCCCTTCTTCCCTGCTGCCATAACCCATTTTGTTCAGGTCTCTGACTTCCTTTGATCTCAGGAATGTAGATCCAGACTTGGTCTGAGGAGGGCCTTTGTGGCCCAGGGCTGGACAGTGAGGTGGAAGGGGACATCTGTTGGAAATGCCTGGGAAAGTTTTTTCCTATCAGGTAAGAGGAAGGTAAACGAGGCACAAAGGTCGGCCCTCCTCCACCCGTCACATCTTTTCCTTGACTGAGATGTGAATATCTGATGCTCAGAGCAGCTTGCAGCCATCCTGTGATCATGAGAGAGAAGGTCAAGAGAATCTCAAAGATACTAGATCTACCCAACTACCTCCATGCTTATTTAAGGAAAATCAAACCACTATTTGTTTAGAACACTGCCAGTCAAAGGCTCTCTTACTTGCAGCTGAAAGGATTCCTCACAGACACAAGGTGCTGTGGGAGCGTAGAAGACAGGAAATGGGTGAGGATTTTGTGCTTCATGTAGGTGGCATCTGAGTTCAGCCTTGGAGGGTGAGAGGGTGAAGGGCATCCAGGCTGCAGGGACTCTGGGAGCAAAGGCATAGAAGTCAGGGAATGCACCTGTGAGAAGGGCAAACTCCCACTTAGCTGGGACGCAGAGGAGGTGGAAGGGGTATAAGACGGGTTGCCATGGCCACTCTGACATAGTCATTTCAACTCAGGGACAACCTGAAGTCACTCTTGTGGCTCTATTACCACTATTGGACATTCAAAACTCTTTAAAACACATACTTGCACACGTGTACACAGATTCAGATACACATGCATACACACACACATACACACACACACACACACACACTCTTACTATAAAGAATTGACACATGATTACAGGAGAGTTGGCAAGTTGGACCCCTGGAGACTCAATGATATACGCTCTAATCTGAAGACTGCAGGTTCATGACCCAAGAAGAACAGATGTTTCAGATCAAGACAAAAGACAGGAAATGACCTATATTCCAGCTCCAATAGGCAGGTAGTAGGAGCTCCCTTCTACTAAATAGACTATCAGGCTGATAGTCTATTTGAACCTTCAACTGAATAGATGAGGCCCACCTACGCTGGGAAGGGAATCTGCTTTATTCAGTCTACCCTTCAAATGTTGATCTCATCCAGAAATTTGCCCAAATGTTTGAACACCCTCTGGCCCAGGTAAGTTGTCGCTTAAAAATTAACCATCACAGACATGTGCTGATCTTCCCTTTCGTGCCAAAGACTTGGCAAACACTTTGGAAAAGAACTTTTGTCTACTCTAGGCCAGATTAAAATGGTAACCCTCAGATTCCTCTGTCACTAAGAGGAATGGGAACAAAGTTCATTCTCTTCTCCCATCTGACCAGAAAGGATGTGGAGGCCAGTGGAGGACTCAGGAGCCAGTCTCAGTCATGTCCTATCCTTGGCTGTGGAGGGCAGGCAGGGCTCTGCCCTGCGTCCCTATGCACTGTCGTGTTCACTTTTTCTAAAGCTGACATCAACCTGAGGGGCGCCGGTCCCCTGGGCGGGCGAAGGGCTGCCGGGCTTTGCCAGGCCTACGGCTGGGCGGCCTGCCCCGGTGACCCCTGGTGGTGGCACTGAGCAGCACGTTTCGTACAACGCGTGCGCACAGCGCCCTCTGCCGGCAGATGGCCGTTCTTTTATTCTCTTTGCATCTTGGCTTGGCATTGGGAGGAACTAATCAGTACGCCCATTTTACACTTGAGAAAGCTGAGGCCCAGAGAAGTTCTTTGTCCGAGGAAGGGATATGGATCGGGCTTTTTGACTGCAGAGTCTGCGTTAAGCCAAAACTTTCAATATGAGCTCCGGTTATGTCAACAAAAATGTCGCATGCATTGAGGATTCCCCACTGCCCAGCTGATGTGTCCTTGCTAGGGGGAACCAGGACCAGCCCCAGGTACTTCACTTTTGGAAGATCATAAGCAAACTGCAGTGTTCTCATATTGCATAGGGGATTCTAAATCCAGTCGTTTGAGGAATACTGGAAGGAATGGGGTGTTTTACCCGAGAGAAAGACTAGCATGAAGGACTCTGCACAACGAAGGGCTGTTGTAGGGAAAGGGTACTGTAATGCTTCAGATTCCATGGTGGAGGCTGCAAGCAGGCGTACTTCTGCAGTCTGGTGTACTTCTGCAATCCAGAATGTTCCACTGGCCAGCGCTACGCTCCAAAGAAACAGCTTCCTGACATGGATGTGCCTGTTCAGGGACTGGGCAGGAAGGAGCGTGAGCGCTAAACAGCACCTGCGCTGCTACTTGGTGTCTGTTATAGAAGAATTTGGACAGAGGTGAAAAGACCGGTGCAGGGGCTTACAACCTCTTTGGGGGATGCAGGAGCAGGAGGCATGCTAGCCCTGTAGGGTGGGGATCAGAGCACACTGGAGGTGGACATTGCACAGGGTCCTGGCTTGGTCCTGGTGCAGTGCTGAATTCCAGGCAGGGTTACCCCTGCGAGGTGGAAACTGAGGCACAAGGGTATAGAAGAGGGTACCATGGGCTGGGTTCTCCAGGAAGCTGACCCTGAATCAGAGTTAGGGGAGCAAAAGATTTACTGTGGAGCAAGGCCAGCGAGGAAACGGGAAGCACAGAGGTGTGTGGAAAGAACTGATAAACTGAGGTGAGGATGAGTGTTGTCGATCCTCATCTCTAACAGCCCAGTGGGCCCTTGGAGTTGGTGTTGCCCATCAGAGGAACCCCTGGGGGAATGGCCAGGTCAATCCTTGTATCCTCACCATGTCCAGCCACTAGCTGGAATGGAGAACAGATGATGAATTTGATGACTTTGTCCTTAGCTCAAAAGCTGAGGCAAACCCTGAGGAAACTGGCAGCCAGAGGCCGTCAGCTAACCACCTCCTTGCAGTTGGGCAGTGGCCTTCCTTTTGAAAGGCCCGTCCACACACTGCCTGTCCTTGTCCCTAATCAGTGGTGGAGCCAAGCCTGAAGCCAGAGCTCATGCCTGCTGCCCAGGACTTTCCTTTCCTGGTGACCAGACTCCTTCGTGGGTCTGCCCTAGGAGGAGAGGAGTGGTTTGGTCACCCAGTGAGGACCCAGTGGCCCCTGGGTCCCCAGTAAAGACTGGAGTTGGTTTCTCAATGTTCTGGCCCTCATGGCCACATCTACAGAGATGGCGTGAGTAGGGGCTTCTGGTGACCAACAGTGCTCAAGAGAGTCATGTGCAGTTTGGTTTGACCACCAGGCAAAGTTCAGAATTGAAGGAGCTGGACAGGAAGGCCACCTGCCTCCTTCAGGGTGGCCTTGTCAGATTTGAGCTTCCTGTTCACCTTGAGCCACATCCTTGTCCCGGCCTAAGCTCTGTGCTGGTTGCCCTGTGGGCTCTCAGTCTTTCTGCCTGCACTGGTATCTGTCCCTTCATCTTCCTGGACACCAGTGATATCCAGGAATAAATTCTGGTCACAGGCTCTGGGGCAGGATGTCTCCTCCCCACTTTCCTCTGGCTCAGGGTTCCTGTGCTGCTGGGTGAGGGGCCTGGTCATTTACATGAGTTGACAGGAGGGCTGACAAGTGGATCATCTGAGCCTCCTTGGTTGGGTCAGTGTTGCCCCTGGACACCCACCCCTTCCCCTCCATGCCACTCTTGCTAGTCTTCATTCTGACACAGGAAAGGCATTGACTTGGGGCCAAGGATAAGATCGTCAGGATTGTGGCTGAAGGGAAGAAATGGCATTGACTCAGAACCAGAATTCATCTCCCTAAAATGCTAAAAATAAGCCAAATCTGCCCATGTGTGATCCCCGCCCCTAGATACTTTGCTAGGGTTGGTGCAGTGTGAGAAGTGGCCGTCAGTGAACCTCCACCCCAGCCTCTGAGAGCGCGACCTCCCAGGGAGGGTTCTAAGACAATCTGGGCAGCTGGCAGTGGAGGTAATGGGGCCCCTGGGTGGGGAAAGGCTGTCAGCTTCCCGCTTTGCTCCAGGTTCCATCTATCTGGCCTGAAGCCCGGAAGGGTTCTTCTCCCTCAGGTGTCGGGGCTCTCCATTTCACAGCAGATATGGAGAGCCACAGCACACGAGAGAATTGTCCACGGTAAACCAGCTGCAGTCATCTGCTCCAGTGTCCGGAGTCCTGACAGGTAGTCTGAGAGTTGAAAATGCCATATCAAATTGCCCACCTAAGGCAAACTGCTTCTAAATTTGCTGAGCTGCCTTCTCTGCTGCTTGAGTTTGATTTTAGGAAGTCCAAGTCACTGAGTGCCTCCTGTGTGTGCGGGGCTATAATGGGGATTGGACATAGGAAAAGAAACAAGGTGCATGCCTGTAATCCCAGTGGCTTAGGAGGCTGAAGCAGGAGGATTGCAAGTTTGAGGCCAGCCTCAGCAATTTAGAGAGGCCCTAAGGACTTAGCGAGACCCCGTGTCAAAATTTAAAAATTTTTTTTTAAAAAAGGGGCTGGAGATATGCCTCTGTGATTAAGTGTCCCTGGGTTCAATTACTGGTACCAAAAAAAAAAAAAAAAAAAAAAAAAGGAAAGAAAGAAAGAAACGTGTGCGTGTGTTGAGGATTGTCCCAGGGCACAGACAAGCTCTGGAAGCCTGCAAGTCTACTTCATGTTGCTCTATTTTTTGTGCCCTGGAACTTCTAACCCTGGCTGGTCTGCATTTCTTCCCTTCAGCCACAATCCTGACGATCTTATCCTTGGCCCCCAGTAAGCATTGTGCAGCAGGTGTCAGTTTTCCCTACAAGGTTGTGAGGAAAGTGGGGATTTTATCTGTGGAGTGTTCCCCCCTCTGAGGAGCTGGGATCCCAACCCAGTTGGCACCCAGTGGTTTTCCTGAACCAAGCCTGTTGTTTAGGTAAGAGTTAAAGAACACAAGAAACCCAAGATGACTTGAGGCCTTTGCACAAACTTATCCTGATGGAGACCCCTACCTGGGGATGGGCAGCCAGCCCCCACTTGGGTAAACAGGAGAAGGGAGGTACCAGGAGAGAGAGGGCAGCACCGGCCCCAGACTCTTGGGCCAGGCACCTTGCATTCCTCGAACTGCTAAAACAAAATACCACAGACTCTGTGTGTGTGTGTGTGTGTGTGTGGTGTATGTTGGGGTGATTTAAATAGCAGAAATTAATCATCTTACATTGCTGGAGGCTGGAGTCCATGATCGAGTTGGAGTTGCCAGCAGGGTTGTTTCCTTCTGAGGCCCCTCCATGTCTGGCAGATGGCCACCTTCTGTCAATGTCTTCATGCCATCTTCCCTCTGTACCAAGTTTGTGTCCAAATTGCTCCTTCTTATAAGGACGCCATTCATATTGGGTTAGGGCCCACCCACCCAAATGAATTCATTCCCTCTCAGTTACCTCTGTAAAGACCCAGTCTTTTAATATGGCCATATTTTGTGGTCTTAGAGGTTAGGACTTCACTATAGGAATCAGGGGTCACAATTCAACCTATAACACACCCCAACTCTGGGTTTCCAGGGGCTCAGTTGCTTGATAATACAACCGACTATGGCATTGGACCATCTGGGGATTTGGACATTCGGCTTGAGTATTTGGAGAAGAAAGTGAGGCAGGGGAGAGAAGGATGGGAGAAGAAAGCTCTTGATCCTGTCTCTGATCCAGAAATTTCTACATTCACACAGGCAGGGACATAGAACTACCCCAGAAGGCAATTTTCCTTGAAGGCCTAGACCATCCCAGGCATCTTTGTATCTTTATGGGGGTGGAACAGAAGACAAGGGTAGGCAGGGGCAGCTGCCACCAACCCTTTGTGCTGCCCCGTGGACTCCAGCTAACACCTGTCTACTGTCAGGGGACTGGGGTGCAGAAAGTCCTATTGGCTTAGGGTTGCCAAATTTAGCAAATAAAAATACAGGACAAGCTGAGCATGGTGGTGTGTGCCCGTGTACTAGCTATTCAGGAGACTGAGGCAGGAGGATTGCTTGTTTGAGCCCAGGGATTTGAGGCCAGGCTGGGGCAACATAGCAAGACCCTATCTGTTATGGCCTAGTCGTGGTGTCCCCCAAAAGTTCACATGTGAAACAATGCAATAAGGTTCAGAGGATGAATGATTGGGTTGTGAGAGTCTTAACCCAATTAGCAAACTAATCCCCTGACAGGGATTAATTGAGTGGTAACTGAAGTGGTAGGGTGTGACTGAAGGAGGTGGGAATTGGGGATGTGGCTTTGGAGTATATATTTTGTATCTGGCAAGTGGAGGCTCTGCTTCCTGATCACCATGACATAAACTGCTTCCCTCTACCTCTCCTGCCATATGGAGCTGGCCTTTTATGGACTAAGACCTCTGAAACTGTGAGCCCTAAATAAACTTTTCCTCCTTTACAGTTGTGCTTGTCGGGTTGTTTAGTCACAACAGAAAAAAGTTGACTAAAACACTCTCTTAAAAATAAAATTCCCTTTGGACTGAGGGTGTAACTCAGTAGTATAGCATGCACTTACATGTATAAGGCCCTGGGTTCAATTCCTAGCCCCAAAAGGAAGAGGAAGGGAAGGACCCAGAATGTCCAACAGCAACTTTTTTTTTTTTTTTTTTGCTATAACTATTTCCCAAATATTGCATGGGATATACTACACTACAAAATTAGATGTTGTTCATCTATTAGAAAAGGCAGTCAGGAAAGACCTCTCTGCAGGGACATTTGGGTAGAGACCTGAGTGAAACCTGGGGCAAGGGGTACCAGGCATGGCAGAGGGAAACGATGTCAGCAACAGGAACAGCAGGTGCTACGGTCAGTCATGGTTCAGGGACCACCAAAGGTCAGTGTGGTATGGTCTTGGTTTTCAGAGTGAGCATGTTAAAGTGCAGATTCTAGGCTTGTGAACTGGGCAGGCACGGGATTCACCCCCCTACACAGCTCCTGCCTCTCTTACTCTCTGGTCCTATTCAGATATTCCAACGTAGTCCAGGGAATTAAACTCTCAATCCTGGGCTCAGAGCTAGGAAGTCCCTCAGAGGCCACCTGGGGAAACCCCTCTGATTACTGAGAGGAAGTTGAGTTCCATGCATCTAAGGACCTGAGCCAAAGGGTTTGGTCTGAGGAGAGTGTGGCTCTTTTGTACCACAGCCGAATGTCCATCTTTAGTTCTGGGTGTTTCTGAAAAAGTCCGAGTCCTAGGTAATGGTTCTGGAGAAGCCCCCACCCACTTCCCAATGCCTGTCACTTTGCAGTTAGGGACTTCCTGCTTGGTCCTGTGGAGTCCCTGCTTAGCCTTCAAATCTTGCAGCTCTGGCCCAAGGTGATCTCCACCTTCTAGCTTCCTATCCCCTTAACTTGCAGGTCTAATTTGAGTCTTTTTTTCTAGAGCTCAAGTCCATTTCTTCTGATCTGAAAGAACATGAGAGAGAGAGAATGATCTGAGCTATCCTTGGAGCAATAGTCTTAGAAGTTCCTTGTCCTTTCTTTCTCCAAGTGGGACAATTTCTCCTAGACCTCTGATCCTTCTCAAGGAGCATCACTTTCCAGCAGCCCCAACTCCTGCCCTGTGGGGACTGCAGAGACCTGGGCCGCACAGACCTCTCTGTCTCAGCAGAGTTCCTTCATCACCTTGAGCCTCCTCCCAGGCTGGGGGTCAATGAACAGGCAGAGCAGTGGTGATGAGCTGGGCTGAGCTGGGCTGAGCAGAGCCACACTCCTCTGTTCTGTGTCCTGGGGCAAGAAAGCAGCTCCTCCACAGACTGGTTGGCCCAACCCTGCCTCCCATCCTCTTGCAAAGGATGCAAACTGGGCCAAGGGCACCCACAACCTCAACTAAGAGAGTGGGAGAGAGAAGCGAGACAGGAAGTGATCTCACTCTCCTAAACCATAGAGAGGGAGCATCCCTGCAGCAGGTGCAGTCTGAGTCCTGAGCAGAAGCCTGTGCTCAGTCTCCACCCTCCTCTTCTAGAGGTCTCCACAGCCAAGCACATGTGCCTGTAATCCCAGCTACTCAGGAAGCTGTGGTAGGGACAGTAGGAATATACCTCAACATTGTAAAGGCCATCTATGCTAAGCCCAAGGCAAACATCATTCTAAATAGAGAAAAATTGAAAGCATTCCCTCTAAAAACTGGAACAAGACAGGGATGCCCTCTTTCACCCCCTCTATTCAACATTGTCCTTGAAACTCTAGCCAGAACAATTGGAGCAAAGAAATTAAAGGGATAAGAATAGGAAAAGAAGAACTCAAGCTATCACTTTTTGCCAATGACATGATTCTACATTTAGAAGATTCAAAAAATTCCACCGGAAAACTTCTAGAACTCATAAATGAATTCAGCAGAGTAGTAGGATAAAAAATCAATACCCATAAATCAAATGCCCTACATAAGCAATGAATCCACTGCAAGAGAATTTAGGAAAACCACCCCATTCATAATAACCTCAAAAAAAGAAAAAAAAAAAAGAAAAAAGAAGAAAAAAACCTTGGAAATCAATCTAACAAAAGAGGTGAAAGGCCTCTGCAATGAAAACTCCAGAACACTAAAGAAAGAAATTGAAGAAGACCTTAGAAGGTGGGACGATCTCCCATGCTCTTGGGAAGGCAGAATTAATATTGCCAAAATGGTCATACTACCAAAAGTGTTCAACAGGTTTAAAGCAATTCCTATGAAAATCCCAATGATGTTCTTCATAGAACTTGAGAAAGCAATCATGAAATTTATTTGGAAAAATAAGAGACCCAGAAGAGTCAAAGCAATTCTTAGCAAGAACACTGAAGCAGGAGGCATCACAATACAAGACCTTAAACTATACTATAGAGCAAAAGAAAACAAAACTGGCATGGTATTGGCACCAAAATAGACATGCAGACCAATGATTCAAAATAGAAGACACAGAGACAAACCCACATAAATATAGTTATCTCATACTAGACAAAGGAGCCAAAAACATACATTGGAGAAAAGATGGACTATTCAACAAATGGTGCTGGGAAAGCTGGAAATCCATAAGTAACAAAATAAAATTAAACCCCATTTCTCACCCTGCACAAAATCAACTCAAAGTGGGTCAAACACTTAGGCACTAGAACAGAGACCCTATGTTTAATAGAAGAAAAAGTCCCAAATATTCATCATGTAGGCTTAGAACCTGACTGTTTTTTAACAAGATTCCTGAAGCTCAAAAAGTCACATCAAGAATCCATATATGGGAGAGATTCAAACTAAAAAGCTTCTTCTCAGCAAAGGAAACAATCGAGAATGTGAAGAGAGAGCCTACAGATTGGGAGAAAATCTTTACCACATGCACCTCAGATAAAGCATTCATCTCCAGGATATAAAAAGAACACAAAAAAGTAACACCAGAAAACCAAATACCCCAATCAATAAATGGACTTAGGAACTGAACAGACACTTCACAGAAGAAATGTAATCAATCAACAAATGTACAAAAAATGTTCAGCATCTCTAGCAATTAGAGAAATGCAAATCAAAAGTACTCTAAGATTTCATCTCACTCCGACCAGGATGGCAATTATCAAGAATATAAGCCAATACCTGGAGACTAAATAATACACTATTATATGATGAATGGATAACAGAAGACATCAGGAGGGAAATAAAAAAATTCTTAGAAGTAAACGAGAACAAAGACACATCATATCAAAATCTCTGGGACACTATGAAAGCAGTACTTAGAGGAAGATTTATTTCATGGGGTGCATTCAAAAAAGAAGTAGAAATCAACAAATAAACGAGTTAACACTACAGCTCAAAGCACTAGAAAAAGAAGAGCAGACCAATACCAAAAGTAGTAGAAGACAGGAAATAGTTAAAATCAGAGCCGAAATCAACGAAATCGAAACAAAAGAAACAATCGGAAAAATTAATAAATAGTTGGTTCTTTGAAAAAATAAATAAAATTGATAAACCCTTAGCCACACTAACAAAGAGAAAGAGGGAGAAAACTCAAATTACTAAAATTCGGAATGAACAAGGAAACATCACAACAGACACGAGTGAAATACAAAACATAATTAGAAGCTATTTCGAAAATCTATACTCCAACAAAACAGAAAACCTTGAAGACATCAACAAATTTCTAGAGACATATGAACTACCTAAACTGAACGAGGAGGACATACACAACTTAAATAAACCAATTTCAAGCAATGAAATAGAAGAGGTCATCAAAAGCCTACCAACAAAGAAAAGTCCAGGACCAGATGGGTTCTCAGCCGAGTTCTACAAAACCTTTAAAGAAGAGCTCATTCCAATACTCCTCAAACTATTCCATGAAATAGAAGAGGAGGGAACCCTACCAAACTCGTTCTATGAAGCCAATATCACCCTGATACCTAAACCAGACAGAGACACATCAAGGAAAGAAAATTTCAGACCAATATCCTTAATGAACATCGATGCAAAAATTCTCAACAAAATTTTAGCAAATCGCATACAAATATATATTAAAAAGATAGTGCACCACGATCAAGTGGGTTTTATCCCAGGGATGCAAGGTTGGTTCAACATTCGGAAATCAATAAATGTCATTCACCATATCAACAGACTTAAAGTTAAGAATCATATGATTATTTCAATAGATGCAGAAAAAGCATTTGATAAAATACAGCATCCCTTCATGCTCAAAACACTAGAAAAAATTGGGGTAATGGGAACATTCCTAAACATTATAAAGGCCATCTACGCTAAGCCCATGGCTAATATCATTCTAAATGGTGAAAAACTGAAAGCGTTCCCCCTAAAAACTGGAACAAGGCAGGGATGCCCTCTTTCACCGCTTCTATTCAACATCGTCCTTGAGACTCTAGCCAGAGCAATCAGACAAACCAAAGAAATTAAAGGGATACGAATAGGAAAAGAAGAACTCAAACTATCCCTGTTCGCTGATGACATGATTATATATTTAGAGGAACCTGGAAATTCCACCAGAAAACTTTTAGAACTCATAAGTGAATTCAGTAAAGTAGCAGGTTACAAGATCAATGCCCATAAATCCAATGCATTTTTATACATAAGTGATGAATCTTCAGAAAGAGAAATTAGGAAAACTACCCCATTCACAATAGCATCGAAAAAAATAAAATACTTGGGAATCAATCTCACAAAAGAGGTGAAAGACCTCTACAATGAGAACTACAGAACACTAAAGAAAGAAATTCAAGAAAACCTTAGAAGATGGAAAGATCTCCCATGTTCCTGGATAGGCAGAATTAATATCGTCAAAATGGCTATACTACCTAAAGTGCTATACAGATTCAATGCAATTCCAATTAAAATCCCAATGATGTACCTCGCAGAAATAGAGCAAGCATTATGAAATTCATCTGGAAGAATAAAAAACCTAGAATAGCTAAAGCAATCCTCAGTAGCAAGAGCGAAGAAGGGGGTATTGCAATACCAGATCTTCAACTCTACTACAAAGCAATAGTAACAAAAACGGCATGGTATTGGTACCAAAATAGACAGGTAGATCAATGGTACAGAATAGAGGACATGGACACAAACCCAAATAAATACAATTTTCTCATACTAGACAAAGGTTCCAACAATATGCAATGGAGAAAAGATAGCCTCTTCAACAAATGGTGCTGGGAAAACTGGAAAACTATATGCAATAGAATGAAACTAAACCCCTATCTCTCACCCTACACAAAACTCAATTCAAAATGGATCAAGGACCTCGGAATCAGACCAGAGACCCTGCATCTTATAGAAGAAAAAGTAGGTCCAAATCTTCAACTTGTTGGCTCAGGATCAGATTTCCTTAACAGGACTCCCATAGCACAAGAAATAAAAGCAAGAATCAACAACTGGGATAGATTCAAACTAAAAAGCTTTCTCTCAGCAAAGGAAACTATCAGAAATGTGAAGAGAGAGCCTACAGAGTGGGAGAATATCTTTGCCAACCATACCTCAGATAGAGCGCTAATTTCCAGAATCTATAAAGAACTCAAAAAACTCTACACGAAGAATACAAACAATCCAATCAACAAATGGGCTAAGGAAATGAACAGACACTTCACAGAAGAAGATGTACAAGTAATCACCAGATATATGAAAAAATGTTCAACATCCCTAGTAATAAGGGAAATGCAAATCAAAACTACCCTAAGATTTCATCTCACCCCAATTAGAATGGCGATTATCAAGAATACAAGCAACAATAGGTGTTGGCGAGGATGTGGTGAAAAAGGAACACTCATACATTGCTGGTGGGGTTGCAAATTAGTGCAACCACTCTGGAAAGCAGTGTGGAGATTCCTCAGAAAGCTTGGAATGGAAACACCATTTGACCCAGCTATCCCACTCCTTGGCCTATACCCAAAGGACTTAAAATCAGCATACTACAGAGATACAGCCACATCAATGTTCATTGCTGCTCAATTCACCATAGCCAGATTGTGGAACCAACCTAGATGCCCTTCAGTTGATGAATGGATAAAGAAACTGTGGCATATTTATACAATGGAATATTACTCCGCAATGAAGAATGATAAAATTATGGCATTTGTAGGCAAATGGTCGAAATTGGAGAATATCATGCTAAGTGAGATAAGCCAATCTCAAAAACTAAAGGACGAATGATCTCGCTGATAAGCGGATGAGGACATATAATGGGGGGTGGGATGGGCTAGCATTAGGTTTAGGGTTAGGTTTAGAGTTAGGCTAAGGAGAGCAGTAAGAATGAAGGAAAGAAGGACTGTGTAGAGGGAAAAGAGGGGTGGGAGGGGTGGGGGGGAGGGGAAAAATATAATAAACATCATTACCCTATGTAAACGTAAAAAATAAATAAATAAAAAAAAATAATTGCTCAAAGTAGAAAAAAAAAGAATATAAGCAATAAGAAATATTTAAGGATGTGGGGGAAAAGGTACACTCATACATTGCTGGTGAGACTGCAAATTGGTGCAATCACTATAGAAAGCAGTATGGAGATTCCTCAGAAAATTCTGAATGAACCCAGCATTTTGAGCCAGCTCTCCCAATCCTTGGTTTATATCAAAGGACTTAAAATCAGCATACTACAGTGATGAAGCCACATCAATGTAAAGCAGCTCAATTCACAGTAGATAAACTATGGAACCCACCTAGATGCCCTTCAACAGATGAATGGATCAAGAAAATGAGGTACATATACACAATGGAATATTACTCAGCCTTAAGGAAGAATGAAATTATGGCACTTGCAGGTAAATGGATGGAACTAGAGAATATTATGCTAAGTAAAGTAAGCAGTCCCAAAAAACTGAGAATGTTCACAGACTGACCATCTGGTCCAATGACAGCTAAGAATGTTCCCAGTCTGACGAGTGGACCAATGGCTGGCTAGGATGTTTGCAGACTGACTATCTGGGTTGTAAAATGGTGTGTGTGTTGTGTGGCAGAATATTGGCAGCAGCTGATGCCAACAGATTTGACAACAAAAAGAATTTGATGATTTGGGCTTCATCAAAATAAAACCTGTTCTTCAAAATACACTTTGAATGAAAAAGACAAACCACAAGCTGGCAGGAAATTACTAATAAGTAGTATTTGCATATAATCACATGGAAAATGATAAATTTGGATTTTTCTCTAATTATTCACAAGGATAAACTACACATGAATCTGAAACCTGAATGTAAAAATAGAAATTAAGCAAGTACTAGCAAGGTTGAATTTTTCTATGCATTCTGAATAGTCAAAACATTCCTGATTATATCTTAAAATCCAGAAGCAAAAAGGTGTAAAGGTGATTACATAAAAACAAACAAAAAAAACTTGCCTGGCTGTGTTTAACCTCCCCATTCCTCCCATGCACTTTGACAATGACAACCTGAGAAAAAATATTTGCAACATATTCCTCTCCAAGGAATCATGTTCCTGAAATATAAAGAGCATTATAAATAAAATAGCCAGCAAACCATTACCAAAATGGGCTGAAGAAATAAACAGTTCTCAGGGAAAGAGATGCAAATATAGCTATAAAATATGGAAACATGCTCTGCTTAGTTCATAATGAACAAAAGACAAATTAAACCACAATAAGATACCATTTCTCACTTGTGTTGGCAAGATCCAAACATTTGACAACATACTCAGTAGGTGAGAGAATGTGGAGGAATACTGCACCCTCAGACACTGCTGATAAGTGTACAAAATGAGACAACCTCGCTAGGAATGAAAGTTGGCGACATCTCCCAAAACTGCTTATGTATTTACCTAATGACTCAACAATACCACTTTTCTTTTTTCAGTGCTCCAGAGGGAACTGGGGGCCTCACGCACCATAGGCAAGTGTTCTACCTTGAGCTATATCATCCCAGTCCTTCCAAAGATACTGGGAATTCAACAAATGTTTAAAATTTGTATCTACAAAATTATGTTCTTCAGGCATGAATTATAATAACAAAAGATGGTCACAAATGACTGAAACAACCAACTGCTTATTAATGAGTTGTTGAATAAACCAAAGAATACTATGAAGAAGAAAGAAAATAATTTTAAATATTGGTAAGATATGGTTTCCAGAATACCTTTAAAAAAAAACATAAATAGCTGGGGTTGTGGCTCAGTGTTAGAGCACTTGCCTAGCATGTGAGGCACAAGGTTCGATTCTCAACACCACATGTAAATAAATAAATAAATGAATAAATAAATAAAGGTCTATCAACATCTAAAAATATTTTTAAAAAAATTTAAAAAATCATAAAGTGGAGAAAAATATTTATAGAATTCTTTTTACCTTAGAAAGTGAGAAAAGATGAATGTACTTCTTAAATTTGAGGTAAAATTGACATGCAATAAATTACATGTATTTAAAGTGTGCAGTTTGATAAATTTTAACTTGAATATGTGAAACCATCATGATAATGAAGATAATAAATCAATCCATTCCCTCCAAAAGTCTTCTCATTTTCTAGGTAATTCCAACCTCTGCCCTTGGTCACCCTACCTTCTTGCCACCCACGTTCCCACCCTGCCCACAAACAAAATATCTATCTTAATAGACTGCTTTGTATTCCTAAAGTTTTCTGTGCATGGAATAATATATTCTGTGTTCTCTGGCTTCTCTTATTCAGCAAAATTTAAAATTAATCTATATCACTTTATAAATAATACTTCATCTCTTTTTATTCCTGAGTAGCATTTCATTATATGTATATACCACAATTTGTCTATCACCTATTGATGGACATTTGGATTTTTTTCCAGTTTTGGTCTTTTATCAATATAAAAAGTCTGTTTTCCACCAACTGAATTTTATTGTATCCCAAATGTCTAGTGCATTTGCGTCTGCTTCCGGATGGTCTGTTCTGTCCCACAATCGGTATGTATTCTTGGGAGTGGATGATGGTACATGTTTTAATTATACAGTTTGCCTTCCCCTCCTCCTTCACGCTTCATTGCTCTTATTTTTCATTGCTTTCCTGCCTATTCTTGTTAGATTGTTCATTTCAACTGACTATATTCAACTTGACATATTTTTAAAGATCCACATATATTCATTCCCTCGCCAAGTTAAATATCCCCAGTTTCTTAAACTTATAGCACGTGCTTTCCAGACTATTCATGATCCTAATCTTTTCCACAAGTCATTCAACCTTAAAATGTGGAATCCAGGAATGAAGCCATTGGTGTAGGGGTAATAATGACACGATAGGGTGAAATTTTTAAAAAGTAGTGTCGGTCGACCCCGTCCGCGCCTCGCCATGTCGGGTTCTCCGGTGAAGCGCCAGAGGATGGAGTCCGCACTGGACCAGCTGAAGCAGTTCACCACCGTGGTGGCCGACACGGGCGACTTCCACGCCATTGATGAGTACAAGCCCCAGGATGCCACTACCAACCCATCCCTGATCTTGGCCGCAGCGCAGATGCCTGCCTACCAAGAGCTGGTGGAGGAGGCCATCACCTATGGCAAGAAGTTGGGCGGGCCACAAGAAGACCAGATTAAAAATGCTGTTGATAAACTTTTCGTGTTGTTTGGAGCAGAAATATTGAAGAAGATTCCAGGTCGTGTGTCCACAGAAGTAGATGCCAGGCTCTCCTTTGATAAGGATGCAATGGTGGCCCGAGCCAGGCGCCTCATTGAGCTTTACAAGGAAGCTGGAGTCAGCAAGGAGAGAATTCTTATCAAGCTGTCATCAACCTGGGAGGGAATTCAGGCTGGAAGGGAGCTGGAGGAGCAGCACGGCATCCACTGCAACATGACGCTGCTCTTCTCCTTCGCCCAGGCGGTGGCCTGTGCCGAGGCGGGCGTGACGCTTGTGTCTCCTTTTGTGGGGCGCATCCTGGATTGGCACATGGCCAACACAGACAGGAAGTCCTTCGAGCCCCTGGAGGACCCTGGGGTGAAGAGCGTCACCAAAATCTACAACTACTACAAGAAGTTTGGCTACAAGACCATTGTCATGGGTGCCTCCTTCCGCAACACGGGCGAGATCAAAGCACTGGCAGGCTGCGACTTCCTCACCATCTCACCCAAGCTCCTAGGGGAGCTGCTTAAAGACAACACCAAGGTGGCACCTGTGCTCTCAGCCAAGGGAGCCCAGGCCAGTGACTTGGAGAAGATACACCTGGATGAAAAGGCCTTTCGATGGCTGCACAATGAGGACCAGATGGCCGTGGAGAAGCTCTCTGATGGGATCCGAAAGTTTGCTGCTGATGCTGTGAAGTTGGAGCGGATGCTGACGGAACGAATGTTCAGGTGCAGAAAACGGCAAGTAGTAGCATCTGAGGCTGGACCCAGACCTGGGGCCGACTGCACATGGCTTGTGATGAATCGTGCGTTTTTTCAGCAATCGGAACAGGGACAGATCATAGGTTTCTGATTTTTTTGTAAAATTTGCCTAATGCATTAAAGCAATTGCTTTTCAAAAAAAAAAAAAAAAAAAAAAAGGTAGTGTCATTCAGAAGTAGAGGTGGGTTAGGGGAAAATCAGCACAGGAATGGAGTGAGCAGGGAAGGAACGCCCATTTGGAGCAGCGGTCCTTCCCAAGGGAGCAGGAAAGGCGACTCCTCCAGTCTGGACCTTTGGGGCAGGTACCTGGTGTCTCAGCACGTCGTGACAAGTGTTCTGCTCTGGGAGGGCCCGGGAGGCCTGACTTTCTCCTTTTCCCTAGTCCCCGACCATAATCCCCTTCTGTTAGATTCCTAGCTGCTTTGGGGGCCCTTTAAACCGCGTGTCCTATCCCAGTTCATGAGGCAGATGAGCCTCTTTGATCCCCGTGTCCCTTGACTTGGACTCTTCCGTTGGGCTCTGCTCGCGCTCTCCCCCGCCCGATTCCGCAGTTGGTTCTCCCCGCTCCGCCCCTCCCCTCCCGTTCCCGCCCCTCCACTTCCCTCTCCGCCCTGCCGCAAGCTCCGTGCACTGCCGTCCGCCTCGCAGCACCGGCTGATGACGTGTTTTGCAGGCGTAAGGCGGGAAGCGCCAACGGGGTGGGAAGGCGAGGGTCATTCCCAGTATCCGCCCCCTAGCGGGATTCTAGCCAGGTGTTAGACAATATGATGTCGGCAGGGCCTATTCCAAATGGAAATAGATGCTCAATTTAAAGTATTTAAACACTGTGGGCAAACAAGAAATATGACACTGCCAGGATCCTGTCTCTGGAAGAAGCTAATGCAGAATTTTGAGGAGGTAGTTTTCAGATGATGGTGGTGGTTTTGGAACTGCCATGATGATTCTTTGTGACTATTTTGTTATGAATATAAGTTTTCTCATTGCTTCTGACTTGTCTATTTCAGCTAGTTGCCACATTGCCCAATGGTGTTCAGCCTGGGCCTGATTTTTATGGACTGCGGTGGAAGCCTGTACTTCTCACTGTCTTCTTGGGAATTGTTTCATTTGCCATTTTCTTCTGGAGAACTATTCTTGTTGTGAGTAAATTCACTTCCTTCTACCTTAGCACATAAATGCATGGGGTATTCTGTAGTCACTGCCCCTCCCCTTTCCAGTTTACTAACTTAAACACAAATTAGTGGTTGACGTCACACTCACTTTATAAAATAATTTAGTGTAATCTTTGTGTTGGTAAAGACTTAAGAAACAAGATAACCTGAAAAATATCAAGGAGAAAGCTTCAATTTATAAGTTCCTTGTATCAAAACCTAAAGATTAAGAATTAGGTAGGTACAGTGAGTAGAAGTGGTAATTCTTACAGTCATTCTGACCAGTAGTTTCATATATATCAGAAGTCTTCAAGTGAGATAAAAGATGGGATAGGTTATATAAATATCCTTTTATGTAGCATAATATTTCTAGTAATCTATCCTGAAGAAATAACTAACTATGCTTTAAAGATTTTCGGTAAGGTTTTTCAGTGGAACTGTGTATTAGGTTGAAAACTTAGCACAACTTATTCCATTACAGGGGTCTTTTGAAGTTCACGTATGTTCATATACTGGAATAGTAGGCAGCTTTATATATTTCAAAGACTTTGAGGCACAGAAAATGCTCACATTTTAATGTGAAATAGAAAAAAGCAGAAACTAAGATTTAAATGTTGATGAACTGTATGTTATATAAGCACATACACAGGAAAAAAATGCTGCAAAGGATAAAAAGGAGATGAGGTAATTTTTCACTCTTTTATATATGCATTTCCCAGATTTTGTCATTCAATCATATGTTAGAAAATAGCTTTTTATTTGGATGTATAGATTATATGTTGTCCAGAGACATATTATTAAATTTTTTGTTCCTTAGTCTTTTTTTTTTTCTGAGCAGAATTTGTCTATATATGTGTGTATGTGTACATATATGTATGTGTATGTGCATATGTAAATGTATATGTGCTTAATCTTACATAGGTTTGTACTGTAGGTCATTCTGCTTGGTAGTTACTTAAGGTAATCGGAGGAAAATTATTTTAGGTAAGTGAACTTTGCATGAAAAGCCTTCTTTTGAAACTCAACAGTTAAAGTGGCCAGATACATGGGCTGTAAATCTTTCCAAATCTTAGTATTTCTTTTCTGATTACTTAATTATATCAGACATACCATTGTTAATACAAGTTTCCTCTCCTTGTACAATTGAGTATAAAACCACTTAAAAAGAAATGCCTTCTTAAAAAGAAGAATCCTTTGCATGGATTCCTCTGAGGACTTTTCTAATCTTATTGAACTTGTTCTCAGCTAAAAGGAAAAAAGGAGGATTGAAAGGTAAAGAGAAAAGGAAAAAATGAAAATGTTTTCTATTTCTCTCTTGGTTCTATCAAGAACCCTGGCACCTGTTTCTATTTTCACTAGGTTAGGTAGGATCTGGGTCTTAGCTGCTGTTCCTCAGTCTCAGCATTTGACTTTGGAGTTTTGGTCCCTGCCTTAGATGCCTGCTTTTTGCTACTTCCCATTTTCCTTTGCTGTCATTTTGGGTGAAAGCTTACTCTCTGATTAGTAAGGCTATGACATTAGAGAAATGTCCATTTCTTTCTATGTTGGAGTTTTCTGAATGTATTTTCCTATAACAAGATCATTCTAAGTGGTATTTTAGGGTCTACAGTATTACCAAGATACCATGGATGATCTGTGGATACATCTGAGTATCCCATCACCATTTATAACATTGACAAGGAGACATATATGCTAATTTACAAAGAAATTTAGTGAAGTTTTAAAATAATTATTGCTTAGGTTTTATTATGTGACAGTTCATTGCCATCATTGGGAAATGATTCAGGTTTTGCTTTTTCCAGAAGATGTTAACTGTCGTTTCTCTTGTTGCTTGCGTATTTTCTTCTAGCAATCTTTTTTTTTTTTTTTAGATTCTTACTGCTTTTTTTTAGTGATTTGCAGAAATAGGTGATGTAGCCTCTTAGATTATTTCTAAATTCAACCAAGAGCCAAATTGAAATTGGAGTTCTAAGATGTTTTTTGGTGACTAAAAGCGGCACATGTCGGTGGTGGGTTTGTGGCTCAGTGGTAGAAGTGCTTGCCTAGCATGTGCAAGGCACTGGGTTCGATTCTCAGCACCACATATAAAGAGATGAATAAAATAAAGGTCCATCAACATCTAAGAAAATAAACAAGTGGCATATCTTTTTGTTTCCTTTGAGTTCTTTGAACAGTCATTGTTTCTAGACTTTATCCTGGCTGTTTAGAATTGTCAAATAAACAATTTTGAGTCAGTAAAGCATTAGTGTACTTTTATGAAAACAGTAACCATTTCTATTATTAAAGGTAAGTTCTCAAGTCTTTAAGATGGAATAGCTGTATATTCACTGTGGCATAAGATACATACTGTAGTATTTTTATATGACAGGCTAATTATGAAGTATCATTACCAATTGAATTTGAAATGCTTATTCTCCTTTACTTATTTTTTTTTCTTTTTTTAATTTTTTTTAATTTATTTTTTTAATTTTTATTGTAAAAAAATGGGATACATGTTGTTTCTCTGTACATAGAGTAAAGGCATACCATTTGTGTAATCATAAATTTACATAGGGTGATGTTGGTTGATTCATTCTGTTATTTTTTCCCCTTCCCCCACCCCTCCCATCCCTCTTTTCCCTCTATACAGTCCTTCCTTCCCCCATTCTTGCCCCCCTCCCTAACCCTCACTCTAACCCTAAAACTAACCCCTCCCACGCCCCATTATATGTCATCATCCACTTATCAGCGAGATCATTCTTCCTTTGGTTTTTTGAGATTGGCTTATCTCACTTAGCATGATATTCTCCAATTTCATCCATTTGCCTGCAAATGCCATAATTTTATCATTCTTTATGGCAGAGTAATATTCCATTGTATATATATGCCACAGTTTCTTTATCCATTCATCAACTGAAGGGCATCTAGGTTGGTTCCACAATCTGGCTATGGTGAATTGAGCAGCAATGAACATTGATGTGGCTGTATCTCTGTAGTATGCTGATTTTAAGTCCTTTGGGTATAGGTCAAGGAGTGGGATAGCTGGGTCAAATGGTAGTTCCATTCCAAGTTTTCTAAGGAATCTCCATACTGCCTTCCAGAGTGGCTGCATTAATTTGCAACCCCACCAGCAATGTATGAGTGTACCTTTCTCCCCACATCCTCGCCAACACCTGTTGTTGCTTGTATTCTTGATAATCGCCATTCTGATTGGGGTGAGATGGAATCTTAGGGTGGTTTTGATTTGCATTTCTCTTATTACTAGAGATGTTGAACATTTTTCCATATGTTTGTTGATTGTTTGTAGGTCTTCTTCTGTGAAGTGTCTGTTCATTTCCTTAGACCATTTGTTGATTGGGTTATTTGTAGTCTTGGTGTTGAGTTTTTTGAGTTCTTTATAGATTCTGGAGATTAGTACTCTATCTGAAGTATGATTGGCAAAGATTTTCTCCCACTCTGTAGGCTCTTTCTTCGCATTGCTGATAGTTTCCTTTGCTGAGAGAAAGCTTTTTAGTTTGAATCTATCCCAGTTGTTGATTCTTGCTTTTATTTCTTGTGCTATGGGAGTCCTGTTGAGAAAGTCTGGTTCTAAGCCAACATGTTGAAGATCTGGACCTACTTTTTCTTCTATAAGATGCAGGGTCTCTGGTCTGATTCCGAGGTCCTTAATCCATTTTGAGTTTAGTTTTGTGCACGGTGAGAGATATGGGTTTAGTTTCATTTTGTTGCATATGGATTTCCAATTTTCCCAGCACCATTTGTTGAAGAGGCTATCTTTTCTCCATTGCATATTTTTGGCCCCTTTGTCTAGTATGAGGAAATTATATTTATTTGGGTTTGTGTCCGTGTCCTCTATTCTGTACCATTGATCTACCTGTCTATTTTGGTACCAATACCATGCCGTTTTTGTTACTATTGCTTTGTAATACAGTTGAAGTTCAGGTATTGCAATACCCCCTGCTTCATTTTTCCTGCGAAGGATTGCTTTAGCAATTCTGGGTTTCTTATTCTTCCAGATGAATTTCATGATTGCTTATTCTACTTCTGTAAGGTACATCATTGGGATTTTAATTGGAATTGCATTGAATCTGTATAGCACTTTTGGTAGTATGGCCATTTTGACAAGATTAATTCTGCCTATCCAGGAACATGGGAGATCTTTCCATCTTCTAAGGTGTTCTTTAATTTCTTTCTTTAGTGTTCTGTAGTTCTCATTGTAGAGGTCTTTCATCTCTTTTGTGAGATTGATTCCCAAGTATTTTATTTTTTTTGAGGCTATTGTGAATGGGGTAGTTTTCCTAACTTCTCTTTCTGAAGATTCTTCACTTATGTATAAAAATGCATTGGATTTATGAGCATTGATCTTGTATCCTGCTACTTTACTGAATTCACTTATGGGTTCTAAGAGTTTTCTGGTGGAATTTCCTGGTTCCTCTAAGTACTTATTTTTTAATCCAGAACCAGACAGTTATTATATTCTCATTTGGTTTTGATTCTCTTTCTTTAAGCAGATGCATGACATCTAATTTAATCTTTATTTCTCTCTCTTTTAGGTCAAAGAAACAGAATATCAAGGTAAATTTTTAGCCTTCTTCTGTAACTTGTAGTAACCCTTTGTATTTGTGTTTGATGTGTGTTTTATATATGTTAGAAGTGATAGTGATTGTTGATGTTTATTATTTTTTTAACTCATTAAAATTTTACTATTCCTAGGTTGCTAGCTTGGATAATAGAGTAGTTGTTGATGGGACCAACTGAGATAGGAGATGAGGAAGAACAAATTGTGGGAAGAAGATGATTAGTTTTAAATTGGGTCTTCTTCACTTTGAATATTGATGTAATGCAGATGTATTACATTTGAACAGTATTTCTGTGCTAATGATTTAATCATACATTCAATAATTGATTTGAGTACATATAGAATGGTAATGTTAGTCAGTATGCTTTCATTTTGTTTTTTTTTGCCAAAAATTTATATAAATTTGAAATGATTCCATTTTCTGAAAAGAAAGTGTTTTAAGAAGTGAGGAATATCAAACTACAACATTTTACTGTATTTCCCATCTTTGAAATGAGTTTCAATTGAAATATCATCATTCTTATATTTTTCCTAAATTTTAATAGGGTTTCACACCCTTATTGCTATTAACTATAGATTGCTTTTCAAAGGCTTACTAGTTATGCAAAGAAGTATTTCCTCATAATGCCAGGTAACATGTCTTTGGTTGTAGTCAATTTAATTGAATTTCATTTAGTGATTGTAATAATCTGGATTTCCCACCATTTTTAGTTACTGAACAGCAAATTTCTGAAAAGTTAAAGAACGTGAAGAAAGAAAATGAAGAACTAGTGCAAAAAGTGTCAAATTATGAACCAAAGGTAGAATTATTTTTCTAGTTTTTTCCCCCTTGATTCCAGCTTGAATCATGTCCACCTGTTTTATAGTTGAGATATTTTTAAATCATTTTTAAATGTTTCTTTCATTATTTCATATAAACCATCCGAATCCTAAGTAATCATCATATGTATTAACTACTGCTTTCTTGTGGAAGGTGTCACTTACCTGAAAGTAAGTTTCAGTAAGACTATAACATGTATCTTTTACTTCTGAATGCTTTATTTTACATAGATCAAGGAATCAAAGAAACATGTTCAAGAAACCAAGAAATAAAACATGGTCCTCTGTGACGAAGCAATGAAATATAAGGTACACATCCCTTCTTTCATGGGAGTTACATTCTAAACTCAAAAGTGAATGTAATGGATAAGTATTGATCTTGACATCTGTTTTCCTAGGATAAAATCAAGCTACTTGAAGAAACTAATGAGATTCTTGAGGACAGAGCTAAAAGTCTTCATGTTGTGTTAGAATCTGAGAGAGAACAAAATGTCAGCAATGAGGACTTGGTAAGAGTTTTGGTGGCTGTAATTTGGCTTTTGAAGTATTTTGTAAAATGGGTTAAGTTGGACTTCCCCGTGGTGTTAAGTAAAGTCGGATTAGGAGTCAGGGAAGATGAACCCGCTTCTGCCCATTTTGTGGAACTTTTCAGTACTGATCCAAGAAATTATTTTTATGGGCCTAGGAAATATTTTTGTCCTCAGTCCTGGATATTTTTCATATTGCTTTGCTCTGCCCTTTGAAACATGCAGAAACTATTGCCCCTTTGAACAGTGCTTGTATGTTGTTTTGTTTTACAGCATCCTATTTTTTAATACTTTTTACTTTAGAATAGTTCTATAATTATATAAAAGTTGCAAAGATAGTCGAGACTGTTCTGAAATATCCCACCCCAGGTAAGCTTGATCACCCAGCTGAGGGTAGTGTTCACCAGATTTCTCCACTGGGATTCTTCCAATCCCTTGCCTATTCATTGGAAGTTACTATATACAGTCCATAGTGAAAGTATGAAGAGTTAAGGGCTAAGGATATATAAGGAAAAATGCAGCTCAGCTCAGGACCTGCGGTAGTTCCAGCCCCTCTGACAGAACTGGCGCTCCTTACACCTGTCTTAGTTGCGGCTGAACAATAGCTCCTAGAAATCCACCAGGGCCTCACACAAGAGACTTTATTATGCGGACGACTAGCGTGTTCGCTCTGGGGTTGAAAAGAAGGGAAAAGAGAAAGATGGTGTGGAAGCTTCTCCCAGATATTGGAATCTCCCAGGCTGGAAGGAACCAATAGCAGAGGAGAATACTTGCAAGCTGACTGATGAACCAATAGCTAGCTAGCATGTTCAGACTGACAAGCTAGGAAGTAATGTGGGAAGCAGGAAATGGCTGTAGGTAGGCCGGAAATTCCTCTAATGTAAGAGGTGGGCGGAGCAACTTTATCACAGATTGACAAGTGGTTGGGAGGTGGGAAAAATGGCTGCACCTGAAAGGGCAGGGTATCGGCTTTGTATTACAGAATACAGCTCATGGTAGAACACTTGCCTAGTATGCAGAAGGCCCAGGATTCAATCCCAGGCACTGCAAAGAGTGAAGAGTTCTGTTCCACTTCCTTGAGGAGCAAATGTCTGTATAATTTTTTGGAATTCCTCTGTATGTGAGATTTGTCTATTTGCCCTTAGATTCTCACATTTTTATTTCAGGCAAGAGAGCTTTAACATGATCTTGGGAAATCTTTTTTCTCTTATCACTAGAAAAAAATTATTGATTTGAACTGGTGTACTTAAAAGAGTAATTTTCTATACTTTTAAAATTTTAATTTACTTATTTTTATTATCTGTACTTTGACCTTTTAGTCTGGTTACCTGAAATGTAAGGAGGTGGGCTGAAATATATTTTGTCTTGTTTATCTTTTTTAGCATATATGTATATTTAAATCAGTATTTCTACTGAAATCCTCATGCATATTTTGTGTTCTATTTTCACCTGGCAGATAATAGAAAAGAAGAAATCTATAGAGAAGTTAAAGGCTGTTATTTCAATGAATGCTTCAGAATTTTCACAGGTAAACCTGCCAACACCTGCTACTACAGGATATTAATACAACATAGTAGCTTGTTAGAAGACCGAAAATTTAAGGTGTGCTAAAATGTGCAAAAAATGAGAAGTACATGATGTCTGGGAAAGTGTAACTTTGTTTTTTTCTGTGGAATTAATTCACTGACTGTGGTGTTTTGCATTAGGTTCAAATTGCTCTTCATGAAGCTAAGCTTAGTGAATACAAGGTGAAGTGTGAATGCCATCGGGTTCAGGAAGAAAATGCTAGGCTTAAGAAGAAGAAAGAGCAGGTAAAGAAAAATTGATGTCATACATAATGTAATCTAGGGAAGTGAATATTATTACCTTGTATCTTGGATTTGTTTCTAAGGTAAGGAATTATTCATGCAAGACCTTTTCTTAGATGTGCAAATTTAAACCTCTCTCCCCAAATTGAGCGCATATATGTGTTCTCCATGTGTTTGGAATTTTCTATTCTCATCTGGAGGTGAGTCAGATGAACTAGCCAATGGTCTTTTATCAAACATCAATCAGTTATTAACTTGATAGCCTCAAAGAAACTTCTTCATGCAGAAAATTAAGTATTTTATAACCCTTTTTTGAGTAGTTACTTCTTCACGGGCCAAGGGAAGGTTATATGATAAGGAGTCTGAATTCAGGAGCCAGTCACATATGCCCATCCATTCTTACTGGAAGGAAGTGATTTGAATTGGCAGCAATTTTCTGGGGAATGCAATCAACAGGGTCAACTTCCTTGAGAGCTCTGACGTTCTTACTGCAGCTCTGAGACTGGGATCACTCTTCCCTCTTCCTTAACTGAGGTCTCAACTCTTAGTGACAGGTTACCAGGGAGATACGGCTTTCTATTTCCCTGTCTAAATCTTGTGGTCCTGATGTCTCCAGGGCAAAACCCCACCCTAACCCATAGGAATTCACGTGTTTTGACTTTTCAGTTGCAGCACGAAATCGAAGATTGGAGTAAATCACATGCTGAGCTCAGTGAGCAAGTAAAATCATTTGAGAACTCCTAGAAAGATGTAGAAGTAGCTCTTACTCAGAAAGATGATAATATTAATGTAAGTTTATTCTGCAAATACATGCTTGGTCTCGGGAATTCTCCTGAAAGCTTCCGAATTAAAATTGAGAGACTCTTCCAACCTTTTACTTCTTTTCTAGGCTTTGACTAATTATATTACACAGTTGAATGGGATAGAGCTTGAATTGGAATGTGAGGGTCAAAATGAAGGAGGAGGTGAGTCAGATGAACTGGCCAATGGAGAAGTAGGAGGTAAGATTGGTCTCAGGGAGTTTGAATTCTTTTTTCCTTTCCTGTCTTTAAGTAGACAGATGCTGCTTCTCAGCTGACTGACTTTCTTCTTTAGCTCTGTGCAGAATTGTTGGTGTATCTCCCTGTATCTGTAGAAATGTCTGTTGCATTGGCAGAGGTGGGTTGCTGGGGTGTAGTGTGGCAATAGGCATGTGAAGAATAGGCATGTGAAGTTCCCATTAAGAACTAGGTAAGTACAGTGCAGAGCAACAGTCATGTCTTCAACCTCTGAGTAGTGAACATTGTACAGTAAGAGACATTTGTTTCTCAACTTTATGCAAGTATTTGATTTTGATACTCATCATCTCTATGGCTCTGTGGTTTTAAGGCCCATGGCAGTTTTAAGAGTAGTGAGGTGGTTGGAGCCTTAAACTAAGGCTGTGAGAACAGAGGCTAGAGGCTATAAGGAAGCTAGAGGGAGGGGTAGCAGTGTTTACTGATGTGGAAAATATTTCCAGATGTTCTCTCCCAAGTTGGATATAGCTTGCATAGAGTGTTTTACACCACACCTGTTGGTAGATTCAAGGATAAACTAGAGGATTGAATCTTTCTAAATAAGACACTTACTTGTGCAGGTGGAGACAGATGTGTGCGAGAAGAAAGGCTTTTATCTTACAAGAGTAGCACAGATCACATTTTTATTGCACAAACTAGGAATTCTTTTTTTTTTCCCCTTAAATCTAAGCTTGCAATTCTCTTAAAAGTCAAATAATTTACTCAGTTCAGTTGTTCAATAGAATTTTTTATTTCAGTGTTTGAAAGTGGTCATTGTTGAGTTTGGGAATGTTGGGAGAATATAGAGTTAAAAAGCAAGGAAATGAAAAGCAGTTAACATCTTTTGTTTTTCAGGTGACCAGAGTGCGAAGGTAAAAAATCGAATTAAGCAGCTGATGGATGTCTCTTGGGTATAGTTCTTTGTGAGAGTCCCATAGTGCCTGTGAATGCTTCCTGTGCCTCACTATTAAGAGTATGTCTCTCTTCTGTAATTTTTAGATGCAAACTGCAATATCAGTAGTTGAAGAGGATCTAAAACTTTTACAACTGAAGCTAAGAGCCTCAATGAATGCAAAGTGTAACCTAGAAGGTGAGTTCTTCTGGAGATGAAATTGCCATATGCTGGGAAGTCTCAAAATCTTATGGAAAGATAAAGAATGGCTTTTTACTCTCTTGCTTCTCATTTTTCTCAGCACTGCCCCCTCAAACAAGTTCTCAAGTCCTTGTGCACATACAGAGATCAGTTGTTTTATCTTTTAACAGACCAAATAAAGAAATTAGAAGATGACCACAATTCACTCCAATCCGCTAAAGCTGGGCTGCAAGATGAGTACAAAACTCTGAGTCAGAAAGTGCACATTTTAAATGAACTGTACCAGCAGGAGGAGATGGCTCTGCACAGGTAAGGTTTTCATTGTTTGTTATTGCTATCACTCTGTGACCTCACACAGATCATTTTATCTTTGTGAAAGAATATTTACAGTTTCTTCCAGTTGCAATTAATAGAGATTTGTTTTTTTTTTTCCCTTTGTGCTTTGTGTTCCGTTACTCGCATTCTTTTTTCCATCTAACAGATTGTCAGATTCATATGAAGCGGGAATGGCTAACTGGAACTAACAGTTACTGATGTGGAAATACCTGTCTTTTGAATATCCCGATGCTTCTTCCGATCCCACCATTATTTCAGTTTCCTTTCATTGTGATCAGTCACTTAATTCTAATATGTTTTGAACTTAATTCTTTAACTATTGACCTTTAAAATCCTGAGTGATTTGGATGGCATTTTTGAGAATAAAAACTTCTAAAAGGAATAAAATTTACTTATTGATGGTGTTATTGAAGTAAGTTTTGGACTTGAATATCTCAGCTGTTCACAGTAAACAATTGAACTGTGACGAGGACCTTAGCAGTTCTGATTACAGAAGTGCTCGTTTTTAGTATTTATTATATATTAATCTTCTGAAATATACATGTCACTGAGCTAGTTTTCTTTGGAAAGATATAATTTGGCAGTTCATTTGAAGTTTTTATCCACAAAAATATTTGAATTCTCTAATAATAGGTTGTTTGTGTCAGATTTTGTATTTGCTACTATATTTTATTCTTTGTCATATATATAGCAGTTTTTGTCTTGTGAAGCAAAGACAGACCTTACAGACCTAACTCTTTTTAGGTATTTTTGACTTCTACTGCCTAATGCCATTAAACATTGAAACTTTACCCTTAACTTTTCTAATTCTTTCTCTCCAAGCAACCTGTTTAGAATCTCAAAATTTTGTTCTAAATGCTTGGCCGGCTTCAGAGAAACATTTCTCATTTCATCGCTTGTTTTTTTTAAAAGAACACCTTTTTTCTCTGTCCCTACTAGTAATCTGAATGACGTAAATGGCAGTTGATTTTTTTTGTGATGCAGTCAAATGTAGCACTCTTTTCTTCAATTCCTGCAAAATCCATTCATTCTCGCTCTGTGGTTTGTACTGTTACTCATCCCCAGGCACTGTTAGCTCATGCCTGGGTCATCTTTTCTGTTACTACCTAACTAATCTCCTGTCTTCATCCTCCATCTCTTTATAACTTCTTTCAAATTCTGATTAATTTTCTTTACAACTGCTTGAGTGGACTTTCTAAAATACAAGGCCATCCATGTCAATATGTGCCTGAAGTTTATGAGGAATTAGCTTTCTATTTCATGACCTGTTTTTTCTTTCTTGTATCTTTTGAATAGTTTAAATATTTTGATTCTTTTGCTCATCCCCTGTGTAAGCTTGGTGTAATCACAGATTGTTATATTCATCTTCTTATAATTTAAAGGCCATGCTGTATATCCTGAATTTCAGAAAAACCTGACATAGATTAAAAGATTTATTTATTTCTGTGCTTTAGTAGCTCCTGAATTAGATTAGATACCTTTGTGGTAATGGATGTGAGTACTTCATGTACTGCAAACTCCACAAGACATTCATTCACCATTCATTCAATTTATACACATATTTACAGTTTCTGTAGTTCTTCTTTTTACATTGTTGGTCTCTCCTTTGAAATTACTTTCTTTCTTTTTTTTTTTTTCCCCACACGAACTTTTCATTTTATGCGGACAAATCGTGCCCGCTCGGGGGAAAGGGGAAAGGAAAAGAAAGAAGATGGCGCAGGGTTTCTTTTTAATTATGGGAATTTCGCGGGCTGGGAGGAACCAATCGCAGAAGAGAATTATTACAGACTGACTGATGGACCAATGACATATTAGAACGTAATGTGGGAGGCAGGAAGGTTACGGCAACGTAAGCCGGTAATTCCTGTAACGGGAGAGGTGGGCGTAATGCAGATTGACAGGTGGGTTGGGAGGCTGGGTTCCTGTAATGGGAGAGGCAGGCGTAACGCAGATTGACAGGTGGTTCCTGTAGCGGGAGAGAAAGGTGGCTTTATACCTAACATTCCCCCATTTCCTTTTTTATAAAAAAAATTTTTTTTTTTTTTTTTTTGGTACATGGATGAAGGTCAGTCTTCTGTAATTACTTCCTGCTGGGTGTGGACGTAGAGCTGGTATCATTGTGGCAAGAAGAACTGGAGACTTGATAGTTTCTCTGGAGGCATATCTGTAGCCAGGCTCCAATTTTTTGTGAGATCCTGATATTTCTGCAATACAAGTTGATTAATTGACATGGAAGTAAAAGGGGGTGGAAGAACTGAAAAGTTGTTCCCATAACAAGGCCTAGCAAAAGCTGGAGAGGACAGGCCTTCATTTGGGAGATTTAACATTGTCTAGGTTGTCAGGAATGTGAACATAACATTTAGTAGAGATCTCTATACTTAAGCTGTTACTAGTAAACATAGATTAAGCCTACCTGTGTCTGTAGGCCTTAAACTGACTAAAAACTTCTGACTCTAGCAGTTTCTCTTGATAGTTACTATTATTTTTAAATGCCCAATAATGGCTATACTTTGGTTTTAACTGATTTGCTAGGTGTTTAAGATCAAGCTGGTCAAAGTGACCTGTTCCTGTCTGTTAAAGAGTCAGCTAAGTTTCCACAGGGGTCACTCATAGAGAACTTAAGAGCAGTTTCTTAGCTCCATTAGTGCAATTGGTTAGGCAGGGTCTTTTCGATGACGTGACTTTCCTTGAAAGCGTTAGGGATGTCCATGACCCTCCTCTGCAGCAGATGCACTGAGTCGCTTTTTCTCTAGCAGTCTCATCAATCTCCTTGCTCAGGAGGTTGTGTGACCCAGAGTTGCAAAGCTCCTTGGAGAAGTCCTCTTTTTCCCTGGATTCAGGCTGACTTTGAGGGCAAGACCCAAATATGGAGTTTTTCTTGACCTCTGTATTTAATCTCTATCTCTACGTTTGATCTTAACCATCAAGCAAGTCAGTCTCACCAGTCATAAAGTAATAGTACTGGGCTTTAGCTTTAATGTCTATAACTTTACAGTTGTTTACCCCCTTTTATCTAATTGGGGTTTACATTATCTGTTCTATAGGTGATGGCTTACTATTCCAAGTTAATTTATGGTGTTCGCTCTTGAAGTAGTACTTCTGCAAAATATTGATCAGGCATCAATTAGAGTTTACAAGGAAAATACAAAATGGAATTACCAACAGTAAAACATTCAGTTTGTGCAATAGCTATCTTGAATTTTGGCTGAGTTCCATTTTTGCTACTGCATATTACACTCTTTCTTAAATGTCATTTTACATATACCCTATTGATGACAGGTCCTATAACAGAATATTAAATGATAGGGTTACCATTACAGACAAGTTTAATTTGGAGAACAGCAGCTTGATAAATTTTCTGCTTTAAAGGCTTGTATACCTGGAAAATATGAACACATTTAATATACAAAGAATAATGTTTTTAAGTATGTTACTCCATGGAATAACCTTATAAATTAATCAGATGTCTCTAACAAACACATTTGAGTAATCCCACACATGTTGACTCCAATTCTCTCATTGTAGAAAAACCAAGATATCAGACAAGTGTACCAATAGTATTTGCTGTCTCTTTTCTGTTGAAGAAAATTCCTAGAAAAATTGATGTTAGACATTTTATAAACATTAATATTTTATTAGTTTGATCACTTAGAGACTTGTGAGTTAATTTTAAGGACATTTTACTTTTATTAGTATATCCAATTTAAATTGAACCTCATTAAATCATGTGAATTAAAAATATTTGGATCCATTTTTAAAAATTTAATTTTTATGCGTGCTTATATTTAACACAAAAGCAAAGGCCTTGTAATATTTATCTCCATTGCAATGTAACAGACGTTCAAAAATAACTCTAGAGTTGAATAAAAAGAACTGATCAAAAATCATTAACCTAGGTCTGTAGGATCAAAATTGTGAGCTCAAAAATACAGCATTTAAGAAAAACAAAGTCCTGGAAGAAAAATGATAATGGTTATTAATTAAAGCATGAGAAAATGAGAAGGAGAGAAAAGTTGAAAGGGAGAAAAGTATTCTGAGTTGTAGCCCAGGAGAAATTTAAAATGGACACTTTTTTTTTTCTTGGGTTTGAACCTGGTCTCCTACTGAGCCTTTCTTCATTTACATTTCAATGTAACCCTTGACTGAGATCTGAATCTGAAAGGGGCTAATATGTTCTAGCAGAGACTTGATGCTTAGGTCCTTTTAATTTCTTGAGCCTGCAGGGAGAACTAAGATAAGAAAGAAAAGATTTGAAAATAAGGAATTAGCCAAGAGAATGTGTTCAGGTTTTACTCCCTCCATGTCAGCCACCTCCAGTAAAGGAGCTAGAATGTGTGTATGAGACCGAGCGGTTGGGGGACTTGGTGGGCTGAATGGAGGAGCGGAAGGAGAAACAGATGAGGTGAACTTGGAAGGAAAAGAAGGGTTAAAAGGTGGGGGAGAAGCCAAGAGAAGTTTAGCAAGAAAGAAAGGAAAAACAAGAAGGGGAAAAGTTCCTTTCCATTCACCAGGTTGCCCATATATGTAGTTAATTATAACTAGCATAATTAGGCATATAATTTTACCTTGTATAAAGCTAGAATTTAGGGTGTCATAAATAGACCATTCTGACTTACTATCTAAAGGACAATTTAGCTCTGATTCAGGGAATAGGTGAAGGGGTTTGAGATGATATAATAAGCATCTCGGCGAGTTTGCTGGGCTGGATGTTTTGAATTCCATGGTAATCTGAGACCCACCTGGCTAGTGGATTTGGCATCCCAAGAACCACACTGCCAGGCAACAAGAGGTTAGAACAATGATTTGGTCAGAACAATGATTTGGTCGTCACCTGAAATCAATGTTTAACCAGGCAAAGAGCCGAGAGAGAGTTTGAAGACCTGGCCAGGATTTTGAGTGAGAGCCGCGAGGGGGGGAAGCCGCAGGGTGGCGAGAGGGAGCCGTGAGGTGAGCAGAGGCAGAAGAGAGCGAGCTTCAAACCCTGAGAAAGAATCTCAGCACCATAAAATTCAGACATCCACCCAACAACTAAGACCAATTATGAGGACCAAGGAGGTACCCCCACACCTCGGCACTTGAGCAGCGAGAGCCGCAAGGGGTGAAGCCACAGGGCGGCAGGAGGGAAGTGCGGGCGAGCGGCGGAAGGCCGAGAGCCAGCAGAGGGAACTGTGGGGGCGGCCGCTTCTTAAATAAGGAGGGGACTGCAGCGGGAGCTGCGGGTGACCGAGATGTGTTTTAAATGGTCAGGGGCCTGCCTAAGGGGAACTCACCAATTTTGGAGTCCGGAGTTGTATGCAGAAAACTGGGCATCCAGGTAAATGGAAGGTGAGCCTGAATCTGTGGGCGCAGGAGCCATCGGATGGGATTCTGCTTGCTTAGTTAGCAGAAAAAACCCATCCCGGGTCTTTCAGCACCAGATGTTAGGCCAGATGTTAGGCCAGATGTTAGGGGCAGTTTTGGTTCGTCGATAACTCCCAGAAAAACGCTCCGCAGACACAGGTCCCACCCGAGGAACTTTTTTTTTATGTGGACGAATCGTGCCCGCTCGGAGGAAAGGGGAAAGGAAAAGGTGAAATTACTTTCTTTCTGTTTGAACATTGTGCTTTAGTGATAGGTTTGATGAGTGTATCAAAGTGTAGTATAAGGATAAACAGAGAATAGCATTTTTATCCATGAAATATTGCTACTTTTATAATCTGTATTATTGTAGGTGGACATTCTAAGCTTCCTGCTCAGAGTTAAAACCAGTTTCCATTTTTAAAGGATCTTTCATCTGATTGCTGAATTTTGACTGTTACTTAGTTTTAGCACTTTCAAGATAGCCAATTAATTAACTTTTGTTTTAAAATTTTCTTTTAGGAGTCCATTATCATTGTTGTTTCCTTTGTCAAATGTCTCACCCTGCCCTAGTTCCTGTAGTCATTTCTCTCTGACTTTTTAGCAGTTGTATCAGGGAGTGCCTAGGTGTAGTCCTCCCCACACCCCCTTACCTCTTGCATTTGCGCGACTCAGGGTCACTAACCACCTCTTGAATTTTGGGGTCTTTTTTCTAAATGTTAATTTTATCTCATTCTCTCTTCTAACTTCAGTAAAAGATGTTAGAAGTTGATTTCCCCTGCCTCCCACATTCTGAATTTGCTTCATTCTGGATATTTACTTCTGACCTAGCTTAAAAGTGTTATGATTTCATCTCACCCCAATTAGAATGGCGATTATCAAGAATAGAAGCAACAACAGGTGTTGGCGAGGATGTGGGGAGAAAGGTACACTCATACATTGCTGGTGGGGCTGCAAATTAGTGCAGCCACTCTGGAAAGCAGTGTGGAGACTCCTTAGAAAACTTGGAATGGAACCACCATTTGACCCAGCTATCCACTCCTTGGCCTATACCCAAAGAAATTAAAATCAGCATATTACAGAGATACAGCCACATCAATGTTCATAGCTGCTCAGTTCACAATAGCCAGATTGTGGAACCAACCTAGATGTCCTTCAATTGATGAATGGATAAAGAAACTGTGGTATATATATATACAACGGAATATTACTCTGCCATAAAGAATGATAAAATTATGGCATTTGCAGGCAAATGGATGAAATTGGAGAATATCATGCTAAGTGAGATAAGCCAATCTCAAAAAACCAAAGGACAAATGATCTCGCTAATAAGTAGATGATGACACATAATTGGGGGTGGGGGGGTTAGTGTTAGGGTTAGAGTGCGGGTTAGGGAGCGGGGCAAGAATGGAGGAAGGAAGCACTGTATAGAGGGAAAAGAGGGGTGGGAGGGGTGGGGGGAAGGGAAAAAATAACAGAATGAATCAAACAACATTACCCTATGTAAATTTATGATTACACAAATGGCAGTGGTTGCTCCGAGTCCAAGCGCTGTGCTGAGCCGCCTCCTCTACGATGATCCCAGTTGTCCGTGTTTACTGCTCCATTGGGGGAGGGGTGTCTTGCCGGGCAACTCTACTTCACAAAGTTCCCTGCGTTCCGGGGCTACCGCCCCATCCCGGACGCCTCCCCAACGGGAGAGACTCACTCGGCGTCCTTGAGCTGGTCCCAAGTCTCTCACTATCTCCTCTTTTGAATCCTGCGTCCTGGAGCAACATGAAATGCAGCCGCCCTCTAGGCCGCCATCTTGAAACTCCTCTCACTCATGGAATTTTATCTTATGGTTGCCGGGTCAGTTTTGAATGGCAAACGTTGTGATAATTATAGATGAAATTTGACACCTAAGATGATGACGGTATCTTCTTTAAAAAAAAAAAAAAGTTTAGTTGTCGTTGCATTTTGTAATTTAATTTATTTATTTATATGCGGTGCTGAGGATCAAACCAAGGACCTCACACATGCCAGGCAAGCGCTATACCACTGAGCCACATCTCCAGCCCCTGAAGTTATCTTCTTATAGAAAAGAGTTGAGGTTACTCTCAGTAAGATTGTCACTTGAACTTAATTGGCAATTAAGATCATTCAAAAATGACTTTTGTCCTTTGAGTGTTTCAGTATTGTTCCTTGTGGGTATTTTGTCTGTTCATTACTGAAAGTGTTCAGTACTTTCTAGTCTTAACCCAAAGCATAGGGCTTTTACTGGGGGTCACCCTTACTTGTAGCCCTAAACACTTTTTTCTGTAAGCCCAGGAATTTGATGAAGGCTTTGTTCAGACTCTTTCTATCTTTGTGTTATCTTCAATGCGTGGCTGAACCTAAGAGAAAAGTACCTTAAATGGCAGCCTTAATTGTGTGTCTGTGATTCCTTTTTCTAAAGGATCTTGGCCACATACACATCTTCCCTGCCTTATCAACTCTGATCACTTCAAACCCATTTTATGTATTCTTCTCAAGGTGGTTTGATTGTTCTTAGTGCTCTCAGGCTAGTTCATTGATTATTGGAAACAAAATTCTCTCTCCTCTTCTTCAAGACTCAGTATTTTCCACATTCCTCCTTAAGGTAGAGTCAGGGGGAAATTATTATATTATTTTAGTCATCCTTTATATTTTATCCTGTTAAAATGTCAACAGACCTTTATTTTCTTCACTTCTCTATATGTGGTGCTGAGAGTAGAATTCAGTGCCTCACACATGCTAGGCAAGCGCTTTAGCACCGAGCCACAATCCCAGCCGAGTCATCATTTATATCTTAAACAGTGAGCTCCTTTCTTCTTCAGCATGTTACAAGGTAACTAGTATATTACAGACACTCAAAATATTTGCTGAAGAATTAAATGAGCAGTTATAAAAGACTACATAACCCCCTTTTCTATTTGGTTACTATAATTCTTCTAATTTTCCTTCTGATTCATGGAAAATTAAGTTTCAAGTTACTTATCTTTTGAATTGGAACTATGGCTAAAGCAGTGCAAGGATAACAGGAAGTATTTTTTAAACCGTTAAATGTGTCTACCTTCGTTATAGTAGATTAATGTCTTGATTTTCATGATCAAAGTTAAAACTTGTTGTCAGTAGATAATAGCGTGGTCGTGGGTCCGTTTGGATTCTTTTTGTGGTTGGTAGGCATTGTCAGAACTCAGATTTGCCTTTTTGCTTAATCACAATTCTTTTGAAATAGGTGTCTAAAGTGTGAAAATGTTCTGTGGTGAATTGTATGGTTAGAAGACATGTTCATAAAAACTTTCTCTCTGGCTGACGTTATCTTGGTACCAGTCTTGGATTGGGAAACAAATTCCTGCATGACAAAGATGTACTTAGCCATGGCAGAAATGACAAAGAATTCTCCTCTGCTTTACCCAGATATGTTTGTGTTAGATTGATCAGTCCTGACTTTCCACTTAGAAGTAAAGTGAGTTTTCATCATCTTGAGCCTAGGAGACTTGCCCTTGGGGCACATATTGTTTTTACATTTGTTTTATTTACTGGTAATTAGAGAATTAAGAGCAGAAGTTAGAAAATGTAAGTGATTTGCCAGTTTTGATTTCCTAAATTCCAGGTTTAAATTCCTTTCCTATTTTATAATCCTAAGCATTTTAGAGAAGGGTGGGAAGTGACATTTGAATAGAGCAGTCATACACACTGCTAGGAGAAAAGAGAAAGTTTGACTTGAAAACTGGTTTTATTTTTAGGAAACTGAGTCGACAAGAGTATGAGAGACAAGAAAGAGCACAGCGGCTATCAGCTGCAGATGAAAAAGCAGTTTTGTCTGCACAGGAAGTTAAAACTTACAAGTGAGTTCAATGTCCAATGAACTCTAGTGTTACCTTTCTTTTGAATCTGATTTGACATGATGTAGAAGAAAGCAGCACAGAAGTATAAGTAATAAGGATATGAATACATTCAATTCATACAGAAGAAAAATAAATTTCAGTTGAACAAATGAAAAATGTTAACAAAAATTCACTTATATCCAAATGCTGGCAAGACCATGAGGGAACTTGGTTCATGCAAACAGTTCTGAGGGTTTTGTATGTTGGAGTAATTCTTTAAGAAAGCAGTTTGCTATGTGATGTATTAAAACCATTAATGTGCCATTTGATAGAGCTGTGAAATCTTCTTTGGATATAATTTTAAAAAAGAAAAGTTTTAAGGAAGAAGATATGCCTAGCAAAATTATTTGAGAACACATTGATGGACAGTTAAGGAAATTATAATTTATCAATTCAGAATCTCTCGCAGTTAAGGTAGAAACCAATTAGATAGTATTAGGTTTTATTGATTGATTGATTGATTGATCCTGGGGATTGGACCCAGGGATGCTTTACCACTGAGCTATATCCCCAGACCTTTCTTTACTTTGAGACAGGGTCTAAGTTGCATAGATTCTCACTAAATTGCTGAGGCTGGCCTCAAACTTGTGTTCCTCCTGCCTTAGTCTCCCAAGTCACTGGGATTACAGATGTGTGCCATTGCACCTGAGTGTAATGTTAATTTTGATCTCACATGATTGGTATAACTAGATAAAGTGTGTTTTTTATGTATGATGAAGTCTTTAAAAGTATAGCTCACAGAGTAAAGGGAACATGATCAGATTGTTTCAGACTTTATTCAATTATTTTGACTAATAAAACCAAGTATAATTTTTAGGCGGAGAATTGAAGAAATGGAGGAAGAAATTCAGAAAGCAGAGCGCTCATTTAAGAATCAGGTAGTGATTAATACTGTTGTGTAGTTGCAGAATTTTTTGATATCTAATACAGACCATTATAGGCTAGTATAATGAGTCTCTAAACATTTATTTTTAATGTGTTGTCTTTTTCAGATTGCCACTCATGAGAAGAAAGCTCATGATAACTGGGTAAGACTTTTTCCCCCCTTTTCTTATTGTGTGTATAGCCTACACAACCGAATTTGAATATTTCTTTCTCTAATAGCTCAAAGCTCGTGTTGCAGAAAGAGCTATAGCTGAAGAGAGAAGGGAAGCTGCTAATTTGAGACACAAGTATGTGATTTTGATACCTTCCTGTATGTTTTATAGTGTTTTAAGACTATGCTAGATGGTATCTAAGAAGGAGTAGATTACTGTTTCACATTTAAGTCCATTCTTTCTCAATATTCAAGATTATTGGAAATGACCCAAAAGATGGCAATGCGGCAAGATGAACCTGTGATTCTAAAACCAATGGCGGGAAGAGCAAAGACACAACACCCTCCCCGGAGAGATAGGGAGCACTTTGTAAAGGGATGTAGACTATTTCTTGGTGCAGAATGTATGTAAATTACTTTTTATTTCTGTGTGTAATGGTTATGAAATAATCTGAATGACTTGCTAAAGGGCGGACCGTGTAAAATCTACTTTTAAGTGGGAACAAGGCATTGTTGTCCTTAGGTCCACTGAGGAGGAATGGGTCTTTTGGCCCATCCCCTGTGAGTGCTGGAGAACGTTCCCCTCCACTGACAGCAGAACCAGCTGGGAGACCTGTCTCTGCTACTCTGAATGGAAGAGATATGGGTAGAAGTGAATTTGGTGAGCATTCACATGTTGCTTTGCAATAAACTGTTTCAAGGAGTCTTTTATTTTTTCCCCTTTTGAGTATTCTATTGAAAACAGTGTAGAATGTGGGCCTGTACATATACAGAAGAAAATATCTTATTTTGTCTTATTGGATAAATAGTGGACTGTAAAATCTGCTGTAGAATACTTTTTTTTCTCCTAGAGTTCCCTGTATTATTTTTTTTCTTTACAATTTTACACTGTGAAGTGTAAGCCTTTATCTTTAAATTAACTCTCTTTGGTGTTGCTTTCTCGAATATTCTAAAAGTAACCTTAAAACTTTATGTAGCGTGTATATTTCCATTGTCATTATAATAATGTGAAATGCTGTGTCTTATTTCCAATTTCAAATATGTCTATAGTATTGGTAAGATTGGAAGTCAGGTTATACAGAGTGAAGAAAAGCCAGCCTACATACTTCAAGTCTATAGCTTTAAGTTCAAGAGCAGTACTTAATGTGCAGGGCTTCCTGCTGGTCTTTCAATCCGAGGTAGTTTTTTTTTTTACTTAAGTCTCTGCATTAATTGTGACTTATATATTGGGCAGCCAGTCTTTGATGTTGCTGTCTAGTTATTGTTGAACCCTGACCTGCCCACAATTGGTTTCTTTCTTCTGCAAAATACATGCAAGGGTTCTGTTCTTTCTTTCCCAAGGGTCAATGGATGGACCTTTATCTCGTCTTGGATGGTCTTCTGAGGCATCTGGGAAACCCTTTGCCTCTGGTAAGGGGCCAAGTCATTTCAAAGACTCTAGGATTGTGGATGCAGGATATTTATTCTCTTCACATTGGAATGATTCTAAATTCATTCTCTGACCTCTAACAGACCTGGGATGTGGTCCAGCTCCTGTGGATAGCAGCTCCAGGAGCTCTTCTCCAGCCAAGCTGATGGATGAGGGCAAGGTAAATTCTGCAGGCATTGTGAATCATGAGGTCATGCAGGAACATTAGCTTTCCTACAGCACTTGCTTTTTTCCTCATCCCTGTTTGTGTTCTATTTGTTCTACCACAGTTGTTTTTTGAAAAGCAAACCATTCCCCATGAATCCAGGCCCCCTCAGTTCCCACTGTTACTTCTTTGGCTGAGCATCCAATAGCAGTAAGTACTTAGAGGTTGAGGACTGAACGGGGTTCTGTGTATTTCTGGGAAGGATATGAGGAGCATGACATTGACCTTGTTTGCCTTAAACTGCATGCAGTACTGAGCGTACCTTTCTCCTTAACTTGGGAGTGTTGCTGAAGAGTGTGTAACCATCATTAACTTCAGAATGTGAAAAGTCATCACTCCAACTTCAAATTGTACTTTGTGTTGAATTTCTAAGGCAAAGTAAATTCATTATACATTTTATCCTTGGGAGTATGCTGTTTAGGAGTTCCTCCATTTGTACAGTAGGAGGCAAACCTGATTTTGAGTGATTTAAATGAGATGGGTAACAGATTTTCTGGAAGTGAAATAGTGTTTCAGTGAATAATGATAATGTGAAATGACCTGTTGAGCCAGTCCCAAGCAATAGACTCATTTGTTCACATGAGTGCATTCTTTAGTAACTTGTGTAGCTATTATGTCTGGTAGGTCTTCTGCTGCTCTGTATTAAAATAAAAATTTAATTGCTTAGTTTCCAACCCACTTCTCATAGGAAATAGTCATTATCTCATACGGTGTAATGTAAATGAAAGTAAATATGAAAGCTTTGTCTTTCTAATTTGTGTATGTAGTATCGTGTTGGAAAATACTTGCGAGTTCTTGTATGTCTATACCAGGAATATACATTTTCTGAGAAATGTTTTTATCTAAGGGCACCTTAGATAAGACCCCAAACCCCTTCTCAGTTGAAGACTTTAAAGAGAGTAGAGACCCTTTGATAGAGAGGAGTAGAGGTGGGAGGAGCATTGCTTAGAGGCAAACCTGGGATTGAGTTCAAGCCAGGCCTTTTACATGCACTGAGACCTTCAGCAAATTTGCCTCAGTTCCCTCTTAGTTAAAATAAGACACTACTTAAAGTTCTGGGAATTTGAGTGATATATGAAAGGCTTGCCGAAGATACTCTGAACAATAGCTATTATTACATGCATAGAGAATGGAGTTTTCATTATGTTCTGTAGTTTCTTAATATGCAAGTGTTGAGCTATTGTGATGAAAGAGCTGTGGTGGGGGAGGTGCTCCCTTTGAAATCGCCTGTAGTGTATAGAGCATGACGTACTGGTCAGAAGTCACCTGTTAATACCTTCTGCCAGTCTTCTTGCCTTTCCCTTTCCCATGCAGATATAATCAGGAACACACACTGCTCGCTCTTGCGGCATCCTTCTAACCTCTGTCAGCTGTCGATGGGAACGTGTGGCAGTGGTAGAGTTTTGTTGCACTGATGGTGCTCTCTGGACAGGTGCCTGTCCTGGTTTTGGCGTTTACCTGGTTGGTACTTTGTCTTAATATACAGGAATTTTAAAACTAACTGCTCTCAAATCTTAAATTACAGGTTAATATGGCTACCAAAGGGCCCCCTCATTTCCCAGTGGTCCCTCTCATGGGCTCCCCTGTGGGAGGGCCCCTACCACCACCTGTTCAATATGGATCGCCACCTTGGCCACTTCCTGGGCCACTTCCTTGGCCACTTCAGCTCGGTGGACCTTTTGGACCTCCACCATTTGGTATGATGATTTGAACACTACTGATTTACCTGTACTGATTTACCCCAAACCATGGTCCCCAAGACTACTCACCATCGCTTTCTGCAAGAAACTTAACATCTTCAGGCTCTAGAGATGAACCTTCATCTGCCTCTCAGAGCAGTAGCCAGGACTGTTCACAGGCTTTAAAACAACCTGTAACCATGACCTCTGACACTTAGTCAGAATGTGGACTGTGCACTCTTCATTATGTAAAGGGATTATTGGCTTTGAAATCCAAAAGTCTTAAGGATTTGTTTTTAGAACTAAGCTGCCTTGGCAGTCTGCATTTTTGAGCCAAAAAGTTCCAAATTATCATTTCCCCTTCTAAATAATGATCACCTCTTAACCTAAAGTGTCCTTCCAACTTTGAAGTGTGCAATAAGGAATACCTGTGTTTTAGTTAAAGCAGCATATATAATTGCTAAATGATTTAGAAAATCATAAAATATGAACATTTCCTGTGAAAATGCATTAAGAACATGTATTTCCATTATCCTATTTTGAGTGCAGTCCAGTTGATAGAAAGCAATGGTGTTCACAAGCTTGATGTTTCTGTCTCAATACCTGGTCACAGATTGTTATGCTAAAAATGTTTACTCAAAGGTCCTAAACTTATTTCCCTTCTTGCTGAAGTTCTTTGTAGTGATAGTAAATAAAAAATTGTTTATTAATATTCCTCAAGTGTCTGTTGATTCATTGGATTGTCATGAGGCTTGTTCCATTTGGAAAGCATGTAAACTCAGGGTCAGAAGTGAAGACAGTGACTTGGCAGCACACTCCCTGTTGCTCACTGTTAAGGAAGCTGGCCCTTGTTCACCTGTGGACTCTACAAGGGATTTCTTTAACTCCTGAGAAGTCTGTGGTTCTATTTATAGCACATTCATGTGCTTTTTTCCAACCCTCACTGCCTATCTGAGAATGAGTTTACATTAGTAGCAAGGGTTGTTCTACCTGAAGTTCTACTGCATTTGCCATTATTGCTTTCACGGTGTATAACAGCAAAATCAAAGTGATACGTCATGTGTATAAAAAATAAGGGCATTTCTTTTTTTAAAATTTACAGTCTCTTCTCCTTCCCATACCATGCCACTGATTTTCAAGAAATATGACCAAAAAAAATTAGAATAGTATAATCCTATGAGAAAGAATGATTGAAACTCTAGGGCTTATGAGGTGTCTTCATTCAGCATCTATGGGCTGAATTGAATCCTTTTTTTTTTTTTTGTTAGATACTATTGTACAATGAATATTTGAACACTGCTACTTTTACTGAAAAATCAATTAAGGCTCAGAATCTGGAATTGTACCATATTTAAAGTCCTGAACCTGTAACTACTGTCGTTAAAACAATGCTTCTAACAACTAGTGCTCCAGAGCTGTAATGTCAATTATAGTCAGTTTTACAGCACATTTAAAGATTTAGATGAAATTAACATTGTAAAAGGCTGGTACTTTTGTTTACTGCCAGGCTACATTCTTTCTTTCTTTTAATTCCTAGGAAATAGTAGGATTATTGAAACCTAGAGCATGACATGTCATTGTTCTGTTGAATTCGCAAAGAGTATTCTGAAAAGGGAGCAAAAGCGTCAGTGTGAAACAAAATCTCTTTATCCTGAAACTACTGAAGACAGAAGTTCAAAGAGAATTCTGAAAGAAGATAACTCAGAATTCAAAAGGAACTTATGAGTCCTCCAGGAGGAATTCAATCTACATGACTTTCATTTAATAATAAGAACAGAAGCAGGAAAACTTCCCGTAATAGCATATGCCATTTTTAAACATGTAAAAATTAAGTCACAAACACCAATTTTGAGCATATCTTCTAACCTCCTAAGGACACAAGGCAATGCTGCAATTAATATAACTTCTAATTTATTTTGGTACTGGGCATTGAACTCTGGTTTTCAACCACTGAGTCACATCCCCAGCCCTATTTTGTATTTTATTTGGACAGGGTCTCACTGAGTTGCTTAGGGCCTTGCTTTTGCTCAGGCTGGCTTTGAACTCATGATCTTCCTGTCTCAGCCTCCAGATCCACTGGGATTACAAGTGTGTGCCACCATGCCTGGTGAATATAACTTCTAATTTAAAAATCACATTTAAATAAAGGTGAAACCAGGTAGGAAGATAATGAAATAGGAAAGGTAAATTTATTTTTTTTTTCAAAACAATATTTTTCCCCTAAATCCTTTTTTTTTTTTTGGTATTTATTCTATAAGTAAGATGTAAAGCCTCTGTAGTTTATCTGAGTAGTTCTGAACGAACCCATAGTTGCCTCCCCTTATATCCATCTGAGTGTAGCGCTTCTGTAGCAAAGCCCAAAGCTAGCTGCCCATATACAGATAGTGTACAGAATACTGTCCATTGATTCAATCAGACTTTTATGTCTCAAAAGTGATGTGTTTCAGAACTCCTCTTCTGCTCATTGTTTCTGGGTGTAGCTGCTAAGATCATCTCATTGTGAAGCAGTAGTGTTTTAGCCTGAAAGTATTATGACTACAGTTGTAGTTATTATCCAGCAGCTCATTTTAGCCCCCTCCAATGTAAAGTGAATTTAAATAACTTGGGAGATATGGAGATTTCGTGTGAACTGCTTCAAGATAATCACTTTTTTTTGGTTTGTTTTGTCATTTAATGCAGGGCTGAATTAAAACTAAGCTATTCATAATGTTCAATTTAAACTTTAATTCTGATGAAATATATTTGTTCATTTAAACCATGCTTATGTGAAGGATGCTAGATGTTTCTTCATATAAATTATCACTCTGATATACATGTGTTATGGTCTATGAAAAAAGAGAACAATTTTTCAGTTTTGCTACATTTTAATAGTAGGTTTGAAAGGGAGTATTTTGTAGATCTCCTCAGCAACATCAACCAAAAAGGTACTGAGTACTCCACAGGGTACAGAGTGCTGCCAAGCACCTTGGAAAGTCTAGATGACATGGAGAAGATGACATTCTTGTCCCTTGAGAAGTTTATAGTCTGGAAATTTGACAACTCCAGAGTTTTAGTTGAATGAACATTTTATTAAGGCAAACTCTTCATTTCCTAGAAGTATTGTAGATGGGATTATTTTAGCATTTGAAATTAACCCAACCAAGATGAGAGACAAGACTAAATTTGGTTGAGAATTCTTTCAGGCTCATAGAGTTTTTATTAACATTCACTTAGTAAACAGAATTGATCTAGTAGACAACTGAAAACAAAGACTAGATCTCTTGAAGTGCATGGGCTAAAACAACTGTTACTTGTTTTAAAAAGCAAACATTGGCTGGTATAACTAGGGTTTACACTAGTTCAGAAATAGACCAAGTATTGACACTGCATTGCCCTCGTGCATTGTTCATGTAAAAGAGTGAATGTTAAATATGTGGGTGCTACATCTAACCCACAAAAGTCCCTCACAAATCTTAATGTACTGTGTATCAAATATCCACCTCGCATACTATGAAAGTTTTATTTATGTCTCATCAGGAAGTCAACAGTAATGCAAACAATCTAATTATAATAGGCTAATGACCTGCATAATTTCATATGGATGAATGTCAACAGATCTAAATAGGAAGTAAATGGAATCCTATCAACCTGTATTAAGAAAAATAGAATACCTTTTCAGATTTTGCATACTCATCACTTTAAAGATGAGGTATGTAGGTTTTAAGGTTTCACAATCTGTCAGAAAATCAGCAGTCATTCCTGCAGTATCCCATTAGCATCTGACCCACTTATTTTTAGATGACATGATTTAGAAGACATATAAATCCATGAAAAAATTAACAATTATTCTGACATGGTTTCAGTGTTAACCCAAAAATCATTATTGGAAAGAAAAGCAATGTGACATAGAAGAAAAACTAATCAACATGACTAAAATTGTGTTAACTTTCAGGAAAACAATATGATTATCTGGAAAAAAATCACAGCTACAAACTGGGGAACACTTCCATATGGGATAGTGATCTGGCCAAGGCATAGTATTTCTAAGCAGAACTATCAGATCAGGGTGAATTTAGGTCACTTCTAGGGAACAGCCTATAAGACAGACCATAACTGGTCCAATTCCCTTCAAAACATTATCTGGTACTATGCTACCCACTTCAAATTTGAAGTTAATTCAAATGAAAAGAGCATATTGGAGCAAAAGTGAGCAAATGTGTAAACTCTAGCACATTCTTATTGCTATATTAAATTTGAAGATGAGCATAACTACCACAGCAGTACTGTTCCAGGAAGCAGGGTAGGAACAGTGGTAAATTGGAAAACACTATTAGTTGCACCAGTTATAGAAAAGCACAATTGTGTCAAAATGTACAATAAACCTGTATCCAAAGGATTCTTAAACCACAGCTGGACTTTAGTTCTGTGGTACTGCTTTGCAATGGACTCACTGGCGTATGTTATGGCTGACTTCTTGCCTCCTTAAGGTCAATATGCTCTCAGAGCTATGATGTTTCTGTAAGGGAAATCCCACGGAACCACGCCGGACAGGGGAAATCACATAAGGGAGTTTATTAAGCAAACAGAGTGTCTCCCTGCAGGGTAAGAGAGAAAATGAGAGAAAAAGAGGAAGGAAAGAGAAAGGGCACACGCTAGAGAGAGTGGAAAGCCAGGAGGATAGAGAAAAGGAGGACAGACAGAAGGAAAGGAAAAGATGGCGGGGAAGCTATGGTAAACAGTTGAATTCCGCCGGGCTAACAGGGGACCAATATCGGAGAAAGATACTTGCAAGCTGATTGATGAACCAATAGCTAGCTAGGATGTTCACAGATTGACAAGTGGTGGGAGGCGGGGAAAATGACTGCAACAGAATGGGCAGTGGAGTAGCTTTATACATTACAATTTCTACTGAGTGGTAAAATCCATACAAGTTCCAGGTTATTCATGTCACAATCATTTCTTGTGCAAAGTTTGATGTAGATGAAGATAAAGTGGTTTCTTGGTCAATACCTGCAATTTCTTTCTTTTAAAGTCAGTAGGATTCTTGTATCTGCAACCACAATAGAAAGATCATTGTTTAAAGTAGTTTAATGATTGATCTATTCCAATATCACATTCTGGATACTAGGGACTAAGAAGTAACGTGCACTAGTAACCATTAACACAGTATGAATCCTATATGTGTACCACCTACAGTTCTAGTACAATTGGCCCAGGTTGAATCTCATCCATCTCCATGAAAGCAAAACACTGGGTGCTGGTAAATCTTTTTTTTAGGCTTGTAATGTTTGAGTTCCAAGAAGATAGCTGCACCTAAGGAATTAAAACAAACTACATAAGCCAGAGACCATACATTTTTGTGTCATTTTTCTCTAATCACCACAAGGATATGAACAAGCAAAGGTTTGCATAATTTCACAAAGTAACCTGTGCCAAACAGTCTGATGACATGATTGTTGATAACTTATTGTGGCTATCACCCAAACTCATCTACTGTGTCTGAGTGACATTTCCCTATATCATCTAATTCTACAATGTATTGCAAAACTTCCTGAGCCAGATTCACTCAAGAATGTAAGTTATGTACACAGCTAGAATCATAAATGATTGAAGAATATAAAATATTTAGCACCACAAGAGAAACACAAGATACTTAAGAATAAGCAATACGTATAGAAATGGTTTCGACAAGCACCTAGATTAGACTAGAAATTTAAAAGGGTCCCTAAAAAATTAAAAAAAATTGTAGCTTGTGTCGTTTCTTTCCTCCTGAAACAAAAATACAAAAGACAATTTTAGGGGGTGTTTTATAATTCAAATATTAATCATATGCTGGTAAAAGTGTAAAATGATACCTGTTTCCTAACACCCACTTCAGAGCTCAAATCACTATTTCCATTTTATTCCTACAATTGCATAATTCTGTATCAAGTTGGTGCTTTGGAAGGGAAGGTCTAACAGCAAGCCGGTTCTACCCCTCCTTGATAATCAAGTGACACTGAGAAATTTACACAGTTCTGTCCCCAAAGCCCAATAGATAAACTCTCCACCCTGCGGGGGGTGCTTTTGCCACTGCTTCTGACCTGGGTTTGACCTGAGAACCACTGTCCTGAAGGAAACCCTGAAAGGTAGGTCTTCGAATGCAGGAACAAAGGAGGCCACAGCACCAGATCTGAGAAGCAAAATATCAAATGATGTTAGAAGCTGAAGATGCTGAGAAGCTTCCTGCAGAGAAGGAAACTTTCAGAAACCATCTCAGGTGATAATAGGATTCTAAAGTCTTTTTGAAAAACTAGTATTCCATTTGGCAAAAGGCAAGTGGAAGCATTTCATCCTAAGAACTGTGCAATTTGGAAGTGTAACCTGCTTTAAAATTTTGCTTTTGTCCTTTCCCATATTCTTTTTCTTTTGTTTCTGGTAATGGTGATTGAACTCAGGAGCACTTTACCATTGAGCCACATCATCAGCCCTTCTTATTTTCTACTTTGAGGCAGGGGCTTGTTAAGTTGCTGAAGCTGTCCTCAAACTTGGGATCCTCTTGTCTCTGTCTTCAGAGTTACTGGGATTATAGAAATATGCCACCATACCCAGCTTGTCCTCTCCCATATTCTTACAAACTAACAGTCACTTATACTATCCTTCAACCCAAAGCATCTTAATGAAAGGAAAAAATGATTTTGTAACTGAAAGTAATTATTATGTTTTTAAGGGAACCTGGGGTAATTATTAAGGAACTTCCTTCCCTTAACTCTGTAGTATAAAAGGAATGTTCCTGTTTTGTCATAAAAGACAATGAGAATGAAAAGTCAACAATTAAATGACATAACATTACAGCTCAAAGCCCTAGATTAAGAAGAACGGAGTAACAACAAAAGTAGTAGAAGAAATAATTAAATCAGAGCTGAAATCAATGAAATTGAAACAAAAGAAAATTCAAAAAATTAACAAAACAAAAAGTATTTCTTTGAAAAAGTAAACAAAATAAACAAACCCTTAGCGACACTAACAAAGAGAAGGAGAGAGAAAACTCAAATTACTAAAATTCGTGATGAAAAAGGAAATATCACAACAGACACCACTGAGATACAGAACAGAATGAGAAGCTACTTTGAAAATCTGTATTCCAACAAAATAGAAACTACCGAAGACATTGACAAATTTCTAGAGACATATGCTCCTCCCAAACTGAACCAGGAGGACATACACAATTTAAACACATCAATATCAAGCAATGAAATAGAAGAAGCCATTAAAAACCTACCATCCAAGAAAAGCCCAGGACCAGACGGATTCTCAGCTGAGTTCTACAAGACCTTCAAAGAAGAACTCATTCCAGTACTTCTCATGTAAATAGACTTATGGATAAGAATCATATGGTTATTTCAATTGACGCAGAAAAAGCGTTCGACAAAATACAACACCCTTCATGCTCAAAACACTAGAAAAAATAGGGATAGTAGGAACATACCTGAACATTGTGAAAGCTATTTATGCTAAGCCCATGGCCAACATCATTCTTAATGGAGAAAAATTGAAAGCATTCCCTTTAAAAACGGGAACAAGACAGGGATGTCCTCTTTCACCACTTCTATTCAACATTGTCCTCAAAACTCTAGACAGAGCAATTAGATAGACTAAAGAAATTAAAGGGATACGAATAGGAAAAGAGGAATTTAAGCTGTCACTATTTGTGGATGACATGATTCTATATTTAGAGGATCCAAAAAACTCCTCCAGAAAACTTCTAGACCTCATCAATGAATTCAGCAAAATAGCAGGCTATAAAATCAACATGCGTAAATCTAAAGCATTTTTATACACAAGCGACAAAACATCTGAAAGGGAAATGAGGAAAACAACTCCATTTGCAATATCCTCGAAAAAAAAAAAAAAACTTGGGAATCAATCTAACCAAAGACGTAAACAATCTCTACAATGAAAACTACAAAACATTGAAGAAAGAAATTGAGGAAGACCTTAGAAGATGGAAAGATCTCCCACGTTCTTGGATAGGCAGAATTAATATTGTCAAAATGGCCATACTATCAAAAGGGCTATACAGATTCAATGCAATTCCAATTAAAATCCCAATGATGTACCTTACAGAAATAGAGCAAGCAATCATGAAATTCATCTGGAAGAATAAGAAACCCAGAATAGCTAAAGCAATCCTAAGCAGGAAGAGTGAAACAGCGGGTATCGCAATACCAGAACTTCAACTATAATACAAAGCAGTAGTAACAAAAATGGCACGGTATTGGTACCAAATAGACAGGTAGGTCAATGGTACAGAATAGAGGACATGGACACAAACCCAAATAAATACAATTTGCTCATACTAGACAAGGTGCCAAAAATATGCAATGGAAAAAAGATAGCCTCTTCAACAAATGGTGCTGGGAAAACTGGAAATACATATGCAGCAGAATGAAACTAAACCCCTATCTCTCACCTTGCACAAAAATCAACCCACAATGGATCAAGGACCTTGAAATCAGACCAGAGACCCTGCATCTTATAGAAGAAAAAGTAGGTCCAAATCTTCAAGATGTTGGCTTAGGATCAGACTTCCTTAACAGGACTCCCAAAGCACATGAAATAAAAACAAGAATCAATAACTGGGATAGATTCAAACTAAAAAGCTTTCTCTCAGTAAAGGAAACTATCAGCAATGTGAACAGAGAACCTACAGAGGTGGGAGAATATCTTTGCCACTCATACTTCAGATAAAGCTCTAATTTCCAGACTATATAAAGAACTCAAAAAACTCTACACCAAGAATACAAATAACCCAATCAACAAATGGGCTAAGGAAATGAACAGACACTTCACAGAAGAAGATCTACAAGCAATTAACAGATATATGAAAAATGTTCCACATCTCTAGTAATGAGAAATGTAAATCAAAACTACCCTAAGATTCCATTTAACCCCAATTAGAATGGCAATTATCAAGAATACAAGCAACAATAGGTGTTGGCGAGGATGTGGGGAAAAAGGTACACTCATAGATTGCTGGTGGGGCTGCAAATTAGTGCAGACACTCTGGAAAGCAGTGTGGAGATTCCTCAGAAAACTTGGAATGGAACCACCATTTGACCCAGCTATCGCACTCCATTGCCATTATCCAAAAGACTTAAAATTAGCATACTACAGAGATACAGCCCCATCAATGTTCACAACTGCTCAATTCACAATAGCCAGATTGTGGAACCAATCTAGATGTCCTTCAATTGATAAATGGATAAAGAAACTGTGGTATACATATACAATGGAATACTACTCAGCTATAAAGAATAATAAAAGTATGGCATTTGCAGGCAAATGGATGAAATTGGAGAATATCATACTAAGTGAGATAAGCCAGTCTCAAAAAATCCAAAGAACAAATGATCTCGCTGATAAGTGGATGATGACACATAATGGGGGTGGGTGGAGGACAAGAATGGAGGAAGGAGGGACTGTATAGTGGGAAAAGAGGGGTGGGAGGGGTGGGGGAGAAGGAAAAAATTACAGAATGAATCAAATACCATTACCCTATGTAAATGTATGATTACACAAATGGTATGCCTTTACTTCATGTACAAACAGAAAAAAACTTGTATCCCATTTGTTTACAATAAAAATAAACAAAAATAAATAAATAAAAGACAATAAAACTTTACTATCAAATAATATTGAAACACATCATTAGATAATATAATTGCTAATTCCATGTTTTAAGAAATAATTGATTTCACTTTCTTCAAGTCCATATACATAATCATGTGACATACTTCTCTATGATCCTGTATTAAGTATACTAGGTACAAAAACCCAGATGAGGACCATGTCCTTAAGAAGTCAGTGACTTCCTGCCATTCTTCTCCAAACAGAGGATGTATAGAAGAAATTGTCTATCAATGTTTTTGACCATTTTATTGATAAAAGACCAAAACTGGAAAAAATCCAAATGTGCATCAATAGGTGATAGACAAATTGTGGTATATACATATAATGAAATGCTACTCAGGAATAAAAAGAGATGAAGTATTATTGATAAAGTGATACAGATTAATTTTAAATTATGTTGATTAAGAGAAGCCAGAGAACACAGAATATATTATTCCATGCACAGAAAACTTTAGGAATACAAAGCAGTCTATTAAGATAGACATTTTATTTGTTGGCAGGGTGGGAACGAGGTGGGGAAGAAGGTGGGGTGACCAAGGGCAGAGGTTGGAATTACCTAGAGAATGAGAGAAGACTTTTGGAGGGAAGGGATAGATACATTATCTTGGTTATCATGATGGTTTCACAATTTCATGTTAAATTTTTTCAAAGTGCACATTGTAAATACACATAATTTATTGTATGTCACTTTTACCTCAAATTCAAGAAATATATTCATCTTTACTTACTAAGATAAAAATAGTATTCTATAAATATTTTTCTCCACTTCATTTTTTTTCTTAAATGTATTCTGGAAACCATATCTTAGCAGTATTTAAAATTATTTTCTTTCTTCTTCATAGTATTCTTTGGTTTATTCAACAACTCTTATTAATGAACAGTTGGTTGTTTCAATCATTTGTGACCATCTTTTGTTATTATAATTCATGCTTGAATGACATAATTTTGTAGATATGAATTTTAAACATTTGTTGAATTCCCAGTATCTTTAGAAGGACTGGGACGATATAGCTCAAGGTAGAGCACTTGCCTATGGTGCGTGAGGCCCCCAGTTCCCTCTGGAGCACTGAAAAATGAAAAGTGGGATTGTTGAGTCATTAGGTAAATACATAAGCAGTTTTGGGAGATGTCGCCAACTTTCATTCCTAGCGAGGTTGTCTCATTTTGTACACTTATCAGCAGTGTGTGAGGGTGCAGTATTCCTCCACATTCTCTCACCTACTGAGTATGTTGTCAAATGTTTGGATCTTGCCAACACAAGTGAGAAATGGTATCTCAGTGTGGTTAATTAGTCTTTTGTTCATTATGAACTAAGCAGAGCATGTTTCCATATTTTATAGCTATTTACATCTCTTTTCCTGAGATCTGTTTATTTCTTCAGCCCACGTTCGTATAGGTTTGCTGGCTATTTTATTTATAATGCTCTTTATATTTCAGGAACATGATTCCTTGGAGAGGAATATGTTGCAAATATTTTTTCTCAGATTGTCATTGTCAAAGTGCATGTGGGGAGCAGGGAGGTTAAACACAGCCAGGCAAGGGTTCATTTGTATGTTTTTAAGTAATCATCTTTAAACCTTTTTGCTTCTGGATTTTAAGACATAATCAGGAAGGTTTTGACCACTCATAAGGTATAGAAAAATTCGACCAAGGTTTTCTAGTACTTGCTCATTTGCTACTTTTACATTCAGGTTTCTTATCCATTTGTAGTTTATCCTTGTGAATAATTGGAGAAAAATCCAATTTTATCATTTTCCATGTGATTATATGCAAATACTATTTATTAAAAAGTCTGTTTTCCCCCAGCTGAATTTTATTGTATCCCAAATGTCCAGTGCACTTGGGTCTGTTTCTGGATGGTCTGTTCTGTCCCACAATCGGTATGTATTCTTGGGCTTGGATGATGGTACATGTTTTAATTATACAGTTTGCCTTCCCCTCCTCCTTCACGCTTCATTGCTCCTATTTGTCATTGCTTTCCTGCCTCTTCTTGTTTGACTGTTCTTTTGAAACAACTATATTCAACTTGACATATTTTTAAAGATCCACATATATTCATTTTCTCGCCAAGTTAAATGTCCCCAGTTTCTTAAACTTTTAGCACGGGCTGTTCAGGCTATTCATGATCCTAATCTTTTCCACAAGTCATTCAACCTTAAAATGTGGAATCCAGGAATGAAGCCATTGATGTAGGGGTAATAATGACACGATAGGGTGAAACTTTTAAAAAGTAGTGTCATTCAGAAGTAGAGGTGGGTTACGGGAAAATCTGCACAGAAATGGAGCGAGCAGGGAAGGAAGGCCCACTGTGAGCAGTGGTCCTTCCCAAGGGAGCAGGAGAGGCGTCTCCTCCCCTGTCTGGACCTTTGGGGCAGGTACCTGGTGTCTCAGCACGTTGTGACAAAGAGTTCTGCTCTGGGAGGACCCGGGAGGCCTGACTTTTTCCTTTTTCCCACTTCCCGACCATAATCCCGTTCTGTTAGATTCCAGGCAGCTTTGGGGGCCTCTAAAGCGCGTGTCCTCTCCCAGTTCATGGGGCAGATGAGTCTCTTTCCTCCCGGTGTCCCTTGACTTGGACTCTTCCGCTGGGCTCTGCTCGCGCTGCCCCCCAACCCGAATCAGCAGTTGGTCCTCCCCTCCCCGCCCCGCCCCGCCCCGCCCCGCCCCGCCCCGCCCCGCCCCGCCCCGCCCCGCCCCGCCACAAGCTCAGCGCACTGCGGTCCGCCTCGCAGCACCGCCCAATGACGTGTTTTGCAGGGTTAGGGCGGGAAGCGCCCGCGGTGCGGGAAGGCGAGGGTCGTTCCCAGTACCCGCCCCCCGTGCTGCATCCTGCGCAAGTAGGAAACGGCGGAAGAGGTCTGAGTCCTGTGCTGTTCAGCAGGGAAGCATCCTCTCCGCTCAGCTGTCCGTGCACAATGGACTCAGTACCTGCCGCTGTGCCTTCTGTGGCAGCTTCTCCCGGGCACCCCGAGCTTCTGGGACCCCTAACGGTGCTCTACGCAGCCCTCGTAGGGAGGGACCCCGCTGTGGCCGGCGGGGGGCTGAGTGGTGAGCGGAGTGGCTGCACTGACTGACGGCGACGGGGAAATGGAGCGTGTCAGGCCCGGGCGGGCAGCACCGAGCTGTATTGCTAAGCGAGCCGGTGAGTGCACTGGACGCTCTCCTCATTGCACTTTGTCACGCAGTACTGAGAGGTGGCAAGCCCCTCGCTAGGTTCCCAAATGCAGCTGACGTCACAGTAGGTCTTGTCCCTCTGGAGACTGTTGGGAGGTGGGGCCAGAATGAGAGTCCTCTGGACACTTGAGGAGGGCGGTGTGGAGTAGAGGAGCGAAGGCTGGTGTTTGATACGCTCGCTTTGAGCGCACATTTAGAGTTAGACATGGACTTTCATAGAAGGAAGTTATTTTCCGCATATACTTAAGTTTTTGTCTTTCGTAATTTTTTTTACTCATAAAGACCGGGTTGTCTGTGACAGAAGTATCATACGGAGGGATTCTAGCCAGGTGTTAGACAATATGATGTCGGCAGGGCCTATTCCAAATGGAAATAGATGCTCAATTTAAAGTATTTAAACACTGTGGGCAAACAAGAAATATGATACTGCCAGGATCCTGTCTCTGGAAGAAGCTAATGCAGAATTTTGAGGAGGTACTTTTCAGATGATGGTGGTGGTTTTGGAACTGCCATGATGATTCTTTGTGACTGTCTTGTTATGAATATAAGGTTTCTCATTGTTTCTGACTTGTCTATTTCAGCTAGTTGCCACATTGCCCAATGGTGTTCAGCCTGGGCCTGATTTTTATGGACTGCCGTGGAAGCCTGTACTTCTCACTGTCTTCTTGGGAATTGTTTCATTTGCCATTTTCTTCTGGAGAACTATTCTTGTTGTGAGTAAATTCACTTTCTTCTACCTTAGCACATAAATGCATGGGGTATTCTGTAGTCACTGCCCCTCCCCTTTCCAGTTTACTAACTTAAACACAAATTAGTGGTTGAAGTCACACTTTATAAAATAATTTAGTGTAATCTTTGTGTCGGAAAGATTTAAGATAACCTGAAAAATCTCATGGAGAAAACTTCAATTCATAAGTTCCTTGTATCAAAACCTAAAGATTAAGAATTAGGTAGGTACAGTGGGACAGTGGGAAGAACTGGTAATTCTTTTTTTTTTTTTTTTTTAATTAGTACTCCTTTATTTATAGTCTCAGAGGTAAAGGGAGCCAAGACCCAGGAGGAACTTCCTCTGTGATGAACAGGATGGACTGGAGTTAGGGGAGCCATTTTCTCAGGGAAACTAATGTAAGGACTATACAGGGAACCACTCCCACACAGCACCACACATTCCCTGGCAATCTGGGACAAAACTCCAAGACTGCCAGTTCCTAGAAGTCAGGCCTCTGTGTCCCATGGCTCAATCTCTTTTGATTCTGCTAGATAAGGATGTCTCCCCACAGTTAGCCAGTACTAAACAAGAACTGGTAATTCTTACAGCCATTCTGACCAGTAGTTTCATATGTTTCAGAAGTCTTCAAGTGAGATAAAAGATGGGATAGGTTATATAAATATCCTTTTATGTAGCATAATATGTCTAGTAATCTATCCTAAAGAAATAACTAACTATGCTTTAATGATTTTCGGTAAGGGTTTTCAGTGGAACTGTGTATTAGATTGAAAACTTAGCACAACTTATTCCATTACAGGGGTCTTTTTAAGTTCTATGTTCGTATAATGGAATAGTATGCAGCTTTATATATTTCAAAGGCTTTGAGGCTCAGAAAATGCTCACAATTTAATGTGAAATAGAAAAAAGCAGAACTAAGATTTAAATGTTGATGAACTGTATGTTATATAAACACATACACAAGAAAAAAATCCTGCAGAGGAATATAGCAAAATGATGCAAAGCAGATGAGGTAATTTTTCAGGTGTTTTATATATGCATTTCCCAGATTTTGTCATTCAATCATATGTTAAGAAAATAGCTTTTCATTTGGAAGTATAGATTATATGTTGTCCAGAGACATTTTATTACATTTTTTGTTCCTTAGTCTTTTTTTTCCTAAGCAAAATTTGACTATGTATGTGTGTACATACATATGCATATATGTATGTGTATGTATACATGTATATATGCTTAAACATACATAGGTTTGTACTGTAGGTCATTCTGCTGGATACTTACTTAACATAATCACAGGAAAATTATTTTAGGTAAGTGAACTTTGCATGAAAAGCCATCAGTGGAAACTCAACAGTTAAAGTGGCCAGAAACATTGGCCGCAAATCTTTCCAAATCTTAGTATTCCTTTTCTGATTACTTGATCATTTTGGACATTCCATTGTTAATACAAGTTTCCTCTCCTTGTACAATTGAGTATAAAAGCACTTAAAAAGAAATGCCTTCTTAAGAAGAAGAATCCTTTGCATGGATTCCTCTGAGGACTTTTCTAATCTCATTGAACTTGTTCTCAGCTAAAAGGAAAAAGGAGGATAGAAAGGTAAAGAGAAAAGGGAAAAATGAAAACATTTTATATTTCTCTCTTGGTTCTTTCAAGAACCCTGGCACCTGTTTCTATTTTCACTAGGTTAGGTAGGTTCTGGGTCTTAGCTGATGATCCTCAGTCTCAGCATTTGTCTTTGGAGTTTTGGTCCCTGCCTTAAATGCCTGCTTGTTGCTACTTCCCATTTTCCCCTGCTGTCATTTTGGGTGAAAGCTTAGTCTCTGATTAGTAAGCCTATGACATTAGAGAAATGTCCATTTCTTTCTATGTTGGAGTTTTCTGAATGTGTTTTCCTATAACAAGATCATTCTAAGTGGTATTTTAGGGTCTACAGTATTACCAAGATACCATGGATGATCTGTGGATACATCTGAGTATCCCATCACTATTTATAACATTGACAAGGAGAAATATATGCTAATTTATAAAGAAATTTAGTGAAGTTTTAAAAGAATGATTGCTTAGGTTTTATTATGTGACAGTTCATCGCTGTCTTTGGGAAATGATTCAGGTTTTGCTCTTTCCAGAAGAAGTTAACTGTCATTTCTCTTGTTGCTTGTGTATTTTCTTCTAGCAATCTTTTTTTTTTTTTTTTTTAAGAATTCTTATCGCTATTTTTAGTGGTTTTCAGAAATAGGTGATGCAGCCTCTTAGATTATTTCTAAATTCAACCAATAGCCAAATTGAAATTGGAGTTCTAAGATGTTTTTTGGTGAGTGAAAGCAGCACGTGTTGGTTGGGGGATTGTGGCTCAGTGATAGAAGCCCTTGCTTAGCCTGTGCGAGGCACTGGGTTCGATTCTCAGCACCACATATAAAGAGATGAATAAAATAAAGGCCCATCGACATCTAAGAAAATAAACAAGTGGCATATCTTTAATTTTGTTTCCTCAGAGTTCTTTGAACAGTCATTGTTCCTAGACTTTATCCTGGCTGTTTAGAATTATCAAATAAACAATTTTGAGTAAGTGAAGCATTAGTGTACTTTTCTGAAAATAGTAGCCATTTCTATTATTAAAGGTAAGTTCTCAAGTGGTTAAGATTGGAATAGATATATATTCACTGCAGCATAGGATACATACCTTAGTATTTCTATATGACAGAGGCTAATGAAATGCTTATTCTCCTTTACTTATTTTTTAATTGAGAACCAGTTATTAATCAGTTTTAATCGAGACAGTTATTATATTCTCATTTGGTTTTGATTCTGTTTCTTTTAAACAGATGCATGACACCAAATTTAATCTTTATTTCTCTCTCTTTTAGGTCAAAGAAACAGTATATCAAGGTAAATTTTTAGCCTTCTTCTGTAACTTTTAGTAACCCTTTGTATTTGTGTTTGATGTGTGTTTTATATATGTTAGAAGTAGATAGTAATTGTTGATGTGTCTTATTTTTTTAACTCCTAAAAATTTTACTATTCCTAGGTTGCTAACTTGGATAATAGAGTAGATGTTGATGGTACCAACTGAGATAGCAGATGAGGAAGAACAAATTGTGGGAAGAAGATGATTAGTTCTAAATTGGGTCATATTCACTTTGAATATTGATGTAATGCAGATGTAGTACATTTGAACAGTATTTTGTGCTAATGATTTAATCATACATTCAAGCATTGATTCGAGTAGATAAAGAATGGTAATGTGAGTCAGTATGCTTTCATTTTGTTTTTCTTTGCCAAAAATGTATATAAATTTGAAATGATTCCATTTTCCGAAAAGAAAGTGTTTTAAGAAGTGAGGGGAAGAAGAAGCCAAAACAAAAAAAAAAAGAAGTGAGGAATATCAAACTACATTTTACTGTATTTCCCATCTTTGAAATGAGCTTCAATTGAAATATCATCGTTCTTAAATTTTCCTTAAATTTTAATAGTGTTTCACACCCTTATTGCTATTAACTATAGATTGCTTTTTAAGGGCATAATAAGTTATGCAAAAAAGTATTTCCTCATAATGCCAGATAACATGTCTTTGCTTTTGGTCGATTTAACTGAATTTCGTTTAGTGATTGTAATAATCTGGACCCCCCCCCCCCACTTTTAGTTACTGAACAGCAAATTTCTGAAAAGTTAAAGAACATGAAGAAAGAAAATGAAGAACTAGTGGAAAAAGTGTCAACTTTTGAAGAGAAGGTAGAATTATTTTTCTAGTTTATTACCCCCTTGATTCCAGCTTGAATCATTTCCACCTGTTTTATAGTTGAGATATTTTTAAATCATTTTTAAATGTTTGTTACCTTCTGGAAGGGGTCACTTACCTGGAAGTAAGTTTTAGTAAGACTATAACATTTATCTTTCAATTGTGAATACTTTATTTTACATAGATCAAGGAATCAAAGAAACATGTCCAAGAAACCAAACAACAAAATATGGTGCTCTCCGATGCAGGAATGAAATATAAGGTACAAATCCCTTGTTTTATGGGAGTTACATTCTAAAGTCAAAAGTCAATGTAATGAGTAACTATTAATCTTGACATCTGTTTTCCTAGGATAAAATCAAGCTACTTGAAGAAACTAATGAGATTCTTGAGGACAGAGCTAAAAGTCTTCATGTTGTGTTAGAATCTGAGAGAGAACAGAATGTCAACAATGAGGACTTGGTAAGAGTTTTGGTGGCTAAGTGTTAGTGTAATTTGGCTTTTGAAGTATTTTGTAAAATGGGTTAAGTTGGACTTCCCTGTGGTGGTAAGTAAAGTCAGATTAGAAGTCAGGGAAGTTGAACCTGCTTCTGCCCATTTTGTGGAACTTTTCAGTACTGATCCAAGAAACTATTTTTATATTTGTGTCCTCAATCCTGGATAATTTTCATATTGCTTTGCTCTGCCCTCTGAAACATGCAGGAACTATTGCCTCATCGAAGAGTGTTTGTATATTGTTTTGTTTTACAGCATCCTATGTTTTAAAACTTTTTACTTTAGAATAGTTCTATAATTATATAAAAGTTGCAAAGATAGTCGAGAGTGTTCTGAAATATCCCACCCCCAGGTAAGCTTGATCACCTAGCTGAGGTAGTGTTCACCAGATTTCTCCACTGGGATTCTTCCAATCCCTTGCCTATTCTTTGGAAGTTACTATGTACAGTCCATAGTGAAAGTGTGAAGAGTTAAGGGCTAAGGATACAGCTGATGGTAGAACACTTGCCTAGCATGCAGAAGGCCCAGGATTCAATCCCAGGACTGCAAAGAGTGAAGAGTTCTGTTTTACTTCCTTGAGGAGCAAATATCTTCATAGTTTTTTGGAATTCTTCTGTATGTGAGATCTGTCTATTCTCCCTTAGATTCTATCATTTTTACTTCAGGCAAGAGAGCTTTAACATGATCTTGGGAAATCTTTTTTCTCCATCACTAGAAAAAAATTACTAATTTGAACTGGTGTACTTAAAAGAGTAACTAATTTTTTGTATGTTTAAAAATTTTATTTCCTTGTTTCATTTTCATTTTCTGTATTTTGACCTTTTAGTCTGGTTACCTGAAATGTAAGGGGGTGGGCTGAAATACATTTTGTCTTGTTTATCTTTTTTAGCATATATGTATATTTCTATCAGTATTTCTACTGAAATCCTCATGCAAATTTTGTGTTCTATTTTCACCGGGCAGATAATAGAAAAGAAGAACTCTGTAGAGAAGTTAAAGGCTGTTATTTCAATGAATGCTTCAGAATTTTCACAGGTAAACTTGCCAACACCTGCTATAGGATATTAATACAACATATTAGTTTGGTTGAAGACCAAAAATTTAAGGTGTGCTAAAATGTGCAACAAATGAGAAGTACATGATGTCTGGTTTGGGAAAGTGTAACTTTGTTTTTTTCTGTGGAATCAATTCACTGACTGTGGTGTTTTGCATTAGGTTCAAATTGCTCTTCATGAAGCTAAGCTTAGTGAATACAAGGAAAAGTGCGAATGCCATCGGGTTCAGGAAGAAAATGCTAGGCTTAAGAAGAAGAAAGAGCAGGTAAAGAAAAATTGATGTCATACATAATGTAATCTAGGGAAGTGAATATTATTACCTTGTATCTTGGATTTGTTTCTAAGGTAAGGAATTATTCATGCAAGACCTTTTCTTAGATGTGCAAATTTAAACCTTTCTCCCCAAATGGAGCGCATATATGCGTTCTCCATGTGTTTGGAATTTTCTATTCTGTACAGCTTATTTCAGTCCTTAGAGTGTTGGTCTTTTCTTATCAAACATCAATCAGTTATTAACTTGATAGCCTCAAAGAAACTTCTTCATGCAGAAAATTAAGTATTTTATAACCCTTTTTTGAGTAGTTACTTCTTCACGGGCCAAGGGAAGGTTTATGATAAGGAGTCTGAATTCAGGAGCCAGTCACATATGCCCATCCATTCCTACTGGAAGGAAGTGATTTGAATTGGCAGCAATTTTCTGGGTAATGCAATCAACAGGGTCAACTTCCTTGACAGCTCTGACGTTCTTACTGCAGCTCTGAGGGTTGGGGCCACTCTTCCCTCTTCCTTAACTGAGGTCTCAACTCTTAGTGACAGGCTACCAAGGAGGTATGACTTTCTATTTCCCTGTCTAAATCTTGTGGTCGTGATGTCTCCAGGGCAAAACCCCACCCTAACCCATAGGAATTCACGTGTTTTGACTTTTCAGTTGCAGCAGGAAATCCAAGACTGGAGTAAATCACATGCTGAGCTCAGTGAGCAAATAAAATCATTTGAGAAGTCCCAGAGAGATAGAGAAGTAGCTCTTACTCAGAAAGATGATTATATTAATGTAAGTTTATTCTGCAAATACATGCTTGGTGTTGGGAATTTTCCTCAAAGCTTCCGAATTTAAATTGAGAGACTCTTCCAACCTTTTACTTCTTTTCTAGGCTTTGACTAATTATATTACACAGCTGAATCGGATAGAGCTTGAATCGGAATGTGAGGGTCAAAATGAAGGAGGAGGTGAGTCAGATGAACTAGCCAATGGAGAAGTAGGAGGTAAGATTGGTCTCAGGGAGGTTGAATTCTTGTTTGCTTTCATGTCTTTAAATAGACAGATGCCACTTCTCAGCTGACTGACTTTCTTCTTAAGCTCTGTGCAGAAGTGTAGGTGCATCTCCCTGGATCTGTAGAAACGTCTGTTGCATTGGCAGAGGTGGGTTGCTGGGGTGTAGTGTAGCAATAGGCATGTGAAGAATAGGCATGTGAAGTTCCCATTGAGAACTAGGTAAGTACAGTGCAGAGCAACAGTCATGTCTTCAACCTCTGAGTAGTGAACATTGTACAGTAAGAGACACTTGTTTCTCAACTTTATGCAGGTGATATTTGATTTTGATACTCATCATCTCTATGGCTCTGTGGTTTTAAGGCCCATGGCAGTTTTAAGAGTAGTGAGGTGGTTGGAGCCTTAAACTAAGGCTGTGAGAACAGAGGCTAGAGTCTATAAGGAAGCTAGAGGGAGGGGTAGCAGTGTTTACTGATGTGGAAAATATTTCCAGATGTTCTCTCCCAAGTTGGATATAGCTTGCATAGAGTGTTTTACACCACACCTGTTGGTAGATTCAAGGATAGAGGATTGAATCTTTCTAAATAAGACACTTACTTGTGCAGGTGGAGACAGATGTGTGCGAGAAGAAAGGCTTTTATCTTACAAGAGTAGCACAGATCACATTTTTACTGCACAAACTAGGAATTCATTTTTTTTTCTTAAATCTAAGCTCGCAGTTCTCTTGAGTCAATGAATTTACTCAGTTTCATTGTTCAATTGATTTTTTTCCTTTCAGTGTTTGAACGTGGTCATTGTTGAGTTTGGGGATGTTGGGAGAATATAGAGTTAAAAAGCAAGGAAATGAAAAGCAGTTAACATCTTTTGTTTTTCAGGTGACCAGAGTGCGAAGGTGAAAATTCGAATTAAGCAGCTGATGGACGTCTCTCGGGTATAGTTCTTTGTGAGAGTCCCATAGTGCCTGTGAATGCTTTCTGTGCCTCACTATTAAGAGTATGTCTGTCTTCTCTAATTTTTAGACACAAACTGCAACATCAGTAGTTGAAGAGGATCTAAAACTTTTACAACTGAAGCTGAGAGCCTCGATGTCTGCAAAGTGTAACCTAGAAGGTGAGTTCTTCTGGAGATGAAATTGCTATATGCTGGGAAGTCTCAAACTCTTATGCAAAGATAAAGAATGGCTTTTTACTCTCTTGCTTCTCATTTTTCTCAGCACTGACCCTCAATCAAGTTCTCAAGTCCTTGTACACATACAGAGATCAGTTGTTTTATCTTTTAACAGGCCAAATAAAGAAATTAGAAGATGACCGCAATTCACTCCAATCCGCTAAAGCTGGGCTGCAAGACGAGTGCAAAACTCTGAGTCAGAAAGTGGACATTTTAAATGAACTGTACCAGCAGGAGGAGATGGCTCTGCACAGGTAAGGTTTTCATTGTTTGTTATTGCTATCACTCTGTGACGTCACACAGATCATTTTATCTTTTTGAAAGAATATTTACAGTTTCTTCCAGTTGCAATTAATAGAGATTTGTTTTTTTTCCCTTTGTGCTTTGTGTTCCGTTACTCGCATTCTTTTTTCCATCTAACAGATTGTCAGATTCATATGAAGCGGGAGTGACTAACTGGTACTAACAGTTACTGATGTGGAAATACCTGTCTTTTGAAGATCCGGATACTTCTTCTGATCCCACCATTATTTCAGTTTCCTTTCATTGTGATCAGTCACTTAATTCTAATATGTTTTGAACTTATATCTCTAACTATTGACCTTTAACATCCTGAGTGATTTGGATGGCATTTTTGAGAATAAAAACTTCTAAAAGGAATAAAATTTACTTATTGAAGGTATTGCTGAAGTAAGTTTTGGACTGGAATATCTCAGCTGTTCATACTGAACAATTGAACTGTGACAAGGACCTTAGCAGTTCTGATTACAGAAGTGCTCGTTTTTAGTATTTATTTATATATTAATCTTCTCAAATATACATGTCAATGAGCTAGTTTTCTTTGGAAAGATATATTTTGACTGTTCATTTGAAGTTTTTATCAACAAAAATATTTGAATTCTCTAATAATAGGTTATCTGTGTCAGATTTTGTATTTACTACTATATTTTATTCTTTGTCATATATATAGCAGTCTTTGTCTTGTGAAGCAAAGACAGACCTTACAGACCTAACTCTTTTTAGGTATTTTTGACTTCTACTGCCTAATGCCATTAAACATTGAAAGTTTACCCTTAACTTTTCTAATTCTTTCTTTCCAAGCAACCTGTTTAGAATCTCAAAATTTTCTTCTAAATGCTTGGCCGGCTTCAGAGAAACATTTCTCATTTCATCACTTGTTTTTTTTAAAAGAACACCTTTTTTCTCTGTCCCTACTAGTAATCTGAATGACGTAAATGGCAGTTGATTTTTTTTGTGATGCAGTCAAATGTAGCAGTCTTTTCTTCAATTCCTGCAAAATCCATTCAGTCCCGCTCTGTGGTTTGTACTCTGTTACTCATCCCCAGGCACTGTTAGCTCATGCCTGGGTCATCTTTTCTGTTACTACCTAACTAATCTCCTATCTTCATCCTCCATCTCTTTATAACTTCTTTCAAATTCTGATTAATTTTCTTTACAACTGCTTGAGTGGACTTTCTAAAATACAAGGCAATCCATGTCAATATGTGCCTGAAGTTTTGAAGAATTAGCTTTCTATTTCATGACCTGTTTTTTCTTTCTTGTATCTTTTGAATAGTTTAAATATTTTTAAATCTTTTGCTCATTCCCTGTGTAAGGTTGGTGTAATCACAGATTGTTATATTCATCTTCTTATAATTTAAAGGCCATGCCGTATGTCCTGAACGTCATAAAAACCTGACATAGATTAAAAGATTTACTTTTTTCTGTGCTTTCAGTAGCTCCTGGATTAGATTAGAGACTGTCGTGGTAATGGATGTGAGTACTTCATGTACTGCTAACTCCATAAGACATTCATTCACCATTCATTCAATTTATACACATATTTACAGTTTCTGTAGTTCTTCATTCTATATTGTTGGTCTCTCCTTTAAAATTACTTCTGTTTGAACATCGTCCTTTAGTGAAAGATTTGATGAGTGTATCAGAGTGTAGTATAAGGATAAACAGAGAATAGCATTTTTATCCATTAAATATTGCTACTTTTATAATCTGTATTATAGTAGGTGGACATTCTAAGCTTCCTGCTCAGAGTTAAAACCAGTTTCCATTTTTAAAGGATCTTTCGTCTGGTTGCCTAATTTTGACTGTTCCTTAGTTTTAGCACTTTCAGGATAGCCAATTAATTGTCTTGTGTTTTAAAATTTTTCTTTCAGGAGTCCATTATCGTTGTTTCCTTTGTCAAATGTCTCACCCCTGCCCTAATTCCTGTAGTCATTTCTGTCTGGCTTTTTAACAGTTGTATCAGGGAGTGCCTAGGTGTAGTCCTCCCACACCCCCTTACCTCTTGCATTTATGCTGCTCGGGGTCACTAACCATCTCTTGAATTTTGGGGTCTTTTTTCTAAATGTTAATTTTACCTCATTCTCTCTTCTAATTTCAGTAAAAGATGTTAGAAGTCATTTTCCCCTGCCTCCCACGTTCTGAATTTGCTTCATTCTGGATATTTACTTCTGACCTAGCTTAAAAGTGCTAAGATTTATTTTACTTCTCAAGTCTGCTCCTAAAATCATTCATTAATGAGTTTCTAATTTCAGTTACTATATTTCAAGTTTTTAAAAAAATACTGTTGTCGTAGTAGATGGACACCATACCTTGATTTTGTTTATTTATTTTATGTGGTGTTGAGGATAAAACCCAGTGTCCCACATGTGTGAGGCAAGCACTGTAGCACTGAACCACAACCCCAACCTTTTTCAGGTTTTTATTTTGTTTGTGGGTACCACAAGCTCAAACCATAACGTTGAGCATGTGCTCTACCATTGGCTATATCCCCTGAATCCTTGCTCTTGTCATAGGGACAGGGTTTCACTGTGGTTCCCAAGCTATCTTCAATCTCATCCTTCTGCTTCTACCTCCGAGTATTTGGGAGTGTAGGTAGGCCACCACATCCATCTATTTCTTAGTTTTGGAGTTTCTATTTCTTTGATGAAATTCATAATCTTGACTTTACTTCCCAGACTATATGTAAAGTCACAGTGATTTTAAAACATGTGTGATAACCCTTTTGGGGGTTCCCTTTTTGGTTAGAGTTCGCTCATGGAATTTTATCTTATGGAATGCCTGGTCAGTTTTGAATGGCAAACGTTGTGATAAGTATAGATGACATTTGACACCTAAGATGATGAAGGTATCTTCTTTTTCTTAAAAAAAACTTTTAGTTGTCATTGGATTTTGTAATTTAATTTCTTTATTTATATGCGGTGCTGAGGATTGAACCCTAGGGCCTCACACATGCCAGGCAAGCGCTATACCACTGAGTCACATCTCCAGCCCCTGAAGTTATCTTCTTATAGAAAAGAGTTGAAATTACTCTCAGTAAGATTGTCACTTGAACCAAATTGTCAATTAAGATCATTCAAAAATGACTTTTGTCCCTTGAGTGTTTCAGTATTGTTCCTTCTGGGTATTTTGTCTGTTCATTACTTAAAGTGTTCAGTACTTTCTAGTCTTAACCCAAAGCATAGGGCTTTTACTGGGGGGTCACCCTTACTTGTAGCCCTAAACACCTTTTTGTGAGCCCAGGAATTTGATGAAGGCTTTGTTCAGACTCTTTCTATCTTTGTGTTATCTTCAATGCGTGGCTGAACCTAAGAGAAAAGTACCTTAAATGGCAACCTTAATTGTGTGTCTGTGATTCCTTTTTCTAATGGGTCTTGGCCACATACACATCTTCCCTGCCTTATCAACTCTGTTCCCTTCAAACACATTCTGTGTATTCTTCTCAAGGTGGTTTGATTGTTCTTAGTGCTCTCTGGCTAGTTCATTGATTATTGGAAACAAAATTCTCTTTCCTCTTCTTCAAGACTCAGTATTTTCCACATTCCTCCTTAAGGTAGAGTCAGGGGGAAATTATTATATTATTTTAGTCATCATTTATATTTTATCCTGTTAAAATGTCAACAGACCTTTATTTTCTTCACTACTCTATATGTGGTGCTGAGAGTAGAATTCAGTGCCTCATACATGCTAGGCAAGCGCTTTAGCACTGAGCCACAATCCCAGCCGAGTCATCATTTATATCTTAAACAGTGAGCTCCTTTCTTCTTCAGCATGTTACAAGGTAACTAGTATATTACAGACACTCAAAATATTTGCTGAAGAATTAAATGACCAGTTATAAAAGACTACATAACCCGCTTTTCTATTTGGTTACTATAATTCTGGTAACTATATTTTGGTTACTATGATTCATGGAAAGTTAAGTTTCAAGTTACTTATCTTTTGAATTGGAACTATGGCTAAAGCAGTGCAAGGATAGCAGGAAGTATTTTTTAAACCGTTAAATGTGTCTACCTTTGTTATAGTAGATGAATGTCTTGATTTTCATGATCAAAGTTAAAACTTGTCAGTAGGTAATATCCTGATCATGGGTAGGTTTGGATTCTTTTTGTGGTTGGTAGACATTGTCACAACTCAGATTTGCCTTTTTGCTTAATCACAATTCTTTTGAAATAGGTGTCTAAAGTGTGAAAATGTTCTGTGGTGAATTGTATGGTTAGAAGACATGTTCAGAAAAGCTTTCTCTCTGACTGACTCTATCTTGGTACCAGTCTTGGATTGGGAAACAAATTTCTGCATGACAAAGATGTACTTAGCCATGGCAGAAATGACAAAGAATTCTCCCCTGCTTTATCCTGATATGTTTGTGTTAGGTTGATCAGTCCTGACTTTCCTCTTAGAAGTAAAGTGAGTTTTCATCATCTTGAGCCTAGGAGACTTGCCCTTGGGACACATATTGTTTTTACATTTGTTTTATTTACTGGTAATTAGAGAATTAAGAGCAGAAGTTAGAAAATGTAAGTGATTTGCCAGTTTTGATTTCCTAAATTCCAGGTTTAAATTCCTTTCCTATTTTATAATCCTAAGCATTTTAGAGAAGGGTGGGAAGTGACATTTGAATAGAGCAGTCATACACACTGCTAGGAGAAAAGAGAAAGTTTGACTTGAAAACTGGTTTTATTTTTAGGAAACTGAGTCGACAAGAGTATGAGAGACAAGAAAGAGCACAGCGGCTATCAGCTGCAGATGAAAAAGCAGTTTTGGCTGCGCAGGAAGTTAAAACTTACAAGTGAGTTCAATGTCTAATGAACTTTAGTGTTAGCTTTCTTTTGACTCTGATTTGACATGTAGAAGAAAAGAGCACAGAAGTATAAGTAATGAGAGGATATGAATACATTCAGTTCACAGAGAAGAAAATTAAATTTCAATTGAACAAATGAAAAATGTTAACAAAAATTGACTTATACCGAAATGCTGGCAAGACCATAAGGGAACTTGGTTCACGCAAACAGTTCTGAGGGTTTTGTATGTTGGAGTAATTCTTTAAGAAAGCAGTTTTCTATGCAATGTTTTAAAACCATTAATGTGCCATTTGATAGAGCTGTGAAATCTTCTATGGATATAATTTTAAAAAAGAAAAGTTTTAAGGAAGAAGATATGCCTAGCAAAGCAAAATTATTTGAGAGCCCATTGATGGACAGTTAAGGAAATTATAATTTATCAATTCAGAATCTCTCTCAGTTAAGGTAGAAAGCAATTAGATAGGATTAGGTTTTATTGATTGATTGATTGATTGATTGATCCTGGGGATTGGTCCCAGGGATGCTTTACCACTGAGCTATATCCCCAGACCTTTCTTTACTTTGAGACAGGGTCTAAGTTGCATAGATTCTCACTAAATTGCTGAGGCTGGCCTCAAACTTGTGTTCCTCCTGCCTCAGTCTCCCATGTCACTGGGATTACAGGTGTGTGCCATTGCACCTGAGTGTAATATTAATTTTGATCTCACATGATTGGTATAACTAGATAAAGTGTGTTTTTTATGTATGATGAAGTCTTTAAAAGTATAGCTGACAGAGTAAAGGGAACATGATCAGATTGTTTCAGACTTTATTCAATTGTTTTGACTAATAAAACCAAGTATAATTTTTAGGCGGAGAATTGAAGAAATGGAGGAAGAAATTCAGAAAGCAGAGCGCTCATTTAAGAATCAGGTAGTGATTAATACTGTTGTGTAGTTGCAGAATTTTTTGATATCTAACACCGACCATTATAGGCTAGTATAATGAGTCCCTAAACATTTTTTTTAATGTGTTGTCTTTTTCAGATGGCTACTCATGAGAAGAAAGCTCATGATAACTGGGTAAGACTTTTTACCCCTTTTCTTATTTTGTGTATAGCCTACACAACTGAATTTGAATATTTCTTTCTCTAATAGCTCAAAGCTCGTGTTGCAGAAAGAGCTATAGCTGAAGAGAGAAGGGAAGCTGCTAATTTGAGACACAAGTATGTGATTTTGATACCTTCCTGTATGTTTTATATACAGGAAGTGTTTTAAGACTATGCTAGATGGTATCTAAGAAGGAGTAGATTACTGTTTCACATTTAAGTCCATTCTTTCTCAATATTCAAGATTATTGGAAATGACCCAAAAGATGGCAATGCGGCAAGATGAACCTGTGATTCTAAAACCAATGGCGGGAAGAGCAAAGACACAAAACCCTCCCCGGAGAGGTAGGGAGCACTTTGTAAAGGGATGTAGACTATTTCTTGGTGCAGAATGTATGTAAATTACTTTTTATTTCAGTGTGTAATGGTTATGAAATAATCTGAATGACTTGCTAAAGGGCGGGCAGTGTAAAGGCTGCTTTTAAGTGGGAACAAGGCATTGTTGTCCTTAGGTCCACTGAGCCGGAATGGGTCTTTTGGCTTGTCCCCTGTGAGTGCTGGAGAATGTTCCCCTCCACTGACAGCAGAGCCAGCTGGGAGACCTGTCTCTGCTACTCTGAATGGAAGAGATATGGGTAGAAGTGAATTTGGTGAGCATTCACATGTTGCTTTGTAATAAACTGTTTCAAGGGTTTTTTTTTCCCACCTTTTGAGTATTCTATTGAAAACATTATAGAATGTGGGCCTGTACATATATAGAAGAAGATTCCTTACTTTGTCTTATTGGATAAATAGTGTGCTATAAAATCTGCTGTAGAATAGAAAACTTTTTTTTTTCCTGGAGGTCCCTGTATTATTATTTTTTTTTCTTTATAATTTTACACTGTGAAGTGTAAGCCTTTATCTGTAAATTAGCTCTCTATGGTGTTCCTTTTCCAAATATTCTAAAAGTAGCCTTAAAACTCTACGCAGCGTGTATATTTCCATTGTCATTATAATAATGTGAAATACTGAGTCTTATTTCCAATTTTAAATATGTCTATAGTATTGGGAAGATTGGGAGTCAGGTTATACAGACTGAAGAAAAGCCAGCCTACATACTTCAAGTCTATTGCTTGAAGTTCAGGACCAGTACTTTTAATGTGCAGGGCTTCCTGCTGGTCTTTCAATCCAAGGCGTTGCTTTCTAGTTATTGCTGAACCCTGACCTGCCCACAATTGGTTTCTTTCTTGTGCAAAATACATGCAAGGGCTCTGTTCTTTCTTTCCCAAGGGTCAATGGATGGACCTTTTCCTCATTCTCGATGGTCTTCTGAAGCATCTGGGAATCGCTTTTCCTCTGGTAAGGGGCCAAGTAATTTCAAAGACTCTAGGATTGTGGATGCAGAATATTTATTCTTTTCACGTTGGAATGATTCTAAATTCATTCTCTGACCCCAAACAGACCCGAGACGTGGTCCAGCTCCTGTGAACAGCAGCTCCAGGAGCTCTTCTTCAGCCAAGGTGATGGATGAGGGCAAGGTAAATTCTGCAGGCATTGTGAATCATGAGGTTGTGCAGGAACATTAGCTTTCCTACAGCACTTGCTCTTTACATCATCCCTGTTTGTGTTCTATTTGTGCTACCACATTTGTTTTTTGAAAAGCAAACCATTCCCCATGAACCCGAGTCCCCCTCAGTTCCCACTGTTACTTCTTTGGCTAAGCATCCAATAGCAGTAAGTACTTAGAGGTTGAGGACTGAACTGAGCTTCTATTCTGTGAATTTCTGGGAAGGATGTGAGGAGCATGACATTGACCTTGTTTGCCTTAAACTGCATGCAGTACTGAGCGTACTTTTCTCCTTAACTTGGGAGTGTTGCTGAAGTGTGTGTGACCATCATTAACTTCAGAATGTGAAAGTCATCACTCCAACTTCACATTGTACTTTGTGTTGAATTTCTAAGGCAAAGTAAATTCATTATACATTTTATCCTTGGGAGTATGCTGTTTAGGTGTTCCTCCATTTGTACAGTAGGAGGCAAACCTGATTTTGAGTGATTTAAATTAGATGGGTAACAGATTTTCTGGAAGTGAAACAGTGTTTCAGTGAATAATGATCATGTGAAATGACCTGTTGAGCCAGTCCCAAGCAATAGACTCATTTGTTCACATGAGTGCATTCTTTAGTAACTTGTGTAGCTATTATGTCTGGTAGGTCTTCTGCTGCTCTGTATTAAAATAAAAATGTAATTGCTTAGTTTCCAACCCACTTCTCATAGGAAATAGTCATTATCTCATACGGTGTAATGTAAATGAAAGTAAATATGAAAGCTTTGTCTTTCTAATTTGTGTATATAGTATCGTGTTGGAAAATACTTGCGAGTTCTTGTATGTCTATACCAGGAATATACATTTTTTGAGAAATGTTTTTATCTAAGGGCACCTTAGATAAGACCCCAAACCCCTTCTCAGTTGAAGACTTTAAAGAGAGTAGAGACCCTTTGATAGAGAGGAGTAGAGGTGGGAGGAGCATAGCTTAGAGGCAAACCTGGGATTGAGTTCAAGCCAGGCCTTTTACATGCACTGAGACCTTCAGCAAATTTGCCTCAGTTCCCTCTTAGTTAAAATAAGACACTACTTAAAGTTCTGTGAATTATGAATGATATATGAAAGGCTTGCCGAAGATACTCTGAATAATAGCTATTATTACATGCATAGAGAATGGAGTTTTCATTATGTTCTGTACCTTCTTAATATGCAAGTCTTGAGCTATTGTGATGAAAGAGCTGTGGTTGGGGAGGGGCTCCCTTTGAAATCTGCTGTAGTGTATAGAGCATGACATACTGGTCAGAAATCACCTGTTAATACCTTCTGCCAGTCTTCTTGCCTTTCCCTTTCCCGGGCAGATATAATCAGTAACACACACTGCTCGCTCTTGCGGCATCCTTCTAACCTCTGTCAGCTGTCGATGGGAACGTGTGGGAGTGGTAGCGTTCTGTTGCACTGATGGTGCTCTCTGGACAGGTGCCTGTCCTGGGTTTTGGCGTTTACCTGGTTGGTACTTTGTCTTAATATACAGGAATTTTAAAACTAACTGCTTTCAAATCTTAAATTACAGGTTAATATGGCTACCAAAGGGCCCCCTCGTTTCCCAGGGGTCTCTCTCATGGGCTCCCCTGTGGGAGGGCCCCTACCACCACCTGTTCGATATGGACCGCCACCTCGGCCACTTCCTGGGCCACTTTCTTGGCCACTTCAGCTCGGTGGACCTTTTGGACCTCCACCATTTGGTATGATGATCTGAACACTACTGATTGACCTGTAAATCATATTCATCTTTTCTTTCTATTCCTTGCTAAACCAGTTGCTATCTCTGGGCTTTACAGTGCAGGAATAAAGGTGGCTTAGTACATTTTAGCTTTTCCTCCAGTTTCTTGGGGCACATGGGGCAGGCACTACATAATCTTATACCGAGATAGGCAGTAGCTCTCTCTCATAGACAAGGAAAGTGGGTATATACAGGAAAAGCCGAAAAATTATTTGTGCAGATGTTTGTTGGAAATCAGTGGCTATGTAGTGCAATGGATGGAAAGGTGGATGAGATGGACAATGTCACAGATATGTACAACCTACAACATAAAGTCGTAACCACCCATGATAGAAGCATAAGCTATAGGTTACAGAATATAGAAAAGGAAAAGTCAAACCCTCCTCACCTTGAGAAAATTCAGAGAGAAGTGTTAAGGAGGATTTAACAGTGACCTAATAAATGTTGCTGAATTGAATTAGGTGGCTGTGGAAGGCCTTTTCCAGGAGGGCATGCACCTTGATTCTGATGGCATGTATAAGGTCCATGCTGAAATACACCATGAATTTTTAATTGATACAGTAGTAGACAGTGGCATTTCCTTTTATCAAAATTTCTTTGATGCAATGAAGTTCTTATTTCATAATCTATCCTCTTGTCATGGTATATAGTACTTCCAAATAAAAATGGAGGTCTTTTGAGATAGAAATAATTCTGCCATTATATGGTGGGGATACAAAAATAACAAGCCTGGAGCTAAGTAGAGCCATGCTTAAATCCTTCCTATGTTGCTTCATGGCTGGTTGGCCATAGGCTGTAAGCTAAATTTGTTCAAGCTCAGTCTGCCTCTCCTGTCAAGGCAGGATGTCACCACTTGATGTTCTAGGCTTGGGAGAAATGATGAGAAACTATATTAACATACTTGAAATCATCCTCATTTATACATTTGTGGGTATTTACATAACTTCCTTTTTATTTTCCAGGTCCTGGTGTGCATCCACCACTATGCTTAAGAGAATATGCACCAGGCGTTCCACCTGGAAAACGGGATCTACCTCTTGACCCTCGGGAATTTTTACCAGGACCCGCACCACTTAGACCTTTAGGTTCATTTGGTCCGAGAGAGTACTTCATTCCTGGTACCCGAATACCACCCCCAAACCATGGTCCCCAAGACTACTCACCATCACCTGCTGCAAGAGACTTGACACCTTCAGGCTCTAGAGATGAGCCTTCATCTGCCTCTCAGAGCAGTAGCCAGGACTGTTCGCAGGCTTTAAAACAGCCTGTAACCATGACCTCTGACACTTAGTCAGAATTTGGGCTGTGCACTCTTCAATGTGTAAAGGAATTATTGGCTTCAAAATCCAAAAGTCTTAAGGGTTTATTTTTATAACTAAGGCGTCTTGGCATTGTGTACATTTTTGAGCCAAAAAATTCTAAACTATCATTCCCCTTTTAAATAATGATTACCTCTTAAGCTAATGTAGCCTTCCAACTTTGAAGTGTGCAATAAGGAATACCTGCGTTTTAGTTAAAGTAGCATATATAATTGCTAAAAGATTTAGAATGTTGTAAAATATGAACATTTCCTGTGGAAATGCTTTAAGATCATGTATTTCCATTATCCTATTTTGAGTGCAGTCCAGTTGATAGAGAGCAATGGTGTGTTCACAAGCTTGATGTTTCTGTCGTAATATCTGGTCACAGATTGTTATGCTAAAAATGTTTACTCAACTTATTTCCTAAACTTATTTCCCTTCTTGCTGAAGTTCTTTGTAGTGATAGTAAATAAAAAATTGTTTATTAATATTCCTCAAGTGTCTGTTGATTCATTGGATTGTCATGAGGCTTGTGCCATTTGGAAAGCATGTAAACTCAGAGTCAGAAGTGAAGACAGTGACTTGGCAGCACACTCCCTGTTGCTCACTCTTAAGGAAGCTGGCCCTTGTTCACCTGTGGACTCTACAAGGGATTTCTTTTACTCCTGAGAAGTCTGTGGTTCTATTTATAGCACATTCATGTGCTTTTTTCCAACCCTCACTGCCTATCTGAGAATGAGTTCACATTAGCAGCAAGGATTGTTCTACCTGAAGTTCTACTGCATTTGCCATTATTGCTTTCAGGGTGTATACCAGCAAAATCAAAGTGATATGTCATGTGTATAAAAAATAAGGGCATTTCTTTTCTAAAATGTACAATCTCTTCTCCTTCCCATACCTTGCCACTGATTTTCAAGAAATATGACCAAAAAAATTACAATAGTATAATCCTATGAGAAAGAATGATTGAAACTCTAAGGCTTCTGACGTGTCTTCAATCAGCAACTATGGGCTGAATTAAATCCTTTTTTTGTTAGATACTATTTTATAATGAATATTTGAACACTGCTACTTTCACTGAAAAATGAATTAAGGCTCAGAATCTGGAATTGTACCATATTTATAGTCCCAAACCTATAACTACTATCTTTTAAATGATGCTTCTAAGAACTAGTTCTCCAGAGCTGTAATGTCAATTATAGTCACTTTTATAGCACATTTAAAGACTTAGATGAAATTAACATTGTAAAAGGCTGGTACTTTTGTTTACTGCAAGGCTACATTCTTCCATTCTTTTAAGTCCTAGGAAATAGTAGGATTATTGAAACCTAGAGCATGACATGTCATTGTTCTGCTGAATTCACTAAGAGTATTTTGAAAAGGGAGCAAAAGCGTCAGTGTGAAACAAAATCTCTTTATCCTAAAACTACTGAAGACAGTAGTTTAGAAAGACAGAATCTCTGAAAGAAGATAACTCAGAATTCAAAAGGAATTCATGAGTGCTCCAGAAGAAATTCAATCTACATGACTTCCATTTAGTAAGAACAGAAGCAGCTGTATATAATAGGAAGACTTCCTGTAATAGCATATGCCATTTTTAACCATGTAAAATTAAAATTGAAGTCACCAACACCAATTTTGAGCGTATCTCTTAACCTCCTAAGGACATAAGGCAATGCTGCAGTTAATATAATTTCTAATTTATTTTGGTACTGGGGACTGAACTCTGGTTTTCAACCAGAGGCACATCCCCAGCCCTATTTTGTATTTTATTTGGACAGGGTCTCACTGAGTTGCTTAGTGCCTTGCTTTTGCTCAGGCTGGTTTTGAACTCATGATCTTGTCTCAACCTCCGGAGCCCCTGGGATTCCAAGTGTGTGCCACTGTACTGGGCTAATGTAACTTCTAATTTAAAAATCACATTTAAATAAAGGTGAAACCAGGTAGGAAGATAATCAAACAGGAAAGGTAAATTTATTTTTTTATTCCAAACAATAGTATTTTTCCCTTTAAAGCCTTTTTTTTTTTTTTGGTATTTATTCAGTTAGTAAGATGGAAAGCATTGTATGTAGTTTATCTGAGTATTTCTGAACCCACCCAGAGTTGTCTCCCCTACATCCATCTGAGTGTAGCACTTCTGTAGCGAAGCCCAAAGTAGCTGCCCATATACAGATGGTGTAGAGAATACTGCCCCTTGATTTAATCAAACTTTTCTGTCTCAAAAGTGATGAGTTTCAGAATTCCTCTTCTGCTCATTGTTTCTGGGTATAGTGGCTAAGATTATTTCATTGGTGAAGCAGTAGTGTTTTAGCCTGAAAGTATTATGACTACAGTTATAGTTATTATTCAGCAGCTCATTTTAGCACCCCCAATGGAAAGTGAATTTAAATAACTTGGGAGATATGGAGTGTTTTGTGTGAACTGCTTCAAGACAATCACTTTTTTTTTTGTTTGTTTTGTCATTTCATGCAGGCCTGAATTAAACCTAAGCTATTCATAATGTTCAATTTAAACTTCTTTAATTCTGAAGAAATATATTCGTTCATTTAAACCATGCTTATATGAAGGATGCTAGATTCTTCTTCATATAAATTATCACTCTCATATATATGCGTTATTGTCAATGAGAAAAGAGAAAGAATTTTTCAGTTTTGCTACATTTTAATAGTAGCTTTGAAGGGATTATTTTGTAGATCTCCTCAGCAACATCAACCAAAAAGGTACTGAGTACTCCACAGGGTACAGAGTGCTGCCAAGCACCTTGGAAAGTCTAGATGACATGGAGAAGATGGCGTTCTTGTCCCTTGAGAAGTTTACAGTCTGGATATTTGACAACTCCAGAGTTTTAGTTGAATGAACATTTTATTAAGGCAAACTCTTCATTTCCTAGAAGTATTGTAGATGGAATTATTTTAGCATTTGAAATTAACCCAACCAAGATGAGAGACAAGACTAAATGTGGTTGAGAATTCTTTCAGGCTCATAGAGTTTTTATTAACATTCACTTAGTGAACAGAATTGACCTAGTAGACAACTGAAAATAAAGACTAGATCTCTTGAAGTGCATGGGCTAAAACAACTGTTACTTGTTTTAAAAAGCAAACATTGGCTGGTATGACTAGGGTTTACACTAGTTCAGAAATAGACCAAGTATTGACACTGCATTCCCCTCGTGCATGGTTCATGTAAAAGAGTGAATGTTAAAATATGTGGGTGCTATATCTAACCCACAAAACCCCTCACAAATCTTAATGTACTGTGCATCAAATATCCACCTCACACACTATGAAAGTTTTATTTATGTCTCATTAGGAAGTCAACAGTAATGCAAACAATCTAATTATAATAGGCTAATGACCTGCATAATTTCCTATGGATGAATGTCAATAGATCTAAATAGGAAGTAAATGGAATCCTATCAACCTGTATTAAGAAAAATAGAATATCTTTCCAGATTTTGCATACTCATCACTTTAAAGATGAGGTATGCAGGTTTTAAGGTTTCACAATCTGTCAGAAAATCAACAGTCATTCCTGCAGTGTCTCACTAGCATCTGACCCACTTATTTTTAGATGACATGATTTAGAAGACATAAACCCATGAAAAAATTTGCAATTATTCTGACATGGTTTCAATGTTAACCCAAAAATCATTATTGGAAAGAATAGCAACGTGACATAGAAGAAAAACTAATCAACATGACTAAAATTGTGTTAACTTTCAGGAAAACAATATGGTTATCTGGAAAACATCACAGCTACAACCTGGGGAACACTCCCATTTGGGATACTGATCTGGCCAAGGCATACTATTTCTAAGCAGAACTATCAGATCAGGGTGAATTTAGGTCACCTCTATCCAACAGCCTATAAGACAGACCATAACTGGTCCAATTCCCTTCAAAGCATTATCTGGTACTATGCTACCCAATTCAAAGTTTGAAGTTAATTCAAATGAAAGAGCATATTGGAGCAAAAGTGAGCAAATGTGTAAAGTCTAGCACATTCTTATTGCTGTATTAAGTTGGAAGATGAGCATACCTACCACAGCAGTACTGTTCCAGGAAGCAGGGTAGGAACAGTGGTAAATTGGAAAACACTATTAATTGCACAACTTATAGAAAAGCACAATCATGTTTCAAACTGTACAAGAAACCTGTATCCAAAGGAGTCTTACACAACAGTTGGACTTTAATTCTGTGGTACTTCTTTGCAATGGACTCACTGGCCTATGATATGACTCACTTTCTGCCTCCTGAAGGGTCAATATGCTACACAGAGCTATGATGTTTGTACTGAGTGGTAAAATTTACACTACTTTCACATTATTCATGTCAGAATCATTCCTCATGCAAAGTTTGATGTCGATGAAGATAAAGTGGTTTTTGGTCAGTAACTGTAATTTTCTTTTAAACTCAGTGGATTTCTTTTATCCGTAAACACAACAGAAAGACTATTGTTTAAAGTACTTTGATGATTGATCTATTCCATGTCACATTCTGGATAAGAGGGACTAAGAAGTAACATGCCCTAGTAACCATTAACACAGTATGAATCCTATATGTGTATCACTTACACTTCTAGTACAATTGGCCCAGGTTTAATCTCATCCATCTCCATGAAAGAAAAACACTGGGTGCTGGTAAACCCTTTTTTAGGTCTGTAGTGTTTGAATTCCAAGAAGATAGCTGCACCTAAGGGATTAAAACAAACTACATAAGCCAGAGACCATATATTTTTTTGTGTCACTTTTCTCTGATCATCACAAGTATATGAAGAAGCAAAGGTTTGCATAATTTCACAAAGTAACCTGAGCCAAACACAGTCTGATGGCATGATTGTTGATAACTTATTGTGGCTATCACCCCAAACTCTTCTACTGTGTCTGAGTGACATTTCCCTATATCATCTATACCTACGATGTATTACAAAACTTCCTGAGCTCAACTGACTCAAGAACGTAAGTTATGTACACAGGTGGAATCTTACATGACTGAAGAATATAAAATATTTAGCACCACAAGAGAAATACAAGATACTAAAGAATTAGCAATACCTATAGAAATGGTTTCAACAAGTACCTGGATTAGACTAGAAATTTAAAAGTGTTCCTAAAAAATTAAAAAAAATAATTGTAGCTTGTGTCATTCTTTTCCTCCTGAAACAAAAATACAAAAGGCAAATTTGGGGGGTGTTTTGGAATTCAAATACTAATCCCATGCTTGTTCAAGTGTAAAATGATACCTGTTTCCTAACACCCCCTTCAGAGCTCAAATCACTATTTCCATTTTATCCCACAATTGCATAATTCTGTATTAAGATGGTGCTTTGGAAGGGAAGGTCTAACACCAAGCCGGTTCCACCCCTCTTCGATAATCAAGTGACACTGAGAAATGTACACAGTTCTGTCCCCAAAACCCAACAGATAAACTGTCCACCCTGCGGGGGGTGCTTTTGCCACTGCTGCCCTTGGTGCGACCTGAGAACCACTCTCGTGAAGGAAACCCTGAAAGGTAGGTCTTTGAATGCAGGAACAAAGGAGGTCACAGCACCAGATCTGAGAAGCAAAATATCAAATGTTAGAAGCTGAAGATGCAGAGAAGCTTCCTGCAGAGAAAGGAATTTTCAGAAATAATCTCAGGTGATAATAGGATTCTGAAGTCTATTTGGAAAACAAGGTATTCCATTTGGCAAAAGGCAATCGGAAGCATTTCATCCTAAGAACTGTGCAATTTGGAAGTGTAACCTGCTTTAAAAATTTGCTTTTGTCCTTTCCCATACTCTTTTTCTTTTCTTTCTGGTAATGGTGATTGAACTCAGGAGCACTTTACCATTGAGCCACATCATCAGCCCTTCTTATTTTCTACTTTGAGGCAGGGGCTTGCTAATTTGCTGAAGCTGTCCTCAAACTCGGGATCCTCTTGTCTCAGTCTTCAGTGTTGCTGAGATTGTAGAAATGTGCTACCATACCCAGCTTTTCCTCTCCCATATTTTTACAAACTAACAGTCACTTATACTATTTTTCAACCCAAAGCATCTTAATGAAAGGAAAAAATGATTCTGTAACTGAAAGTAATTATTATGTTCTTAAGGGAACCTGGTGTAATTATTAAGGAACTTGCTTCCCTTTACTCTGTAGTATGAAATGAATGTTCCCATTTTGTCATAAAAGACAATGAAATTTTACTATCAAATAATATCGAAACACATCATTAGATAATACAATTGCTAATTTCATGGTTTAAAAAATCATTGATTTGACTTTCGTCAAGTCAATATACATAATCATGTGACCTACTTCTGTATGATCCTGTATTAAGTATACTATGTACACAAACCCAGATGAAGACCATGTCCTTAAGAAGCCAGTGACTTCCAGCCATTCTTCTCCAAAATGAGGATGTTACATAGCACTAGAAGAAATTGTCTATGAATGTTTTTGACCATTTTATTGATAAAAGACCAAAACTGGAAAAAATTCAAATGTGCATCAATAGGTGATAGACAAATTGTGGTATATACACATAATGAAATGCTACTCAGGAATAAAAAGAGGTGAAGTATTATTGATAAAGTGACATAGATTAATTTTAAATTATGTTTAATAAGAGAAGCCAGAGAACACAGAATATATTATTCCATGCACAGAAAACTTTAGGAATACAAAGGAGTCTATTAAGATAGACATTTTGTTTGTTGGCAGGGTGGGAACATGCAGGGCAAGAAGGTAGGGTGACCAAGGGTAGAGGTTGGAATTACCTAGAGAATGAGAAGACTTTTGGAGGGAAGGGATTGATTTATTATCTTGGTTATCATGATGGTTTTACAATTTCATGTAAAAATTTTTCAAAGTGCACACTTTAAATACACATAATTTATTGCATGTCCAATTTTATCTCAAATTTAAGAAATAGATTCACTTTTCTCACTTTCTAAGATAAAAATAGTATGCTATAAATATTTTTCTGCTCTTCATTTTTTTTAATTTTTCTTAAATGTATTCTGGAAACCATATCTTAACAGTATTTAAAATTATTTTCTTTCTTCTTCATAGTATTCTTTGGTTTATTCAACAACTCTTATTAATGAACAGTTGGTTGTTTCAGTCATTTGTGACCATCTTTTGTTATTATAATTCATGCCTGAATGACATAATTTTGTAGATATGAATTTTAAACATTTGTTGAATTCCCAGTATCTTTAGAAGGACTGGGACGATATAGCTCAAGGTAGAGCACTTGCCTATGGTGCTTGTGGCCCTGAGTTCCCTCTGGAGCACTGAAAAAAAGAAAAGAAGTGCGACTGTTGAGTCATTAGGTAAATACATAAGCAGTTTTGGGAGATGTCACCAATTTTCATTCCTAGGGAGGTTGTCTCATTTTGTACACTTATCAGCAGTGTGTGAGGGTGCAGTATTCCTCCACATTCTCTCACCTACTGAGTATGTTGTCAAATGTTTGGATCTTGCCAACATAAGTGAGAAATGGTATCTTAGTGTGGTTTAATTTGTCTTGTGTTCATTATGAACTAAGCAGAGCATGTTTCCATATTTTATAGCTATTTGCATCTCTTTTCCTGAGATCTATTTATTTCTTCAGCCCATTGTAGTAATGGTTTGCTGGCTATTTTATTTATAATGCTCTTTATATTTCAGGAACATGATTCCTTGGAGAGGAATATGTTGTAGATATTTTTTCTCAGATTGTCATTGTCAAAGTGCATGGGGGGAGGGTGGAGATTAAGCACAGCCAGGCAAGGGTTTATTTGTATGTTTTTAAGTAACCATCTTTAAACTTTTTTGCTTGTGGATTTTAAGACATAATCTGGAAGGTATTGACCACTCATACTGCATAGAAAATTCAACCCATGTTTTCAGTACTTGCTTATTTTCTATTTTTGCATTCGGGTTTCTTATCCATTTGTAGTTTATCCTTGTGAATATTAGAGGAAAATCCAATTTTATCACTTTCCATGTGATTATATGCAAATACTACTTATTAAAAGGTCTGTTTTCCCCAAACAGAATTTTATTGTATCCCAAATGTCCAGTGCAGTTGGTTCTGTTCCTGGATGGTCTATTCTGTCCCATGATCTGTATGTATCTTGGGCTTGGATGATGATACATGTTTTCATTATAGTTTACCTTCCCCTCCTCCTTCAGGCTTCATTGTTCTTATTTTTCATTGCTTTCCTGCCTATTCTCAGTTTCTTCTTTTGAAACTGTAATTTAAAGCTGATACCCTGCCTCCGAACCACTTGTCAATCTGTGCTCTGCCCGCCTCTTCTGTTAGAGGAATTTCCGGCCTAAGCTACAGTCATTTCTGGCTTCCCACCTTACCTTCCTAACAAGCTAGCTAGCTATTGGTTCAGCAGTCAGCTTGCAAGTGTTCTCCTCTGTCTCTGGTTTCTTCCAGCCCCGGAGATTCCAATATCTGGGAATACTGCCCACGCCATCTCTCTTTTTTCCTTTCTTTTCACCCTGTAGCACACGCTCAAGTCATCTGCATAATAAAGTCTCTTGCAGGCCTGTTTCTGTGGTGCATATTACTGGGAACTATTGTTGAGCTGCAACTGAGTCGGGAGTGCGCAGCGGCAGCTAGAATCTCCCTGGTCCCGAGCTGAGCTGCATTTTTCCTTACTGAAACGACTATATTCAACTTGACATATTTTTAAAGATCCACATATATTCATTCCCTCGCCAAGTTAAATGTCCCCAGTTTCTTAAACTTTTAGCACATGCATTCCAGGCTATTCATGATCCTACTCTTTTCCAGAAGTCATTCAACCTAAAAAAGTGGAATCCATCCCCAGCACCCCCCCCCCCCCAAAAAAAAAGTGGAATCCAGGAATGAAGTCATTGGCGTAGGGGTGATAATGACACGATAGGGTGAAACTCTTAAAAAGTAGTGTCATTCAGAAGTAGAGGTCGGTTAGGGAAAATCAGCACAGGAATGGAGTGAGCAGGGAAGGTGTCTCCCCTCCTGTCTGGACCTTTGGGGCAGGTACCTAGTGTCTCAGCACAAGAGTTCTGCTCTGGGAGGACCCGGGAGGACTGATATTCTCATTTTTCTCCTTCTGTTAGATTCCTAGCTGAATCTAACAGAAGGAGGCCCTCTAAATCGGGTGTCCTCTCCCAGTTCCCGGTACAGATGAGCCTCTTTCCTCGACTTGGACTCTTCCGTTGGGCTCTGCTGGCGCTCTCCCCCGCCCGAATCCGCAGTTGGTTCGTCCCGCTCCCGCCGCTCCCCTCCCCTCCACCCACCCTTCCCCTCCCCTGGGCTCCGGGACCTCCCCTCCCGCCCTGCGCCTCCCGCCCCTCCCCTCTCCTCCCCGCCCCGCCACAAGCTCAGCGTACTGCGGTCCGCCCGGCAGCACCGGCTGATGACGAGTTTTCCCGGCGTAGGGCGGGAAGCGCCAGCGGCGCGGGAAGGCGAGGGTCGTTCCCAGTACCCGCCCCCCGTGCTGCATTCTTCACAAGTAGGAAACGGCAGAAGAGGTCTGAGTCCTGTGCAGTTCAGCAGGGAAGCATGGTCTCCGCTCAGCTGTCCGTGCACAATGGACTCAGTACCTGCCGCTGTGCCTTCTGTGGCCGCTTCTCCCGGGCACTCCGAGCTTCTGGGACCCCTGACGGTGCTCTACGCAGCCCTCGTAGGGAGGGACCCCGCTGTGGCCGGCGGGTGGCTGAGTGGTGAGCGGAGTGGCTGCACTGACTGACTGCGACGGGGAAATGGAGCGTGTCAGGCCCGGTGAGCTGTATTGCTAAGCGAGCCGGTGAGTGCACTGGACGCTCTCCTCATTGCACTTTGTCACGCAGTACTGAGAGGTGGCAAGCCCCTCGCTAGGTTCCCAAATGCAGCTGACGTCACAGTAGGTCTTGTCCCTCTGGAGACTGTTGGGAGGTGGGGCCAGAATGAGAGTCCTCTGGACACTTGAGGAGGGCGGTGTGGAGTAGAGGAGCGAAGGCTGGTGTTTGATACGCTCGCTTTGAGCGCACATTTAGAGTTAGACATGGACTTTCATAGAAGGAAGTTAGATTCCTCATATACTTAAGTTCTTGTCTTTCGTAATTTTTTTTACTCATAAAGACCGGGTTGTCTGTGACAGAAGTATCATACGGAGGGATTCTAGCCAAGTGGTAGACAATATGATGTCGGCAGGGCCTATTCCAAATGGAAATAGATGCACAATTTAAAGTATTTAAACACTGCTGGCAAACAAGAAATATGATACTGCCAGGATCCTATCTCTCGAAGAAGCTATTGGAGAATTTTGAGGAGGTACTTTTCAGATGATGGTGGTGGTTTTGGAACTGCCATGATGATTCTTTGTGACTGTCTTGTTATGAATATAAGGTTTCTCATTGCTTCTGACTTGTCTATTTCAGCTAGTTGCCACATTGCTCAATGGTGTTCAGCCTGGGCCTGATGTTTATGGACTGCCGTGGAAGCCTGTACTTCTCACTGTCTTCTTGGGAATTGTTTCATTTGCCATTTTCTTCTGGAGAACTATTCTTGTTGTGAGTAAATTCACTTCCTTCTACCTTAGCACATAAATGCATGGGGTATTCTGTAGTCACTGCCCCTCCCCTTTCCAGTTTACTAACTTAAACACAAATTAGTGGTTGAAGTCACACTCACTTTATAAAATCATTTAGTGTAATCTTTGTGTTGGTAAAGACTTAAGAAAACAAGATAACCTGAAAAATCTCAAGGAGAAAGCTTGTATCAAAACCTAAAGATTAAGAATTAGGTAGGTACAGTGGGAAGAACTGGTAATTCTCACAGCCATTCTGACCAGTAGTTTCATATGTATCAGAAGTCTTCAAGTGAGATAAAAGATGGGATAGGTTATATAAATATCCTTTGATGTGGCATAATATGTCTAGTAATCTATCCTAAAGAAATAACTAACTATGCTTTAATGATTTTCGGTAAGGGTTTTCAGTGGAACTGTGTATTAGATTGAAAACTTAGCACAACTTATTCCATTACAGGGGTCTTTTTAAGTTCTCATATGTTCGTATAATGGAATAGTATGCAGCTTTATATATTTCAAAGGCTTTAAGGCTCAGAAAATGCTCACAATTTAATGTGAAATAGAAAAAAGCAGAAACTAAGATTTAAATGTTGATGAACTGTATGTTATATAACACATACACAAAAAAAATCCTGCAGAGGAATATAGCAAAATGATGCAAAGCAGATGAGGTAATTTTTCAGGTGTTTTATATATGCATTTCCCAGATTTTGTCATTCAATCATATGTTAAGAAAATAGCATTTTATTTGGAAGTATAGATTATATGTTGTCCAGAGACATATTATTACATATTTTGTTCCTTAGTCTTTTTTTTCCTAAGCAAAATTTGTCTATGTATGTGTGTACATACATACGCATATATGTATGCGTATGTATACATGTATATATGCTTAAACATACATAGGTTTGTACTGTAGGTCATTCTGCTGGATACTTACTTAACATAATCATAGGAAAATTATTTTAGGTAAGTGAACTTTGCATGAAAAGCCATCAGTGGAAACTCAACAGTTAAAGTGGCCAGAAACATTGTCCGCAAATCTTTCCAAATCTTAGTATTCCTTTTCTGATTACTTGATCATTTTGGACATTCCATTGTTAATACAAGTTTCCTCTCCTTGTACAATTGAGTATAAAAGCACTTAAAAAGAAATGCCTTCTTAAGAAGAAGAATCCTTTGCATGGATTCCTCTGAGGACTTTTCTAATCTCATTGAACTTGTTCTCAGCTAAAAGGAAAAAGGAGGATAGAAAGGTAAAGAGAAAAGGGAAAAATGAAAACATTTTCTATTTCTCTCTTGGTTCTTTCAAGAACCCTGGCACCTGTTTCTATTTTCACTAGGTTAGGTAGGATCTGGGTCTTAGCTGCTGTTCCTCAGTCTCAGCATTTGACTTTGGAGTTTTGGTCCCTGCCTTAGATGCCTGCTTTTTGCTACTTCCCATTTTCCCCTGCTGTCATTTTGGGTGAAGGCATAATCTCTGATTAGTAAGCCTATGACATTAGAGAAATGTCCATTTCTTTCTATGTTGGAGTTTTCTGAATGTATTTTCCTATAACAAGATCATTCTAAGTGGTATTTTAGGGTCTACAGTATTACCAAGATACCATGGATGATCTGTGGATACATCTGAGTATCCCATCACCATTTATAACATTGACAAGGAAAAATATATGCTAATTTACAAAGAAATTTAGTGAAGTTTAAAAGAATTATTGCTTAGGTTTTATTATGTGACACTTCATTGCTCTCTTTGGGAAATGATTCAGGTTTTGCTCTTTCCAGAAGAAGTTAACTGTCATTTCTCTTGTTGCTTGTGTATTTTCTTCTAGCAATCTTTTTTTTTTTTTTTTTTTTTAAGAATTCTTATCGCTATTTTTAGTGGTTTTCAGAAATAGGTGACGCAGCCTCTTAGATTATTTCTAAATTCAACCAATAGCCAAATTGAAATTGGAGTTCTAAGATGTTTTTTGGTGAGTGAAAGCAGCACGTGTTGGTTGGGGGATTGTGGCTCAGTGATAGAAGCCCTTGCTTAGCCTGTGCGAGGCACTGGGTTCGATTCTCAGCACCACATATAAAGAGATGAATAAAATAAAGGTCCATCGACATCTAAGAAAATAAACAAGTGGCATATCTTTAATTTTGTTTCCTCAGAGTTCTTTGAACAGTCATTGTTCCTAGACTTTATCCTGGCTGTTTAGAATTATCAAATAAACAATTTTGAGTAAGTGAAGCATTAGTGTACTTTTCTGAAAATAGTAGCCATTTCTATTATTAAAGGTAAGTTCTCAAGTCGTTAAGATTGGAATAGATATATATTCACTGCAGCATAGGATACATACCTTAGTATTTCTATATGACAGAGGCTAATGAAATGCTTATTCTCCTTTACTTATTTTTTAATCGAGAACCAGACAGTTATTATAATCTCATTTGGTTTTGATTCTGTTTCTTTTAAGCAGATGCATGACACCAAATTTAATCTTTATTTCTCTCTCTTTTAGGTCAAAGAAACAGTATATCAAGGTAAATTTTTAGCCTTCTTCTGTAACTTTTAGTAACCCTTTGTATTTGTGTTTGATGTGTGTTTTATACATGTTAGAAGTAGATAGTAATTGTTGATGTGTCTTATTTTTTTAACTCCTAAAAATTTTACTATTCCTAGGTTGCTAACTTGGATAATAGAGTAGATGTTGATGGTACCAACTGAGATAGCAGATGAGGAAGAACAAATTGTGGGAAGAAGATGATTAGTTCTAAATTGGGTCATATTCACTTTGAATATTGATGTAATGCAGATGTAGTACATTTGAACAGTATTTTGTGCTAATGATTTAATCATACATTCAAGCATTGATTCGAGTAGATAAAGAATGGTAATGTGAGTCAGTATGCTTTCATTTTGTTTTTCTTTGCCAAAAATGTATATAAATTTGAAATGATTCCATTTTCTGAAAAGAAAGTGTTTTAAGAAGTGAGGGGAAGAAGAAGCGAAAAAAAAAAGAAGTGAGGAATATCAAACTACATTTTACTGTATTTCCCATCTTTGAAATGAGCTTCAATTGAAATATCATCGTTCTTAAATTTTCCTTAAATTTTAATAGTGTTTCACACCCTTATTGCTATTAATTATAGATTGCTTTTTAAGGGCATAATAGTTATGCAAAGAAGTATTTCCTCATAATGCCAGATAACATGTCTTTGCTTTTGGTCGATTTAACTGAATTTCGTTTAGTGATTGTAATAATCTGGACCGCCCCCCTTTTAGTTACTGAACAGCAAATTTCTGAAAAGTTAAAGAACATGAAGAAAGAAAATGAAGAACTAGTGCAAAAAGTGTCAACTTTTGAAGAGAAGGTAGAATTATTTTTCTAGTTTATTACCCCCTTGATTCCAGCTTGAATCATTTCCACCTGTTTTATAGTTGAGATATTTTTAAATCATTTTTAAATGTTTGTTTCCTTCTGGAAGGGGTCACTTACCTGGAAGTAAGTTTTAGTAAGACTATAACATGTATCTTTCAATTGTGAATACTTTATTTTACATAGATCAAGGAATCAAAGAAACATGTCCAAGAAACCAAACAACAAAATATGGTGCTCTCCGACGCAGGAATGAAATATAAGGTACAAATCCCTTGTTTTATGGGAGTTACATTCTAAAGTCAAAAGTCAATGTAATGAGTAACTATTAATCTTGACATCTGTTTTCCTAGGATAAAATCAAGCTACTTGAAGAAACTAATGAGATTCTTGAGGACAGAGCTAAAAGTCTTCATGTTGTGTTAGAATCTGAGAGAGAACAGAATGTCAACAATGAGGACTTGGTAAGAGTTTTGGTGGCTAAGTGTTAGTGTAATTTGGCTTTTGAAGTATTTTGTAAAATGGGTTAAGTTGGACTTCCCCGTGGTGTTAAGTAAAGTCAGATTAGAAGTCAGGGAAGTTGAACCTGCTTCTGCCCATTTTGTGGAACTTTTCAGTACTGAGCCAAGAAATTATTTTTATATTTGTGTCCTCAATCCTGGATAATTTTCATATTGCTTTGCTCTGCCCTCTGAAACATGCAGGAACTATTGCCTCATCGAAGAGTGTTTGTATATTGTTTTGTTTTACAGCATCCTATTTTTAAAAACTTTTTACTTTAGAATAGTTCTATAATTATATAAAAGTTGCAAAGATAGTCGAGAGTGTTCTGAAATATCCCACCCCCAGGTAAGCTTGATCACCTAGCTGAGGTAGTGTTCACCAGATTTCTCCACTGGGATTCTTCCAATCCCTTGCCTATTCTTTGGAAGTTACTATGTACAGTCCATAGTGAAAGTGTGAAGAGTTAAGGGCTAAGGATACAGCTGATGGTAGAACACTTGCCTAGCATGCAGAAGGCCCAGGATTCAATCCCAGGCACTGCAAAGAGTGAAGAGTTCTGTTCCACTTCCTTGAGGAGCAAATGTCTTTATAGTTTTTTGGAATTCTTCTGTATGTGAGATCTGTCTATTCTCCCTTAGATTCTATCATTTTTACTTCAGGCAAGAGAGCTTTAACATGATCTTGGGAAATCTTTTTTCTCCATCACTAGAAAAAAATTACTAATTTGAACTGGTGTACTTAAAAGAGTAACTAATTTTTTGTATGTTTAAAAATTTTATTTCCTTGTTTCATTTTCATTTTCTGTACTTTGACCTTTTAGTCTGGTTACCTGAAATGTAAGGGGGTGGGCTGAAATACATTTTGTCTTGTTTATCTTTTTTAGCATATATGTATATTTCTATCAGTATTTCTACTGAAATCCTCATGCAAATTTTGTGTTCTATTTTCACCGGGCAGATAATAGAAAAGAAGAACTCTGTAGAGAAGTTAAAGGCTGTTATTTCAATGAATGCTTCAGAATTTTCACAGGTAAACTTGCCAACACCTGCTACAGGATATTAATACAACATATTAGTTTGGTTGAAGACCAAAAATTTAAGGTGTGCTAAAATGTGCAAAAAATGAGAAGTACATGATGTCTGGTTTGGGAAAGTGTAACTTTGTTTTTTTCTGTGGAATCAATTCACTGACTGTGGTGTTTTGCATTAGGTTCAAATTGCTCTTCATGAAGCTAAGCTTAGTGAATACAAGGTGAAGTGTGAATGCCATCGGGTTCAGGAAGAAAATGCTAGGCTTAAGAAGAAGAAAGAGCAGGTAAAGAAAAATTGATGTCATACATAATGTAATCTAGGGAAGTGAATATTATTACCTTGTATCTTGGATTTGTTTCTAAGGTAAGGAATTATTCATGCAAGACCTTTTCTTAGATGTGCAAATTTAAACCTTTCTCCCCAAATGGAGCGCATATATGCGTTCTCCATGTGTTTGGAATTTTCTATTCTGTACAGCTTATTTCAGTCCTTAGAGTGTTGGTCTTTTCTTATCAAACATCAATCAGTTATTAACTTGATAGCCTCAAAGAAACTTCTTCATGCAGAAAATTAAGTATTTTATAACCCTTTTTTGAGTAGTTACTTCTTCACGGGCCAAGGGAAGGTTATATGATAAGGAGTCTGAATTCAGGAGCCAGTCACATATGCCCATCCATTCCTACTGGAAGGAAGTGATTTGAATTGGCAGCAATTTTCTGGGGATTGCAATCAACAGGGTCAACTTCCTTGACAGCTCTGACGTTCTTACTGCAGCTCTGAGGGTTGGGGCCACTCTTCCCTCTTCCTTAACTGAGGTCTCAACTCTTAGTGACAGGCTACCAAGGAGGTATGGCTTTCTATTTCCCTGTCTAAATCTTGTGGTCCTGATGTCTCCAGGGCAAAACCCCACCCTAACCCATAGGAATTCACGTGTTTTGACTTTTCAGTTGCAGCAGGAAATCCAAGACTGGAGTAAATCACATGCTGAGCTCAGTGAGCAAATAAAATCATTTGAGAAGTCCCAGAGAGATATAGAAGTAGCTCTTACTCAGAAAGATGATTATATTAATGTAAGTTTATTCTGCAAATACATGCTTGGTGTTGGGAATTTTCCTCAAAGCTTCCGAATTAAAATTGAGAGACTCTTCCAACCTTTTACTTCTTTTCTAGGCTTTGACTAATTATATTACACAGCTGAATCGGATAGAGCTTGAATCGGAATGTGAGGGTCAAAATGAAGGAGGAGGTGAGTCAGATGAACTAGCCAATGGAGAAGTAGGAGGTAAGATTGGTCTCAGGGAGTTTGAATTCTTGTTTGCTTTCGTGTCTTTAAGTAGACAGATGCCACTTCTCAGCTGACTGACTTTCTTCTTAAGCTCTGTGCAGAAGTGTAGGTGCATCTCCCTGGATCTGTAGAAACGTCTGTTGCATTGGCAGAGGTGGGTTGCTGGGGTGTAGTGTAGCAATAGGCATGTGAAGAATAGGCATGTGAAGTTCCCATTGAGAACTAGGTAAGTACAGTGCAGAGCAACAGTCATGTCTTCAACCTCTGAGTAGTGAACATTGTACAGTAAGAGACACTTGTTTCTCAACTTTATGCAGGTGATATTTGATTTTGATACTCATCATCTCTATGGCTCTGTGGTTTTAAGGCCCATGGCAGTTTTAAGAGTAGTGAGGTGGTTGGAGCCTTAAACTAAGGCTGTGAGAACAGAGGCTAGAGGCTATAAGGAAGCTAGAGGGAGGGGTAGCAGTGTTTACTGATGTGGAAAATATTTCCAGATGTTCTCTCCCAAGTTGGATATAGCTTGCATAGAGTGTTTTACACCACACCTGTTGGTAGATTCAAGGATAAACTAGAGGATTGAATCTTTCTAAATAAGACACTTACTTGTGCAGGTGGAGACAGATGTGTGCGAGAAGAAAGGCTTTTATCTTACAAGAGTAGCACAGATCACATTTTTATTGCACAAACTAGGAATTCATTTTTTTTTCTTAAATCTAAGCTTGCAGTTCTCTTGAGTCAATGAATTTACTCAGTTTCATTGTTCAATTGATTTTTTCCTTTCAGTGTTTGAACGTGGTCATTGTTGAGTTTGGGGATGTTGGGAGAATATAGAGTTAAAAAGCAAGGAAATGAAAAGCAGTTAACATCTTTTGTTTTTCAGGTGACCAGAGTGCGAAGGTGAAAATTCGAATTAAGCAGCTGATGGATGTCTCTCGGGTATAGTTCTTTGTGAGAGTCCCATAGTGCCTGTGAATGCTTCCTGTGCCTCACTATTAAGAGTATGTCTGTCTTCTCTAATTTTTAGACACAAACTGCAACATCAGTAGTTGAAGAGGATCTAAAACTTTTACAACTGAAGCTGAGAGCCTCGATGTCTGCAAAGTGTAACCTAGAAGGTGGGTTCTTCTGGAGATGAAATTGCTATATGCTGGGAAGTCTCAAACTCGTATGCAAAGATAAAGAATGGCTTTTTACTCTCTTGCTTCTCATTTTTCTCAGCACTGACCCTCAAACAAGTTCTCAAGTCCTCGTACACATATAGAGATCAGTTGTTTTATCTTTTAACAGACCAAATAAAGAAATTAGAAGATGACCGCAATTCACTCCAATCTGCTAAAGCTGAGCTGCAAGATGAGTGCAAAACTCTGAGTCAGAAAGTGGACATTTTAAATGAACTGTACCAGCAGGAGGAGATGACTCTGCACAGGTAAGGTTTTCATTGTTTGTTATTGCTATCACTCTGTGACCTCACACAGATGATTTTATCTTTTTGAAAGAATATTTACAGTTTCTTCCAGTTGCAATTAATAGAGATTTGTTTTTTTTCCCTTTGTGGTTTGTGTGCCGTTACTTCGCATTCTTTTTTCCATCTAACCGATTGTCAGATTCATATGAAGTGGAAGTGGCTAACTGGTACTAACATTACTGAGGTGGAAATACCTCTCTTTTGAAGATCCAGATTCTTCCTGCGATCCCACCATTATTTCAGTTTTCTTTCATTGTGATCAGTCATGTAATTCTAATATGTTTTGAACTTATATCTCTAACTGTTGACCTTTAACATCCTGAGTGATTTGGATGGCATTTTTCAGAATGAAAACTTCTAAAAGGAATAAAATTTACTTATTGAAGGTATTATTGAAGTACGTTTTGGACTGGAATATCTCAGCTGTTCACACTGAACAATTGAACTGTGACAAGGACCTTAGCAGTTCTGATTACAGAAGTGCTCGTTTTTAGTATTTATTTATATATTAATCTTCTGAAATATACATGTCACTGAGCTAGTTTTCTTTGGAAAGATATCATTTGGCAGTTCATTTGAAGTTTTTATCCACAAAAATATTTGAGTTGTTTGTGTCAGAATTTGTATTTGCTACTATATTTTATTCTTCGTCATATATATAGCAGTCTTTGTCTTGTGAAGCAAAGACAGACCTTACAGACCTAACTCTTTTTAGGTATTTTTGACTTCTACTGCCTAATGCCATTAAACATTGAAACTTTACCCTTAACTTTTCTAATTCTTTCTTTCCAAGCAACCTGTTTAGAATCTCAAAATTTTCTTCTAAATGCTTGGCCGGCTTCAGAGAAACATTTCTTGTTTCATCACTTGTTTTTCTTTAAAGAACATCTTTTTCTCTGCCCCTACTAGTAATCTGAATGACCTAAATGGCAGTTGATTTTCTTTGTGATGCAGTCAAATGTAGCAGTCTTTTCTTCAATTCCTGCAAAATCCATTCAGTCCCGCTCTGTGGTTTGTACTCTGTTACTCATCCCCAGGCACTGTTAGCTCATGCCTGGGTCATCTTTTCTGTTACTACCTAACTAATCTCCTGTCTTCATCCTGCATCTTTTTATAACTTCTTTCAAATTGTGATTAATTTTCTCTACAACCGCTTGAGTGAACTTTCTAAAATACTAGTCCATCTGTGTCAATATGTGCCTGAAGTTTTGAAGAATTAGCTTTCTATTCATGACCTGTTTTTTCTTTCTTGTATCTTTTGAATAGTTTAAATATTTTTAATTGTTTTCCTCATCCCCTGTGTAAGCTTGGTGTAATCACAGATTGTTATATTCATCTTCTTGTAATTTAAAGGCCATGCTGTATATCCTGAACTTCATAGAAACCCGACATAGATTAAAAGATTTATTTATTTCTGTGCTTAAGTAGCTCCTGGATTAGATTAGATACTGTCGTGGTAATGGATGTGAGTACTTCATATACTGCAAACTCCACAAGACATTCATTCAGCATTCATTCAATTTATACACCTATTTACAGTTTCTGTAGTTCTTCATTCTACATTGTTGGTCTCTCCTTTGAAATTACTTTCTTTCTGTTTGAAATTGTCCTTTAGTGATAGGTTTGATGAGTGTATCAGAGTGTAGTATAAGGATAAACAGAGAATAGCATTTTTATCCATTAAATATTGCTACTTTTATAATCTGTATTATAGTAGGTGGACATTCTAAGCTTCCTGCTTAGAGTTGAAACCAGTTTCTATTTTTAAAGGATCTTTCTTCTGGTTGCTGAATTTTGACTGTTTCTTAGTTTAGCACTTTCAAGATAGCCAATTAATTGTCTTGTGTTTTAAAATTTTTCTTTTTGGGGAGTCCATTATCATTGTTGTTTCCTTTGTCAAATGTCTCACCCCTGCACTAGTTCTTGTAGTCATTTCTCTCTGGCTTTTTAACAGTTGTATCAGGGAGTGCCTAGGTGTAGTCCTCCCCACACCCCCTTACCTCTTGTATTTATGTGACTCAGGGCCACTAACCATCTCTTGAATTTTGGGGTCTTTTTTCTAAATGTTAATTTTACCTCATTCTCTCTTCTAATTTCAGTAAAAGATGTTAGAATTTGATTTCCCCTGCCTCATACTTTCTGAATTTGCTTCTTTCTGGATATTTACTTCTGACCTAGTTAAAAGTGCTAAGATTTACTTTACTTCTCAAGTCTGCTCCTAAAATCATTCATTAATGAGTTATTAATTTCAGTTACTATATTTCAGGTTTTTAAAAAACTACTGTTGTAGTTGTAGATGGACACAATACCTTGATTTTGTTTATTTATTTCATGTGGTGTTGAGGATGGAACCCAGTGTCCCACATGTGTGAGGCAAGCACTGTAGCACTGAACCACAACCCCTAGCCTTTTTCTTTTTTTTTGTTTTTTTTGTGGGTACCACAAGCTCAAACCAGAACACTGAGCGTGTGCTCTACCATTGGCTATATCCCCGCTTCCTTGCTCTGGTAATAAGGGACAGGGTTTCAGTGTGTTTTCCAAGCTATCTTCAATCTGATCTTTCTGCCTCTGCCTCCCGAGTATTTGGGATTATAGGTAGGCCACCACATGCAACTATTTCTTAGTTTTGGAGTTTCTATTCCTTTGATGAAATTCATAATCTTGACTTTACTTCCCGGACTATGTAAAGTCACAGTGATTCCTTAATGCCAGCCTTAATTGTGTGTCTGAGATTCCTTTTTCTAATGCATCTTGGCCACATACACATATCTTCCCTGCCTTATCAACTCTGATCCCTTCAAACACATTCTGTGTATTCTTCTCAAGGTGGTTTGATTGTTCTTAGTGCTCTCAGGCTAGTTCATTGATCATTGGAAACAAAATTCTCTCTCCTCTTCCTCAAGACTCAGTTTTTTCCACATTCCTTCTTAAGGCAGAGTCAGGGGGAAGGTATTATATTCCTTTAGTCATCATTTATATTTGTTTCCCTTTAAAATGTTGACGGAACTTTATTTTATTCATTTCTCTGTATGTGGTGCTGACAATCGAGTCCAGTACCTCATACATGCTAGGCAAGCGCTTTAGCACTGAGCCACAATCCCAGCCGAGTCATCATTTATACCTTAAACAGTGAGCTCCTTTCTTCTTTAGCCTTTTACAAGGTAACTAGTATATTACAGACACTCAAAATATTTGCTGAAGAATATATAAGACTACATAACCCCATTTTCTATTTGGTTACTATAATTCTTCTAATTTTCCTTCTGATTCATGGAAAATTAAGTTTCAAGTTACTTATCTTTTGAATTGGAACTATGGCTAAAGCAGTGCAAGGATAGCAGGAAGTATTTTTTAAACCGTTAAATGTGTCTACCTTTGTTATAGTAGATGAATGTCTTGATTTTCATGACCAAAGTTAAAACTTGTTGTCAGTAGATAATATCCTGATCATGGGTCAGTGTGGATTCTTTTTGTGGTTGGTAGACATTGTCACAACTCAGATTTGCCTTTTTGCTTAATCACAATTCTTTTGAAATTGGTGTCTAAAGTGTGAAAATGTTCTGTGGTGAATTGTATGGTTAGAAGACATGTTCAGAAAAGCTTTCTCTCTGGCCGACTCTATCTTGGTACCAGTTTTGGATTGGGAAACAAATTTCTGCATGAGAAAGATGTACTTAGTCATGGCAGAAATGACAAAGAATTCTCCCCTGCTTTATCCTGATATGTCTGTGTTAGGTTGATCAGTCCTGACTTTCCTCTTAGAAGTAAAGTGAGTTTTCATCATCTTGAGCCTAGGAGACTTGCCCTTGGGCACATATTGTTTTTACATTTGTTTTATTTACTGGTAATTAGAGAATTAAGAGCAGAAGTTAGAAAATGTAAGTGATTTGCCAGTTTTGATTTCCTAAATTGCAGGTTTGAATTCCTTCCTATTTGATAATCCTAAGCATTTTAGAGAAGGGTGGGAAGTGACATTTGAATAGAGAAGTCATACACACTGCTAGGGGAAAAGAGAAAGTTTGACTTGAAAACTGGTTTTATTTTTAGGAAACTGAGTCGACAAGAGTATGAGAGACAAGAAAGAGCACAGCGGCTGTCAGCTGCAGATGAAAAGGCAGTTTTGGCTGCACAGGAAGTTAAAACTTACAAGTGAGTTCAATGTCTAATGAACTCTTTAGTGTTAGCTTTCTTTTGAATCTGATTTGACATGATGTAGAAGAAAAGAGCACAGAAGTATAAGTAATGAGAGGATATGAATATATTCAGTTCACACAGAAGAAAATTAAATTTCAATTGAACAAATGAAAAATGTTAACAAAAATTGACTTATACCGAAATGCTGGCAAGACCATAAGGGAACTTGGTTCATGCAAACAGTTCTGAGGGTTTTGTATGTTGGAGTAATTCTTTAAGAAAGCAGTTTTCTATGCGATGTTTTAAAACCATTAATGTGCCATTTGATAGAGCTGTGAAATCTTCTATGGATATAATTTTAAAAAAGAAAAGTTTTAAGGAAGAAGATATGCCTAGCAAAGCAAAATTATTTGAGAGCCCATTGATGGACAGTTAAGGAAATTATAATTTATCAATTCAGAATCTCTCGCAGTTAAGGTAGAAAGCAATTAGATAGTATTAGGTTTATTGATTGATTGATTGATCCTGGGGATTGGACCCAGGGATGCTTTACCACTGAGCTATATCCCCAGACCTTTCTTTACTTTGAGACAGGGTCTAAGTTGCATAGATTCTCACTAAATTGCTGAGGCTGGCCTCAAACTTGTGTTCCTCCTACCTCAGTCTCCCAAGTCACTGGGATTACAGGTGTGTGCCATTGCACCTGAGTGTAATATTAATTTTGATCTCACATGATTGGTATAACTAGATAAAGTGTGTTTTTTATGTATGATGAAGTCTTTAAAGTATAGCTGACAGAGTAAAGGGAACATGATCAGATTGTTTCAGACTTTATTCAATTGTTTTGACTAATAAAACCAAGTATAATTTTTAGGCGGAGAATTGAAGAAAAGGAGGAAGAAATTCAGGAAGCAGAGCGCTCATTTAAGAATCAGGTAGTGATTAATACTGTTGTGTAGTTGCAGAATTTTTTGATATCTAATACAGACCATTATAGGCTAGTATAATGAGTCCCTAAACATTTTTTTTAATGTGTTGTCTTTTTCAGATTGCCACTCATGAGAAGAAAGCTCATGATAACTGGGTAAGACTTTTTCCCCCCTTTTCTTATTTTGTGTATAGCCTACACAACCGAATTTGAATATTTCTTTCTCTAATAGCTCAAAGCTCGTGCTGCAGAAAGAGCTATAGCTGAAGAGAGAAGGGAAGCTGCTAATTTGAGACACAAGTATGTGATTTTGATACCTTCCTGTATGTTTTATAGTGTTTTAAGACTATGCTAGATGGTATCTAAGAAGGAGTAGATTACTGTTTCACATTTAAGTCCATTCTTTCTCAATATTCAAGATTATTGGAAATGACCCAAAAGATGGCAATGCGGCAAGATGAACCTGTGATTCTAAAACCAATGGCGGGAAGAGCAAAGACACAACACCCTCCCCGGAGAGGTAGGGAGCACTTTGTAAAGGGATGTAGACTATTTCTTGGTGCAGAATGTATGTAAATTACTTTTTATTTCTGTGTGTAATGGTTATGAAATAATCTGAATGACTTGCTAAAGGGCGGACCGTGTAAAGTCTACTTTTAAGTGGGAACAAGGCATTGTTGTCCTTAGGTCCACTGAGCAAGAATGGGTCTTTTGGCCCATCCCCTGTGAGTGCTGGAGAACGTTCCCCTCCACTGACAGCAGAGCCAGCTGGGAGACCTGTCTCTGCTACTCTGAATGGAAGAGATATGGGTAGAAGTGAATTTGGTGAGCATTCACATGTTGCTTTGCAATAAACTGTTTCAAGGGTTTTTTTCCCCCCTTTTGAGTGTTCTATTGAAAACATAGAATGTGGGCCTGTACATATAGAGAAGATTCCTTATTTTGTCTTATTGGATAAATAGTGTGCTGTAAAATCTGCTGTAGAATAGAAAACTTTTTATTCCTGGAGGTCCCTGTATTATTATTTTTCCTTTACAATTTTACACTGTGAAGTGTAAGCCTTTATCTTTAAATTAACTCTCTATGGTGTTCCTTTTTCAAATATTCTAAAAGTAGCCTTAAAACTCTATGCAGCATTATATTTCCATTGTCATTATAATAATGTGAAATACTGAGTCTTATTTCCAATTTTAAATATGTCTATAGTATTGGTAAGATTGGAAGTCAGGTTATACAGAGTGAAGAAAAGCCAGCCTACATACTTCAAGTCTATCGCTTGAAGTTCAGGGCCAGTACTTTTAATGTGCAGGGCTTCCTACTGGTCTTTCAATCCAAGGTATTTCTTTTTTTACTTACTTAAGTCTCTGCATAAATTGTGACTTATATATTGGGCAACCAGTCTTTAATGTTGCTTTCTAGTTATTGCTGAACCCTGACCTGCCCACAATTGGTTTCTTTCTTGTGCAAAATACATGCAAGGGCTCTGTTCTTTCTTTCCCAAGGGTCAATGGATGGACCTTTTCCTCATCCTCGATGGTCTTCTGAAGCATCTGGGAAACTCTTTGCCTCTGGTAAGGGGCCAAGTCATTTCAAAGACTCTAGGATTGTGGATGCAGAATATTTATTCTTTTCACGTTGGAATGATTCTAAATTCATTCTCTGACTTCAAACAGACACTGAACGTGGTCCAACTCCCGTGAACAGCAGCTCTAGGAGCTCTTCTCCAGCCAAGGTGATGGGTGAGGGCAAGGTAAATTCTGCAGGCATTGTGAATCATGAGGTCGTGCAGGAACATTAGCTTTCCTACAGCACTTGCTCTTTACATCATCCCTGTTTGTGTTCTATTTGTGCTACCGCATTTGTTTTTTGAAAAGCAAACCATTCCCCGTGAACCCGAGGCCCCCTCAGTTCCCACTGTTACTTCTTTGGCTAAGCATCCAATAGCAGTAAGTACTTAGAGGTTGAGGACTGAACAGGGTTCTGTGTATTTCTGGGAAGGATATGAGGAGCATGACATTGACCTTGTTTGCCTTAAACTGCATGTAGTACTGAGCATACTTTTCTCCTTAACTTGGGAGTGTTGCTGAAGTGTGTGTAACCATCATTAACTTCAGAATGTGAAAAGTCATCACTCCAACTTCACATTGTACTTTGTGTTGAATGTTCTAAGGCAAAGTAAATTCATTATACATTACATAATTCATCATTATTATCCTTGGGAGTATGCTGTTTAGGTGTTCCTCCATTTGTACAGTAGGAGGCAAACCTGATTTTGAGTGATTTAAATTAGATGGGTAACAGATTTTCTGGAAGTGAAACAGTGTTTCAGTGAATAATGATCATGTGAAATGACCTGTTGAGCCAGTCCCAAGCAATAGACTCATTTGTTCACATGAGTGCATTCTTTAGTAACTTGTGTAGCTATTATGTCTGGTAGGTCTTCTGCTGCTCTGTATTAAAATAAAAATTTAATTGCTTAGTTTCCAACCCACTTCTCATAGGAAATAGTCATTATCTCATACAGTGTGCCATTAATGAAAGTAAATACTAAAGCACTGTCTTTCTAATTTGTGTATGTAGTATCGTGTTGGAAAATACTTGCGAGTTCTTGTATGTCTATACCAGGAATATACATTTTTTGAGAAATGTTTTTATCTAAGGGCACCTTAGATAAGACCCCAAACCCCTTCTCAGTTGAAGACTTTAAAGAGAGTAGAGACCCTTTGATAGAGAGGAGTAGAGGTGGGAGGAGCATAGCTTAGAGGCAAACCTGGGATTGAGTTCAAGCCAGGCCTTTTACATGCACTGAGACCTTCAGCAAATTTGCCTCAGTTCCCTCTTAGTTAAAATAAGACACTACTTAAAGTTCTGGGAATTTGAGTGATATATGAAAGGCTTGCCGAAGATACTCTGAATAATAGCTATTATTACATGCATAGAGAATGGAGTTTTCATTATTTTCTGTACCTTCTTAATACGCAAGTCTTGAGCTATTGTGATGAAAGAGCTGTGGTTGGGGAGGGGCTCCCTTTGAAATCTGTAGTGTATAGAGCATGACATACTGGTCAGAAGTCAAGTGTTAATACCTTCTGCCAGTCTTCTTGCCTTTCCCTTTCCCGGGCAGATATAATCAGTAACACACACTGCTCGCTCTTGCGGCATCCTTCTAACCTCTGTCAGCTGTCGATGGGAACGTGTGGGAGTGGTAGAGTTCTGTTGCACTGATGGTGCTCTCTGGACAGGTGCCTGTCCTGGGTTTTGGCGTTTACCTGGTTGGTACTTTGTCTTAATATACAGGAATTTTAAAACTAACTGCTTTCAAATCTTAAATCTCAGGTTAATATGGCTACCAAAGGGCCCCCTCGTTTCCCAGGGGTCTCTCTCATGGGCTCCCCTGTGGGAGGGCCCCTACCACCACCTGTTCGATATGGACCGCCACCTCGGCCACTTCCTGGGCCACTTCCTTGGCCACTTCAGCTTGGTGGGCCTTTTGGACCTCCACCATTTGGTATGATGATCTGAACACTACTGATTGACCTGTAAATCATATTCATCTTTTCTTTCTATTCCTTGCTAAACCAGTTGCTATCTCTGGGCTTTACAGTGCAGGAATAAAGGTGGCTTAGTACATTTTAGCTTTTCCTCCAGTTTCTTGGGGCACATGGGGCAGGCACTACATAATCTTATACCGAGATAGGCAGTAGCTCTCTCTCATAGACAAGGAAAGTGGGTATATACAGGAAAAGCCAGAAAAATTATTTGTGCAGATGTTTGTTGGAAATCAGTGGCTATGTAGTGCAATGGATGGAAAGGTGGATGAGACGGACAAGTCACAGATATGTACAGCCTACAACATAAAGTCGTAACCACCCATGATAGAAGCATAAGCAATAGGTTACAGAATATAGAAAAGGAAAAGTCAAACCCTCCTTACCTTTAGAAAATTCAGAGAGAAGTGTTAAGGAGGATTTAACACTGACCTAATAAATGTTGCTGAATTGAATTAGGTGGCTGTGGAAGGCCTTTTCCAGGAGGGCATGCACCTTGATTCTGATGGCATGTATAAGGTCCATGCTGAAATACACCATGAATTTTTAATTGATACAGTAGTAGACAGTGGCATTTCCTTTTATCAAAATTTCTTTGAATCAATGAAGTTCTTATTTCATAATCTATCCTCTTGTCATGGTATATAGTACTTCCAAATAAAAATGGAGGTCTTTTGAGATAGAAATAATTCTGCCATTATATGGTGGGGATACAAAAATAACAAGCCTGGAGCTAAGTAGAGCCATGCTTAAATCCTTCCTATGTTGCTTCATGGCTGGTTGGCCATAGGCTGTAAGCTAAATTTGTTCAAGCTCAGTCTGCCTCTCCTGTCAAGGCAGGATGTCACCACTTGATGTTCTAGGCTTGGGAGAAATGATGAGAAACTATATTAACATACTTGAAATCATCCTCATTTATACATTTGTGGGTATTTACATAGCTTCCTTTTTTTTTCCAGGTCCTGGTGTGTGTCCACCACTATGCTTAAGAGAATATGCACCAGGCGTTCCACCTGGAAAACGGGATCTACCTCTTGACCCTCGGGAATTTTTACCAGGACCCGCACCACTTAGACCTTTAGGTTCATTTGGTCCGAGAGAGTACTTCATTACTGGAACCCGAATACCACCCCCAAACCATGGTCCCCAAGACTACTCACCATCACCTGCTACAAGAGACTTAACAGCTTCAGGCTCTAGAGATGAGCCTTCATCTGCCTCTCAGAGCAGTAGCCAGGACTGTTCGCAGGCTTTAAAACAGCCTGTAACCATGACCTCTGACACTTAGTCAGAATGTGGACTGTGCACTCTTCATTGCATAAAGGGATTATTGGCTTCGAAATCCAAAAGTCTTAAGGGTTTATTTTTATAACTAAGGTGCCTTGGCAGTGTGTGCATTTTTGAGCCAAAAAATTCTAAACTATCATTCCCCTTTTAAATAATGATCACCTCTTAAGCTAATGTAGCCTTCCAACTTTGAAGTGTGCAATAAGGAATACCTGTGTTTTAGTTAATGTATTATATATAATTGCTAAAAGATTTAGAATGTCGTAAAATATGAACATTTCCTGTGGAAATGCTTTAAGATCATGTATTTCCATTATCTTATTTTGAGTGCAGTCTATTTGATAGAAAGCAATGGTGTTCACAAGCTTGATATTTCTGTCTTAATATCTGGTCACAGATTGTTATGCTAAAAATGTTTACTCAACTTATTTCCTAAACTTATTTCCCTTCTTGCTGAAGTTCTTTGTAGTGATAGTAAATAAAAGATTGTTTATTAATATTCCTCAAGCATCTGTTGATTCATTGGATTGTCATGAGGCTTGTGCCATTTGGAAAGCATGTAAACTCAGAGTCAGAAGTGAAGACAGTGACTTGGCAGCACACTCCCTGTTGCTCACTGTTAAGGAAGTTGGCCCTATTCACCTGTGGACTCTACAGGGTATTTCTTTTACTCCTGAGAAATCTGTGGTTCTATTTATAGCACATTCATGTGCTTTTTTCCAACCCTCACTGCCTATCTGAGAATGAGTTTACATTAGCAGCAAGAATTGTTCTACCTGAAGTTCTACTGCATTTGCCATTATTGCTTTCAGGGTGTATACCAGCAAAATCAAAGTGATACGTCATGTCTATAAAAAATAAGGGCATTTCTTTTCTAAAATGTACAATCTCTTCTCCTTCCCATACCTTGCCACTGATTTTCAAGAAATATGACCAAAAAAATTACAATAGTATAATCCTATGAGAAAGAATGATTGAAACTCTAAGGTTTCTGATGTGTCTTCAATCAGCAACTATGGGCTGAATTAAATCCTTTTTTTGATAGATACTATTTTATAATGAATATTTGAACACTGCTACTTTCACTGAAAAATAAAATAAGGCCCAGAATCTGGAATTGTACCATATTTAAAGTCCTGAACCTGTAACTACTATCTTTAAAATGATGCTTCTAAGAACTAGTTCTCCAGAGCTGTACTATCAATTATAGTCACTTTTACAGCACATTTAAAGATTTAGATGAAATTAACATTGTAAAAGGCTGGTACTTTTGTTTACTGCAAGGCTACATTCCTCCATTATTTTAAGTCCTAGGAAATAGTAGGATTATTGAAACCTAGAGCATGACATGTCATTGTTCTGTTGAATTCACTAAGAGTATTCTGAAAAGGGAGCAAAAGCATCAGTGTGAAACAAAATCTCTTTATCCTAAAACTACCGAAGACACTAGTTCAGAAAGATAGAATCCCTGAAAGAAGATAACTCAGAATTCAAAAGGAATTCATGAGTGCTCCAGGAGGAATTCAATCTACATGACTTCCATTTAATAAAAAGAGCAGAAGCAGCTGTATATAATAGGAAAACTTCCTGTAATAGCATATGCCATTTTAACCATGTAAAAATAAAATTGAAGTCACCAACACCAATTTTGAGTGTATCTCTTAACCTCCTAAGGACATAAGGCAATGCTGCAGTTAATATAATTTCTAATTTATTTTGGTACTGGGGATTGAACTCTGGTTTTCAACCACTGAGTCACATCCCCAGCCCTATTTTGTATTTTATTTGGACAGGGTCTCACTGAGTTGCTTAGTGCCTTGCTTTTGCTCAGGCTGGCTTTGAACTCAAGATCATCTTCTCTCAACCTCCGGAGCCCCTGGGATTCCAAGTGTGTGCCACTGTACTGGGCTAATGTAACTTCTAATTTAAAAATCACATTTAAATAAAGGTGAAACCAGGTAGGAAGATAATCAAACAGGAAAGGTAAATTTATTTTTTTATTCAAAACAATAGTATTTTTCTCTTTAAAGCCTTTTTTTTTTTTTGGTATTTATTCAGTTAGTAAGATGGAAAGCATTGTATGTAGTTTATCTGAGTATTTCTGAACCCACCCATAGTTGTCTCCCCTTACATCCATCTGAGTGTAGCACTTCTGTAGCAAAGCCCAAAGTAGCTGCCCATATACAGATGGTGTAGAGAATACTGTCCCTTGATTTAATCAAACTTTTCTGTCTCAAAAGTGATGAGTTTCAGAATTCCTCTTCTGCTCATTGTTTCTGGGTATAGTGGCTAAGATTATTTCATTGGTGAAGCAGTAGTGTTTTAGCCTGAAAGTATTATGACTACAGTTATAGTTATTATTCAGCAGCTCATTTTAGCCCCCCCAATGGAAAGTGAATTTAAATAACTTGGGAGATATGGAGTGTTTTGTGTGAACTGCTTCAAGACAATCACTTTTTTTTGTTTGTTTTGTCATTTCATGCAGGCCTGAATTAAAACTAAGCTATTCATAATGTTCAATTTAAACTTCTTTAATTCTGAAGAAATACATTTGTTCATTTAAACCATGCTAATGTGAAGGATGCTAGATGCTTCTTCTTATAAATTATCACTCTCATATACATGTGTTATTGTCAATGAGAAAAGAGAAAGAATTTTTCAGTTTTGCTACATTTTAATAGTAGGTTTGAAGGGAGTATTTTGTAGATCTCCTCAGCAACATCAACCAAAAAGGTACTGAGTACTCCACAGGGTACAGAGTGCTGCCAAGCACCTTGGAAAGTCTAGATGACATGGAGAAGATGGCGTTCTTGTCCCTTGAGAAGTTTACAGTCTGGAGATTTGACAACTCCAGAGTTTTAGTTGAATGAACATTTTATTAAGGCAAACTCTTCATTTCCTAGAAGTATTGTAGATGGAATTATTTTAGCATTTGAAATTAACCCAACCAAGATGAGAGACAAGACTAAATGTGGTTGAGAATTCTTTCAGGCTCATAGAGTTTTTATTAACATTCACTTAGTGAACAGAATTGACCTAGTAGACAACTGAAAATAAAGACTAGATCTCTTGAAGTGCATGGGCTAAAACAACTGTTACTTGTTTTAAAAAGCAAACATTGGCTGGTATGACTAGGGTTTACACTAGTTCAGAAATAGACCAAGTATTGACACTGCATTGCCCTCGTGCATTGTTCATGTAAAAGAGTGAATGTTAAAATATGTGGGTGCTACATCTAACCCACAAAAGCCCCTCACAAATCTTAATGTACTGTGCATCAAATATCCACCTTGTGTACTATGAAAGTTTTATTTATGTCTCATCAGGAAGTCAACAGTAATGCAAACAATCCAATTATAATAGGCTAATGACCTGCATAATTTCCTATGGATGAATGTCAATAGATCTAAATAGGAAGTAAATGGAATCCTATCAACCTGTATTAAGAAAAATAGAATATCTTTCCAGATTTTGCATACTCATCACTTTAAAGATGAGGTATGCAGGTTTTAAGGTTTCACAATCTGTCAGAAAATCAACAGTCATTCCTGCAGTGTCTCACTAGCATCTGACCCACTTATTTTTAGATGACATGATTTAGAAGACATAAACCCATGAAAAAATTTGCAATTATTCTGACATGGTTTCAATGTTAACCCAAAAATCATTATTGGAATGGATAGCAACGTGACATAGAAGAAAAACTAATCAACATGACTAAAATTGTGTTAACTTTCAGGAAAACAATATTGTTATCTGGAAAACATCACAGCTACAACCTGGGGAACACTCCCATTTGGGATACTGATCTGGCCAAGGCATACTATTTCTAAGCAGAACTATCAGATCAGGGTGAATTTAGATCACCTCTATCCAACAGCCTATAAGACAGACCATAGCTGGTTCAATTCCCTTCAAAGCATTATTTGGTACTATGCTACCCAATTCAAAGTTTGAAGTTAATTCAAATGAAAGAGCATATTGGAGCAAAAGTGAGCAAATGTGTAAAGTCTAGCGCATTCTTATTGCTGTATTAAGTTGGAAGATGAGCATACCTACCACAGCAGTACGGTTCCAGGAAGCAGGGTAGGAACAGTGGTAAATTGGAAAACACTATTAATTGCACAACTTATAGAAAAGCACAATCATGTTTCAAAATGTACAAGAAACCTGTATCCAAAGGAGTCTTACACAACAGTTGGACTTTAGTTCTGTAGTACTGCTTTGCAATGAACTCACTGGCCTATGATACAACTCACTTTCTGTCTCCTGAAGGGTCAATATGCTACACAGAGCTATGATGTTTGTACTGAGTGGTAAAATTTACACTACTTTCATGTTATTCATGTCAGAATCATTCCTCATGCAAAGTTTGATGTCGATGAAGATAAAGTGGTTTTTGGTCAGTAACTGTAATTTTCTTTTAAACTCAGTGGATTTCTTGCATCCATAAACACAACAGAAAGACTATTGTTTAAAGTACTTTGATGATTGATCTATTCCATGTCACATTCTGGATAAGAGGGACTAAGAAGTAACATGCCCTAGTAACCATTAACACAGTATGAATCCTATATGTGTATCACTTACACTTCTAGTACAATTGGCCCAGGTTTAATCTCATCCATCTCCATGAAAGAAAAACCCTGGGTGCTGGTAAACCTTTTTTTAGGCTTGTAGTGTTTGAATTCCAAGAAGATAGCTGCACCTTAGGAATTAAAACAAACTACATAAGCCAGAGATCATACATTTCTTATGTGTCACTTTCTCTGATCATCACAAGTATATGAAGAAGCAAAGGTTTGCATAATTTCACAAAGTAACCTGAGCTAAACACAGTCTGATGGCATGATTGTTGATAACTTATTGTGGCTATCACCCCAAACTCTTCTACTGGGTCTGAATGACATTTCCCTATATCTTCTTTACCTACAATGTATTGCAAAACTTCCTGAGCTCAACTGACTCAAGAACGTAAGTTATGTACACAGGTGGAATCTTACATGACTGAAGAATATAAAATATTTAGCACCACAAGAGAAATACAAGATACTGATGAATTAGTAATACCTATAGAAATGTTTTCAACAAGCACCTGGATTAGACTATATATTTAACAGTGTTCCTAAAAAATTAAAAAAAATAATTGAAGCTTGTGTCATTCTTTTCCTCCTGAAACAAAAATACAAAAGGCAAATTTGGGAGATGTTTTGGAATTCAAATACTAATCCCATGCTTGTTCAAGTGTAAAATGATACCTGTTTCCTAACACCTCCTTCAGAGCTCAAATCACTATTTCCATTTTATCCCACAATTGCATAATTCTGTATTAAGATGGTGCTTTGGAAGGGAAGGTCTAACGGCAATCCGGTTCCACCCCTCCTTGATAATCAAGTGACACTGAGAAATTTACACAGTTCTGTCCCCAGAAACCAACAGATAAACTGTCCACCCTGCAGGGGGTGCTTTGGTGCTGCTGCCCTGGGTGCCACCTGAGAACCACTGTCCTGAAGGAAACCCTGAAAGGTAGGTCTTTGAATGCAGGAACAAAGGAGGCCACAGCACCAGATCTGAGAAGTAAAATATAAAATGTTGTTAGAAACTGAAGATGCAGAGAAGCTTCCTGCAGAAAAAGGAATTTTCAGAAATAATCTCAGGTGATAATAGGATTCTAAAGTCTATTTGGAAAACAAGGTATTCCATTTGGCAAAAGGCAACCAGAAGCATTTCATCCTAAGAACTGTGCAATTTGGAAGTGTAACCTGCCTTAAAAATTTGCTTTTGTCCTTTCCCATACTCTTTTTCTTTTCTTTCTGGTAATGGTGATTGAACTCAGGAGCACTTTACCATTGAGCCACATCATCAGCCTTTCTTATTTTCTACTTTGAGGCAGGGGCTTGCTAATTTGCTGAAGCTGTCCTCAAACTCGGGATCCTCTTGTCTCAGTCTTCAGTGTTGCTGAGATTATAGAAATGTGCCACCATACCCAGCTTGTCCTCTCCCATATTCTTACAAACTAACAGCCACTTATACTATCTTTCAACCCAAAGCATCTTAATGAAAGAAAAAGATGATTCTGTAACTGAATGTAATTATTATGTTTTTAAGGGAACCTGGGGTTATTATTAAGGAACTTGCTTCCCTTTACTCTGTAGTATGAAATGAATGTTCCCGTTTTGTCATAAAAGAATGAAATTTTACTATCAAATAATATTGAAACACATCATTAGATAATACAATTGCTAATTCCATGGTTTAAGAAATCATTGATTTGACTTTCTTCAGGTCAATATACATAATTATGTGACCTACTTCTGTATGATCCTGTATTAAGTATACGATGTACAAAACCCAGATGAGGACCATGTCCTAGGAAGCCAGTAACTTCCAGCCATTCTTCTCCAAAGAGAAGATGTTACATAGCACTAGAAGAAATTGTCTATGAATGTTTTTGACCATTTTATTGATAAAAGACCAAAACTGGAAAAAATCCAAATGTCCATCAATAGGTGATAGGCAAATTGTGGTATATACACATAATGAAATGCTACTCAGGAATAAAAAGAGGTGAAGTATTATTGATAAAGTGACATAGATTAATTTTAAATTATGTTAAGAGAAGCCAGAGAACACAGAATATATTATTCCATGCACAGAAATCTTTAGGAATACAAAGGAGTCTATTAAGATAGACATTTTGTTCATGGGCAGGGTGGGAACGTGGGGGGCAAAAAGGTAGGGTGACCAAGGGCAGAGGTTGGAATTACCTAGAGAATGAGAGAAAACTTTTGTAGGGAAGGGATAGATTCATTATCTTGGTTATCATGATGATTTCACAATTTCATGTAAAAATTTTCAAAGTACACACTTTAAATACACATAATTTATTGCATGTCAATTTTACCTCAAATTCAAGAAATAGATTCACCTTTCTCACTTTCTAAGATAAAAAATATTCTATAAATATTTTTCTCCACTTCCTTTTTTTTTCTTTTTCTTAAATGTATTCTGGAAACCATATCTTAGCAGTATTTAAAATTATTTTCTTTCTTCTTCATAGTATTCCTTGGTTTATTCAACAACTCTTATTAATGAACAGTTGGTTGTTTCAGTCATTTGTGACCATCTTTTGTTATTATAATTCATGCTTGAATGACACAATTTTGTAGATATGAATTTTAAACATTTGTTGAATTCCCAGTATCTTTAGAAGGACTGGGACGATATAGCTCAAGGTAGAGCACTTGCCTATGGTGCTTGTGGCCCTCAGTTCCCTCTGGAGCACTGAAAAAAAGAAAAGAAGTGCGACTGTTGAGTCATTAGGTAAATACATAAGCAGTTTTGGGAGATGTCGCCAACTTTCATTCCTAGGGATGTTGTCTCATTTTGTACACTTATCAGCAGTGTGTGAGGGTGCAGTATTCCTCCACATTCTCTCACCTACTGAGTATGTTGTCAAATGTTTGGATCTTGCCAACACAAGTGAGAAATGGTATTTTAGTGTGGTTTAATTTGTCTTGTGTTCATTGTGAACTAAGCAGAGTATGTTTCCATATTTTATAGCTATTTGCATCTCTTTTCCTGAGCTCTGTTTATTTCTTCAGTCCATTTTCGTATAGATTTGCTGCCTATCTTATTTATAATGCTCTTTATATTTCAGGAACATGATTCCTTGGAGAGGAATATGTTGCAGATATTTTTTCTCAGATTGTCATTGTCAAAGTGCATGGGGGGAGTGGGGAGATTAAGCACAGGCAGGCAAGAGTTTTTTTGTATGTTTTAAATAATCATCTTTACACCTTCTTGCTTGTGGATTTGAAGACATAATTAGGAAGGTTTTGACCATTCTTAATGCATAGAAAATTCAACCAATGTTTCCTAGTACTTGCTTATTTTCTATTTTAACATTCAGGTTTCTTATCCATTTGTAGTTTATCCTTTTGAATAATTAGAGAAAAAAACAATTTTATCATTTTCCATGTGATTATATGCAAATACTACTTATTAAAAGGTCTGTTTTCCCCAAGTGAATTTTATTGTATCCCAAATGTCCAGTGCAGTTGGTTCTGTTCCTGGATGGTCTATTCTGTCCCACGATCTCTATGTATCTCGGGCTTCTATGATGGTACATGTTTTTATTATAGTTTACCTTCCCCTCCTCCTTCCCGCTTCATTGCTCTGAATTTTCCTTGCGTTCGTGCCTATTCTTGTCTGTTGTTATAAATCGACTATATTCAACTTGACATGTTTTTAAAGATCCACATATATTCATTCCCTCGCCAAGTTAAATGTCCCCAGTTTCTTAAACATTTAGCACGTGCTGTTCAGGCTATTCATGATCCTAAATCTTTTCCACAAGTCATTCAACCTTAAAAAGTGGAATCCAGGAATGAAACCATTGGTGTAGGGGTAATAATGACAACATAGGGTGAAACTTTTAAAAAGTAGTGTCATTCAGAAGTAGAGGTCGGTTAGGGGAAAATCAGCACAGGAATGGAGTGAGCAGGGAAGGAACGCCCATTCGGAGCAGCGGTCCTTCCCAAGGGAGCAGGAAAGGTGTCTCCTCTGCTGTCTGGACCTTTGGGGCAGGTACCGGGTGTCTCAGCACGTCGTGACAGATAGTTCTGCCCTGGGAGGGCCCTGGAGGCCTCACTTTCTACTTTTTCCCCTTCTGTTAGATGCCAAGCTGTTTTGGGGCGCTCTAAACCGCGTGTCCTCTCCCACTTCCGGGGCCAGATGAGCCTCTTTACTCACCGTGTCCCTTGACTTGGACTCTTCTGTTGGGCTCTGCTGGCGCTCTCCCCCGCCCGAAACCGCAGTGGGTTCTTCCCGCTCCCTCCCCTCCCCTCCACCCTCCCCTCCCCTCTCCGCCCCGCCAAAAGCTCCGCGCACTGCGGTCTGCGCCGCACCACCGGCAGATTACGTGTTTTGCAGGTTAGGGCGTGATGCGCCAGCGGTGCGGGAAGGCGAGGGTCATTCCCAGTACCCGCCCCCCGTGCTGCCTCCTGCAAGAAGGAAACGGCGGAAGAGGTCTGAGTCCTGTGCCTTTCAGCAGGGAAGCATCCTCTCCGCTCAGCTGTCCGTGCACAATGGACTCAGTACCTGCCGCCGTGCCTTCAGTCGCCGCTTCTCCCGGGCACCCCGAGCTCCTGGGACCCCTGACGGTGCTCTACGCAGCCCTCGTAGGGAGGGACCCCGCTGTGGCCGGCGGGTGGCTGAGTGGTGAGCAGAATGGCTGCACTGACTGACGGCGACGGGGAAATGGAGCGTGTCAGGCCCGGGCGGGCAGCACCGAGCTGTATTGCTAAGCGAGCCGGTGAGTGCACTGGACGCTCTCCTCATTGCACTTTGTCACGCAGTACTGAGAGGTGGCAAGCCCCTCGCTAGGTTCCCAAATGCAGCTGACGTCACAGTAGGTCTTGTCCCTCTGGAGACTGTTGGGAGGTGGGGCCAGAATGAGAGTCCTCTGGACACTTGAGGAGGGCGGTGTGGAGTAGAGGAGCGAAGGCTGGTGTTTGATACGCTCGCTTTGAGCGCACATTTAGAGTTAGACATGGACTTTCATAGAAG